>NC_085846.1:42985984-44185984 GCF_035594765.1 Anolis carolinensis
ACAGACAAATTGTGAACCTTATCAAGAATTTCTTGTTACTACCATTATTTCCATGTACAACAATCTATGGTACGTACATTTACCGATCCTGCATGCTCTGGTGTTCGGTTTGGCGGGCATGCTTCCAAACAAAAACTTTGCTAGGTCTTACTTTCAGGGAGGCCATATATTTAGCAATTCAGCAAAACCTCTACTAGGTTTTATTTTCAGGGGATGTCTTATTTTCAGAGAAACAGGGTATATAAGCAATGGCAGAACATTTGCATTCAGAATAGAATTCTGTGTTTGATTCAAGTGGTGTTGTTGACATAGTATCATGTTGTTTATAATGAGGAACAGAGACCCGCAACTATAAATCATACTAATATATGACATAATGGTGAAGCTTAATTCACTCTGGGACCTGCATATCATCATCATAATCATCATCATCATCATCATTATCATCTGGTTTCAATCTTTTTATTGCTTAACCTCATTATAACTTCTCTATTTGTGGATTTTTAATGATATGCTTTTCAATTTATTGTGAGGTGCTCCAAGTCCTCAACTGCGAAAAAAATGAGATGGAAACAAATATAATGGTAATGATGGCAATGCAATGCAATACACAGCCTACAACACAGAGTTATATTCCTGGCTAGGAAATGGAAATGGAAATGTGTGAGGAGTGAATCCATCACGCTCATATTTGCCCATCACTTCAAACCGGGAACATACCCACTAAGACTGAGACGTGCTTCTTCCTTTTCTTCAGAAAGTACTGCAGGAACTGCCCAGTGCAGGACAAGGACAGGTCCTTAAAAGCATATGTTGGCCCATGCCAAAGCTCCAAAACATTCAAGCCATTCTTTAATCTTGACAGATGAACAACTTCCTTGTGTTTGAACCTGCTGAATGCCTTATCAATCAGGTCTGAAAGATGAAAAGAGATAATACAGCTAGGAGCATTTCAAAAATGCATTTACAATGTTTTTGGTAATGGTGCAGGCTCAAAAGGAGTGGACACTGTACCTTTAAATTTAAAACTTTTTTTAACAATCATATTGCAGAAATTACATTTTTAATCAAGATCAAATACAAATCATTGCTATGATTGCTTCCCCTCCCTCCCTCCTTCCAAAATGGACACATAAAACACATATACCTCAGAACAGTGCTTACTATAATTGTTCCTCGTTACACTATTTCCATACTGTTGCAGTATTTATTTATCATGTCAGAAGTGAATTGATATGAATACAGTTATAATGTATTTCAAAAAAACACACACACAAAGTTAAAAACTTGGCATTATACTAGATTTCCTTTGACCAAAAGCTAAACACTTGGCGTGCCCTCTTGTGCCCTTCCATTATTTTGGAAGTCACAGCTGTACTTGCACCCTTTATAGTAATCTGTATCCATCGGACATGGCAGATGACTTGTTATCAGTATGGAAGGTCAGTTTGTCTGTTTGTTTGTTTGGTTGCATACTGCAAGTAGCTTCTGGTGTGAGAGAATCAGTCATCTACAAAGACGTTGCCCAGTGTGGAATACATCTCACCAGTTTAAAACAGTGGATGTGGCTCTTAATGAGAAACGCTGCATCATCACAGGATGGCTACGCCCCACACCACTTCCGAAATTATACTGCTTAGCCGGTATTGAACCACCTTACATCTATCAGGAAGTAGCAGCCAATAACAAAAGGACCAAGGTATTGACATCTCCAGCCCATCTTCTATTCGAATATCAGCCAGCAAGTCAATGCCTTAAATCAAGAAATAGCTTCCTAAGATCGACACAGACACCCACAGGAATATCTCAGCAAGCGAGAGTCCAAAAGCAGCAGGCTAGAATCCAGAACCTCAATCCATGGCTGATACCGGATGAGAAATTCCCTCCCGAGCACACAGAAGACTGGGCAACTTGGAAGGAGATGAATAGACTGCGCTCTGGCACCACAAGATGCAGAATCAACCATAAGAAATGGGGCTACAAAGTGGCGTCCACGACATGCAAGTGGGGAGAAAAGCAAACCTCAGACCACTTATTACAATGCAATCTGAGCCCTGCCACGTGCACAATGGAGGAGCTTCTCACAGTGACACCAGAGGCACTCCAAGCGGCCAGCTTCTGGTCAAAAGACATTTGAGTATAATGCCAAATTTTAAACTTTGTGTGTTTTTTTTAAAATACACTATAACTGTATTTATATCAATTCACTTCTGACACAATAAATAAATAAATCAGTATGGAAGAACGATTCAGCCATCATTTCATAATGAGATGGAAAGAGGCCATCTCATCCTTTGCAAAAATGTTTTCAGCCTGTCCCTGACTTCGCACTTTTTTTGAACCCACAATTCTCTGGTTGCAACAACTCTGCTGCCTGTCATTCTGTTTCCAAGCACAATTCTAAGATGGTGAAAACCCTTTTCCTTTAACATCCTTTGATAGCTGATTATTTGGGGTCAAGGGCCTCTCATTTGCTATGTTATTTATATTTGTTTCTTAATTGTTTGGTTACAACACGTAATACTTTTCGACCTCATATCATTGTCTAGATTTTATCTTCCCTTTACTGCTACTCAATAAACAGAAGATAAGCACACAGAGGCCACTCACATTCTTACCATCCAATCTATTCTAGTCTTTTGGCTATTTTTGCTGCAACAGATAAAAACCACTCACTGCCATATGTGTTACCTTAAAATTACGTTCTACGGTCAAAACAGAATTTGTGGAAATCCCTGTTTAGGATGGAAGACATGGCACAAGGGAAGAGGTTGGTATGTCTTTTCCTCCTTACTTGACAGTCCCTGTTAAAATCTCTTCTGTTTATATTTGACTTAGAAGGGGAGCTCCAATTCACACCAAAATGGGATTTCTGGGGGTGGAGAGTGAGCTTTACTTTGGGGATGCAACATGGAAAAACATGTTTATACTCTTTCCACTTTCCATAGTTCTCCCAATTTTCCATTTCCAGCTTAAGACAAGAGCAACACTTAGCCTCCACTTCAAGTAAAACATTTACCAGCATGAAGAATTTGACCCTCCGAAGTTCATCTTCTAACACTTTGTGTATAAATAATAATAACAATAATAATACTACTAATAATACAGTAGAGTCTCACTTATCCAAGCTAACGGGCCGGCAGAAGGTTGGTTAAGCTTCTTGGATAATACGGGGGGATTAAGGAAAAGCCTATTAAACATCAAATTAGGTTATGATTTTACAAATTAAGCACCAAAACATCCTTTTATACAACAAATTTGACAGAAAAAGTAGTTCAGTACGCAGTAATGTTATGTTGTAATTACTGTATTTATGAATTTAGCACCAAAATATCACGATATATTGAAAACATTGACTACAAAAATGGCTTGGATAATCCAGAAGCTTGGATAAGCGAGACTCTACTGTAATAACTTTATTATTATATAAAGCCCCATCTCCCCGAAGGAACTCGGGGCAGCTCCCATGGGGACCAAGCCCAAAATACACCACAAAATACAACAACAAGATACATTTAAAACATACAAACATATAAAATCAAAGGCATATAAAATACAATAAAAACATACTCGCAATAATCAATAGTCTTCTAAACTTCTCCTGAGATCAGAAGCCTGTGTGTTATTTTTTGTGTCCACCTTACATTATTTGTAAAACACAACACATACCACATTAGTACGTTTCCCACTTCTGTGAATCATTAGAATAGTGAATGTGTTGCCTTCAAGATCATAAAAGTTGTGGACCATGGCCTTGGACTAGTCCAAGAGTGACTGGTAGCTGGTCCAAGGCAAGCGTTCAACAAGGAAAGAAGCAATTGTAGCTAATGGGCCTAACACACTGGGATAGTCCTACCAGTTTGTCAGTCAAATGGTTTAAGAAGCATGGCTTTAGATCAGAGCTTTCCGAACTTTGTATTGTGACACATTAGTGCATTGGCCTAAGTGCATAATTGTGTTGTAGAAACCTAACAAGAAGCCCATGAGTATGTGAAATAAGCAATAAATCATATATATTTAAAAACATAAATGAAGGCTTTCAGGAGACATATTGTGTTCCCTTACATACTACAATTGATGTATGTGTTCATATCTTTTATAAGGGGCTGGTTTACCCTTCAGTTTGCTAGTAAAACTGAATTATTGTGTCGCAAAATGATGCATGTCTAAAAAATGTGTCACCAACATCAAATGTTTGGAAAGCTCTGTTCCAGTTGTTGTTGAACTGCCACTCCAACTGCTTCTAGTACAGGTCATGGTAAAGGAACATGGAAGTTGCAATCCAAGGGGCCAAGGGTGCACAAAAAATTAAACTAAAAATTTGGAATTTTTTTAAAAAAAACTCCCTTGTCTCAATACTGAGCTGCATTTAACTTACCACTTAGCTTTGGTTTAGGAATCAGTTCAGGTGATATGAAGATAGAGCATAGCTGTTTCACCAATTCCGGATAGGAGAATCTACTCCAGGTCTTAAGTGTGTCCAAGTCCAAAGCTGGGATGCTTTCAGGCATGAAAAGACCCCCATCAATTGCATACCCAGAAAAAAGAACCCCTTCGAAATCAGTGGTTCCAGCTCCTCCTCGGGTGCTGATGTATCTCATATTTATGTCCTCAAATTCCTACAACAAACACAGCTATTACAACAAATTATCTTCAGACTGGGTGACCAAAGAACTATCAGCACATCCCATAACAAATAACAGACTTTGCCCTTTTAATGACAGGTGCCTATAGCCACCAGATCAGGCAATCCCCCATCAGTCTTGAAAATGAGGTGAAATCTATTCATCTGAAGCAACTCAAGAAAAACAATTAATTTAAGCCTCAGGAAAGAGATCCCACAATCTTGAAAAAAAAACAACTAGTGGCAATAACTCAAGAGCGTTTGGTTTCCCATTCATCTTTTCATTATGGCTCCGCAGCACTTGTTCATCTTATACTACCAAAACATTTAAACCTTAACTTTCTTTACACAGCAAAAACAAATCCTCATCTGAGTTACAAGTGGCAGCAGTTCTTAGGTCCAATGTTCAGGAGTTATCAGCGTAACAACACAACTGGCTCCACTAAGATGGCACGATAAACACAAATCAAAACCTTTACTGTGATTTTTCTAGATATCAGTGTACGTTTTTGGATAATTTGTATTTGCACGATGTTATAATGGTTATTTATTTACTTATTAAAAGATACCCTAGCCTAGACCTGAGGTTCAGCATAAATCAAATCAAATCAGAACAGTAATTTTAAAAGACGTGAAATCATTCATCATTCAAATCCAAACAATTAAAAACTTGTGACAATGATGCCAACTGTGGCGCATGTGCAAACTGGAGACACCAAAGGCATTTTTAAGTGGGTTGAAGTTGGTACCAGCATTATTGCTAATTGGGCTTCAAAAAGGACATTTTCCCATGGTAGAGGTGCCACAGCATCCAATGAAAACAGTCCAGTAGAATGCCATGAACAATGGTATCAAAAATTCCAGAGAGATTCCATGTCCTCTCCCCAATGTATTATTATTATTATTATTATTATTATTATTATTATTATTATTATTATTACTACTACTACTACTACTACTATTACTATTACTGTTAATATCTATGGGCAATACGATTGCTGTTGCCCACTTTTGGTCTAAAACTATTTAGCTGCTTGTGATTCCTTTATTTTATCGCTTTTAAACTTATTTATTGTGCAGTGCTTTTGACACAAAATAAATAATTATTAATAACAATATTACTATTATTAGCTGGATTTTTATCCTGTCATATCATTAGTCCGATTTGCCTCAAAGCGCTAAGGAATCCTTTGGATTCTATACATCTGAAGGTACAGGACAATCACTCGTGGGAATGCCAGAAATAGATGAATATCTAAATATTTATGTGCTCCTCTTTTTGACAATGCAGCCAAGTCAATTTGAAAAAAAAAACTTGCAATGTACGGTAATAAGCAAGTGATTTACAATAGGAAGGAGCCATTGTGGCACCACGATTATTGGACTATTAACTCTGGAGTCCAGAGTTCAAATCCTGGCTCAGTCATGAAAATCTGCTGGGTGATCTCAGGCGAGTCACACACTTTTAGCCTCAGAAAACCAGGGGATTTATTTATTTACTATATTTCTACCCACTCTTCTCACCCCGAAGGGGACTCAGAGTGACTTACAATTATGGCAAAATTCAATGCTGCATTAAAATATAAATAACAAATAAACACATAAACACATAGAATAATAAAGCATATAAAATATATAAATACAATTTAAAAGATTAAAAACATAATGCCTAAACCTGCAGTCATCATTTGGGTTGCATTCCATGTTGCACTATTCCTGAAATGTGTGGTGCCATAGCCAGGTCTTCAGTTTTTTCCTGAATGTGAGGAGGGAGGGGGGCAGTCTAATGTTGCTGGGGAGGGAGTTCCATAGTCAAGGGTCACCACTGAGAAGGTCCTGTCTCTCATTCCCACCAATCACGCCTGCAAGGGGGGTGAGATCGAGAGAGGACCTCCTCGGCCGACCTTAAAGCTCTAATCGGTTCATAAGGGGAGATATGTTCAGACAGGTAAGTTGGGCCAGAACCGTTTAGGGCTTTATAGGCCATAGCCAACACTTTGAATTGTGCTTGGTAGCAGACTGGCAGTCAGTGGAGCTGGCATAACAGAGGGCTTGTATGCTTTCTGTACATCACTCCGGTAAGCAAGCTGCCCTTTGGGCTATTTGAAGCTTCTGAATAGTCTTCAAAGACAACCCCACATAGAATGTGATGGTTTGGGGATTGGTTTGCCTATCCAAACATTTCATGTTGGCAATACACTTTTTAGACCTGCATCATTTCGCGATACAGTCATTCAGTTTTACTAGCAAGCCAACCTTTTATAAGAGATATGGGAGCATAAATGGGGCCCGGGCTGTGGCGCAGGCGGGAGAGCAAGCCAGCTGCAATTAACTGCAATGAATCACTCTGACCAGGAGGTCATGAGTTTGAAGCCCGCTCGGAGCCTATGTTTGTTTGTCTTTGTTCTATGTTAAAAGGCATTGAATGTTTGCCTATATGTGAGAAGGGCGGAATATAAATGCTGTAAATAAATAAATAAATAAATTGTAATCACAAAATGTGTGGGGACTCAACATCTCTCATGACAATCTCTCATTTATATACAGTAGAGTCTCACTTATCTAAATGTTGGATAAGCGAATATGTTGTATAATAAGGAGGGATTAAGGAAAAGCCTATTAAACATCAAATTACGTTGTGATTTTACAAATTAAGGACCAAAACATCACGTTATACAACAAATTTGACAGAAATATAGTTCAATACGCAGTAATGCTATGCAGTAATTACTGTATTTACAAATTTAGCACCAAAATGTCATGATGTATTGAGAACATTGACTACAAAAATGCGCTGGATAATCCAGAACGTTGGATAAGCGAGTGTTGGATAAGCGAGACTCTACTGTATTTTTATATACATGACTGATTATTTCTCATAGGCTCAAAGGTGTCACATTACATTTGTACGACACACTGACTTGGCACTAGATATGTGTTGCAACAACCAATTTGGAAAGCCGTGCTGTCATGATAGGCTGGAAATGGTTTGAAGAAACACAATAACAGAAGAGGAGCATAAGCATACTATTACCCCGTTACCATTACAGTTGTTGTTATTGATATTGTTAATATTTATTTATATTTCACTTTATCTCTCCCACAGGAGATCCAAAACAGCTTTAACATAAAAACATCAGCATGAAATTTAAAATTTACAAATATGCAAACATTAAAACAGGGCTAGGCAACACTGCAATCAAGTGGTTAGTCTCTCCAAGATATAAGCGGGGAATTAGTATTGTTCTGGCAATGGCTGTTGTTGTTTATTTGTTCAGTCGCTTCAGACTCTTTGTGACCTCATGGACCAGCCCAGGCCAGACCTCCCTGTCCACGTCGCCACCCCCAGCTCCTTCAAGGTCAAGCCAGTCACTTCAAGGATACCATTCTTCCATCTTGCCCTTGATTGGCCCCTCTTACTTTTTCCTTCCATTTTCCCCAGCATCATCTTCTCCAAGTGTTCCTGTCTTCTCATTGTGTGGCCAAAGTACTTCATCTTTGTCTGTAATATCCTTCCCTCCAGTGAGCAGTCGGGCTTTATTTCCTGGAGGATGGATTGGTTAGATCTTCTTGCGGTCCAAGGTACGCTCAGAATTTTCCTCCAACACCATAGTTCAAAAGTGTCTATCTTCCTTCACTCAGCCTTCCTTATGGTGCAGCTCTCATATCCATAGGTTACTAAGGTGAATACAATTGCTTTAACAATGTGGACCTTCATTGCCAGTGTGATGTTTTTACTCTTCACTATTTTATTGAGGTTGGTCATTGAGGTTGCTCCTCAGCTTCTCCTCACATTCAGCCATCCAAGTAACATCATCTGCATATCTACGGCTGTTGATGTTTCTTCCAGCAATTTTAACTCCAGCTGTGGATTCATCAAGCCCTGCACGTTGCATGATGTATTCTGCGTACAAGTTGAATAGGTAGGGTGAGAATATACAGCCCTGCCGTACTCCTTTATCAATCTTGAACCAGTCTGTTTTTCGTGGTCTGTTCTTACTGTTGCTACTTGGTCGTTATACAGATTCCCCAGAAACAGACAAGGTGATTTGGGCCGGGCTGTGGCGCAGGCCATTGAGCAACCAGCTGCAACCAGCTGCAACAAATCACTCTGACCAAGAGGTCATGAGTTCGAGGCTAGCTCGGAGCCCCGTGTTTGTCTTGTCTTTGTTCTATGTTAAGGCGTTGAATGTTTGCCTTATATGTATATACAGTAGAGTCTCGCTTATCCAACGTACTGGATTATCCAACGCATTTTTGTAGTCAGTTTTCAATACATCATGATATTTTGGTGCTAAATTCGTAAATACAGTAATTACTACATAGCATTACTGCGTATTGAACTACTTTTTCTGTCAAATTTGTTGTATAACATGATGTTTTGGTGCTTAATTTGTAAAATCATAACCTAATTTGATGTTTAATAGGCTTTTCCTTAATCTCTTCTTATTATCCAACATATTCACTTATCCAACATTCTGCCAGCCCGTTTATGTTGGATAAGTGAGACTCTACTGTACAATGTGATCCGTCCTGAGTCCCCTTCGGGGTGAGAAGGGCGGAATATAAATACTGTAAATAAATAAATAAATAAATATCCCCATACTACTCAAAGCTTGCCACAATTTATTATGATCTACATAGTCGAAGGCTTTAGAATAGTCAATAAAACAGAAATAGAAGTTTTTCTGAAACTCCCTGCCTTCCTCCATTATCCAGCAGATATTGGCAATTTGGTCTCTCGTTCCTCTGCCTTTTCTAAACCCTTGTACTTCTGGAAACTGTCGCTCCATGTATTGCTGGAGTCTACCTTGCAGGATCTTAAGAATTACTTGCACAGCATACTGCAAGATAATCTCCATTAGCGGTAAATTATGAAGCTGATTCCTAGGATCCAATGGCCTTCACAGCCAATGGCAGAACTGGTAACTAAACAATGAATGCTATCCCTTGTCGGGAATCCAATTCTGCGTGGCTAGCTAAATAAGGCGGCCTTGGGCTAAGCCAATGATGATTATAATCATTGACAATGACAGAAAACCAAGGTTGTCCCCTCTCTCTTTCCCCAAAATGGCTATAACAACTGTGCATGAATGTTAGTAGGAACAGAGGAAAAGTTACTCCTCCAGTCCTAAGTTTCTAAGATCTTTTGGGAGCTTCAAACTGACAAGCTCATGCATAAGTAACGGCGAGTGCATCTACACAGCTGAATTATTAGCACAGTTTGATACCACTTTAACTGCCTTGCCTCAAGGCTATGAAATCCTGGGAGTGGAAGTTGCCCAAGGTCTTTCGCCTTCTCTGCCAAAGGCTGATGGTGCCTCACAGAATTACAAACCCAGGGCAATTAAAGTGGTATCAAACTGGATTATTTCTGTAATGTAGATGCCTTCCCAAAGTTTATTATTTATTTATTTATTTATTTACATCACTTTTACCCCGCCTTTCTCCCCGAGGGGACTCAAAGCGGCTTACAATAAATAGGCAAAAATTCAATGCCTAAAAACAATGTAAAAACAACAATTCATATAAAACAATCTACAAAACAACAATTCATATGAAACAGATTCATATAAAAAGTTGTTTCTTTGGTTCGATGCCAGCGACTGCGTTATTCAGACTGCAGCTTTATTCTGCTTTGGCCTGATGCAGCCATGGCACAAGCAAATGTGAGGTAATCTGGTCTGGCGAGCAGTTTCCGTCCTTCCTACAGTTCTTGATCCTAGTCAGGGCAGTCTGCCCATGCTCAGGAACACTCTTCTCCTTCAGATTTCAACGCTGAGCCCTAGCGGTGAGCCGCCAAGTTAGCTCCAGACAACTGCTTACCGTCGAGTGTTTTGCACGAAGTCTCTCTTTAAATATTGCCTGGCTCCATTGGCGGCGGCAAATTGCACTTGCAATGCACTACAACTAACTTGCGCCTGTCCGTCTACGAAAGAAAGGCACCTGCTGATTGGACAGCGCCTCCTCGCTCGGCTGGTACCGCATCTACAATTGGACGGGACAGGAAAGACACCACAGAAGTAGAATATAGAGGCTCTCTCTTACACACATATTCCGGGTTCTCAGTTGTGCATTCTTTGTGCACATTCCATAGCAGTGAGTCGTAGCAGTTAAAATCGATTTAAACTGCATTAATTCTACAGTGTAGATGCACCCGTGGCAACATAAAAAGTAGCAAAGGGAAGGAAGGAATACAGCAGCATCCTGAAGACTCACTGATTTTGAAGTTTTTTCCATGAATTTTGATGGTTATAAACCATCAAATCCTCAAAGTACTACTCTGAGTACTATCAGGATGCTAGCAAGAGATGAAGGTAGGAAGATTCTCCTGCGTTTACAATCTTGACATGATGCAACACTGTTTTTGGCAGTGAAATATACTGTCTGACAGTCTGATGGAGTCTCCTCTGGAGGTTTATAAGTAGAGGCTGGGTGGCCATCTGTCAGGAGGGCTTTGATTGGGTGGATGCGCAACTAAGAAGAATAAATTGTTTTGCCTTCACACTCCCCTGCAGGCCCACTATTCCTTCCATTGTGAGTGTATTGCATTAAAAGATGTGGGTTTATTTTCAAGAAAGCTCTTGCAAAAATAAAAAAAGTTTATTCTAAAGGGGTTGCTGCTATTACAGTAATTCAGTTTCTCTAGCAACCAGGGTCCTTCCACACAGCCATATAACCCAGGATATCAAGACAGAAAATCCCACATTATCTGCTTTGAACTGAAATATATGGCAGTGTGGACTCAGATAACCCAGTTCAAAGCAAATATTTTGGGTTTTTCTGCTTTGATATTCAGGGTGATATGGCTGTGTGGAAGGGCTCTGGTGTTATGTGAGTCTACACTGCCTTATATCCCAGTTCAAAGCAGATAATGTGGGATTTTATTCAGCTGTGTGGAAGGGGCTCCAGAGGTTAAAACAACCTATTATTGTTGTTGTTGTTGTTGTTGTCTTTATATCCACCTTTCTCCCCATGGGGACTCAAAGCAGCTAAAAATCTATCCACACTAAACAGTTTAAAAAGAACAGTGTGGTATAAACAGAATTTAAAAACAGCAAATACACTAAGAGATATAGATACATACATAAATGGTAATCTATGGGGGGACACAACATATTGCATGAAAACATTTAATTTATATATATTTTTAAATAACCTATCATGACATACAGTCTGACATCATCTCTTCTGTCTTCCAGACGGGACTCCCAGAGTCTCAAGAAAAATGTTTTCATACTGAACCTTTTACTGGAGATGGGGAATAGTATGATTCTACAAGTTGACACTTCAAATCCCAATACATACACACACACATCTGAGGGCTCTTCCACACAGCCATATAACACAGAATATCAAGATAGAAAATCCCACAATATCTGTAAATATATGTAAAGGGATGCCATAAGGAAGAGGGAGCAGGTTTGCTTTCTGCTGCCTTTGATACTAGGACTCGGAGCAATGGCTTCAAATTACAGGAAAGGAGATTCCACCTGAACATTAGGAAGAACTTCCTGACTGTAAGAGCTATTCAGCAGTGGAACTCTCTGCCTCAAAGTGTGGTGGAAACTTTTAAACAGAAGCTAGATGGGCATCTGCCAAGGATACTTTGTGCTTTTCCTGCATGTTAGGGGGTTGGACTAGATGACCCATATAGTCTCTTCCAACTTTGCTATTCTATGGGAGAGAGAGGAAGAAGTGTTGGAGAAGCAAAGGTGCAGACAGAGAAGTTCAGTTCTTTTACTGGATCTGAACCCTGGCCAAGTGAGAACTGAGGAGCAAGAGGGTCATATTAAGTTTCCATATTTGGTCTCCTTTTGTGGCTACCATTTTTACCTCCTAATTCTCCATCTCTTTTCTACATTTCCCCCTCTTTCTCTTCCTCTCCTTTCTGCTTTACATTCCCTGTTTTTCCCTTATCCTTTGCTCTTCTCCTGCAGCTGCAGCTCATTTTGTGTTCTAGCTGGTCCTGGAGATATGCTGTACTTACAAGTCACATTTTTTAGAAGCTATGGGGACATAATGCATTTACCAAATCAAACACCCTAAGCCAGGCGTGGGCAAGCTTCAGCCCTCCAGGTGTTTTGAACTTCAACTCTCACAATTCCTAACAGCCAGTAACCCCATAACTATCTCTTTCCAATCATTTCATCAGAATAAGTGTCAGGTCCCCCTTCTCAGCTGCAGAGCACCAAGAAGTCAAAAGTAATCTCTATTGCATTTTCTTTTTACTGTATATAGGTAAAGGTTTTCCCCTGACGTTAAGTCCAGTCGTGACCGACTCTGGGGGTTGGTGCTCATCTCCATTTCTAAGCCGAAGAGCCGGCGTTGTGTGGCCGGCATGACTGCATGGAGCTCCGTTACCTTCCTGCCGGAGCGGTACTTATTGATCTACTCACATTTGCATGTTTTCGAACTGCTAGGTTGGCAGGAGCTGGGGCTAACAGCGGGCGCTCCCGGGATTTGAACCTGGCACCTTTCGGTCTGCAAGTTCAGCAGCTCAGCGCTTTAACACACTTCGCCGCCACCAGGGGCCCTTTACTGTATATACATTAGCTAAATGTTGCATATTGCATTCCACAACAAAATGCCTTTCAAAACTGGCAGTTAATTTATTATGTTTTCCTCCCCATGCATCTTGACTTATAACAAGTATCCATTAGATCAGTGGTTCCCAACCTTTGGGCCTCCAGGTATTTTGGACTTCAACTCCCAGAAATCCTAGCCAAGTTACCCGCTGTTAGCAAGTGTGGTAGCTGAAGTCCAAAACACCTGGAGGCCCAAAGGTTGGGAACTACTGTATTAGATCCATCTGTGCGGTCAACTGTTCCTCCCTTTCTGCTTTGTTTCTTTAACCCTGAGGTTATCTGGGACCTTGGATTTCCTTTGGGGCATTTGTGGAGGTGTGTCAATAGAGGTTCTGGCTATCTTCTCACTTCTTAGCAAAAGTGTGTTATCTTTCTATCTGTCCCTCTCTGAATCAAACCAGACCTATTGTCTCCATATCCACCTTGGTCAAGAAATTCCACAACTAAGCCACACAGTATCCTTCTGGCTCTCCTTGCAAGGGTGGGTCTTGGAGGTACTGTTTTGCAATGCCTCCAGTCCTTCCTAGAGGATCGTACCCAGAAGGTGTTTTTGGGGAACTCCTGCCCGGCCATGCAGCCATTGTTCTGTGGTGTCCCGCAGGGTTCAGTATTGTCCCCCATGTTGTTTAACATCTACATGAAGCCACTGAGTGAAATCATCCAGAGTTTTGGAGCTTGATGTCATCTGTACGCAGGTGATGCCCAACTCTTCTATTCCTTTTCACCAGATTACAAGGAGGCTGTACAGGTTGTGAACCAGTGCCTGGCTGCTGTGACGGTCTGGATGAGAGTAGATGAATAGATGAAACTGGCTTGAGGCATGGGTGCCGAATCTTTGCCATAAGTAGTCCCAATCTTATTAATTGGAGGAGGAAACTGACTCGAGGATCTCTGAAGGACATTCATTGAATAATTTCCCACACCTCCCAGTTCATTGTGAGGGGATTATGGAAATTAAAGAAAGGGGTTTGGGGTGCAACCAGACCACATTCCAAAGGCAATTCATAACAAAGGTTTAGGTGAGACACTGGGGTGCGCTCGCTGCGTTTGGTGGAGCAACTGATTTCTATTTCTATTCATACTTGCATAAATTTCATTATACATTTCATAATTTGGGTCTGGTTTCTTGATATCAGCAATACCCTGTGGAATCCTAGGATTGTGATTCAGGGAGAGGCATTTAGGACTCTCGGTGCATCTACACTCTAGAAATAATGCAACTTGACACTACTTTAACTGCCATGACTCAATGCTACTGAATCCTAGGATTTGTAGTTTGATGATGCCTAAAGACGTCCTAAAACAACTCCCAGGACTCCATAGCACTGAACTATGGTAGTTAAAGAAATATCACTAAATATACATTGTAGATGCACCCTCAGTCAGAACACTCAATTGTCTCACCAAACTACAAACTCCAAGATTAAATGGAATGGAAGCACGGCAATTGGATTGGAGTGATGGTGTCATAATTGTGTAGCATGGATGAATTTCAATGTGAATGGGAAAGAGGAGCTGTTGGGAGCAAGAGGACACTCAGAATACAGACCATGATCGGAAGGATTTCTTTCAACAGCTTACCCACCATGCCACAAGGAGAACACATAAAAATAGAAACTATGAATATATGGCCTTTTGTGGGTGGTTATTTTGGTGAATTTGTATTTTAGCTGTTCATTCCACCACTTAACACAGAGAACATCTCAGAACATCCTGCTGACACTTTCTTCTTTGGCTAATGAAATTTTGGTAAATGACACTGTTCTTTTTCAGGTGGCCATGGTAAACTGTCCAAGCCCTAAACTCTTTGATAGTGAATTTTAGATTATTGTTTTTAGCAGGTTTTTCCTTTATTATATTGCTTTTTCAGTTAGATATTTGTTTTATCAACAGCCTGTTACAGAAGAGTCTCACTTATCCAACATAAACGGGTCGGCAGAACGTTGGATAAGCGAATATGTTGAATAATAAGGAGGGATTAACGAAAAGCCTATTACACATCAAATTAGGTTATGATTTTACAAATTAAGCACCAAAACATCATGTTTAACAACAAATTTGACAGAAAAAGTAGTTCAATATGCAGTAATGCTATATAGTAATTACTGTATTTACGAATTTAGCACCAAAATATCATGATTGAAATATCATTGAAAACATTGACTACAAAAATGCGTTGGATAATCCAGAACGTTGGGTAAGCGAGTGTTGGATAAGTGAGACTCTACTGTACCTCTTTAAAAGGTTTTGTATAAGTGTATAGCTATATACAGGGGTCCACTTGCACACATGTATAGGTAACCAATAGATCTATGGACATATTCATTATAGGAAATGCCTACAAACAGTATAGTGCCTATTTCTGTTGTACCAAGATTTGATATATGCTGCACCTTCCCGGAGCTAAAATGTTATTTGATTTGTCAGTCAATACACTAATTCATGTGTTCCCCCTTCTTTGTCTCTGAAACAGACTTTATTTGATCTTATAAGCAACAAATAAATTAACAGGCACCACATTGCCCCTATAATAATATTATAATAATAAATGATAACTATTTTATATCCTGCCTCCATCTCCCCAAAGGGACTTGGGGTGGCTTACATGGGGAACAAGCCCTATCCAACAGAGATTAAAACCAAACATAGATTACAACATAATAAATTAAAATAATCTGCAGCTTCACAAGCAAGATAGCACAAATAAAAGTTGATCATCCCAGTCTATGTATAATACATTTTTCTGGGTTAATCAAATCAAGGGAACCTATGGGACAAAAATCATGGAGAACTGGAAAAGACCTTTAACACGAATCACTTAAGAAGTAACTAGACTTTTTTCACAATGGGCTATAAAGAAGACACCTCAGCAGCTATATTTGTTCTGAGACCAAAGGGCAAGAGCTAGGATGTGTTCAATGTACAGAGCCAAAGGTCATTTATGGCATGACTAAGCAATTCTGGCTTTACTTTTTAATGCCCTGAGCAATTGCACTCGATGGTGACTAGTGGTGTATCCATAATACAATGCATCCACTCCAAGTCTTATTCTGAACTTTAATGGAGTTATTCAAAATGCAAAACCAGAGTTTTCCGAAGTGTGTGTCATAACTGAGAAACTACCTGCCTTTGTATCACTCAATAGGATTTCGATGAAGTGTCCATGTCCATAAGTGTAATGTTCGCATATATTGGGATAACACAAATGTTGAGAGTCACGGTTCATCACTAACAATTTGGATATATATCAGGGAGAATTAACAATAATCATATTCTAAAGATTAGACCTCAGGATGTAGGATTTTGTTACAAAACAGCAAAAATAGCATTAAAATGTGAACTTGTTGTAGAAATAAATGGTTGATACCCACGCATTATTTGGTCTGGACTAGAAATTCTTCTGTTAAACCTAAGGAATCCAAGAATTTCTAGTCCACTCTTCTGAAGTACAGAGCTAGGGGATTGCCCAATATATCTTAATATCCATGGTGGGTCTTCCAGAAGAGGTTCTCTGTAAAATGAATGCCCGGGTACTTACATTTGTGTCATTATTCAATCTGCTGTCCACTGATAAGCCATTGAAAATGAGCATGTATTTTCCCAAACACCATCAGCTTTGTATTAATATAATGTTCAGCCTTTCTTTATAGTAAAATATGATTCTATGATTCTATGCTGAGCTTAGAGAGCCTTAGAAACCTATGCAAATAAGTGAAAATAAAACCATGTCATATAGAAGAATGGACACCTTTTTTGATCCAAGTGACAGCGAAAAACATTCTGAGAGACAATACAGGGATTGTGTTTTTCAGGTATACCATATATTAAAGAAAGACATCCTTCTTTTACTCTTTTAGTTATAACGATACAGTAAGTTAATGAGCAAGAAATGCCAAACTTAATCTAGCAGTCATATCGGAACTGAGTTCACTAATTAGAAACAATAAAAATTCTCTCTACGTTAGTGTTGGACAGTTTGTGCCATAACAGCTTTTTATCAAAAGCTGCTAAATCAACAAAAGCAACATACAAATGTTTGGTAGTACCAGCAAATCCTTGGTGGCCTAATAAAAGAAAGAATCAAACAATGATCAGTAGCACTCTGCCCTTTCCTAAAGCCAGTCTTTTCAGGGTGAAGGATATGGTTAATACAAATATTTACTACCGTATCTAAGTAAAAGTCAATGTCCAAAATATTGTGGTGTTGCTTATCACCCTTCTTCTGATTAGGAACAACTATACTATTTCTAACCCACTAAAATTAAATCTATAGTGCTGAGCTGTGAAAACAATTTGGCTAATATCAGGGCTCTCCATGGAGGAAAGAATTTGAGTGTTTCTGGAAGCATCATATTTTCTCCAGAGGCTTTGCTCAGATCAAGAACTATAATTATCTTTATCTCTGCTGCTGACGCCGATAGTTTCAGAAATAACAGGTGTTTCCCTGAATCCATTGCTTCACAAAAAAGGTAAAAGTTTCCCCTGACGTTAAGTTCCGTCGTGACCGACTCTGGGGGTTGGTGCTCATCTCCATTTCTAAGCCGAAGAGCCGGCGTTGTCCATAGATATCTCCAGGTCATGTGGCTGGCATGACTGCATGGAGCACCGTTACCTTCCCGCTGGAGCGGTACCTATTGATCTACTCACATTTGCATGTTTTTGAACTGCTAGGTTGGCAGGAGCTGGGACTAACAGCGGGCGCTCATTCCGCTCCCGGGATTTGAACCTGGGACCTTTTGATCCGCAAGTTCAGCAGCTCAGTGCTTTAACACACTGTGCCAGCAGGGACCCTATAAAGCCTGCTAAAATCAATATACAGTAGAGTCTCACTTATCCAAGCCTCGCTTATCCAAGCCTCTGGATAATCCAAGCCATTTTTGTAATCAATATTTTCAATATATTGTGATATATTCATAAATACATAAATTCATAAATACAGTAATTACAACATAACATTACTGCGTATTGAACTACTTTTTCTGTCAAATTTGTTGTATAACATGATGTTTTGGTGCTTAATTTGTAAAATCATAACCTAATTTGATGTTTAATAAGCTTTTTCTTAATCTCTCCTTATTATCCAAGATATTCGCTTATCCAAGCTTCTGCCAGCCCGTTTAGCTTGGATAAGTGAGACTCTACTGTACCATCAGTGTGATGAAATTTGCCCACTGACTACTGGTCTAACCATGTGAATACCAGTAAAATGATATCTCCCTATTACTTCTCATTCTTTTCCATCATAGCTAAGGCTAATTGTTTCTATTGTAATTTAACATATTTGTCTTTTTCTGATCCAAAAGATCAAACAATTTCCTATAAGCTAAAATATCAGAAGTAATATCCTTATTTCTAAGTGCCTTTGTTAAAATGTCAATCTTGCGGGTCCCATCAGGCCCTCCATGTCATTTTATGTGCCCCCCCCCTCCAGATGCTGGACTACAACTCCTGTATTCCTCATCATTAGAGATCCTTCCACACATGGAAGGGACAGGTGCCATTTATTACTTTTCCTCAGGGATCAAATGTCTTTGGTCAACCCTATCATCACAACGTGTCATGGACGTGCAAGGGCGCTGGAGGGACATAGGATTCACAATGTCATAATTTTTATTTTAAAAAATGACTTCAGCCTAGACCAGGCAGTGATAGACCCCATACTGTTTGTTCTACCCCCCTAGTGTGGTATCTAACAGGGACTAGAAGTGTTTGGGAGAAGTAAAGATAGTATATACTTCTTACCATTTTACAAGTCACTCTGTAAGTAAGGCAATACTAAAAGACTGGAGCTGAACACAATGCTATGCAATCTACAATTGCACGTCTCTCCCATTATTTGTCCCAGTCATACCCAAAGCTGCCCACAGTGGATTTGGTGACTTGGATTAAAAAAAATATGGAAGCCCTCCATGAAATAACAGACCAGCTAGAAATCTTTAACTCTGTAATGCTAGGTTTGCAGCACAAGTTCATAAACAATTATCAAGAATTGTGCATGTATTGAACAGGAAATACATATTTTGTAACAAACAACAAAGATAGAACCATATTCGCTTCTTAACATGTAATTCTTTGATCACAGATTGATTCTTTGATTCTTTGATTCTTAACATGCAGTTCTTTGATCACAGTCTATATTGGCTACTTAGTGATTGAATTATATAAATCAGCATTACTTTCTTTGGAATGCATCATTTTACAGTGAATGCCAAAGACAATCAACAAATGATGGTGCAAACAATCTTGAAAACATATGCAACATAGTTACACCTGGGGTTCCTTGCTGGACTTGCAATTTGTGCCTTTCGGTGACACGTTATCCCCTGAGAAGCTCAGTTTGAGGGATATCCAACAGGGTGGTGGCAATGAAACTCAGAGAGTAAAGCCTTTCCCAAACCATTGCACAGATCTGTATATCCTGTTGAATATAGAGAGACGTAGTTCTGAGTAAACATACATGGCCTTGAAGATAGAAATTCTGCCCCACCCATGTATCTAAGCTTGTGTAAAAGAGAATACACTTGTAGTGGGAGAAGAAGGGGAAAAAATAGGTAATTGTAGCATCTGATGGACAATGATGGGTATAATGGAAAATGTCTCAAGGGGATGAATTTCACCAACCATCTAAACCGGTTTTTGAAATGCTCCTCTGATCCATATCTGCTTACTTTTCCTTTACCATAACCAGTTCTGCTTTTACCCTTTTCCTCTAATAAGTTAGCAAACACAGCTTTTGGGAAAGAATGGATGAGGAGGACAATGAGGCATAAGAGTAATAGCTGAGATGGTAACAGAATTAGTCTTTCCTTAAGCATGAGGGCAAGGAGTGGAGGTCATTTGCTAAGAATGTGTCCATTTGTGCTAGGGTGCCATGTGGAAAAGCAGGGTTGCTCTACACTTAACAGTTGTGTAGAAGAGGGGATTGCAGCAGGTGTAACTTGCAAAATGAGTTACATCTGCTGAAAAATCCCCAGTTCTACCTAAGTATTAAAGGTATACAACCCCTGTCCTTAGAATACATACCCGCATACTTAGAAAACATCAACTGCACCCAGTGGGACAATTCCCATTGTTGGTATCTTTTGGGATTTGGTTCCAGGACCTTACTTGGATGCCGAAATCCCTGAATACTCACATCCCATTATATTTCATGGATTTGTAAAATGGTACCCATTATCTCAAATGACAAAATCAATTTGCTTGGAATATTTTCAAGTCGTGTATGGCTAAATACATGGGTGCAGAATCTGTGGATAGGACCAAATATATAATTAAAGCCGGTCCTAGTTCGATGAAAACGGAACAGCAAGTAAAGAGGCCTACATAGCCCACATTCCTTGGGAGCTTGCTCTCCAAGTAAGCATATTAAAACACTTTGGGACATTGTTTCAGCCTTTCTGGAACCATGAGAAAGTTCCAAATTCATTCCATAATTTCTCCAGTTAAGATAGTAAGGCTGGATCTTCCAACATGTCTTCTTCTAAGGGAGTGTGCATGGATCATAGAAAAGGGAAAATCTGTTAGTTTCATTTTCTCCCATATTCAATTTTTAGGAGATTTGATGAATTCTGGTTTTCTTTATATAAAAAATGAGCCGACATAAAATTCATGATCATGTCTCATGGACCGTTGGCCATAGTTGACAGTTTCATCGATCATTGGCCAGTTGCTTCCACTGAAATATAGTCAACAGCATCTAGTATTCTATGCCTTTAATATGCTGAGCAGAACTTGGAAAAATTACTACAGATCCCAGAATCCCACAACCATTATCACCTAAATAGAATAATAAAGTTGGAAGGGATCTCATGAGCCATATAGTCTAACTCTGTGTTCAATGCAGGCTCTCCAGATATAGCATCCCCAGAAAGTGTCTAGGCTTCAAGAGAAGAAGACCCATCACCTATTTAGGCAATCAGTTCTGTCACTGAATCCCTCTTGCTGTCAAGAATATCCTTCTATTCAAATTTAAATCTACCTCTCCTGTTACTTCAGAATATTGGTCTTATTTTCCGGGACAGCATAGGACAGGTGTCTCCCTCTTCTCTGTGGCAGTCCTTGAAGTATCTAAAGAATGCAATCATGTCACCACTGTCCTCTCTTCACCAAGGTGAACATGTCCAGTTCCTTTTTTTTCATATATTTTCTTCTCCATACCTCTTATCATCCTTGCTGTCCTTCTCTGAACGTATTCCAAATTGTCTAAACCTCTTTAAAATGAGGTGCTCAGAATCAAATGCAGTACCCCCAAATAAACCCTGACCAACACAGATTGTAAAGGGATTATTACTTCCATCAACTTGGAAATTTGGAGTTTTCTGAGAATTATTGTGCCCACCCCCAATTATATCTATCTGGGATAATGAGCCAAAGTATCGGTGGCTTTTGATAATAAAATAATATATAATTTGTAATAAAGTAAATCAGATTTAATACATTCAGATTGTTGCAGTAAACATTATTATTATTATTATTGTATGACACAGCAAACAAGATAGATATGCTGGATTTCGTATCACAAAACCACAAGTCGAACACTTCCCAAGTGTCTAGGACTGTGTGATATATTTTTGGATGATGCACGCAGATCCCAATAGGGTGGCCTTTTGCAGTTGGCAGATCATGATTTTGTCAATGTCTATTGTTTCCAAATGCCGGCTGAGATCTTTTGGTACGGCACCCAATGTGCCCATCACCACCAGGACCACCTGCACTGGTTTCTGCCAGAGTCTTTGAAGTTCAATCTTGAGGTCCTGATAGCGGCTGAGTTTTTCCTGTTGTTTTTCGTCAATGCAACTGTCACTTGAGATGGCAACATCAATGATCCAAACCTTTTTCTTTTCCACAACTGTGATGTCTGGTGTGTTGTGTTCTAGAACTTTGTCAGTCTGGATTCGGAAGTCCCACAGTATCTTTGCGTGCTCATTTTCCAAAACTTTTGCAGGTTTGTGATCCCACCAGTTCTTTGCTGCTGGCAGGTGGTACTTGAGGCATAAGTTCCAATGAATCATTTGGGCCACATAGTTGTGCCTCTGTTTGTAGTCTGTCTGTGCGATTTTCGTACAGCAGCTAAGGATATGATCAATGGTTTCGTCGGTTTCCTTGCACAGTCTGCATTTTGGGTCATCAGCTGATTTTTCGATCTTGGCCTTAATTGCATTTGTTCTGATGGCTTGCTCTTGGGCTACAAGGATCAGGCCTTCTGTCTCCTTCTTCAGTGTCCCATTTGTGAGCCATTATTATTATTATTATTATTATTATTATTATTATTATTATTATTATTATTATTATTATGTTCATTATGTTCATTTATACCCCACTTTTTTCTATAACAAGGATACTCATTTACCAAGGAGATTATCATTTACCAAGGGGTGTAGCAAGCAAGAAATATCTTCATAGGATACAGGATAACATATATAGTTCTCCATTCTTTCCATGGTTTGATACTCGGCCAAAGCTTGGAAGATCAAACTTAAGAGCCAAATGAGCTCATGCAACCACATCAAACCGAGGATAGAGCTCCTATTCCTTTAATAATTGTGTAGAAGAGGGAAGTTCAGCAGGTTTAGCTTGTCATGTGAAGTGTAGCTTGTATCACTTCCCGACAACTATTAAAGGCGTAGGGATCTTTTCCTCATCTTCATGTGGCTACTTGATCATACAGTCTTTATAGCAACAAAAATGTGGCTTTAACTTGGGGATAGTTGAGTGATAATGTCTGCCAGCCACAGAGTTAATATTTCAGCAGAGCCATAAACGAGTGAGATCATGCAACCTCTGACCAATTTCCAAGGCAAGAGTTTCTTATAAAAGGCAGGTTTGTCTTCTCTTAAAACAGTCTCCTTTACTGTTGAGCATCAAGAGATTATCCCCATAATGAGCTTCTCTGGAAAGTATGAACTCCAAACCCATGAAAATTTTGAGCCATTCATGAAAGCAATTGGTAAGAGGGCTTTTTTTATATTGATGAGTGAGATGAGGTGATATAAATGATAAATGAGTGATAAATATTAATTGATAAACTGTCATATTTGTTTATAATTCTTCTACTCTGCCTATTACTGTTGATTTGATTTCCCACTATTTAAAAGGGTTGAAATTATTTACTTATTTATTTACTATATTTATACCCCACTCTTCTCACCCAGAGCAGCTTACAGATTATGACACAATGTAATGCCGCATTGTACATACATTAAACTATGAGTAGTAAAATAATAAAGGGTATGTGGGGGGGGGGTCATGTTAGTTTTGTTATAAAATACAACTTATATACAAGTTTCTTATCTGATGTTGTCCTGTTCATACTGCATACTTTTCTACTGGTATCAATGTACAGTAGAGTCTCACTTATCCAACCTTCTGGATTATCCAACGCAGTTTTGTAGTCAGTGTTTTCAATACATCGTGATATTTTGGTGCTAAATTCATAAATACAGTAATTACTACATAGCAATACTGCGTATTGAACTACTTTTTCTATCAAATGTGATGCATAACATGATGTTTTGGTGCTTGATTTGTAAAATCATAACCTAATTTGATGTTTAAAAGGCTTTTCCTTAATGCCTCCTTATTATCCAACATATTCACTTATCCAACGTTCTGCCAGCCCGTTTATGTTGGATAAGTGAGACTCTACTGTACTATGAAATAACAATACAGTATATATTTTTATTTTTCCTACACATTATAGTAGTATTAATTGCTTCTATAAGCATCTGTGGTATTTGTGCAATAAATCCAAAGTAAGCCCCATTGACCTCAATCTTAAATTTGAATCATGGATATGTAGGAACTGGAAACCTTACAAATTCTAGAAGTTGTAGTTTAAGAGAGAAGACATTAAAGCTGTGCATATGTTTGTGTATATATAGGAACACGCTGTTAAATGTCATATTGTGGCTAAGGGCACTTGTTCACAAAAATGCTTGAAGCTGGTCATATTTCATTTCATTTGAAATTATATTGCTTCATTTTTAATAAATAATAATAAAAGTTGAAGAAAAGTTCATTTTTTAAAAAATATTAAAAGGCACTCAGAAATATAATGAAGGGTAATCCTCTTCATCCTAGCCTTGTTTGGGACAAGCAAGTGTTCCCTTAGTGAGCTTCATAGTGGCAGTATAGTGATAATCATGGTATTGTTTCTATTGTATCTTTTGATCAAAAATACATTAATATCCCTGAAGGCAGTATAGTGTAACTTCAGCAGCAGGAAGTGGTTCAAAAATTATGCTTCCACTTTTTCCCATATAGCAAGCAATATTCAAAGTACAGATAGTTTCTCACTACTTCCCATTCAAAAGTTGCTCACCAACAAAGACTTCTTAAAAGGATTTCACTCATTTTAGGAATGGAGAATTTCCAGTCTTCATTTTCTGGTTCCTCCAAATCCCACTTGTGTGCTTGCCATTTCCGAGCTCAGCCTTGGATGGCAATGTTCTGTCCTTTTTGAAACCAGAAAATTGTGCTTTTTGGTGCATTTTTCAAAATATATGAATATATTTTTGTTCACATCTAAAGTGCACATTTCTATTGATGAAAGTTAGCCTGTTTGCATTTTCAGCTATGCACATTTCTGAATTTTATATTTTTACTGAAAAACATGGCAAGCTTCAAGCACATAGATACACGGCAAGATGTTGCCTTGATAGGAGACATGGAATGGATATCTGTAGACCCCCTTACTTTTAATCTGATATTTACTTCATTTCCAGCCTGGACTCATTTTTCCCCATTTTCCACTGTCAAAGATGTGGGTTTATTTATTTTCCTCCTATGGCCAATTGCATTTGATTTCAAGACTAAGTTCTCTGAAGTATTTCCATATTGGGTTTATGTACTTATGAGTGTTTACTTCTTCCCAGGTCTTTCCGATGAGTTGATTGAAAAAGGCAAGGATGTAAAGAGCATCTCTGAAATTGAGCAAAATGGCAATAAGTTCAAGGTCACTGTGACAACTGGTAGTAAAGTGCTGATTAATGAGTTTACAATTGGAGAAGAGGCTGAACTTACCGCTCCAACAGGAGAGAAGATGAAGGTAGGCTTCATCGTTTGGATTACATTTAAAGCTTGGTTCTCAGAAGAAGTAGTTGTTCTCAAAGTAAGATTGCTCAGACCAGCAAATAATTGTAGCAACCCAAGGTGGGTTTTTCCCTGCCAATACATCTCCATGCAAGTCAACACACTGGTCACATGAAAAGTGAAGTGTAGTAGTCATTCAATCTCACTTCAGTGCTGGTGACTAGATTGCACTGAACATCTTTAAAATAAAATACAAAAATGGGCTACAAAAATACAAGGGAGGCATGTGTCCACACTTTACACACTACTCATGGTAGGACTAGCTTTGCAAGATTTACAAATAGCTTCTTCCATTGAGCACTCAGAAATGAAGGACTTCATCATATGGACATTTTCCTCTGTTTCTATACATTTCAAAGTGAACCATCAAACAACGCAGGACTTCTCCTGGTGATTGCTCATGAGACTCCATCTCCACAGTGTGTAGGAATGGGATAAGCTATCTCTTGTGTAGGGGTTGAAGGGAAACGATCCCATGTGATGTAGTGTTTCAAAAAGGAGACCTGTCTCCTTTAGTGTCAGGGTTTAAGGCAAATGATTCATGGAAAGTGGTGTTTCAAAAAGGATACTTGTTTAAAAAGTGTGCTGGTATCCTTGAAATGGTTGAGCTAGAAAGGGGAGGAGGCAATCCTGTGTGATAGGGATGAGTAAATTCTCCAACGTCTCTAAAAACGGGACCCCATGAAATGCCATGCAAAGACTTTTCCACTCACTTTCCCCCCTTGTGGGATGAAGTCCTAGGAGAAGCTAAAATTTTTACAGATGAGTGTAATGAAAATGTGTAGGGTAACTTGTATTCATAGGCTTTAAACACACCCATTTTTCTCATTTTCTCAACCACGTTTGGTACATTTGCCCCAGATCACATAGAAGTCTCATTTTTAATTCTTACACCTCATGTGGAATTTTTTAAAAATTTATTACATGCAGACATTTGAACTGGGATACTTCACTTTCTTCCTCCCACAGGCCGTTGTTCACATGGAAGGAGACAATAAGATGGTTGCAAAGCTGAAGGACATCACATCTGTAACTGAAATAAATGGAGACACCATCGTTAATGTAAGAACACTTTGAGTGTTGGGTCTCAAATATAGGTGACTTTCTGGGTAATCACTGTAGCCTTCCATTACAAAGGTTGAAAGGGGATGATGTGCATGATGTACTCATGCTACAAAC
Source organism: Anolis carolinensis (assembly GCF_035594765.1). Lineage (NCBI taxonomy): Eukaryota > Metazoa > Chordata > Lepidosauria > Squamata > Anolidae > Anolis > Anolis carolinensis. The sequence goes on from NC_085846.1 coordinate 43,012,466, forward strand.
ATTGATGTCACAGTTGCATGAATATGTACTTCTCCTACTCTCAATATGTATAAAGCTGAGTGTTTATTTTCAAAATCAAAGGGAAAGGAGGCAGACTGAGAAATGGTTTTTCAATCCCTTTGTAGATTACATTCTTGGTGTAGATTAATGTCTTCACTATAAATTGTATGTATAGATTAATCTGCTTTCTTGATGACTAATCTGTATGTTGATAGCATGAGAAGAGTTAATCATGACATGAATAGATGAATTAAGAGAGAAGTGCTTAGCTAGAACTGGAATAGACCCACCAGGTCAAAAAAATCCCGATTCCAGTGGTTCTCAACTTGTGAGTCCTTGGGTGTTTTGGTCTACAACTCCCAGAAATCCCAGCCAGTTTACAAGCTGTTAGGATTTCTGGGAGTTGAAGGCCAAAACATTTGAGGACCCACAGATTGAGAACCACTGCCTGATTCGGTGAGAGTGTTTTGGTTAGGACTAACAATAGAAGTGATTTACTGGCATTTCCCCCAAATTCTATGTATGTCCCAATTTATTTAGATTTGTAAAGGAATTTTATACACCACCTTTCATATCAGTGAGTCTACTGGCTTACAAAATTTGACCCACAGACCTAAATCCATGAAGTTGTCACAAATGATGTACTAATGTTGTCAGATCATGCCAACTTTTGGCAAAACAAGGCGCCAACCTCAGGCAGCACTATGAGATCGATGGTTTAATAATCGTTTCCCCAAAGTGACTAGTTACATTGGGAGGCCTTCCACCTTGCAGACTTCATGGTTGAGAAAAAAATATTTTTAATTGACACCTAAACTTTGCCAATGTGGTGGTTTGTATTTTAAACATTAAACACGATTGGGGTTTTTTAGTTAAAGAATCTAGATATATCTGGTGCACTTAAGTTTCAGTGCTTTTCAGTATTGTAGGAAGTACGTGAATATTTTCCAATTGTTTCTTTGCAGAATACAATATATTGATGTTTAATCTTTTGTGTCTTTCCAGACGTTGAGTGTGGGTGACATCCATTACAAGAGGATCAGTAAGAGAATCTAGATAACTTAGACATTTCTATACTTTTACTGAGTAAAAGGGATAAAATAAAGAGCAATGTGTTGAAAAAAGTCTCTTCATTTATAACATTTTCTCTAAGTATATGAATATAGTCCTCCCTCCACATGTGCAGATTTGGTTATTCTTAGATTTAACTAAAAATGAATCTCTCAGTCCTGCAGTGGGTTTCTATGGTCAACTTCCTCCAGTCCTGATGGAAGACCTTGAGATTTATAGGGAAAACACCTCAGTAGGAATCTCTAGATCAGTGGTTCCCAACCTTTGGTCCTCCACGTGTTTTTGACTTCAACTCCCAGAAATTAACAGCTGTTTGGAAGTGTAGGAGATGAGATCCAAAACATCTGGGAACCACTGCTCTAGATCCTTCAATATGATTCCATAGTCATCTTCTGATGGAAGTTGACCATAGTCATGCTGGAAGAACTAGACATTTCTAGGAACATATTCTCTTAGGTTGAAACATTTCTTTATGCATGGTGTTTTACTTTCATGGGGCTCCTGTGCCCCTAACCCCAGCGAATGTGGAGGGCTGACAGTATTCTCAGCAACTAGTTGAGCCAGTCTCACCACTGAAACATTGTATAGAGCAGTTTTGCAGTATGTTATTTTACTGCGTTTTATTTATTAAATGAATTTAAAAATTAAAGTAAATTAAACAAATCTCACTTTTCTCTCAAGTGAAATCCAAGGCAGAAGTTGAGATACAAAAGGAAAGGGATTGTGCTCAACCAGCCCTCTCCATTTTAAAAAAAGCATAACACAAACATACATAGGAGAAGAGGAGAGGACTGTTTCAAATATATTGCTATTTAATTTGAGTCTTGCTATTGGAAGAAAGGCAGAATATAAATGAATAAAATAGTGATATGTCAAGTTATAATCCCATGTTAGATGGGGACTATTGGACTATTGGAATTGCCATCACATTTGAATGCCATCACATTGGGGAAGGCAGGCATACACTGCAACAATTGCTTATTTTTGTAGCCAGTTGTTTGCATGAAGTAGCTGTATAATAGGGTGTGAATTTTGTTTCCTCCATTTCCTTCAGTACTTCGGGAGCCCTTAACAGTAAGGGCCCTCCTAGTATGAAAACCCACCCGACAAAAAAGCAAGCACGAGCCAATCTCAGCTCCTCTTCCCCTATTTGGCATCTCAGTCAAATCTTTTTTTCCTTTATTTTCCTGATTCTTTGTATTTAGTGGGATTGACTGGGAATTGGGAACCTGAGGAATGATGGGTGGGGTGTGTGTGCATGCAGTTTGAGGGCTTGAAGACTGAGACTCGCCCTTTTACCTTCTTTCTTCCCTTCCCTTCCTCTCCTTCAGAAAATACTTCAAAAAGATAATTAATAGTAATCCTAGCAAACAAAAAGAGAAGCCTACCTTTCCTCTAGAGTAGAAGTAGAAACAGCTTTAAGGAAGTAAAACCAGCAAGCAGAAAGGAGATTGCAGACACTGAAAACGGGATTTTTAAGGTAGTCCAGGGAGCATAGCTCTATTGAGCTATGCTCTTCCTTCCCTGGGCCTCCTTAAAATGCCTCTTGGAAAGCTGCATGACATGCTGGTGCTGTTGAGACTGAGAAAGCACATGCATGTGCCTCTCCTGCAGCCAAGCGCCTCTCCTCTAGAGTAGAAAAAAGCTTTAAGAACAAGAAGCTTCCTTAAAGTGTGCAGCTGTCTGCAGCCAAGAGCCTCTCCTCTAGAGTAGAAAGAGGTAAGAAGCCTCCTTAAAGTGTGTGTGCCTGCCTGTAGCCAAGCACCTCTCTTCTAGAGTAGAAACAAACAGCTTAAATGGGAAGGAGAGCATGGGAAGCCTCCACTACATAATGGGTAGATAGAAAACAGATCTTTCAGCACCCCCAGAGCGAAAACAGATCTACTCTCCTGTATTCAGAACGCTCCCCAAAAATGGATTGGGGGCCCCATCGGAAGCCAGGACATGAAATGGCTCACTGTTTACCCGGATTACACAACACTACTGTATAATATGAACTAGAAATTCAGCAGACAATGCTTTTTCCATAATGGAAATAGACTGATGGATGAAGTCACCAGCCAAATTTCCAGTTGCTGTGTAACTGTTGACACACAGACGGAGCACAAGACAAGGCTAGATTGTATTGAAAGTGGTCGACCATACATTTTCTCCATTCAAGCAATAAGCCATGATCACACATTCCCTTCACAGTATAAACAAGGCGGAATGTTTTCCATTGTGTTCACTTTCTAGTTGTTTCTGGGTTTTGTTTGAAAAGCAAGTAATATTACTCAAGTTATTTACATAAACAAGTCTCCAACACAAGAGTCAAATTCTACCAGGCAAGTTAAGTATGACATTTTCTGACTAAGAAAAATTGCAGTATACTTCCAAATACAAATACCATTAGTATTTGATTTTACTTTCTTTAGTTTCGTAGTCTTTCTTTTTTTAAAATAACTTCACAATCCTTACTGAATCTTAAAAGCACCCATTATGCTCCTGTAGGGATAAGAATTATCTGGTCCTCTAGCTGTTGTTGGATTGCTACTAGCAACCCTAGCCAATAAGGTTAATGATGAAGAGCAATGGCTCTAAACCTGTGGGTCCCCAGGTGTTTTGGCCTACAACTCCCAGAAATCCCAGCCATTTTACCAACTGTTAGGATTTCTGGGAGTTGAAGGCCAAAACATCTAGGGACCCACAGGTCGAGAACCTCTGATGAAGAATGTTGGGAGTTGCAGCCCAACAACATCTGGAAAACATAGTTCTCAACCCTGAGTTAAATGTGTCCGAAAATGATCAAATTCTGTAAAATTCTCACACATAATTAAATTAAGCACAATAAACAGTGCCTTTCCAAAGAAAGCTTGCAACTATTTCACATGAGCACATCAGGTCACTATTTATGCAAGACCATGTGAAATGTAGTCATCAAGCACAAACAGAATCCTGGGACTCCCTTGTTTTATTTTTCCAAGAAACAAAAAAATCAACTGCCTGGGGAGTAAGAACATAAAAAAGTAGTGGTCTGCAATAAGAAAATTGTTGAATCAATCAATATTTTAACATTTTCTTTCCTTTCTTCATTCTTCCACCATGCTATTCCAGGATTGTATCCAATATGTTGCAAAGGAAGATCAAAGTGAGGTTTTTACAAGTGTATGAACCAGGCCACACTGAATGAAACAAATGTTGAAGCTATGCGTGTCACCGTAATGATTTTATTAATAATAATGAATATAGGCATATGTATGCACACATGTGTGTGTAACTCTTTGAAACACTTATAGACCAAGAAGCAGAGCATGTGTCTCTCTGGCGCTGTCTGCTGGAGAGTTAAATCCTCCAATCCAAAATGCCACATTTTCCCTTTGGATTTCACTTTTTCCTGCTCAGATATTGTTCCTGCTTCTAGAATAGGACTATACTTCTCCAGGGTAATCAAGGAGCTTTGTTATTGCTTCTTCTGGAAGATGCCAGGTGAAATCTCATTGGTGGGTTCAGGCAAGACCTGGATCTGCTGGTTCTGCAAAGCCGCCTCTCTCATCTTGTAGTACATAAACTCATTCTGCTGGAACATGCGCAGCTCCATCTCAGTCTGAATCCTCATGGCCTGATTAGACGGAAACAAAGGACCTGTGAGATGTACAAACCAAGATCCCCTCGTTCTTATGATCCCTGAGGACTCAAACTGCAACTGTTTTCAGCCTGTCATCCCACCAGCTATGCATCCTATCTATGTATAGTTATGTACAGAAGAAAGGAATTTTATATAACTCTAGCCGGGCCCCATCCCTTACTGTGGGAAATCTTATACTACCATCTCTCTGACTTCTGAGATTTCATCAAACATAGGCCACATCAAAGTTTGGGATTTACTTTTTATTGTTACAACTCCTGAATAGATGCATTACTATATTTCCAAGCTGTGATTCTTTAATATTCTAGTATAAAAAGGTAAAGGTTTCCCCTGATGTTAAGTCCAGTCATGACCGACTCTGGGGGTTGGTGCTGATCTCCATTTCTAGGCCGAAGAGCCGGCATTGTCCGTAGACACCTCCAAGGTCATGTGGCCGGCATGACTGCATGGAGCGCCGTTACCTTCCCGCCGGAGCGGTACCTATTGATCTACTCACATTTGCATGTTTTTGAACTGCTAGGTTGGCAGGAACTGGGGCTAACAGCGAGCGCTCATTCCGCTCCCGGGATTTGAACCTGGGACCTTTTGGTCCGCAAGTTCAGCAGCTCAGCGCTTTAACACACTGTGCCACCAGAGGCCCCAATTCTAGTATATTCTAGTATAGGGATGTCAAATTTATTTTCATTGAGGGCCACAACCGCCTTCTGGTTGCCTTCAATGGGCCATTGAATATGTGGATACAGAGGATCAACTATAATTATTTTTACATGGCGGTTTGTGCTCTTCGGTTTTTAACCAGTTTGGACCCCTAAGTGTTATTGAATGACAACCATCAGTTTTGATGATCTGCCATGCTGATTGAGGATAATAGGAACAGCATTTGTGGCTCTGAGATTGGGAAAAGGTTAGAAGACATTTTAAAGTCAGACATGATATCCATGAGCCTTGTATATAAATTCAAAACCCACTATTCTGACTAAATAGAACAGACTACAGCCTTCCAGATGTAACTATATCACAATTCCCATCAGCTTTGAGTCTCCTTTACAGTAGCTATGAGTCTTCTCTGTGGAGAGAATAAGCGCGGTTATAAATAAACATGATGATGATGATGATGATTATGTCTAATGTTGAGGACCACATGAATTGTAGTTCAGCATCTGGAGGGTCACAGTGAGATACAGTGAGCCAGATTCAGCCTGTGGGCCTTGAGTTTGAAACGTGTGTTCTCATGTATCTTTGTGCTCACCAGGATGTCTGTGTGTGTAATAATCTCAAGGAGCTGGATTATACCCTAGGATAGTAGTTCCCAATCTTTGGTCCTTGATATTTTAGGAGGGCATCAAATTCCATATGCCCCACTCAGCTTGGCCAGCTGTTAGGAATTCTGGGAGTTGGTCCAAAACACCAGGAAGACCACAAGTTAGGAACAAATAACCAAGAGGGTAGAGCCCAATCGCCGCCTCCTGCAACATCATTTAACCCCAGTCTTCCTCCAATTCCATTTTTTCTTCTCCATACAAAGAGAAAGGAAGTCTACTGATTAGAAATTGCAGGGGTTTTCTCTCCTCCACTTCTCCTTGTATTTCCAAAAGTTAGGAGAACATTTCAAAGACTACAGCTTCATGAAGGGGAGGAACATTTCTGGACCTCCATGTAGCTGGATGGATTCGTCTCACATTTCATCTGTAATGAAAGCTGAAATCTCTCTGGACTCACAAAGTACATTTCCAACACTGATGCCTGCTTCAGCAGATATTCCTGGAAATAATGCAAAACTGAACACCTACTTAAGGTTCCTTCACACTGTCTTATATATTTGTTTTACATCCCATTTTTCTCCCACATAAAACCCAAGGTAGCTTTGAGTATACAGTAGTCTCACTTATCCAAGCTAAACGGCTGGCAAAAGCTTGGATAAGCGAATATCTTGGATAATAAGGAGGGATTAAGGAAAAGCCTATTAAACATCAAATTAGGTTATGATTTTACAAATTAAGCACCAAAACATCATGTTATACAACAAATTTGACAGAAAAAGTAGTTCAAAATGCAATAATGTTATGTTGTAATTACTGTATTTACAAATTTAGCACCAAAATATCATGATATATTGAAAACATTGACTACAAAAATGGCTTGGATAATCCAGGAGCTTGGATAAGCGAGGCTTGGATAAGTGAGACTCTACTGTATTAAAGCAAGAGTAAAACCTATAATTTTTAAATGTACTAAACACTCCATTTACCAATATACATTTAGAACAATCAAAAACACAATGTAACCTATTACATATTCAGAATGAGCATGTGTTACACTATTATAGAATAATATTTTATGTCTCTTCCTAAACTAGAAATCCCAGAACTCCATAGAAAGCTGCCACGGCAGATAAAGTGGAATCACATGGCTATAATTCTATTGTGAAAAAGGGACTTTGGGGTGCTTATGTAGCCTTTCTGGCCCTAAGACACAAGGAACAAGAGCTGCTTACTACAGTAAATGTGCATTCTGAAAAGTGATGTGTATATTATTTGAATGGATGAATCCTTGCAAAATGAACCATTTTTTTCATGCAAGAAGTTTACAGAGACGTTCTCAATTCCTTGGTATCCACCTACCTCTAGATCTTTGGTGATTGGATGTGTTGGGCCATGTGTCACAAGAAGAATAGCGTAAGCTTTGCAAATCATCCCATGCCCTGCTTCAATGAGACCAGCATGCCAATGGGTCACTCCTGCTCTCATAAGAGCCATTCCAAGTTGTGCATTGTTGGGATGGTAAAGCTTCCTGCAAAGTAGAAATGTAGAAGCAACTTTACACTTGCATACCAGGATTTGCAAGTTGTCCATATTCCTTCCTGTACTCCCAGATGAATGAAAGCAATGCTTCAGGAGTGTGTCAAGGTGTTTGGATTTGGAGATGCTCACTCTGGCCTTTCCTCCACCCATTGAATCCCAGTAACAAATTGAAATGTGCACTTATTTCCTACCCCATCCATCCACCCATCATTCCATCCACCATTCCAACCCTGAAGACAACAGGACCAAAACAGATCCAGATCTCTGAGTTGAACAGAATGTAGAGCATCTCTTTCAGGGTTTGTGTAATACATGTATGCCCCTTTCTTCTGTCATGAAAGTCAAAGAAAGTGTTCTCAGACACCCCGATCACACAGACAGTTACTTAGCTTCACCAAGATAGCCACAACATCTTGTGCCTCTAGATCAGTGTTTCTCAACCTGAGGGGGTCACGAGGGGGGTGTCAGAGGGGTCGCCAAAGACCATTAAAAACATATTTCAGAGAAGTTTGGCCCAATTCTTTCATTGGTGGGGTTCAAGGGGCTCTTTGATTGCAGGTGAACTATAAATCCCAGCAACTATAACTCCCAGCTGTCAAGGTCTATTTTCCCCAAACTCCACCAGTGTCCACATTTGGGCATATTGAGTATTCGTGCCAAGTCTGGTCCAGATTCATCATTGTCTGAGTCCACAGTGCTCTCTGGATGTAGGTGAACTACAACTACATGCTTAAGCCAGGAGGACAACCTGAGGATGATCCAGACCCTTGCAAATATTTGTATTTGATATCACTGTATGCTGGTTTTATATCTGTGAGCCGCCCCGAGTCCCTCTGGGGAGATGGTGGCGGGGTACAAAAATAAAATAATAATAATAATAATTATTATTATTATTATTATTGCTGTCCCCTCCCGGCTCCACCCTCTTACAGGCCCTCTCTCTTCTAGTCTGGCCATCTCGGTCAGGCCCACAATGTGGCCCCAAGGCAAAAAAAAGTTTGCCAATGCCTGATATAAATACACAAACACTCGTATCCCATAATTGATATTTTTGTTATATATTAATAATAAGAATTAATAGCGATATTACTAAACAGGAGAAGGAATCCTGGTATCCAGATCTTTTTGGCTTACAACTTCTATAAGTCTGAAATCAAAGTTTATGGGAGTTGTGTTTCAAAACATCTGGAGGTACCAGGCTGCTTATTCCGGTTATGTAGCACATGACTTAGGTTGCGTACAAGTAGCCATCCGCCATTCGTTTTGAGTATCCAGCTGCCTCATCAACGTGCTGGAGGTAAGAGAGGACTTCTGACAAAATGCTCAGGATCCGGAGCATGTAAATGTTGGTGTCTCCTAGCACTGGTTCCTGCTTTTCTAGACATGCTCGACACAGCTTTACAACCTAAGAACAAAACAGATGAAAATCAGAGCTTGACACAATGGTCCATCTCTGCAATACTTAGATGTGACAGCGCAAGAAATGGCAAGGGTACTGAAGATCAATGGGTGTCCTCTTTTAGAATCAGAAAAGGGCAAAAGGTAAGTAACATCAGAACATAAATTAATAAAAAGAAAAAAATGTATTACAAAAAAAAGCCCAGGATGGTCGTCAATAGAATTAAAAATTGCTGGTATGCATTTTATTGTCATAATTTTCTAGGATCATCGTGATAACAAAACCCATGGATTTTATTCCGATCTCTCCAAAAATGGTTTAGGAAAGAGACAGATATACTAATGCAAGAAGACTGGCTGATGAAAATATGTGAATTAGCTGAGATGGACACATTGACAATGTTGATTAAGGAGAAATCCTCGACTCAATTCAAAAAAGACTGAAACATATTTATTTATTTAATACAGCAAAGAGGGAAACAATCTTCTGGTTTTCTGATATAAAAGAGTGTTATTAAAAGTAGAAAGGTAGAAATAGTTATATTTAAAGGGACTTAACAAATAAGAGGTTTAAATCAACAGGTAACGAGTGGGAGGCTTGTAGATTAGTTTAGTAGGTGTTTGTTTAGAATGTGTATAAGTTGTATGTTCTAGATAGAGGTGTGTTACTTGCATTTGTATATAATAAAAATTGTTTTGTTTTCTACGATAGTGGTTATTTTGCTTTGTTCCTCTTTGTACTCTTAATTTTGTTTCACGTTGTTGTATTTTGTAAGTATGTGTGATTTCCAGTCCATGGAAACAGCAGAGTTAGTTCAAACATACTGTATGGTGCAGTCCATTTCAGAAAATAGCTGTGAATCACGTGTTAATAATCATAAAGCTGTAAAGTAACATTGGCATAGGGTAGGACTGTGTACTCACTCAAAATATTGGAAAGGCATCATGACTTACTTCTTTGTATAACCCTTCGGAACGAGCTTTGTCAATTTTTTCTATTGCTTCTTTGGAGAACTGAATGACATCTTTCACTACTTCTGGGGATGGCTAAAAGAGGCAAATGGAAACAATTAGCCTGTGCTTCCTTATCCGTGTCAGGCAGCTTAAAGAGCATCAATTTGGCAATCCAAGTTATCATCTTATCATCATAGCATAAGGGAGAAAATGGCCAACAACAGCAGTGGGGACAGTGCCATTCTCCCGTTACAACAACTTGAAGGTGAGTTTTAGCTTGACGTTCCACAACCATAGTCCTGGTCCCACTCTGATCCCCCTCCTAATATTCTGTGCGTTGTTTAAGCATGCCTGAATTACCTAAATCTTGACTTTAAGGATATATATATGCATGTTATCTGGATCCATTAAAAATGGTTCAAAAGTCATTACAAAACTGGCAGAGGGGTGCTGCCGCTTAATTACTAAAGTGTTTCTAAATTATACGAGGGCTATCCAGAAAATATGTGACGTTTTGGAATTAAAAATTAATGAAGTATAGGATAAAATATTTATTATATGCAGTTAAAAGCCATACTTCAGTAGTACCTTTAAACATAGTACCCATTCAAAATTAGGCCCTTTTCAGAACTATTAATGAGTTTGCAAACTTTCTTCCCTTTGCAGTTTCCCGCCGCGTCCAGAAGCTCAGCCAGCTGAAGAATGAATGCAGGAGGGAGGAGGAAACAAATCACCCGCTCGCTCTCGCTTCTTTTCAAACAGCCAGAATCGGCCAGGGCTTCGTGGCTGTTTCTCCTCGGAAGGAGAGGTAAACCCGCGTGTGGAGGAAAGCGGTGTAGCCTCCGAGGAGAAACAGCCACGAAGCCTTGGCCGATTCTGGCTGTTTGAAAAGAAGCGAGAGCGAGCGGGTGATTTGTTTCCTCCTCCCTCCTGCATTCATTCTTCAGCTGGCTGAGCTTCTGGACGCGGCGGGAAACTGCAAAGGGAAGAAAGTTTGCAAACTCATTAATAGTTCTGAAAAGGGCCTAATTTTGAATGGGTACTATGTTTAAAGGTACTACTGAAGTATGGCTTTTAACTGCATATAATAAATATTTTATCCTATACTTCATTAATTTTTAATTCCAAAACGTCACATATTTTCTGGATAGCCCTCGTATTTTGTGAAAAATTTGTTACTATAATGAGAGTAACAAAATTCCATTACTATTTCGTTATAGTATAATTACTTTAATTGGGGAAACTTCAAGGACTCCTTTCTCCCTCACTTTTAAAGCTATTGGAGTGAAACGTGCTACGGTGGTAGAACACATTTATTCCTGTTAGCCCACCAAATTTCAGAACATTTCACTTATCCACAGGAAAAAAATTTAAATTTTATAAACAACAATTTTTTTTAAAAAAACTACAAGACCTATCTACTTGAATTTTATACACAATGCACAAGATAACCAGGGCATCAATCCCCAGAATTTTCAAAAAGATTCACACATCTACAGATTTTTGGGGATTTTAAAAAGTTTAGACAAAAACAATTTATCCCCCCAAAATGCGACAACAGCAATTCTATTGAATGTCTGTCTGTCTTTATAACACACAACCACACAACTTCAACTTAGCACAGAGTTATACTATTACTTGCTTACTTAAGTCCTCTTTGCAGATTCATTAATTTTATTTATTATTATTAGACTGACTCTAAACAACTGGTTGCAGCAGCCCTCATTGGGTCCTTCTGATGCTGAACATTGCATTCTGGGAAATGTAGTTTAGGGAAGGGCTTTTTGCATTCTCTGCCATGGGGTCCTCGCCTTCCCAAACTATATTCGAGATGGCTGTGTTCTCTTGGCTTTACCAAAGTTGCTTAATGATTATACTGAAAATTAAACTGATCTTGGTAGGCATCCGAATGTTACAGAATCTTAACAAAAATGATTGGTGAGTGTTTTGATTCTTAAATTCACCACTACTGCCTTTTCTGCATGTTTCTAATATTGATTTGTTAGCACAAATTTATGAATTTGATCCAAAATACGAATTAAAAACAAAATTATGCAGACTACTCACACACACACACACACACTATGTGTGTGTGTGTGTGTATAACACATGCATACATGTTATCTTTTTGATAAATCCATATACAGTGTACAAATGCCAATTACATCATGAGAGTCTTCTTTCAAGCCTCATCTGAAAATCCTGAATGACAATCCTATTGATGCTACGAAGTACCTTATAAGCCACAGTTACAAGGATGCAACTAATTTTAGTGCAGAAGTATTATTTAAATTGTATGTGTGTAGATAGGAGACCACTGGTTGTCCTGGAAACTTATTTGGGATCAGAATCATAATTGTCAGTACTCATTTTCTGTCTATATATGTGATTAAGCTTTCATTTGGGAAACAGCTTTGCATTCACCCCTTGAGATTTCAGAAAGCAGGGAATGGTGACTCCAATTTCAGAAGCGCTGTCAACCTCTTCTGGTTCTTTTCCCTGAAGTCTATTAGAGCTATCCAAGGTGCTGAACGAAATTATAGTTTCAGCAATCTGGAAAGATCCTTCAAAGCAGTGGTTCTCAATCTGGGGTCCCCAGATGTTTTTGGCCTACAACTCCCAGAAATCCCAGCCAGTTTACCAGCTGTTAGGATTTCTGGGAGTTGAAGGCCAAAACATCTGGGGACCCCGGGTCCATGGGTCCATGTTGTGCTATATGAGAAAACCCTTTAAGAACATCTGGCAGCTTCCTTATGGACAGAGTAGGAATTCAGCAGATTGATGCATGTATTGCCAGCACAACCTCTTCACTCCAACTTGCCCTTTCCAAATTTTCCTTTGCAATGAAGATGCAGAATGCTGGGGGCTGTTTCTGTCTGTTTGCATGCCATAGGGATGTTGATTTGTTCATGTTTTCTTTCTAGATGATTGGTTGTCCTGGAGGTCTATTCTGATATCAGAATAATGATCATCATACTCCTAGGCCCTTTCTACACTGCCGTATAAAACCAGATTATCTGCTTTGAACTCAATTATATAGCAGTGTACAGTGTTCCCTCACTACTTCGCGGTTCACTTTTCGCAGATTCGCTGTTTCGCGGTTTTTCAATAAACTCTAAAAGACTATTATAAATTATAAAAAATTACAATTTACAGCCTAAGGAAGAGAGGAAGGAGAAGCCAAAGGAGCCCAAGCAGCAACGGGAGGAGAAGGAGGCGATTTATCAGCACACGATTGGTTGATAAAGACTTAAAATAGTGTATTGCTATTAAAATAATGTATAAATATTAAAATAAATATAGCGTCCCTATTTCGCGGATTTTCATTTATTGCGGGTGGTCTTGGAACCTAACCCCAGCAATAAGTGAGGGAACACTGTATTTATTTATTATTTATTTACCCTATTTATACCATGCCTTTCTCACCCCGAAGAACACTCAAGGTGTAGACTCATATAATCCAGTTGCAAGCAGATAATGCGGATTATCTGATTTGATAATCTGGATTGTATAGCAGTGTAGAAGGGGCCCTAGAGATTCCCAGAGAAATTTTCTCTTAGGTAAAGGATAGGATTCAGTATCTCAGATAGCTAAAGTTTTTCATCCTATTGACATGGAAGCAATGAATACCCCCATCCTTAATTTTCTGCAATGCATAGGATTCCCTCACCAAATAATTCAACAGAGAAAAGGTTCAATAAAGGGAGACATTATGTAAACATAGCTCTAGATGTATTTCATTGGAGGCTGCAGCTATAGGCACAGAGTCATTTATGGAAAAAGTACACACACATTATTGGAGATCATCAACAAATTTAGAAGGGTGTCAGGCTTTAAAATCAATAAGGAGAAATCTGTTTTTCCAACCAAAAATTTATCTAATAGCGATACGGCTGACCTAGAGAAATTATCTAATTGTAAGTTAGTGCCAAAAGTAAAATATCTTGGACTATGGTTAACTAATAAAAATAGTAAACTCTATCTAAATAACTATAACAAAACGTGGAAGGAGATAAAAAGAGACCTTGAAAATTGGCAATGACTCCAATTTACTTGGTTAGGGAGGATTGCAGTGATCAAAATGATGGTATTACCCAAAATGTTGTTTTTGTTTCAAAATTTTCCAATTATCAAGGGGGTAAAGGTGTTTGAAAACTGGAAGAAGGATGTGGTTAAATTCACGTGGAATGGAAGAAAAGCCAGAATTGCCTATAGGAATCTTATTGATGTGAATGACAGAGGGGGCCTGGCATTCCCAGATCTCAGATATTACGAAGCCACAAATTTTAGCTGGCTAAAGGACTGGATTAAATTGGACAACAAAAAATTACTTAAGTTAGAGGGATGCAATTTAAAATATGGTTGGCATGCTTATTTATGGGATTAAAAGGACAAGGTGAACAAAGAATTTAAAGGATATATATATATATATATATATATGGTGGTGAAGTGTGTTAAAGCGCTGAGCTGCTGAACTTGCAGACCAAAAGGTCCCAGGTTCAAATCTGGGGAGCGGAGTGAGCGCCTGCTGTTAGCTCCAGCTTCTGCCAACCTAGCAGTTCGACAACATGCAAATGTGAGTAGATCAATAGGTACCGCTCCAGCGGGAAGGTAACGGCACTCCATGCAGTCATGCTGGCCACATGACCTTGGAGGTGTCTATGGACAACGCCGGCTCTTCGGCTTAGAAATGGAGATGAGCACCAACCCCCAGAGTCAGTCACGACTGGACTTAACGTCAGGGGAAAACCTTTACCTTTGCCTTATAATAATATCCAGACTTTTAGCAACATGGAAAAGGTATAAGAAAGGGATAGAGCCCAAAACCCCTCTGTGGCTGTGCCCATTGGAAGCAGTCTTGAGACCAGCTATATGGAAAAGGGTATTGCTTAAAATAATTCAAATCCCTAACCCAGGGGTCCCCAAAGTACGGCCCGCGGGCCACATCCGGCCCATCGGAGCCATTTATCCGGCCCCCGCGGTGGTGGCTCCTTCCTCCTCCGCCAAGAAAGGTGCGTGTAGTGTGGAGAAGGAGGAAAAGGCACATGCCTTTCTTATCTCCATCGCCCCACAGGCACTTTTCCCACTGCCGCTGCTGAGGAAGGGCCGCACGGGGCGAGGAAAAGGTGTGCAGCTTTCCTCCCTCACCCCAGGGGCAGCTTTCCCACCATCGAGGAAGGGCTGCACGGGGGGAGGAAAGGGCATTCCTCCCCCGCTGCGTGGGGCGCTTTCCCGCTGCCGCTGCTGAGGGAGGCAGCGGGAAAGGTGAGCGCAGGGTGAGGGAGGAAAGGTGCATGGCTTTTCCTCGCCCTGCACTCACCTTTCCCGCTGCTGCCGCCGAGGAAGAGCTGCACGAGGCGAGGAAAAGGCATGTGACTTTCCTCCCTCACCTCGTGGGCAGCTTTCCCGCTGCCGCCCTCGAGGAAGGCAGTGGGAAAGGTGCGCGTGAGGTGAGAGAAGTGAGAAAGGCGCACGCCATTTCCTCGTCACGCACGCAACTTTCCCGCTGTCGAGGAAGGGCCTCACGGGGCGAGGAAAAGGCGTGGGCCTTTCCTCCTTTCCTCCTCGCTACCGCTGAGGAAGGCCTGCACAGAACGAGAGAGGAGGGAAAGATGCGTGCCTTTCCTGCCTCCTCGCTCACCTCGCACACTCCTTTTCCTCCTCCTCCCTCACCTGGTATGCGCCTTCCTGCAATGGAGGAGGCGAAACAACAATAGAGGCATGCCTGTGGTAAAAGGTAGAGGGCTCCCGTTTTATCTTGCCACACAGACTCCCTCCTTTGCAGCCCTGTCGTAGATTCATTTTTCTTGAAGGCTAGCAATTTCTTCCAACCCTGATTTTTAGTGTATTATTATTGTTGTTGTTGTTGTTGTTGGTCAGGGGTGCTTTATGTTTTGGTTCACAAAGGGAGAAAGGGGTTGGACTCTATGGCCCAAGGGGTCTCTTCCAACCATGTTTATTATGGTGGTGGTGTTGTTGTTGTTGTTATTGGGTGGCTATCTGTCAGGGGTGCTTTGATTATGATGTGATGCACAAAAGCAAAAGGGGGAGGGAGCAGATGTCCCAAGGGGTCTCTTCCAACCCTCTTTATTATTTTGATGATGATGATGATGATGATTATTATTATTATTATTATTAACATTGAGACTGTATTTGTTCCTTTTTTGTTTTTGTTTTTACTTCAAAATAAGATATGTGCAGTACGCATAGGAATTTGTTCATAGCTTTTTTTTAAAAAAAACTATAATCCGGCCCTCCAATGGTCTGAGGGACCGTGAACTGGCCCCCTGTTAAAAAAGTTTGGGGACCCCTGCCCTAACCAATACAAGGTATGCACCATTGGTAATTTCTGGAATAAACATGTTGTCTTCAAGCTAAACACATACCTTTTCTTCTTCTTTCACTGCCAACATCAGATCATCTTTGATTCCTTTCTGACAATGTTCGCAGGTGCAGTCAAAATAATATTGCTTTTTCAACTGCTGCCTTCTGTCTTCACACACATTGAGGAAGTCCACATAAGAAACGGTCAGCTCTTCCCCTATGGAGATTTTCCCCAATGCACGCAGCTCTATCCTGGGGAAAGGGCAACAAAAATGGGAAACATAATCAAAAGAGTATGTGCAAGCACATGCACACACATTTACCACACATACACACCATGCCATGCTGTCCATCTACAGTTATGCATTTTGCAAGATCTGCAAGCTGATCATCATTTGGAACATTATTGCACATTGGTGGTAGAACTGGTATGAGGCTCCTCAGCCACAATTTTCAAAAAACAGGGAACTCCCATTTTTGACAGCTGAAATCACTTTGAATCTGTGTTCAAAGTGTTTTAGGGTTTTTTTAGTAATCCAAAAGGCATTCATCAGTGAGTTTGGGGACTGTCATGTGTCATTGTGGGCATCACTTTGAACGGTTTCATTTCCCCAAGGCTATAGCACTAATCCTTTTCCTTCTGGTGATTAGGCTGTTTTCTTTTGTCCTGTTCATTCCCTTTTTATTCAATTCACAAAATCGTGCAATTTCACTGCTAATTCCAGGCATTGAGAGGATTTTCCTCTTTATTAGGGATTCCCGTACTGTTTGCTAGCTTTCCTTTCCTTTTTTCTTTTTTTGGAAACAGTCAATGAAATGTGTTGGGATCAAACTGCTGCAAACTCCAGCCTGAGCTGGTTTGACAAGAAATAGACCACTCCTTTGCCAAATACACAAATCAGGGGAAAGTTTGTAATTGCAAAATACTTATTTTCTTTTTTATTAATTGGAATCATCCGTTTTGCAAACCAGCAAGGTACTGAAAACTACTAGCCTGTGCAGGTTTGACAATGAGAAGTAGCCCTCTCCCTTGAAGAATACATAAAAAAGGGAAAGACTAGCAATTGCAAAAGGCATACAGTAGAGTCTCACTTATCCAACATTCGCTTATCCAACATTCTGGATTATCCAACACATTTTTGTAGTCAATGTTTTCAATACATCATGATATTTTGGTGCTAAATTTGTAAATACAATAATTACTACATAACGTTACTGCGTATTGAACTACCCTTTCTGTCAAATTTGTTGTATAACATGATGTTTTGGTGCTTAATTTGTAAAATCATAACCTAATTTGATGTTTAATAGACTTTTCCTTGATCCCTCCTTATTATCCCACATATTCGCTTATCCAACGTTCTGCCGGCCTGTTTATATTGGATAAGTGAGACTCTACTGTATTTCCTTTTTTATTTATATTTGAAGTGTCTAAAGGGACGGTGCTTGTGAACTTTATAGAAGTATTTAATTTTAAAGCTTCAGTTTCATGAGATTTTAAATGAACTTACATAATTGTACAATTCTTCTGGTGGAAAAGGTGAGAGTATGGATGAACAAAAGCAATGCACAGATTGGGAAGAAATAAATCCCAGCAGGTTTGATAAGCTCAGTAGGTAAATGTAAAAGTTTTCCCCTGACATTAAGTCTAGTTGTGTCCAATTCTGGGGGTTGGTGCTCATCTCCATTTCTAAGCCAAAGAGCCAGTGTTGTCCATAGACGCCTCCTAGGTCATGTGGCCGGCATGACTGCATGGAGCGCCGTTACTTTCCCGCCAGAGCAGTATCTATTGATCAACTCACATTTGCATGTTTTTGAACTGCTAGGTTGGCAGAAGCTGGGGCTAACAGCCGGAGCTCACCACTCCCTGGATTCAAACCGCCAACCTTTCGGTCAGCAAGTTCAGCTGTTCAGCAGTTTAATCTGCTGCACCACCGAGGGCTCCATGAGAAGTTCAGTGCTTACTAATTCCTTCAAGTGATTGGGGAACAAATTGGTGCAATAAGACGAGTGATTATCCTGGCACACTTCTAGGATAGTTCCAATCCTAGATGGGTTTGTGAGAACACACATTTTTAGTGCCTTGAGTGGTGATGTCCTTGGTTGATACAGTGAATCATGGCTGCTATCATTTCAAATTCACTTCTATGACCATTTAACTAGCCCTGCAGAAAAAAATGCAATGCAAAGTTGCAGGATGGACGATGCCTGGCTCAATGACAATACATGTGAAAAAGATCTTGAAAACTAACAAAATGAATTTCGAAAAGGACAAATGTAAGATAGTACACATAGGAAGAAAAAATAAAATGCAAAGATACAGAATAGGCGATGCCTGGCTCAACAACAGTCCATGTGTTTAGTCTTCGTGGACAACAAGTTGAACATGGTGGGCCAACAGTGTGATGCAGCAGCATAAAAAGCCAATGGAGTTTTTGGCTGCATCAAAAGGAGTATAGTGTCTAGATCAAAGGAATCCTCTCTATTCCGCTTTGGTCAGACCTCACCTGGAATACTGTGTCCAATTCTGGGCACCACAGTTCAAAAGAGGCATTGACAAGCTGGAAGGCGTACAACTTGCAATGGAAGGAGAGCAACTAAAATGATCAAAGGTCATCCCTATGAGAAGCGTCTTAAAGTACTGGGCATGTTCATTCTGCAGAAGAGAAGGTTGAGAAGAGACATGATAGCCATGTATAAATATGCGAAAGGATGCCATAAGGAAGCGGGAACAGGCTTGTTTTCTGTTGTCCTGGAAACTAGGACTCAGAACAAAGGGTTCAAATTACAGGAAAGGAGATTCCACCTAAACTTTAGGTAGAACTTCCTGACTGTAAGAGCTGTTCAGCAGTGGAATTCATCCTTGGAGTGTGGTAGCTCTTTCCTTGGAGACTTTTAAAGGGAGGCATTTTCAAATTGGTTTGAAAACTGAGGTGCATATTAGATTTGATGATGCATTAGACTCAAGTAAATATGGGTACTTTTCAAAAGTCAAAAGATTTTATAATAGTTTCCAAGAATAAATAATCGTTCAAGTCTGTCTGCCCCTTACTCTTCTCACTTTAAAATGGGAAACAACTATCCGGTGGCATGTTCTTTGCTTGTTTGCTTGCTCCTTTCCCTGCCTGACTAGCATTTCCACACCCAGGCCTCTTCTACACTGTCCTTCTATCCCAAAATCTGATCCCAGGTTATCTGATTTGAACTGGATTATATCATTCTCCACTGCAATATAATCTGAGATAAAAAGATAATCTGGGATCAGATCGTGGGTGTAGAAAGGGCCGCAGAAATGATGTTTCTGATCACATAATTTCAAGCTGCAGAGTATGGAGCTGGGCAACCGACTGATCCATTCGCATCCAAGTTACAATTTTAGTGAAGCTGGGACTTCCAAAGACAAAGCATAATGATCTTGTATGTGTGTTTGTGGTTTATTTTAAGAGATGCTGCTGCCACAACAACTCTCACATTTCCCTGTTTTCCTGAATTGATTCCCCCATGCCAAATTGTAAGGTGTTTCCCATGGCAAAGTGAAGGTGTCTTTTCATGACTGTGAAATTCAGATTCACCATCTTTACAAAATAATGCCTCCTGTAGAAAATATTTGCTTCATTACTAGTCTAAACCAGTTCTGGATTCAGAGGCTTGATCCTGCTCTTTATTCAGAATGATCCTCAGATAATCAAATCCTCTCAACCAAATGCATTTATATTTCAGCCGATCATTCATTTAACCATGCCAGCTATACACATTCTAGCATACATGTCAAACGGCCAAGAGGAAAAATACAGCCCCACAATTTGTGGTCACCAAAATAAACATATATATAAACAAGACTTTAAATGAAGAAATGTAATGGCTAGAACTTATTGTACATAGAAACAGAAAAATGCATGCACATTAAAGCAATCCAGACTAAATTGGATGAATCGTAATTATTCCCAATAGCAAAAACTACATAATTTCAGTTTACAAAATGAGAATAAAAAACTTGTTTTGAATATGAAACTTCCAAGACCATGGTAGGTGGGGCATTTGGGGAGCTTTAGCAATTTTTTTTCAAACTTTGCATGTTGCACAAGAGAACCATGATTGAATTATCCAGCTTTTCAAAGCAGTCTTAAGAAGATGAAGTGGATCATCAGTGTAGTAGTGTTGGAGGGGAAGGTTTAATCATATCTTTCTCCCTGTTTCTTCAATTGTATGCACCAGCTGTATATTTCTGGTTGTTAATTTCTACCCATCGTGTTCATTTTCCCAGTGGGGCTAAGAGCAGCTGCGTGGGAGTGTATGCTTTTAACTAGGGAATGGATGAGCAACCCCTTTCTTTCACTGTCCAAATCCACTCGCCATCCTTCTCCTCTCCAAGAGACACAGACATTGCCTTCATACTTGGTTAAAAAAAAAAAACCTCAATCTGGATTTTTTGGGCTCTAATGTGTGCAAGGAGCAATAGATATAACCAAAAGTGTGAATTATTACTACTATTAACTATTGTTACTTTCCAGAATCAGTGTGATGAAGAACATTTAAGATGAGTGCATACAAACATAATGGAGAGTAAGTGTTGCGGCACTTTAGAAATGCACACTGCACATTGTCATCAGACATATCTGTTCCTTCTGCATGTTAGACTGCAATGTGACGGTGCTGAATATAGAAGTGATAGTGATTCTCACACTGTGATTCCACGCAGCCTCTACTTCTCATGCATCTTGAATGATGAATTGCTTAAACATATGAGCAAACCCACCTTGGAGGAATATAAGTGCCAAAACCTAACTCAGAATCCATCCGCACTACTACATTAACTATAGCATTTTAATAACGCTTTAGTTGCTATGGCCTCAGCCTATGGTATTCCAAGATGTGTAGTTTGATGAGACATGTAGAAATCTCTATTGTGGGTCAAGCCAAGGTATTTGAGTAATTCAACAAACTACAAATCCCATCATTCTACAGGAAGAAATTAAAGTGGAATCGGTGTTATAATTAATGCAATGTAATGTAAAAAAAAAAACTCTGATGGCGCAGCGGATTAAACCACTGAGCTGCTGAATCTGCTGACCGAAAGGTTGCCGGTTCCAATCCGGGGAGTGGGGTGAGCTCTTGCTGTTAACCCCAGCTTCTGCCAACCTAGCAGTTTGAAAACATGCACATGTGAGTAGATCAATAGGTACCGCTCCGGCAGGAAGGTAATGCCACTCCATGTAGTCATATTGGTCACATGACCTTGGAGGTGTCTACGGACAACGCCGGTTCTTCGGTTTAAAAATGGAGATGAGCACCAACCCCCAGAGTCAGACATGACTAGACTTAATGTCAGGGGAAACCTTTGTCTTTACTTTAGTGTAAATACACGTATCTATGTTTACTTATATCAGAAAGGGAAAAACATATCAGCCGCCCTGTTTTTATGTTTATCTGCATGCGCCTTACATTTTTAATATCAAAGACATATAACAGAAGAATACAAAAACAGTGTTAAGCTCCACCCCATTTCGATAGGAATTAGTCATATATATTTTTAATCCATAACTTTCGCTAGATTACACCCATGGAATTTATACCTACTCTTTCCCAAGTGCCATAAGTGGGTCTGACAAAGAAACTTTGCTTGAAAGCCAAAAATTCAAAAACAGGGACCAGCCTAGCTAAAGGTTACAGCCCTCTGATATTGTACTGCTCCAGTTCAACACCTCTAGATTCCATCATTCCTGATTAATAGTTTTAGAACAAACTATTTATTTGTTGTGTCATTTTAATCATGAATAAATACATAAATTTTAATCAATGCCCAAACGTATTGATTGTTTTAATCCATTTTACTCAATGCAGCCAAAATCAGAGTGGGTAGCATATCAGGCAATCACATATCCGCTACTATTCTAAAAGGTATATTGGATTTATATTGGTTAAACTATTATTATTAGAGAATTCCATGCTATGGTTTCTGCTGAAAGGAAAAGAGCGAAAGATAAGGTTTAACAGCAACCATTAAGGAGTGTGGAGAGGCTTGTCAGAGAAGTAAAAGAATGATGGTTAAAATTAAGGATCAACCTTTTGGGGGGGGAGTGATACAATACAGAGATTACAAAATGAAGGACTGGGTTTAGTGGGATTTTGCTTAGGAACAGTAAGACGACGCACTAATGGAATTTTCTAAAGCTTGATTATTATTGTCTATAGGATTTTGATGTCAGTGCAGGATAAGAGGGGGGAACGGTCAACCGGGGAGTATTATGCTTTCAAGACCAACCCACCTCATCTGTGTGTGGAACATTGACCTTACAGCCTCATGACTGAAAGACAAAAACAGACATCTACAGTTTTACAGAAGTACATTTTTAAAGCAAATGGAATCCATAGATCGAGTATCCCAAATGCTAGCACAAAACAGGGAAGCAATGTGCACAAACCAAAGGGAACAGTGAAGGATGGAGAATCATATTGCAAGTTGGAGGCCTAAACAAGAGCCTGATTAATTCCCTGCCGTTCACTTTTTCATCCACATTTTAAATGCCTCAATTTCTCAATGTCCACTTTATTTTTTCATCCCCAGTATGTTTCATTTGCTGCAAAACTGCATTCAAAGTGCAAAAGTAAATTAACTCAATTATGGAAGGAGTGGGCTGAGGAATCTTGCCTTTCCCAATAGATGCCGGCAAAAGTAAACTTGGCCGGGCTATGGCGCAGCTGGTTAGTAGCCAGCTGCAATAAATCATTACTGACTGAGAGGTCATGAGTTTGAAACCAGCCCGGGTCGGATCGAGTGCCTGATCATTAAATAGCCTAGCTCATTGTTGACCTAAGCAACCAAAAGACAGTTGCATCTGTTGAGTAGGAAATTTAGGTACTGCTTATGTGGGGAGGCTAATTTATGTCACCATAAAAATGTCCAGCAGCGTGCAGAATAATGAGGAAGTACTCCATCAAGGACTCAGTGTCACAGTGGATGATGAAGCAGCATCTCCCCCTGTGGCTGGAATCGAGCATATCTTCATGAAGCCAGAAGCTGGAAAATTTTAAATTGCCTCTGTGTCTCTTTCTGTGTGTTGTATATCTAATGGCATTGAACGTTCGCCATGTATATGTACATTGTGATCCACCCTGAGTACCCTTCGAGGTGAGAAGGGCAGAATATAAATACTGTAACTAACTAAATAAAATAAATAAACTGCTGCAGCCTCTCCTAGCTTTTCATCTGTGAAATGTTGGCGAGCATGAGTTATGCTTTAAGAGGCTTTGTGCATGCTCACCCCTTTGACCTTATACTCAGCAGTAGCCTGCATCTGTCATGAGACCAAGAATACTATGTACAGTACCAGATTCTTTAAACGCCAATCTGGTCCAGTGCTGTATGTCTGTATTTAGAAAGAGCATGGCTCACAACAGTCTCCATCTTGCAAAAGTAAATAGCTTGTGTGACAGGTATCTTGCAGAACCGAACAAAATCATGCTCAAAGTGACCTTTGATGTGTTAGAAATTACATGTAAAACTTTTGGAGGAAGGAGGAATAAGACTATGAATGTAAAACCCAATTTGGTGCCTTCCTTTTGAAGTCAAAGTACCATATATACTGAAGTATAAGTCTAGAAATTTTAGTTAAAAAAATCAACCCCTCAAAAACATCAATTTTTCCACAGGCCAATGTGAATACTGTATGTTAACTTATCAAAAGGGGAACCATCCCTTTCTCCGAGCAGAGAGGTGAAAGGTAAGCGTTTAGTTCATCCCAAGAGAACCTAAATGAAACACTGGCTTATTTTCATGTCTCTGCCATGGCATCGCCTTTGGGGTTTTTGAATACTTGGCAGAAAAATGGTAGCAGCATCCAGGGACGGCTGGTACCCTCAGAAAGTATTAGTGCTTTCCCCTCTCCGTAGAATGGCCTTCGATTTAATCACAGGTCATATCAAAATCCGTAATTTTGATCCCCAAACCTACCCTCAACTTATATATGAAGTAAATTTATACATGAGTATATATGGCAACATTTCCTGAATTCATCTGTCAAAATCCAAGACTATTCTGATGGATTGTTGATGCACCAGATTATTCACTTTGAATACAAACTCCGGCAAGATTCCTAGACACACACACACACCACATTAAATAAATGGAAGCTGAGCAAGAGAAGAGTCATGCTATCACCTAGCTCCCATTTATTTTAATGGGACATACAAAGGAGAACCTTATGGAAGTTCTGCCCTTTGCCATCCTCATGCACATTTTCTTTGGGAAACTATCAGAGAATAATTCTACTGTAATGCTATAAACCAAGAGCAAAGCTGACACAAATTATAGTGACCTTCGCATTAAATATTCTCTGAAAATGTGTTTCCATGCATTTTTAAACATCCATTGATTAAGATTTAGGCAATCTTTCAGCAGAGTTTACTGAAAACCTTGAGAGAAAGTTGTCAAATAAATTCAGGGAAGGAAATTTACTTACTTGCCATTATTGAAGATAACGGTACAGTTGGGCCAACAGTCATGGTTTACCAGGCAAAGGTTGGGAAAGATGCCCACGCCAACTGCTTGCAGGCCCCTTTGGTCACTCAAGGTGAAACCATTACAGTTGATCTGCTCCAACAGAATATAAGAGGGAGATGGATTAGAACATGGTTTTCTCACTCCTGCAGTTAAAATTTGTTCTCTCAGGTGCAACTACTTCACGAAAAGAAATGTAGCTGTCTTCACAACATTCCTCCTCTTCAAGTAGGTATCACGGGCCAAACCAGGTTAATCTGGTTTAGCCCTGAATTTATTATTATTATTATTATTATTATTATTATTATTATTATTATTATTATTATTACCTCACACCTCTGAGGATGCCTGCCACAGATATGGGCAAAACATCAGGAGAGAAAGCTTCTGGAACATAACCATACAGCCCAAAAGACTCACTGTAACCTATTATTATTATTATTATTATTATTATTATTATTATTATTATTATTATATTATGACACAGCAAACAAGATAGATATGCTGGATTTCATATCACAAAATCACAAGTCGAACACTTCCCAAGTGTCTAGGACTGTGTGATGTATTTTCGGATGATGCGCGCAGATCCCAGCAGGGTGGCCTTTTGCAGTTGGCAGATCGTAATTTCGTCAATGTCTATTGTTTCCAAATGCCGGCTGAGATCTTTTGGCACGGCACCCAATGTGCCCATCACCACCGGGACCACCTGCACTGGTTTCTGCCAGAGTCTTTGAAGTTCAATCTTGAGGTCCTGATAGCGGCTGAGTTTTTCCTGTTGTTTTTCGTCAATGCGACTGTCACCTGGGATGGCAACATCAGTGATCCAAACCTTTTTCTTTTCCACAACTGTGATGTCTGGTGTGTTGTGTTCCAGAACTTTGTCAGCCTGGATTCGGAAGTCCCACAGTATCTTTGCGTGCTCATTTTCCAATACTTTTACACGTTTGTGATCCCACCAGTTCTTTGCTGCTGGCAGGTGGTACTTGAGGCATAAGTTCCCATGAATCATTTGGGCCACATAGTTGTGCCTCTGTTTGTAGCCTGTCTGTGCGATTTTCTTACAGCAGCTGAGGAGATGATCAATGGTTTCGTCGGTTTCCTTGCACAGTCTGCATTTTGGGTCATCAGCTGATTTTTCAATCTTGGCCTTAATTGCATTTGTCCTGATGGCTTGCTCCTGGGCTACAAGGATCAGGCCTTCTGTCTCCTTCTTCAGGGTCCCATTCGACCCTGATTATTATTATTATTATTATTATTATTATTATTATTATTATTATTATTATTATTATTATTATTTTGTATAAATTGTTATTGTGCTATAGAAGAAAAAACTACATACAATCTTCAATGATCAAAATGCAAATATTATTTCACCACCTCCCCATGCCCACTTGTGAACCACCACGGGATGAAGAGGTAACAATATTAGTAAATGGTGATAACCTGGGAGGGGAGAAAAAGGGGGGGGGTTGTTTTAAAATGTGCTGTTCTCTTATACATATATAGACATACTATGATGGCATGCCCAAGCCTTTGAGAAACCTATAATATCTAGCTTTACTTGGGGGCTATCAGTATACCTTCTGATAAGATCAAGACCTTTAACACAGAGAGGCACTTCAGGCAAGGTGAAAAGATAACCAAATGAGTTTACTGAAAACAATATGAATAAAGGGTTAACACCACCAGGGACTATTGTAAGATAGCTTTGTAAGATTTTGCTGATTGCAGTCATCTCTCTGGAGTCTTTGAAAGTCCTCTGTCTCTGGTGCAAAGCAATGGTTCACAAGCTGGAGCCCAAAGGCTGTCTCAATCTTCTTTCTTTGTGAAGCCTAAGCTGGTCAAAGGCTTTTGTTGTCTCTGGGACTGGTGGTATAAGAATACTGCTGAATGCAGTGTTTAGTGCTAAGGATGCCTGTTTTGGATTGCTAGGCCTAGGATTTCCAGACAATGTCCAGACAATGTTCTCTAAACACTGTAGCTTTGCTGCAGAAAGAAAACAAGTCTAGCAAGAGGACTCTTTTACAGGCAAATGGACCGAACCAAGTAAGGCTGGCCTCTAGGGGTTTTTTAAGCTCCACCCAAAAATTAATATAAATGGAGGTATCTTCACTATTGGGAAAACCTAAACAGGGGGAACTAAAGCAAAGGAGAGGAAAGGCAGAAGCAAGACTTCACACATGCAAACTAAACCCAAATCTTACACCTACTTGATGAAAATCTAGAAAGGATTCTCAATGCGATAAGATCCACAGCTTCAGTTTTTGTAGTTTGTGCCTTTATTATTATTATTATTATTATTATTATTATTATTATTATTATTATTATTATTATTATTTTGAATAACTTTCTATTGAAGTCAGACCTACCACGCCCAGGATGTGAGAGATGTACTGCATGGCAAACTGCTTGCCGTCATGTGGCCAGAACTCCAGGAAACTCTCCAGGTCAAGCCTCAGCTCTTTCTTCTCCTCTTCTCCAAAATGCTCCACATGGTTCTGCAGGCTATCGATGGAGACGAAACATCCCTCTGTCAGGCCTCCTCCTTCTCTCTCTATTCTCCACATGATTCGGGCAGCCAACCTAATAAGCAAAACGACAACATATTTAACTGCAAGCCTTACTCAGTGCCCTTCATACAATTCCCCTTGCCTCCTATGCGTCTGAAGTGGTGAACTCTCTCTGGGGTTTAGTCCAAATATTAGAAGATCTTTCCAAGGAGCTCAAATCTATCCTGCAAATAAGTTCACTGCCTTAGGAATTCATCACCTGCAATAAAATCAGTGTTTCTACTAGGCTTGTGCATTTGTATGGAATTACTTACCGTTCCATTTGTATGGCCCCATTTCCGTTTCCGTCCGCCGCATATGGAAATAGGTGCCTATAGGAATGGGCTTTTCCATCCAAGATCCAAAGAAAACAAAATATTTTCAGGCCTTGGGTGGCAAAGCGTCAGGCCCTGTGAGCCAGGCCTATGAGCCATCGAGTGCTCTATGCTCATAGGCCCGGCTCATTCAATGCCCCATCAGCCATCAGTTTCACTGCTATACAAGAGTAAAATAATCTTATCAGACAGATACTCCTAGGACTGGAGGGTTCACCTACATTAGATAGCAGAATCTTTGGGGTTGTTCCCATCAACAAAAGCTATTTTTTCCTACACAGTTGGAAGAGGGAACATCAGGCTTTCCCCCATATGAGTATCACCACAGTTGGCAACTTACCAGAAAGGCTAGCTCTCTTAACTGGAAGCATAGTTTCCATTGCAGATCACAATACCTTCTTGTCTCATATATCACAATGGGGTATTTTTACCCAGCATCTGCTATAAATAGCATGCTGGATAAATGAAAGAACTCCACAGTGGCTAAATCTAACAAAAAGCAGATGGCAATTCCAGTCTACATCTTCAACTAGTCTCCTCTAATTTCTGACGGAAAAAGAACATTGATTTGCTCAAATATCTATCCACCTTTATATATATTTCCAAGCATTTCAAAGTTATTTCTTTTGTGAATGTAAAGTCTTTTAATGTGTGTCTTTTGTACACATTCTTTTATTGGAAAACTGGGTCACAATATAGAGAAGTACAAAAACTAAAGAAATGTGCCTTGAAGTTGCTTATTACTCTGAGAAGCATGACTTGAACTAGCCTGAACTACATCATTCCTCCTCCTTTAAATTTTGTCAGTTTGACTATTCATGAAGTCATATTCAATCACAAAAAGCCTATTTCAAGGAAATAGATTGCAGTTGCATGTATGTTCAATATATATATACACACACACACACACACACACACACACACACACACATATATATATAATGATTCTCATTACTTTGGCAACAGGACATGTACATTTATTGTAGAACACTTCTGTACTACTATTCCTCAATATGTTTTGCAATCACAATCTCAGGGTTTTTTTTTTTTGGTTTTTTTTTGCTGTCTCCCTCCTCATTTTGTTAACTAAAGATGATCTTGATGTTTGGACAGTGGAGGTATATAGGTCTCCAGGTGTTTGAGGATATCTCGGTTATAAGTTGTAACTAAAAACTGACCTCTCATCCAGGACTTCCATATGTCAACTAAACTGCTTTTAAATGTTGTGTTGCATATTGTAAGAACTGCATTCCTAAAACCCTCCTAACTATGGTGTATCTCACCACCCACTGATTTATTTAATGTAGTTTTATATATGATTTGAAAGGGACCTCTAAAAGCTGCTGAA
Source organism: Anolis carolinensis (assembly GCF_035594765.1). Taxonomy (NCBI): domain Eukaryota; kingdom Metazoa; phylum Chordata; class Lepidosauria; order Squamata; family Anolidae; genus Anolis; species Anolis carolinensis. The sequence goes on from NC_085846.1 coordinate 43,041,371, forward strand.
CTAAAGAATAGATCAGATATATTTTGAATGACTGAATGAATGATCCTGGTGGGCAAAATCTCTGGGTCTCAAATATTATAGTCTCTTTCGGACTACAGTAGAAGGACATGGGCAAAGGAGTTTGTAGGGACCTAAGTATGGACATACAATAGCTCCCAGAACCTAACTTTATCAGCTTTCATTAGCTTGAGTTAGATCAAAATGAATAAATGGAAAGGAATGAGGTGATAAGGGATGTGTGTGGATTCCTTAGCCAGTGGCCCATATTTGAAAACATTAGATAAATAGTTAAAATTAATCTCTCGAGTACGATAGTCCTAGAATGCTGTTCAGAACTTATTCTATATAAAACTTTGTGTAAAAAGTATTCTCTAAACAGAAAATGTTGCTTTCTGTGGACGAGAAGACATGTGAATTTTGTGCAAACTAAGACAGCATTTTCTGCGCAGAAATATTGTGATGTTTCTTGTGTAGAAAATGCTGCTTTCTACATCAAAAGTGTGAATTTTGGAAAGGATAAGTCCCAAATTGCAATAGAGTGGCTATGGGAAACTAGTCCAGTTAGGATTTGAAGGTAGGATTTGAATATATTGCACAAGATTTCTCTAGCCTAAAATTTTAATATATTGGGTTTATGGTTCCTGTCCCCTTGATCAGGTCATGTAAGTGTTATTTATTGCTATAATTGTATTATTTTACTTTGCTTAATCATGTGTTATTATGTTGCTATGTAATGTTTGTGTTGTTTTTATGATTGGAAACCGCCCTGAGTCCCATCCAGGAGATAGGGCGGTATATAAATAAAGTTTTATTATTTATTATTATAAGATAAGAAGTAAGACTTACACATGTAGAATTCTTTCCAAGCTCATAAATTGGCAAGATCGGGGTAGTCAAGGCTTGTTATTTCAGACCACTAGACTGAAAAAGTAGCATGTAATTGGATTCAATTGATGAGACAACCCATACAGCTCCTGACATGGACTAGAGCAAACTCAATTTTCCACAGTATCTCTAAAGGACCAGTATAGTCAATGGGATGTTTTCTTTAGATATTATCTCTGTAGATGAGAAAAAGTGTGTATCTATGCCCTCAGACAGGATGGGAGACTCTCTTGGCCCAGAGGCTAGCAGTGATAAAATTCAGATGAAAGTTTTGAAACTTAGGGCCCTTCCACACAGCCATATAATCCAGAATATCAAGTCAGATAATCCACAATATCAACTTTGAACTGAGGGCCCTTCCAGACAGCTCTATATCGCAGAATACCAAGGCAGAAAATTCTACGTTATCTTAGTGTGGACTCAGATAACCCAACTCAAAGCAGATATTGTGGGATTTTCTGCCTTGATATTCTAGGATATAGGACTGTGTGGAAGGGCCCTGAGTTATTTCAGTCCACACTGCCATATAATCCAGTTCAATGTGGATTTTATAGAGCTGTGTGGAAGGGGCCTTACTCTTTTAAAATACTGTATATACTCAATTATAAGCCTAGTTTTTTAGCCCTTTTTTAAGACTGAAAAAGCCCCCCTCGGCTTATATTCGGGTGAGGGTCCTGGTTGGCTTATATTTGGGTCAGCTTATACTCAAGAATATATGGAACATTTATTATTTTTGTCTATTATTATTGGTATTACTACATTTATTATTTTTCTCTATTATTGTTGCTACTATTACATTTATTTTACATTATTATTATTATTATGATTAATACATTTATTATTTCACTCTGATCTTATTATTATTATTATTATTATTGCATTCATTATTTTACTCTATTTATTATTACTTGTATTATTTTCCTGTATTTATTATTATTATTACATGTATTATTTTACTCTATTATTATTAAAAGGATATATAAGCACATTTATATTGAAGAAGATGAGAATAATGATTTGATTAGAGTTGGACAGGCTTATCTTAAATTTGAGCTTTATGTAAATATTCAAAAACATTTAACTTACTGATGCCTCAATTAATGTAATTTTATTGGTATCTATTTTTATTTCTGAAATTTACCACCCTCGGCTTATACTAGAGTCAATGTTTTCCCAGATTTTTTGTGGTAAAATTAGGTGCCTTGGCTTATATTCGGGTCATCTTATACTCAAGTATATACGGTAATTCATTACACTTTATATTGTTTGATAAGCAACTAGTTACAGTTACTTCTTGCAATAATCAATAACTCACTTGTTGTGCTACTTCTTTCTTGCTTTTTATATAATTGTTTTGTTACTTTTTGAAAGTACAGTAGAGTCTCACTTATCCAACACTCGCTTATCCAACGTTCTGGATTATCCAACGCATTTTTGTAGTCAATGTTTTCAATATATCGTAATATTTTGGTGCTAAATTCGTAAATACAGTAATTACTACATAGCATTACTGCGTATTGAACTACTTTTTCTGTCAGATGTATTGTATAACATGATGTTTTGGTGCTTAATTTGTAAAATCATAACCTAATTTGATGTTTAATAAGCTTTTAATCTCTCCTTATTATCCAACATATTTGCTTATCCAACATTCTGCCGGCCCGTTTACGTTGGATAAGCGAGACTCTACTGTAAGATAAGAACAGGAGCCACTGTGGTGTAATAGTTTGAGCAATTGGGCTGCAGGTCTGAAAACTAGGATTTAATTCCCTGTTTGGCCATTGAAACCATTGAGTGTGTGACCTTGGATGAGTCACACACTCTTAGCCACAGAAAACTCCACGACAGAGTCACAATAGGTTGGAAACTAAGGCATACAACATCTACAACAACAACGATAAGAAAGTGGCCAAAATACCTCTATTGCTTTAGAAATCACTGTGTTAGCTTTGTATTAGTTCCAGAAATGTACCCTGCAGTCAAGCTGGATAATTTATAGGGCTTAGTGTACCATGTAGACACCAGTGAAATGTCTTTCCTGAATGCAGTAAAGGCATGAAAGTTTTGCTTCCAACCCTCTGCATGAAACTTGCACAATGATATGCTGATCAGCCTCCATGTGGCAGTGCCACTCCACTTACCGGATGTTTTCATTGGGTGCTTTCCCATGTTTCTTGATGGCAGCGCACTCATTCTTGTGGTTCACCCAGGCATCCTTCTGGCAGGTCCGGTCACAGTAGTGGGCAAACTTGCACTGGCCACAGCGATGGAGTTTTGCATGCCTTTTAAAGCATGTATGGCAGACAAGATGGGTGAGGCTGAAAAAGAGATTGAAAGATAAAATCATAAGTAGATATCGGCAAAGAGCATTTTACTCTTATTTAGTCGTACATCACAAGAGCCTTTAAGTCACGCCAGTAATTCTTTCAAGCATTTGCCATTTCAGTACCTAAGGAAGGAAATCTTTGGGTCAGCCTCCCCTTACCCCAGTTAACACCAATTTACTGGGTGAAGAGATTCAAGATTTAGTCTCACCAACCTAGAGTTTATATATCCAGCACCAACAGGATCCTGCATACCACCTCTCCTTGTTTCATGTGTAGATTCATAGGCTATTATAAGTTGAGTATTATAAGTTGAGTATGTTAAAGCGCTGAGCTGCTGAACTTACAGACCAAAAGGTCCCAGGTTCAAATCCCGGGAGTGGAATGAGCTCCCGCTGTTAGCCCCAACTCCCGCCAACCTAGCAGTTCGAAAACATACCAATGTGAGTAGATCAATAGGTACCACTCTGGCGGGAAGGTAATGGCGCTCCATGCAGTCATGCCGGCCACATGACCTTGGAGGTGTCTACGGAGAATGCGAGCTCTTCGGCTTAGAAATGGAGATGAGCACCAACCTCCAGAGTTGGTCACGACTGGACTTAACATCAGGGGAAAACCTTTACCTTTACCTATCTCTTATTCCAAATGCTTGGGGTCATAAGTGTTTGGAATTTCAGGGTTTTTTTTTCTTCAGATTTTGGAATTTGGCATAAAGGATGCTCAACTTGCATCTACCAGCGAGCCGTGAAATGTTACAGGCAGAATAAAATTAATGAGGAACTATTTTCCATGTCAGGAGCGACCTGAGAAACTGCAAATCACTTTTGATGTGAGAGAATTGGCCGTTTGCAAGGACGTTGCCCAGGGGATGCCTGGATGTTTTGATGTTTTTACCATCCTTATGGGAGGTTTCTCTCATATCTCCACATGGGGAGCTGGAGCTGACAGAGGGAGCTCATCCACGCTCTCCCCAGATTGGATTTAAACCGGCAACCTTCAGGTCAGCAACCCAACCTTCAAGTCAGCAGTCCTGCCAACAAAGGGTTCAACCCATTGCGCCACTGGGGGCTCCTGATGAGGAATTGTAGAAACTATTCTTGTTGGAGTTCATTGTTAGCTTAGCTCTCTTAGAGTTCTTATAATAAAACTTTAATTAGTTTTAGTTATTTGTTTCTTTGCTCCTTATTAGTCAGAATTGGTAGCCGCTTCTCACACACACTGTCTCCATCACTCCATTCTCCCATCCATCATTCACTTCATCCCAGATAGAATTTTTCACATTTTCTCAACTCCTTCACTTCTGCCCCCTTTCCTACTTGCTCCAGGACCTCTCATTCAATTTCTGCCTACCCCAACATTGAACCCTTTATCTTGAAGATCCCTTCTGCACTTATCAGTGCCAAATTGGAGCCAAATGGGGGAGAGCAATTGATACATTATTGTTACGAAGGTACAATTGTGAGCAACTTTCAGGGCACCAGAGGAAAAAATTGACTTCCAGAACTCACTTGAAGCTAAACGCCTACTATTGCATTGCTGAATTTGGTAGTGTGTCAACACCAGTAGGAAAATACACACTTTTGCTGATCCACAGGGCATATGGACCTTGTTTGAGTAGAATCAAACTTCTGGGAGAGAGGTCCTAGAACTGAACCCCAGGCGAGACCAAGGACCCCTTGACTCTAAATCAGTGGTTCTCAACCTGGGGTTTCCAAATATTTTTGGCCTTCAACTCCCAGAAATCCGAACAGCTGGTAAACAGGCTGGGATTTCTGGGAGTTGTAGGCCAAAAACACCTGGGGACCCCAAGTTGAGAACCACTCCTATAAATGAATTCTGCAACCAGTCAACAGTTGGTACTTCCGCCCCATGAGAATATTAAATTGTGTTGATCTTTTTGACCATGCTGGACAAGGATAATGAGGGGATTCGGTGGGCTATTTTATATACAAATGAATATGAGAACACTCTATTTATTCATTTATAATATTATCTACCAAGCCCCAATGTAATGGTGCAGTCTTAGAACATTGAACAGGACTCCATACAGACCCATGTCCTTTTACGTGAGCTTGGTGCTTATTTTTGGTCTCTTCCAAACACCTTTGTCATCTCTCGGGCAACAAAATGACTGCAGCTGCTCTTTACACAAGAGCCAGTTGTCTCCATAAATTTAATTTGAAACTGGGAGGGATTTAGTCAAAGGTGGCAGGACAGCTGCAAACCCAGACACTCTCATTCATGGTTTACATGTGGAAACGTGGCCTCTGGATTTTGGAGTGATGCCTAGTGATTAAGAGATAAAAACACACATACCTCGTTTGTGAACACACAGGAACAAGACTGATAGCATAATGGGGTGGGAAGAGATATAATACTTCTACAGAGAGGAAAGTTACATTGGTGTGCACATGCCTAAAGATATCTGTCTATTAGGCCTATGACAGGAATGTACAGTAAGACTCCTGGATCTACGACAGACACGTTCCTGGCTTTGTGTTGAAATGTGAATCCTCAGATAATGGCAACCCTATTGAAACAAAGGACTTTCAGCTCAAGAATACCATCGAGTCCTGCTGGGGGACTTAGACAATGCCTAGAGAGACCATATTTTGTCAGAAGTGAATACCGATCCTGAAGATATAGGGTCTCATACTGTTATCTAGTGTTGAGGGTTGCTTTCTTTGTTCTTGCATGAGAGAGTTCAAATTTGCTGAAAATTTGAGTAATTTTCAACTCTTATCCTTTGAGTCTGTAATAGCATGCAGTGCTATCACCATGCTTCCTCCTCATGTGATGATTTCATCATAAGTGAAATTTAATTTAGATGTGATCTATGCTTTATTACACAAGTGGCAAAATTATTATAATCACCATCTGTCTTAAATCCATTTACATTGTCTCTCATTCCCTCTTTCATAGGCTCTGGGTATAGTCTAATCCTAAGACTTACATCTCCAGCAGGCTAAAAGCATCAGTGAAGAGGAAATGCTAGGTGGGTAGACAGGATGAAAAGGTACACAAAACGAAGAATAAATTAATTAGCATACCTTGCTTTTCTCTGTATTGCATAAGCAACCCCTAAACTAGTGTTTAGTCTCTTTTTCAACAAAGGAAATTCAATAAGGTGGTCATCCTCATATGCAAAAGTGGTAAATGCAACTGAGAGCACCATATGCAAGGCATAGAATCTTCCATACAGTTAAGATGGTTGCTTAAAAGAAGCTGTACAAAGCATTCAGCATCTTAAAGTTAGCTAGCAGTTGAACTGGGCATCAGTCGGAAGAAGTACCTGACTGGTTTCCATCAACTGTCAAGTCAGTGGGGTGAAAAGGTGATGCAGAGATTGTTCTCCTTATAAGGTCACAAGGAGATCACAGAAGCCTGGGTAAAAACAGCTGCAGCTCAGACTTTTCTCTTCTGTGGCTGCTGGGAAGAAAAAGCCATCTAGAAAAAGCAACTAAGGACAACAATGTATTTCTGTGTCTGCTCTCAAGTCGCCTGTTGATTTATGGTGATCCCATATATTTCATAGGGCTTTCTTAAGCAATGAATCATAGGTGGTTTTGCCAGTTCCTTCCTCTGAAATATAGCCTACAGCACCTGCTATTCGTTGACTGTCTCCCATCCATGTACTAACAGGGCTGATCCTGATTAGCTTCTAGGATCAGCTGAGATCTGAACTAGGAAATACATTACATGAGGATGTGAACTTATGAGGCATAGCTCAAGGGCAACAGCTCAAATTCACAAGGAGTAGTAGAGTAGCTGTCTCAACTCCTTTCTTTGGGCCCTTCCAGACAGGCCCTATATCCCAGGATCTGATCCCAGGTTTTCTGCTTTAAACTAGATTATATGAATCTGCACTGCCAGATAATCTGGGATAAACAGAAAACCTGGGATCAGATCTTGGGATATAGGGCCTGTCTGGAAGGTCCTTGAGTGTGACCAGGCAAACTGGGGACCCATCAATTACACTATGTAACATGAGCTTTGTTCCTGGGTTATAAATGTCATTTCATAATTAGTTCTGTCATAAAAACATGGAAAAGTTTGATTAAACTGCAAAAAAATTTTTTACAGAACAACCTGCACTGAGCTGGAGACCGAAAGGTCCCAGGTTCAAACCCCGGGAGCGGCGTGAGTGGCCGCTGTTAGCTCCAGCTCTTGCCAACCTAGCAGTTCAAAAATATGCCAATGTAAGTAGATCAATAGGTACCGCTCTGGTGGGAAGGTAACAGCGCTCCATGCAGTCATGCCGGCCACATGACCTTGGAGGTGTCTACGGACAACGCCGGCTCTTCGGCTTAGAAATGGAGATGAGCACCAACCCCCAGAGTCAGACATGACTGGACTTAACGTCAGGGGAAACCTTTACCTTTACCTATAGAGTCTCAACCAATTCAACATAGTTTGTGGCAGCCACAAAAACAAAGTTTCTGGTATACAACAACTACTTTTAAAGTAAACACCACACAATTAAACAGAAAATAATATTTTCAAATCAGGAACAGATTTTTTTTTCCAAATTTTGTTACATAGTGTTATCTATGCCATAGATGACTGGAAATGTGGCCCCTGAACCCACTTTTGTGATTTCCCCTTTTTTTATAATTCCAGCAGGTTTTTCAGGTGAATTGCCACTTATAAACCTGTCCAAATTGCATCCAGCACTCCTCAGTACTTTTAGGCAACTACTATCCTCTCACTACTATCATGTGCCACATAGCAGCCCAAATGAAAGTATAGGTTAGTTTGCCCTGCTGTCTTGAATACATGGGCAGGGGGCAGAATTACATTTTAAAATGTAGTGGAAACTGAAAGGAAACATGGAGGCAAATTCATAAGCTTGCTATACATTAAGCCCTATTTGAAATATGTTTCCTGACATGAAGGCAGCTTTCAGTTCAAATGATATCTGGGATAAGTTTGCACTCACGTATAATTTTTAAATCCATTCACCTAGGTGCAGTTATGTTTTGGATTCAAGTGTTCCCAGTAAATGTGAGAAAGTCATGAGTGAGCTGCATGGACTACCTGGAGGGGGGCATGACATTTTCCTCACTAGTCATTTGAAAGGCACTAAATATAGGTTGAATATTCCTAATCTAGAATTCTGAAATCTGAAATATTTCACAATTCAAAATAGTCCACATGGATGACCAAGATAGAGACACCTTTGTTTTATGATATTTCGATGTATGCAAAATTAGTTTTATGCATACATTTTTAAAAAATATTAAGTAAAATTATTTTCAAGTTACATGTATAATGTGTATATGAAACATCAACGATTCCACTGCCGCGATTCCATTTCAATTGCCATAATTTCACTGTATGGAATCCTGGGATTTCTAATTTTGAGAGATCTCCACTAGATCCAGTACAACCCCAGGATTCTATTCCCTTTAACTCCCAGGAATGCATCATTGTACTATTGTGATAAATATGATGTGTGAATTGAATAAAATTGAATGAAAAGTGTATGACTGGAATTTGGCCAAGACTGAAGACACCATTCTAAGGAGAACAAAACCTGGAAAACTGCAAAAGGAGGTGAAGACTGAACTGATGAACTGTGATTAAAAGTTGGTGATGAGAACTGATGACATGACCAGAGACAATGATTAACTGTGGTTGAAAACAACATGTTTACATAGTCGAAGACAATGATTCTTTAAGCTAAGGAAATCTAACACAATTGTTCCTTGCGTTAAACCAACCTCTGTCCAAAACTGACGGAGTCAGCAAGTTTTGGCTGCAAAACAACCTGTCAGTCATTTACAACTTCAAAACAGCAGTAAGAAAAATTGCTATATAAGAGACCTTATTTTCCAAAAGTGTAGCAGACAGCAGGGTCTGTACACCCACCTCTTTCTCCAAGGGACAGAAAGAGATGATGTATTGGCAGAATGGCAGATTTGCAGGGAATGCAATCTGGCCTATATGTGAATGTTTATATGTGTGTGTGAATGCTGAGTAAAATGTAATATCCCCCTTGTTTGTGTAACCAATGTAGTATATAGTATGTGCATCTACCTTCTTTCTAGCCACAGCTAGCACAGCACGTTAAACCGCCAACTACGGATAATTTTGTCAACCAGAAGGTTGGCAGTTCGAGATGCAAGTCGGAGTGACCTCCCGTCATCAGTCCTAGCTTTTGCTCACCTAGTAGTTCAAAAACAGCAATGTGAGTAGATAAATAGGCACCGCTTAGGTGGGGAGGTAAAAGGTGCTCCTGAAAACATGCAGGCAAAATTCAATCAGGAAGGCATCCATGGACAATGGCCTCCTCAGCGTGGAAAATGGAACAACAGCAGCTCTCCATGGCTGAGTCAAGCACAGCTTCCAGATGCTGGAAATGAAAAATGGGAAGCCTTGCCTCTGTCTATGTACTGTCCATCTTTCTTGTTAATTGTGCAGTGGCATTGAATGTTTGCCATGTATGCATTTTGTAATCTGCTCTGAGTCCCCTCGAGCAGATAGAGTGGAATATAAATAAAGTTATATGATTATGGTTATTATTACTCTGTCTCACTGAAAACAGAATAAAAGAATCCCACAATTTCTTGAGGTTAGTATCCTTTACTGCAAAAGTTCTTTTCACTCTTCTCACTTCATCTGAATTTACTGGATACAAACTTCTGGAGTCTGTGAAATCAAACTCATGTTTCTTGCCCTTCTTATATTTGCCCTTCTCCAAGTCTTGGCTGCAATGTTTTACTTGGGAGAGAAAATAGACTACATAAATCCATCAGTGCTGTTGGCACTCAAGGAACTGAACCAGTTTTAATATTAAGATGTCACTGATTTGAAAAAAAATAATGTTGTGACATCTCAGTATTTTAAAGTAGGAAGAGAAGAATATGAAAGGGGGACTAAAGGTGAAGAAAGAATCCTTTCAATGCTTTTAAAAATCTCTGCTGTTCTTTAGTGTTTATCCAGTGCTAAAACAGCATAAGAAACACGGTGGCATAAATATAATTAGTAATCTCAATTTGCAATCAATGGGATTTAAATCAGTGCAGTTTACTGTACAGAGGTGTTGACTTGCTATTTAATAACTGATGCAATGCACTGTCCTGGTTGGAACTTGCAATTGGATGTAGGCCAGTGGCCCACCCCAGACTGTCTTCAGCAGCTGTCTTCAGCCCTTTGAGATACTGGAAAGGTGACTCTCTCTTTTCCACCACTATCTACTCTGGGTCACTTTTAGTTACTAATTGAATACATAGATCAGCATCTGCATCACTGCCTTCCAGATGTATAAGACTAAAACTGCTTTCATTCTTGTTTATAACCAGGAAGATTGGGGATGATGGGATTTATAGTTCAGACAGCATACATCTACCTCCAATCTTGGGCCCCTTTTACACTGCCATATAATCCAGATTAACAAAGCATACAGCCCACATTATCTGCTTTGTAATGGATTATATGAGTCTATACTGCCATATAATCCAGCTCAAAGCAGATAAACTGGGTTTTATATGGTAGTGTAGAAGTGGCCATGGTTTGCTTCCTTCTATTCATTTCTCCCTACTTTTCCCAATTTTTAAAATCTTTTTCCATTTATCTCCTGCTCTCCTCTGGCTACAGTGTACACCAGTGGTTCCCAAACCTATTTGGCCTACTGCCCCCTTTCCAGAAAAAATGTTACTCTACACCCCTTGGAAAGGGGGCATGGCTTAGAGGGGTGGGCGTGGCTTCTGCTCAAGAGGGCGGAGCTGGGAGGGGGGAGGTGGGCGGGGCCACAAATGGGCGGCCAGGACTGGGATGTGTGGAATTATGAGCTCTGAGGCTGGGCTGGGCTTCTATCCCTGTCCTGTGGCGCCTGCCAGGACACAGGGGGCGGGGCTAGAGGAGGGGGCGGGGCCTCTTCCCCAATGCCTGACGGGGCTGAACCTCTATACCCCACCCCCGTGTTCTCACAAGCGCCTCTGGGGAGGTATACAGAGACTCAGCCCTGTCTCGCGCTTTTGGGAAGAGGCCCCACCCCCGCCCCTAGCCCTGCTCTTTATTCCTAAAAGGCCTCTCAGGAGAGGTATACGGGCTCAGCTCTGTCTCGGGCTCTTGGAAGGAGGCCCCGCCCCCTTCCCTAGCTCCACCCTCTGTGTCCCAACAAGCGCCCCAGGAGAGGTATAGATTCTCAGCCCTGTTTCGGGCTCTTGGGAAGAAGCCACGCCCACTCCTCTAGCTCCGCCCCCTGTATCCTAACAGGCACCTCAGGCGCTCAGCCCTGTCTCTGGCACTTGAGAAGAGGCCCCTCCCCTGGCCCTGCCCCCCAATGCACCTGTGGCCATCACCGCCCCCCTGGATCACTGCAGCGCCCACCAGGGGGTGGTAGCACCCACTTTGGCAATAATTAGTGTACACCAAACAAAAATAGAGTGTGTAATGGGGCTGGAACTTACTCGAGAACAAATGAAACTTCTTTGATATTGACATTATTGATTCCATATGGCCATTATTGCTTACTCTAACATTTGTAATCTGCTATCACTGAATTGCTTATATTGACTTTTTTCGTTGCAAAAAAAAACCACATACGTGTTTTTTATCATCTCGGCCCAATCTTTATTATCACTTTTCCCTTCCAGTTTCAAGGTAAAAAACACATTTTTTGCCCTACATTACCTCCATTTCACCCTTTATTTTCCTATAGAATTCATGTACCTTGGCACAATCCCATCACATATTTCATAATATGAGCTAATTTCTGCGCCGGGGGTGGGGGGGGTGGGGGGTCCTATACCATATTGACTAAATGGTATAAAATGTTCCACACATGATGGACAGAGTATGCCAGGAAGCAAGGAGGTGAAACGAGAGAAGGTGAAAGAAGGGGATTTGATAGCAAACCGTTCTTTCATCATCAACACTGCCGTGACCACGTGGCAACACCCAGGATGATAATTTATCTGACACGGAGCCGAGAGTAAATCATGTTTGCACCCTTGTGCCATCAGGTTGTTATTATTAACCATGCTTTGCCCTTTCCAGAATGCCCTCTACCTTTTAATGTACTTTATCTTTCAACAGGTTTATTATTGAGGCATGTGTGATAAGAAGCCACTCTCACAGTAGAGCTTTCCCAGTTTGCAGAGAACAAAGCAACTCTTTTGGGTCTTCACTTATGCAGAAATGAAAATTGAGGAGGAAGAGAAATGGCCTAATCTGGGAAGTAATGCTTGTGGTCAAACTACATGCTAAGGAGAATGTCCCTGTAGTTAATACAGAAGGACACAAAATGATAAACAGGGCTGAGGCTTCTGGAAATAATATAGTGGATCTCAGTATTACTGCAATCATTTCACATCTGGCTGTAGGCACATAGCCAGACACATCTCAGAACCTCTTCAACACAAAGCATGGAATGTCTGTGAGAAGACTTCAAAGGCTGCAGAATTCTGAGATTTGTAGTTTCATCCAGTATTGGATTTCTCCACCAGATAGTACTAGGGCCCCTTCCACACTACCGCTATATTGATCCCAGATTATCTGTTTATCAAGTTATCTGGCAGTGGAGACACATATAATCCACTTAAAGAAAGAGAATCTGGGATCAGATTCTGTGATATAGGGCAGCGTGGAAGTGGCCTAGAATTCTATCTTACCAAACTACAATTCCCAGATTCCCATATGATGGAGCTAAGGCAATTAATATGGTATAATAATAATCATCATCATCATCTTATTTTTGTATCCCACCTCCATCTCCCCAAAGGGACTCGAGGCGGCTTAAATGGGGACAAGCCCAGTCAACATATTTAAAATATAAAATACTTATCCAACATTCGCTTATCCAATGTTTTGGATTATCCAATGCATTTTTGTAGTCAGTGTTTTCAATATATCGTGATTTTTTGGTGCTAAATTCCTAAATACAGTAATTACTACATACCATTACTACATATTGAACTACTTCTTCTGTCAAATGTGTTGTATACTATGATGCTTTGGTGCTTAATTTGTAAAATCATAACCTAATTTGATGTTTAATAGGCTTCTCCTTAATCTTGCCTTATTATCCAACATATTCGCTTATCCAACGTTCTGCCGGCCCATTTATGTTGGATAAGTGAGACTCTACTGTCATTACAACATAACATTACTGCACATTGAACTACTTTTTCTGTCAAATTTGTTGTATAACATGATGTTTTGGTGCTTAATTTGTAAAATCATAACCTAATTTGATGTTTAATAGGCTTTTCCTTAATCCCTCCTTATTATCCAAGATATTCGCTTATCCAACGTTCTGCTGGCCCATTTAGCTTGGATAAGTGAGAATCTACTGTATGAACATTCTAAGTACACACATTGTACATAGAAGTGCATAAGCAATGACATAAAAACAGAGAAATAAGAACATTATTACAAAATAAATCGATCATCAAACCAACCCATGAAGTTAAACCTATCATTCCTAGGTATAGGTGGGCAAACTAGTGGAAATCAATTTTGGAGGTAAGGCTAATGGATAAAGTGCATAAACAGACAGTAGGGATTAGGGGTGGAGCATGATGTCTTTGAATAGAAGATAATATTAAAGTGCAAGAATGACATTTTATGTCCTAGTCGGAGTCAAGTGATCTGGAGAATTGTCTAATCGAAGGCACACTGGCGCAACCACATTTTTGGCTCTTTCCAGAAGATGGACAAAGTGGGTGCTGGTCTGATTTCCTTGGGGAGGGAGTTCCAGAGCCGGGGTGGGGGGGCAACAGCCGAAAAGGCCCTCTCTCTCGTCCCCACCAACTGTACCTGCGATGGGGGTGTGAGTGAGAAAAGAGCCTCCCCAGAAGATCTCAAGGACCATGCAGGTTCGTAAGGGAAGATGTGGTCACTAAGGTAGGCAGGTTTCGAAAATGCTATATACTGTGTACTGCAGACACACCCATTGCGGAGCAATTTACTTATGTCTAGCAATTCCAGAAGAACTGGAAGTATCTAAAATAGGTGCATTTGTAACATCAGTAATATTACTGTACATATTTATATATTGCTTTTTCAGGATTTCCATAATCAAAGTACAGTAGAGTCTCACTTATCCAACATCAACGCGCCGGCAGAATGTTGGATAAGCGAATATGTTGGATAATAAGGAGAGATTAAGGAGAAGCCAATTAAACATCAAATTAGGTTATGATTTTACAAATTAAGTACCAAAACATCATGTTATACAACAAATTTGACAGAAAAAGTAGTTCAATATGCTGTAAAGCTATGTTGTAATTACTATATTTATGAATTTAGCACCAAAATATCACAATGTACTGAAAACATTGACTACAAAAATGCGTTGGATAATTCCAGAACCTTGGATAAGTGAATGTTGGATAAGTGAGACTCTACTGTACTTAATATTTTACAAAAGAATCCATTAACAATCCCTGCACCCTAACCTTCACAAGTGCAAGTTTTTTTTAATTTTTATAAAATTTTATTAATTTTCTTAAAATACATCACTACCTCAGTACATTACATATTCTTCTATTCCATACATAATTCATTGCATCAACAATATATGTACATGTATCTTGTATATTGCTCAGGCATATTGCATCAGGGCAAATAGCCTTAGCTCTTCTGTACATCCAGAGCTATGTAATGAGAGATGGAAGGAGAAGATGCCAATACACGACAGAGTAAACCAAACCTTAGAATGTGTTCTTGGGTTTCCAGGACATTGCATTCTGGAAACGACTGGCCACACTTAGGGGAGGGGCTGAACTTGTGGAATAGGTGACATGTCATGAATTGTGTTTAGATCAGGGGTAAGAATCATGTAAATTTCCAGATGTTATTGAACTTCAACATCTGGAAGACTGTGTGTTTCCCGACCCTAGTTTAGATCATTCTGATTTTAAAACATTTGAGAAACCCCTTTTCTTCATAATCAACAAACAAGTTAGATATTCTGATTTTCCAGATATTTTTTAATCCTCCCCATCGCTTACAAGAAGGGAATCTTTAACAAGGTTTGAATCTCAACTCTTCATTCTGCTTTCTTCTGTTTAAAAGCTATTGGGACATATTGTGGTGATCCCCAACCATAAAATTATTCTCATTGCTACTTCATAACTATCATTTTGCTACTGTTATGAATCGTAATGTCAATATCTGATATGCAGGATGTATTTCCATTCACAGGACCAAATTTGGCACAAATACCCGATATGCCCAAATTTGAATACTGGTGGGGTGGGCAGGGGGGTTGAAGTGGAATCATCATAATAAGTTATAGTTAATCATTTCCGAATGTCTGCTTCCACGTCCACATTTCCAATTCCTTCTTAAAGGTGTCTAGAGAGGGGGCCTGTCTTATTTCTTTGTGAAGGGCATTTCAGAACCAGGGCTCCACCACCGAGAAGGCCCTTTCCCACGTTCCCACTAATCACGCTTGTGAGGATGGTGGGACTGTGAGAAGGGCCTCCCCGGAGGACCTTAAGGACCAAATAGGTTCATCAGAGCAGATGCTGGACCCTAATCGTAAAAGGCTTTATAGGTGATAGCCTGTACTTTTAATTGGGCCCGGAAACACAAGAACAGCTTTAACAGGGGAGTGGTGTGCTCCCTGTAGTCAGCTCCTGTTAGAAATCTCCCTCATCCAGGCCATCACAGCAATCAGGACTTGAGATGCTTCCTTGGCTTTTGGTGGAAAAGAGTAATAGGGTTGTGTGTCATCTGTGTACAAACTCCAAAACTCCAGAAGACCTCACCTAACAGTTTTATGTAGATGTTAAATAGCATGGGGAAAATAACTGAGCCTTGTGGGACCCCACAGGCTAAAGGTCGGGGGTCTGAGCAGGCATCCTCCAGCACCACCTTCTGGGTCCGGCTGTTTAAGAATGAGACCATTCCGGGTGAGTCGACCCAGAAGGATACCATGGTCGATGATATTGAAAGCTGCTGAGATGTCCAAGAGAACCAAAAGGGACATACTTCCCTGTCTGGTTCTCTATGTAGGTCAACCACCAAGGCGACCAAAGTCATCTCTGTTCAGTGGCCTAAACCCAGACTACAATGAGTCTAGATAATTGTTTTCATCCAAGAATTCCTGGAGTTGAGTGGCGACCACACACTCCAGAACCCTGCACAGGAAGGGAAGGTTCAAAATAGGCCGATAGTTGTTGAGTAGTCATGGATCAAGGGACTTTTTTCAAAATGGGTTTTACCATTGCTGATTTGAAGCAGGATGGAATTTTTCCCTGTCCCAGCGAGGCATTAATGATCCTTGAGATCCAATTGGTCAGTCCCTCTCCAGCTTGTTTAATAAGACAAAGGGCAAGGGTTTGGAACACATGTGGTCACCCTCACAGCTCCAAGAATCTGATGCCACTGTCTTGATCTCAGGAACCACAAAATGGTATAATCTCCCACACATAGAATCATAGAATCATAAAATAGTAGAGTTGGAATAGACCTCACCGGCCATCCAGTCCAACCCCCTGCAAGAAGCAGGAAAATCTCATTCAAAGCACTCCTGACAGATGGCCATCCAGCTTCTGCTTAAAAGCCTCCAAAGAAGGAGTCTCCACCACTGAAATATCTTAAAATTGTGTGACCTTCATCAGCACACCAAACTCTGCATTTGATCATTCAGAGTTATTTAATAAACTGCAAGATTACCCAGATATGCTATAAAAAGGACAGTTGATCAGAAACTGCAGTCCATTCCGTCTCTTTAACCATATAGGTTTACAGGGTTGTTGTATGTCTTTCGGGCTGTGTGGCCATGTTCCAGAAGCATTCTCTCCTGACGTTTCGCCCACATCTATGGCAGGCATCCTCAGAGGTTTACATTTCCATGTTGCAATTTAAGGCACATATGATATTTAAGGCAAATATCTTAAAGGTATATGAGTGAGACATCTCTCATTCAGAATTTCCACTCATAGTGAGTCAACTGAGCCATACATTCACCAAAAGAAACTAGAAAGAGGAAGATAGGCAAAAAAGTAGTTTCTACACCAATAGTGCACAGTATAGGAGTATCAATAACCTTTGCACAAATCAAAGAAATTATGTATCCTTTTGTTAGATGGCATGTGGTTATTAACAAACATTCGGCCTAAAACTATATTGGCATGCTTATCCAGGAATTTTACATAAAAGTGTTTGTAAAAATCCAAAGATATGAAACATAAAATTTGTTAATTTTTTTTTATTTGTCCGAACTGAGCATTTTAAGTGTGTGTTTTCAAAATGAATGAATTCTGAAAACAGATAGAAATTTCAAAGTTTATTTTTCTCACTTCAGTTTCATGCAATAAATGTTCTGAGAGTAAAACCATTTTGCCTGTGAAAAAATCCTAGCTTTTGTACAAAATACATTTCATGGAAATAGAAAATTGGCTACTATTCTTTGAACCCTTACAATTAAATGTGAACAGCTTGTTTGAAATAGCAGGTGTTGTTTCACTGAAAGACCTCCAGTTGCTTCTACATTCTCAACTGCTCGTATAGATACAACATTCAATACTGTGCATGCATTGTGTTTTTATGCACAATGCACAAAAACCATAGATTTCTCATTGGAAGGATGTGGCTAAGGTTTAGGAAATTGCCTAGGGCCACAACAGATACTTTAAAGCGGTTTAGACACTCTGATGGTTCACTCTAGAACACTGCATCCCTTTACCTCAATATTGAGACTTTTAAGAAACCAACAACTGAACAAAAAATTGCTGATTACTTTCTATCGCTGTGCTATAGTGTCCTAACCTACTGCATCTGCACATGGTTTGGTATTATTAAGTTCCTTTCATCGGGGTATTTTAATCTAATGATTTTATCTTATATTGCTGCTATAGTCCCCCCCACCTTTGAAGTTGACTGAATTGCATTGGTGGTTGTTTGATAGTATTACTGTTGTATAAACCTTTGTTTTAACATCTGTTTTATCATCTTCTTGTGTTTTAAAGAGTGTATATTGTTAATGTATTTGCGCTGTTACTTTTGTAACATTGTGAGCCGCCCCGAGTCCCCACGGAGAGATGGTGGCAGGGTATAAATAAAGTTTTATTATTATTATTTTTATTATGACACAGCAAGCAAGATAGATATGCTGGATTTCATATCACAAAATCACAAGTCGAACACTTCCCAAGTGTCTAGGACTGTGTGATGTATTTTCGGATGATGCGCGCAGATCCCAGCAAGGTGGCCTTTTGCAGTTGGCAGATCATAATGTCTATTGTCAATGTCTATTGTTTCCAAATGCTGGCTGAGATCTTTTGGCATGGCACCCAATGTGCTGATCACCACCTGGACCACCTGTACTGGTTTCTGCCAGAGTCTTTGAAGTTCAATTTTGAGGTCCTGATAGCGGCTGAGTTTTTCCTGTTGTTTTTCGTCAATGCGACTGTCACTTGGGATGGCAACATCAATGATCCAAACCTTTTTCTTTTATTATTATTATTATTATTATTATCATTATCATTATCATTATTATTAACTGCATAGTGACAGATAGGAAGGCGCTTCAAAGGGTCACCACTTCTGCACAGAGAATCATTGGTTGCCTTCTTCCCTCTTTAGAAGAACTTAATAAGCCCCGCAGCCTTAAGAAAGTTCAGAGCATTTTTGGGAATCCATCTCATTCCTTCTTTTTAAAAATATTATTACCATCTGGCAAATGGTACAGGTGACAAAGGCAAGGACAAACAGACTGAGAGAGAGCTGTAACTATACTGAACTCCATGGCTTCACATTGATGTGGAATTAGGGGCTATGCGATGGTGGTGGGAATGTGGACAAATAGTTGTGTTGCTTTTTGGTGTGTGCTGGAGAAAGCATTTAATTTCGTTGTACAATGACAATAAAGTTATTCTATTATATTGGGGTCACAAAAAACTGGTAACAACAAAAGGTCTTTGAATGCCACCCACTTAACACTAATCTGTTAGCAACAATCTGTAGTGTTTAAAATGGATTCTGCAGAAAATGCTTCAGCTGTACTCTGCTAAAAGGAAAATCAGACCATTTAGTAAGCCTTGCAAATGCTGATTTATTATAATTAAATCTTTGTTTTTTATACTTCTTTTATGTATCTATATATTATCTGGGGTCACGTGAAAATTTCTCAGGTGGAAAAGGGTGGAAAACATTTAAGAAGCCCCCCTCTAGACTAGCCCAAGTTCCTGTGAAGTATCTCTCACATCCTGAAATGCCCATCGTCTTATGAATAAATCATGCAACAAATTCCACATGGTCACTTCACCAACTCTTTCATGTAGTCACTCCTTGCTTCGTGGCAACACCACTGTCATTTTTCTTTCTTACCTGTCAAATACTACTGCAGCATAGGCCCGTTCTGCAAAAATTACATCTCCAGCCCAGAATTCCTTGGCTGCCTTCAGCCCCCTGCCTTTGCCATCCGTGTCAAACACCTCCACGGTCTCCATGCCTCCCTTTTGTTTCCTCGGGCTATCCAAGCTTGTAACACAGAACAATTCCAAGTGGCTCAAATCTCTTATCACTTCTGCTCTTTAAAGCTTTCCTGGCTTCCAAAGGACCACTCCTATAAATGGGCTGTCTCTGTGCACCTCCCAACTAGCACTGTATTTCCATAGGGAAAGAGGGGAGCATTATTCAGATTGCCAAAGTGACTTTATCGGAGATGGGGGTTAGAAACGGAAAAGGTCAGCTATAGCTACCCCTGGTAAGAGTTTTATTTAATTAGGAAAATAAAGAAACACCCTTCTTTCCAAAATTCAACATTCTTGTGCTTCCAACACAACATTTAGTTTACACTCGCCTATTGGGAAGATAATGTGTGTTCTTGGGAAGTATTTTTAGAAACCACATGCTTCTGCCTGTCAGGGGCCAACAGCTGAGAAAGTGCTAAGCAGCATAGCTGGTATGCAACACACAAGAAGAGTCTATGCTATCTGCTTTCTTTTAAAAGAAATGAAACAATGCTACGTTTGTTTGACACAAGAGACGTGTGTGTGGCTGTATTTTGGAAGATCACAAACTGAAAATATACTCCTTGCAGCACAGCAGGTGCTCACAAGACACCAACTGAACTGATGGTAGAAGCTAGTAGAAGGAGTTGGAAGGTTTCAGAGAAGTCTGGCACCACCTTCTGCAGCAGACGTGACAACTTTGCTCATCTCTTGGGTCAATGCTAGGTTATGCTCAAGCCAATAGCAGCCCGTCCAAGAGTGTAGGTAGGTCTTGTGTGCTGAAATAAAAATTAAAAAGAAGATCTTAATTGGTTAAGATTGCCCATCCCCCTTATAATCATAATTATATTCCTCGACCTTTTATATTGGTCTAATATCTGAGTGAACTAATTATATCAGTTTGTAAAAAAACTGACAATAAGAGGGAAATAAATTTATGACAGCTACATACATTTGAAATGCATGCTTTACACAAACACGCATCTCACTTTAATTGAATGTATACTATTCAGACTGCTTCAGTACCATTTTATATAACCCAGACTGAGATGAAACTTCTGGAAATTGCTGGATTTTTTTTTGTGTGATCGCATTTTCCCCTATGAACGTGCGTGATCTCTTTGATCTTCGTGAGAGGCCCTTCTCTCGCTCCCTTGGCTTGTGGGGATGAGAGAGAGGGCCTTCTCCGTGGTGGCTCCTTGGCTCCTAATCTCTCCCCAGGGAGATTAGGCAAGCACCCACCATGTCAGCCTTTAGGAAAAATTTAAAAACTTGGCTTTTCCAGTGTGCCTTTGAAGAATGAATAATTAATCCACATGACAAGTCCCGCCTCAATGACAATCACTATGCCTGACGCATTTTTATTCTGTTCCATCAGCTGGAAATAATTTCACCATTTATCCCACCCCAAGTCTCCCATTAAATGCAGCACTTTACCCACCTACCTCAGCCATTAGGTTTACAATATACATTCCTCGCACTTTGGCCCAGTTTGCTCTCATTTAATGCTTGTTCTGTTGTAGTTGAGTCTGCTGGCAATATTACAAATGGTAGTAGGAGTACCAGTAGGAGGAAAAGGGTTAATCATGAGCAGGTGTCAGATGAAGAACAGCAAAGGAAACGGAAACGGATCCGGGATATACTTATGGTACCTTCTGATGAAGATACGTTTGAAGGGTTTTAAAGTGGTGAGGAGTCAATAAGTGAGGAAGGAGATGGGCTGGATGTGAATAGAGGCACTAAGCTGACCTTTTCCGTTTCTCTCTCTCTCTCCCAGACCAAAAAACATCTTTCCCAAAACTAAATACACAGCACTTTCCTTTTATGTGGCTATTCTTCCTCCTATTTTTCAGCTCATTGGCTTTTTTAGAGAGCTGACCATCAAAATATTCTGCACTTTCCATTTGTCTCTACCAACCTAGAATATTTCTATCTTTTATGAATTGTGACCTATTGAATAACAACATATTGTTGGTAGCTTTTGTCTTTCTAGAGAGGTGAATCTGTTAACCCCGGAGCAAAAGAAGAAAAGAGAATGTGTTGTCGAAAGCTTTCATTGTTGGAATCACTGGGTTTCTGTAAATTTTCCAGGCTGTATGGCCATGTTCCATAAGCATTTTCTCCTGATGTTTTGCCCACATCTATGGCAGGAAGGTCCAAGTCCCAACCTGTACCTATCACAGATATATAAACTTCCCTTGCCTAGTTTCCAAAATATCTCACAAACCTCTGAAGATGCCTGCCATAGATGTGGGCGAAATTTCAGGAGAAAATGCTTATGGAACATGGCCATACAGTCCGGAAAACTCACAGAAACCCAGAAAAGTGAATGCAATTTTTTCACTTGGTTTGGGCTGTCACTCCATTCTTTTCCTTCCTCTTTCCCTGTTCTGCACCTTATAAACAAGTAATTTTCTATTCTTCTTTTGTAGAAAGGTACAACTATGGTTTTTAAGACAAGTCTTTACACCATCCCTGCTGCATTACCTTACAGCAGGGATTAACCTGTGACCTTCCAGAAGTTGTCAAACTACAGCATCTAATTACCGATCATGCTGCTCCAATTTTGCATTTCTATATATTTGGAAGAAATCCCAAGATTAAAAAGGAGAAAATGGAAGAGACACCCTAAATTGGAATAATTGTCTTGCCAAAAATAATTGAAGAGCAGAAGATTGTGAAATGCCATCCAGGGCACTGGCTCCAAAGCCTGGACTTGACCTGTTGGAGAAGAGCTGGGATTTATTACTGAATTTGTCTATTATACCACTGGTACAGACATATTCTACTAATTTAAGATGTTGATTGCATTCTTATGTCGGGTCAGAGAGAACTCAGTAAAACAGCCCCATCATGTGGTGAAGCATCAGTCAGCCACTGACCTAAAAATCTTCAGAATCTGCCATGTCAATACTTGGAATGGCTTTGTTCTGCTGAACAAGAATGGTACTGTAAAAAGAAGAAATGGAATACTGGCGCCAATTTAACTAAGTTTATTGTGATCACCAAAAGCAAAGTGAGGTTCTTAATTGTAAGTCCCACTGGTTTGAATTAAACACAATTCCCCTTATGAATTTTTGGAATATAGGAAGATCATGTTTTAAGAAATAGAGAGAAAATATTGGTTGTTGTTACATGCCATCAAATCATTTCTGATTTATGGGTAACCAATGGCAAACCAATTGCAGGTTATTTTGGCACAATATGTTCAGGGGAGGTTTGCCTTTCTAAATCGGAAAACAGGAGAAATTTGCACCCATCCATCTTTTATGGAAAAACATAATAGTAAGTACCAGTCTTTCTTAACATTGGTGAAGAATTTTAGAATAAACTCCATTTAGGTATTCTTTAAATATTGGAATCTCCGTATAGTTACATGGGAGAATGAGTAGGCTCTCTGGTCATCTTTTTGGCCAATTATTATAGACAGTCATAGATTCAGACCTATCTATGTCTGAGCACATTGCTTCATTACATGCATAGCATCACATATGTTATATTCTATTACATGTAGGCTTCCAGTGGTTAATATCCTTGAATATTGCTAAATCTAGCAGTATCTGTTATGTGCATCCATAACAGGCATTCATTGCAATCATAATTGAAGTCACGTTCTATTTAATTTAGCCTTGCTGTTTTTAGGGGTCTGTATTACATCCAGTTTGCCCTGTTGAAATGGCAAAGTCTGATTTCTCTCTTCTTGGTTCATTTTATCTTCTCCTCAGCCCATCAGCTGTTTGATTTGATTCAGTCAAAACAAAGACACCGACTATGCTGCAATGCTCTCCTTCAGTCAGATTGTTGGAAGATAATATAATCAAACTATGTGTGGTGAGATCTTGGCTTTTGGCTGCCATTCATCAGATTGCATCAGTCACAGCTTTGTATACTGTACCTACTAGGAGTGATCAAACAAGTCTGGTAGACATTGTTTTATCTTGCTTAAATTAGGTAGGTATTCTGTCTGGAATTGGGCTGTTGCTAGGCTCCTAATAACACAAACACAAAGCTTTCTGCATAATATCTTATAATCTATATAGAGTCTCATCCACCATAAATTGGCCAGCAGAACGTTGGATAAGCGAATATGTTGGATAATAAGGAGAGATTAAGGAGAAGCCTATTAAACATCAAATTAGGTTATGATTTTACAAATTAAGAACCAAAACATCATGTTATACAACAAATTTGACAGAAAAAGTAGTTCAATATGCAGTAATGCTACGTAGTAATTACTGTATTTATGAATTTAGCACCAAAATATCATGGTATATTGAAAACATTGACTACAAAAATGCGTTGGATAATCCAGAACGTTGGATAAGCGAATGTTGGATAAGTGAGACTCTACTGTACTATATAATTATATTTATTTATTTATATCCCGCTTTTCTCCCTCACGGGACCCAAAGCGGCTTACAACATATTAAAATCACATAACAACAATCAGAGTACATCAATAATATAAACATAATAGGATAAACAGATTAAGAAAAATGACTACAGTATACATTCAAGTTCATGAGGCATCATATTGAGACATATATTGCACTCTACACCAGTCCATAACATATGATGTTCCTGTCAAGAAATAGCTTTCTTTTTCTTTCTTTTTTTCGTGTCAGGGGCAATTTGAGTCGCTTCTGGAGTGTGAGAATTGGCTGTCTGCAAGGATATTGCCCAGGGGATGTTTTGATGTTTTACCATCCATGTGGGAGGCTTCTCTCATGTCCCCGCATGGAGCTGGAGCTGATAGAGGGAGCTCATCCACGCTCTCCCCGGGTGGGATTCGAACCTGGCAACCTTCAGGTCAGCAACCCAACCTTCAAGTCACGAGGCTTTAGTCCACTACACCACCGGAGGTTCCTAATAGTTTTCTAAGATCTACAGAGATAACTTGCAGAAACACCTCAGCAAGCGAGAGCCCAAAAATGGCAGGCTAAAACCCAGAACCTCAATCAGTGGCTGACGCCGCAAGAGAGACTCCCTCCTGGGCACACAGAAGACTGGGCAACTTGGAAGGCACTGAACAGACTGTGCTCTGGCACCACGAGATGCAGAGCCAACCATAAGAAATGGGTCTACAAAGTGGAGCCCACAACATGCGAGTGTGGAGAAGAGCAAACCACTGATCACCTATTAGATATTCCACCATAAAACTAAACACTTTTAAAGAGGAACTCCCCATTCAAGCAATGACATTACTTTAAAATACATGTTTTATTGAATCATGGTCTGAATTCTGTTGATAGTCCCAATTTGATCAGATCAAATACTTAGATCAATAATATTCATATTAAGTGTATTTACATTGATTCCTGGGATCAATAACATTTATTCTACACTCAAGAACTGTCCTAGTTGTGACTGCCAATAAAATTTAGTGTTAAATGTGATTGGTGAGAGCATGTTTTTGTCAAATTTAACAAATTAAAAACATAAAGGATAAAGAACTATATATCTAATTAAGGGATTTGATTGCCTTTCCTATTGGGAAGAAAATGTTGCATCTGAAGAAAGCTATGGACACATTTCTGAGTTAAATAGCAAGCAACATGATGAAGAAAATAAATAAATTTGTATTTAGGTAAAAAGTAAAGGTTTCCCCTGACATTAAGTCCACTCGTGTCCGATTCTGGGGGTTGGTGCTCATCTCAATTTCTAAGCCGAAGAGCCGGCATTGTCCATAGACACCTCCAAGGTCATGTGGCTGGCATGACTGCATGGAACGCCGTTAACTTTCCGCCGGAGCGGTGCCTATTGATCTACTCACATTTGCATGTTTTCAAACTGCTAGGTTGGCAGAAGCTGGAGCTAACAGCAGATGCTCACTCCTTTCCCCGGATTTGAACCTGGGACCTTTCGGTCTGCAAGTTCAGCAGCTCAGCGCTTTAACACACTGCGCCACCGGAGGCCCTAACTCTAACCCTAACCCTAACCCTAAACCTGTATTTATTCCATAGTAAATTTCAAATTTAATTTCTTTTTTAAAGTTGTCCTATTAAATGCCTCCAAATGTTGATTAAATGCTAATCAGGTCAGTTCTGAATAATATATCAGAGAAAAAGTCACAATACCATAAAATATTTTTTGTCTGAGCTTAACACTTCCATAAGTCCACATGTTACTCATTGCATTTTTTAACCTTAAACACCTTGAATAAAAGCATATTTGGTGTACCATTGTAAGATAACACAAAAGTTGAAAAACAATAGATGAACAATCTCATATTTGTTTAAAAGGTGATATTTATTATTAGTACATTAGGAAAAAATACAACATTTATAGTCACGTATAGTCCTGTCATTCATATGTCTAAACAAAAGTTAATTCCAATGAGTTCAATGGAATTTATTTTCTGATAAGCAAATAGAGAATTGTATCTTTAATCAGACTGGATATATTTAATGTCAGCTTCACAGTCCTTGTCCAATGTCACTTTTGAGAATTACATGAAAGGGGCTTTGTCACTTGCTCTGGCAAACTTTGTAGGATGCATGTCATTCCTGGGTCCAAGCTTAGTTCATCACCACCAAAAGAGAAGATAGCAAACTAAAATAATTATGTAAAGTTATAAAAGGAACAGTATTGTCTTCATCCTGGTCTTCAGAGGATGATTTAGTCCTGTTTTGCAGGAACAATCCAGGAATGAAAGTGTTGCAGACAGAAAAGGGGCAGCAGCAGTAGTAGAAGCCATACACAACATTAGATACACTTTTTGGTTATTCATCCACAAAAACCCATGTACATTCAATTTTGCAGATACAACAGAACAAGATATAGTGAAAATTAACTCAGCAGTGATTGAATATGAGGGAAAATAAATATTTAAAGTCTTTGGAGTTCTGTCTTTCTTTGATTGTCTACTGAAGACGCTGATCAAGTGTACATACTATCTTTGACCAATGGCCAAGCAAGATAAAGTAGATTTCACCCGAAATCTAACAACATCTAGAGTATCACAGGCTCTTCACTCTGAGCTACAATTACAGGATGTGTGTTTCTTTAGCTGCCTTGATGATACCCCTAAATTGTAATTACACTTTTATACAAAAAAGCAGCCATAAACATTCTTATAAAATTAATTCAAGAAGGCCTTTACAGACAATTTGAAACAAAGGACTAGCTACGTTTTCCCATGCTGCACATCATGTTAAGTGTCCTCTTCTCAAGACAGCAGTCGTATGGGGGGGGGGGGGGATTTAGACATGCACCTCAATAAAAGCAATGCAATACTTTTCCTAGGACCATCTCTAAGTACATCAAAGCTTATGGTACAAAATAACATATTAGCAAAGTCAGATTTTGGATTTGCAGCTTTCACTACCCAATTCTAACAAGAGTATATAATGAAATAATGTTTAGAAAGAAAAAGCTGCCAGTTGACTAAGGAACACATTGACTGATCGTGCAAAGAAGCCTCAAAAACGACGCTGTCTCATAATAATAATATTATTTGATACTGTAATAATAGTGTCCCCTAGTAACAATGAATCCTAGGTGTGGCATACATTTGCTCATCTTAAAAATACACATGATGTTCTATTTCCATTGAATCAGCAATGCTCAACTGCATTATGAATCTTAAGACACTCTAAAAGGATCAATTGTTCAACTTTTTCATCTTCTCCTATACGAGAAAATATTCAACATGGCATTTTCCAAACTCTCATCACACAATTATAACATATCTCTTTCATATGCCAAAACAAAATACAAAAGGGGGTCAGATGTTTTGAACATAGCCAGTAAAATACATCCTCGCCACATAAAAAACAGAAACACATTTAATTATCATTATAGCTCTTTGTAAAAATACAACATTCAAATCTAATTGTCATTTTATTTATTCCTGAAGGCATTATTAAATTCGTTGGTTTCACTATTTATGAGATCAGTCTGTGTTAAGTATGGCTACAATTTCCCTTTCATTCTGATGAACTCAAGAAGCTGAGAAGAGTTTCTCTCCTAAAACTCATAAGGCATTGATGAAAATCCCTGGTTTTTCACACAAAACAGATCCAATTCCACAAAATACGGGGTTACAAATAAACTGTAAACAATAAACTTTGTTCATTTTGCTGCATTTATTTTCAAGTCACTAACGCTATGAAAAAGATGAAAGGCCGCTTGTGAGAGTTCAGAACCTGCCAGCAGGCGTCTTTGACAATCTGTAGAGTTGAAATAGAAAGTAACTGTCAGAATATTTTTGATGATGGTGATCATATTTCTGACCTATTTTACCTTTTATCGTGCAGCTTAGTGCTTTGCAGAAATAATTCCTGTTGCTTTCATCAGTCAGTTATTTTAAGAAAGAGCATAGGTCTGCACTTTTAAGACTCATTAAATTTATATTCCATTATCACTCCATGAAGTCTTATGTGGCTATTCCACAGATAAAGTATTTTAATTCAGAGATATGAGACAACTCAGGTGGCATAGTGGGTTCTAGACTCTGAAAGAGACATATAACATTTGTTGTCCTGCTTCAGGCACCAAAATGTCCTAGATCTTTCCTGTGGCCAAAGGAAGACATTCATGGTACACAAGATCACTATTTCAGGAAGGCCATCAAAATGTTATCAGCAAGACCTTCCAGGGGAAGCCTAGAGATCAGGCACATTCCTTGGGAACTCCAATGGGAGTCCTGAGAAACAGCTGATTGTGTGATGGCAGAAGCTCTAAAATCTTCTGTCAAAGTGTCACCTGTGAAAGTGACACCAGAAGGGAATATTCCATGAGCTGAAATGCAGTCGAGAAGCCGAATAATTTCTGAAGAGGAGTTTTTAAGCGGACACAACAACAAAGCTGAGGAAGAAGCCAGTCTCCCCCAAATGCAACTGAGTGCCATTAATAATAATCGTTTGGCCGGTTAGTAATAACTGGCCAAACGATTGAGTTGGGTTGCCCTTCTACCATCGCTGTGAAGATAAAGGCCAAGATTTACAAGCAAATGTTTTTGGGAAATCTTCAAGTAATCCTCAAGCAATTCATTATTTTGTATTTAAAGAGACAGCTGCCTAAGGTGTTCCGGTTTACTTGATCTATCAAGGCACAGGCTGCTTACTGAACTTTTTTTCACCACCTTAACTTCTTTCAAAATTTATTGGTCTCTGCTTCATTAACAAATTCATCCTTTCGTGGCTATTTGAGTAAAAGTAGAATCTCAGAGAATGTGAGCAACTGATTTGTACTCCTAGCAAACTGATTAATAACCAAGAAAATATTATTCTATCTGTAAGTGAATGGTTGTCCAAACTAAACTTCGTAAAATTTGATAAATTGACTTGTCTTCTTAGAAATAAAAGAATACAACGCCCCCTCGAAATGTTCAGGTTTTTTTTAAAAAAAATTGTTTACTCGTGAATTTTATCTGATTAATCAAATCCCCATGAATGTCCACTGAAGTTTATCTGTCTTGAGTGTCCACTGAAGTTTATCAATGGAGACTGATTTCTAAACTATTTTGTGTTATGGAACTACTCTTCATGATGCATTAAAAAAAAGTTTCAATTTTTTTTTTTTTTGGCTACAGCTCTGGGTAGAATATTTAAAGACTGATCTATAATGCCGTTGAGTGACTAAAATACATAGACAGAAAGAAGAGCAAGATTATGATAAATGTTATACAACTAGTTCACTTTTGTATACTTTATGTAAATTTTACATATACATATTTATAAATATACATTGTTTGTTAAGAGCTTTGATGGAACAAAATATTATGAGACTCTATCCCGACGTAGGGTCGGAAAGTTTTCTTTCAAATAGGATACACATGTTTTATGATTATTAGAAGGTGTAAAATACAACTGTTAATTGGTGGCTTTATATACCAATAGATAAACTATAATGTGTATACTTTGGAAATTAAAAAAAAAACTTCATCAGTGCCTATCAGTGGAAATTCAAATGTTTACATGAAGAAATCTTGGCATCCCTATTACATGCCCAAGAGTATTTGAAAATATGTGTCCAGTTAGGCCTCATGCATATACAAACCATGAATATACACACATTTCAAGAGGCAAACCGATCCGTTTGAGTTAAATTTTTCTGAAAAAGCCCCAAAGGGAACATTTAAATGTACAATGCTATTTGTAGCATCAGATTGTATAGCACTTCTGAAATCCCCTTACCTTCACACAAGATCTGTCTCTAGTATATCCTCAGTTTTAACAGGCAGTCCCTTTTCAAATGTTCCCATTTCTTCCTCTTTCCTCTTCCGACATTTCTTTTTGAAATAACTTGAAAGAAAAGATGCAAAACTACATCTCAACAAAGTGATCTTTAGTATAACATTCCAAAGGCAAGAAAAAATCAATAAAACTCTCTCTCAGTGTGTCTGTTATAATTGGTAGTTGCAAATATATCACAGAAACTTAATGAGTCATCAGGTATAAAAATTCACATGATTCAATGGGTGTATCTATTTGGGTTTACCACTAGACGTAAACTCAGATCTTCCATAGTATTCAAATCCCACCGAAGTAACAGAAGTGGCATATATGATCAATCAGCTTTAGATCAGAGATGGGTCCACAGGCCACATGTGGCTACCAAAGTTATTTCAAAGGTCCCCAGGGGATCACCAGGGAGGAAAAGGGTGCCTTCAAATGCCTTCTAGAGGATATAAAGCAGGACTGTCCAACCTGTGGCCCACATGTGATTCAAGGCGCCTATAAATGTGATTTATTTATAACCTGATTGTGTGTTTCTCAAGCATGAAATCTGTAGATGACAATGGAAGAGAATGGAATAATATCCCACTAGTTTCATGTTGTCCTCTTTTATTTTATTTTCATACAAAAATTTAAATAATATTTAGATATGTACATTTTTTGAATCAGTGATTGCAAACTTTTGACCTGCTTGTTTATACAAGACCCTCCGAATGAGGTGATACATAACTAAGATTTTTATTATTATTTTGCTTAGATAGCTATCGTTAGTGTTAGTCTGTTTTATATGTGGGTAAAGGTAAAGGTTTTCCCCTGACGTTAAGTCCAGTCGTGACCGACTCTGGGGGTTGGTGCTCATCTCCATTTCTAAGGTCTCTAATTTAGATGAGAGAACAGATGAAAATAGAGAGGAACTGCTAAGACTGCAAATACAGGATTGAGATTCAAATCTAAGAACATAAAATGCAACAAATCAGTACAAATTCATACATTTCATCTGAAAGAATCAGAGTCAACAAGAATAAGGTGGGAAACCTGGATTTTCAAGAGAACATATTAAAACGACGTAGGCAGCTTAGGACCTTATCACATTGGGATATAATCTGTTTATATCAGCATGCATCCCATAGATTTTTAGGAGTGAATGCATACTGTATTGAGAAAGGATGCATACTCTCCTCATCACACCTGATTCTTATGATTCCTATGATTTTTAAATACTGCGCTTTGACTCATTATGAGCACCATGGAAGGCTGGCTCCTCCCAATTCATTCAAAACACCCCCTACATCACTCTATGACCTTTGAAAAAGTATAATTGCTGATGGGATGCATATAGATTTTCCAATCACACACAAAACAGACTTCTTCAATGGAAGAATCCGTAGTATTTCAAAAAACAGGATTAGAATTCTGTCTGCAAATAATCAGTTTCGACAACACCTTGCAAACGGATTCCAACAGAATATTGACGGCAGTGGCTAGAAAAAAAATTCGGGAGGGGTTTTGAAAATTTCAGGGGGAGGGGTTGAACCCTAACACACACACACACACACACACACACCCGGTTACAGACCTGTCAATATCTGCTTGAGATAGTGCCTGGAGGGACTCTTAATGTTTTGCGTCTCATAGACTTAGCATGGGGATTTGGTTAACCAGTTAAAATTCATGAGTAAACCAGGGGTTTTTTTAACCTGAAAAATTTCGGGGGAGGATTGAACCCCCCCCCCTCCGGCTACAAGCCTGATTGACGGGATGGGACAAACATCATGTGATGGGTTCCATCTGAAATAATTCTCAAACAGTCTCAGAAACAGAGTATTTCCTAGTGTGATAAGGTCCTTAGTGAAACAGAAACTGAAGCCTTGATATTGGATCAAATGCCCATGAAACCCAGAATTCTGGTGCTACAGTAATCAATCAGATGTCTATGGAAGCAATTGTATTTATTTATTTCGATTGCACGAACTGAAGTAAGACAAAGGCATGTAGGCTCTTCAGATGCAGTTGGGGAAAGGGATCATAACTTATTTTTTTCCATCTTTGTTTCTGGTCTTATTCAATTCACAAGGGGAGTTGTGAAGGGAAGAGAGTCTTTTGTCTGAATAATGAAGGATCTTCTTCTGCTCTTGGAATGGATCTCTCCCCCAACTCTATCCTCACATATGTACATACATAGACACAATTAAAAGTTTCACATTGGGATGAAGTTTGGCTTGGACAGGTGACATCAAAGATTGAACAACTAATATATCTTTGTTTTAAAAAATGCATAGTGATATTTGAAGCATTACGGATTGTCTACTTATAAACTCCAGAAGTCAGGTAGAAACTATAAGCTAACAAACTCCCTGTGCTTTCAGGGGACATAATACTTACTGAGTGCAAATGCATATGCAAACAACCAGGATGATTAGTATCACCATGATGGCTATCAAGGAAACCACCATGATTTCACCCTGTTCGCTTCTCTGATAAAACAAGTCCAACCTGTCACATCTTGCACCAGTATAACCGTTCTCACATCTGAAAAGTAAAGATGAGAGATGTTACATAATGACCCGGTGTATACTCCTCACTTACTAAAACAGATGTCTTCTAGTTGGCCCCTATACCAAGCAAATACTTAGCCTAGAGAGAGAAATTGCTGAATGTACAATCCTGTTGCTCCCTCATTTAAAAGAGGAATAAATCAAGATCATATTCCTTCCTCCTTGCTTTCCTGGGAACTCAATAATAATAACAACAACAAAACAACAACAACTTTATTTTTCTGTCCTGCCTCCATCTCCCTGAAGGGACCCGGGGTGGCTATCAGAGGGCAAAGCCCGAGAACAGTAAAACAAAGTAAATAGATAAAACAGCATATTCAAATAAGTAAACACAATAAAATCAGTCTTTGATACATATACATTAGCAGTAAAAACAAATATAAAACACAAAATGATGAGATAAAAAGACTCCTAATTTGGAGAACGGAGCAACACAGGAGGGCAATGAAAGCTAAAGTGTTTGATGTGTTAAAAAGTGCCTTTGGGGCAAAGAAGACAAAGTACAACCGTTCTCAACACTGGAGTGAGGTAGGACATCCAGTTGAATCTAGGAAAGGGTGGAATAAAGTGCGAAATATGGTGCATTCATTTTGGTGGAATTTGGAACATGGGGACTAGGTTATTCAAAAGTGCACCGGAAGAGCCAAGTTTTTAATTCTTTTTTAAAGGATGTAAGGGTGGGTGCTTGCCTGATCTCCCTGGGAAAGGAGTTCCAGATCTGGGGGGCCACAACTGAGAAGGCCCCCCAGAGACGAACTGAGATGAGCTTGTGAAGGAGGTGGGAGCCAGAGAAGGGCCTTCCCAGCTGATCGAAGAGATCGTGCAGGTTCATAGTAGGAAACACGGTCACAAGGGTAGGTGGGTCCCAAACCGTTTAGGGCTTATAGGTAAGAACCTGCACCTTGAACTGGAACCGGAAAATAATTGGCAGCCAGTGGAGCTCCTTGAACAGGGGAGTTGTCCGCTCCCTGTAATTCGCTCACGTTAGCAGTCTGGCTGCCGAACGTTGAACCAATTGTAGCTTCTGGGTCACCTTCAAGGAGAACCCCACATAGAGTGCGTTGTAATAGTCCAGACTAGAGGTGTCTGGGGCATGGACCACCAAGGCCAAGACTTCACAAGGTACGGTCACAGCCGACGCACAAGTTTTAATTGTGCAAAGGCCCTCCTGACCACCGCCGACACCAGAGCATCAAGTGTCAGCGTCGAATCCAGGAGCACCCCCAGACTGCGGACCTGTGTCCCCGTCAAGCTCAGGTTGCCACCTTATACCCTGATCAGCAGAGCCGGCCCTAGGTAATTCTGGGGGGTAGGCAAACCAAATCTTTGCGCCCCCCCCCGAATTTGGCACACCCCCCCCCCCACACACACACAAACCAATACCTGAGAGCTGGGGCGGTGGGGACCATCACTCGCCAAATGGCTGAACAAGGAAGGCCAGGCTCCAGGAAGGCCTAGCTCTTCTAGGGAGACCTCGCGAGGTCTCCCTAGAAGAGCTAGGCCTTCCTGGAGCCTGGCCTTCCTCGTTCAACCATTTGGCGAGCGATGGTCCCCGGCGGCGGCACCTGGACAAACACTGGCGCTGAATTTACACAGGGGCGCTGTCGAGGCCTCAACAGCGCCCCCCTTTGACGTGCACCCAACGCAGTGGCTTAATCCGCTTCCACGTTGGACTAGCCCTGCCGATCAGACGTACAACTGACCTGGAGGACCTCTGTCTTGTCAGGATTAAGCTTCAGCTTGTTTGCCCTCATCCAGTCCATCACAGCGGCCAGGCACTACTTTGTCAGGTTATGTCAGAGGAAGTGAAGGGTGCCGTCTTTTTTTTTTAATTATTTTTATTGAGGTTTATATAAAAGCAAACAAAACAGTAAATGGACATTGAAATAAAACCCCAAACCACTTATGCATATATAGTAAACATTCTGCACATTTTTTTCCTTACATTGAAAGTGGGGGAACATAAGTGGTATAGGAAAGTAGGAAAGGAAAAGAGAAGAAGAAGAAAAAAGGATATATATATATATATATATATATAAAGTTATCAACTTCCGATCCTTTGCATCGGGGTTTGAAAAAGAAAAGAGAAAAATGTCCTAGAAAGATACCTTTCTTTTCGTTAAAGCAAAACCTCCACCCATATAGTCATATTGTTCTTATTATTGGTAATCTAAGTTTCTTCTTGTTTTATTTAAGATATTCTTTCAATAGAGTCCAGTCTGCTGATTTTTTTGGTAGTCCCTGGTTTCTTTTAAGGTGTTGTGTTAGGTAGTCCATATTCATAATATCTAATATTTTCAAAAACCAATCCTCTATCTGGGGTGCTTCTTTCAATTTCCACTTTTTAGCATAGATCATCCTGGCCGCGGTCACCAAGTAATTAAATAATATGTCTTTAGTTAGGTCCATTTCAAAGTCTGGCATTCCTAAAAGGAAGTATTCTGGTTTCATTTGGAATTTTATTCCTAAAATTTCTTGGATTTTCCCGTGGATTTTTGACCAGAACTTTTTTGCAGTTTTACACGTCCACCACATGTGGAAGAAGGATCCCTCCTGGGATTCACACTTCCAACATTTATTTTGTAAGCTTTTATACCATCTAGCCAACTTTTGTGGTGTGAGGTACCAGCGGTACATCATTTTGTACCAGTTCTCTTTTAATTCATAAGCATATGTATATTTTTGCCTTTTATTCCAGTTTCTCTCCCAGTCCTCCATTTTTATCGGGTGACCTATGTTAGAGGCCCATTTGGTCATGCAATCTTTTACCATTTCTGTTTCCGTTGCCCATTCCAATAATATTTTGTATATTCTTGCTATTTCCTTCTTTTCTAAATTAATTATCTTATCCCAAGGGGAATCTTTCTCCATGAAACCCATTAGTTTATCTTTGTTGAAATATTCTTTGAGCTGTCTAAATTGGAACCAGGATACATTCTTAAATAATTTGTTTATTTCTTCTTGGTTTTTTAAAGTGTAATTGCCGTTGACTTTTTGTAAGACATCTTTATACGTTGGCCATTTTTCCCATGCTAACTCTCTTCTTTGTATTGCTTCCAAGGGTGATACCCATAATGGTGTTTTCTGGTAGAGTCTGTTTTTATATTTTTCCCACGTTTTAATAAGGGCTGACCTTATAAAATGGTTACCAAAGTTCTTTTCGATTCTTTTTCTATCGTACTACAGGTACGAATGCCAACCTCCTCTAAGATCAAATCCCTCTAGTGACAGAATCTTTGTCTTTTTTAGGTTAGACCAATCCTTGATCCATAGCAACATAGAAGCTTCGTAATATAATTTTAAATCTGGTAAGCCAAATCCTCCTCTTTTCTTCTCATCTATTAAATTTAAGAATTTTATTCTTGGTTTTTTGCCTTGCCAAATAAATTTGGCAAGGTCTCTATTCCAATTCTTAAATATTTGCGTGCTTCTTAATATTGGGATTGTTTGAAAAAGGAATAACATTTTGGGAAGTATATTCATTTTAGTAGTTGCTATTCTGCCCATTAATGATAAGTTTAGGTGCTTCCAATTTTCCATTTCCTTTTTTATCTCTTTCCATTTTGTCTCATAATTGTTTTTCAGAAGTTGGGCATTCTTTGCTGTTAAGGTTATCCCTAAGTATTTAATTTTATTCGTGACCTGTAAGCCTGTTATTTCCTTTATTTTGTCTTGTCCTTTTTTGGAGACATTCTTAGTCAGAATCATAGTCTTTGTTTTATTTATCTTTAGGCCTGAGACCTTTCCATAGTCTTCTATTTTTGTCATCCATCTCTGTATGATCTCTTGCGGGTTTTCTATAATGCAAATCAAATCGTCCACAAAAGCACGGACTTTGAATTCTTCTTTTCTAATCCTTGTTCCCAGCAATGTTTTATCCTCTCTTATATTGTTCAAAAGAGTCTCTAGACATAATATAAATAACAAGGGTGATAGGGGGCATCCCTGTCTGGTCCCCTTGTTAATTTTGAAATTTCTTGTCTCTTTTCCATTAATTATTATCTTAGCCTCTTGATGGTCATATATAGACTTTATTGCATTTGAAAAGAAATGGCCCATGTCCAATTCCTTAATTAAGAGCATCATGTAGTCCCAGTTGACGCTGTCAAAGGCCTTTTCCGCATCTAAGGCCATCAGGGCGCATTCCTTTTGAATGTTCTTCTCGTAGTATTCAATAATGTCGACAATTATTCTGACATTGTCTTTTAGGTCTCTCTTCGGTAAGAATCCTGTCTGGTCTTCCCTAATCCAGTCATTCAAGAAAATTTTAGACGATCCGCCAGTATGTTTGCAAAGAGTTTATAGTCTATGTTTAGTAGTGAAATTGGTCTAAAATTTCTTACATCCATTATGTCTGAATTGTCTTTGGGGATCATTGTAATTTTCGCCATCTTCCATGAGTCCGGAATTTTTTGGTCAGTCAGGGCCTGATTCATCAATCTCTTTAAGTAAGGTATTAGTTCCTCCTCATAAACTTTATAGAATTTTGCCGTAAAACCGTCCGGGCCTGGAGCTTTGGTTAAATCTGTTTTCTTAATAGCGTTTCTAATTTCTTGTTCCGTTATCTCCTTATTTAGTTCCTCTCTGAATTTGTCTGATATTTTGGGTAGTTTTTGTAAATTTAAGAATTGTTGTATGTCTTCCTTCTTGATCTGATCTCTGGCATAAAGTTTTTTGTAGAATTTGTTGAATTGGGTACAAATGTCTTCGTCTGTTGTGTAGATCTTATCTCCTGAGACCAATTTAATGATTTGTTGGCTTTGTCTCTTTTTCTTTATCTTTCTTGCGAGCCATTTGCCCGGTTTGTTAGCATTCTCGAAGTGGTATTGTCTGATGAATTTGAGTTCTTTTGATGTTTGTTCTGTTTCCAGGAGTGTCCTTTGTTTGTGAAGTTTTTCCAGATCTGATTTGCTTTTTCCATCCTTTGGGGTTTTTTTCAGGGAATCTTCGGCCTTTTTAATTTCGTTTGTTATTTTGTTCATTTCTTCATTCCTTTTTTTATTTCTTATTGCATTTTGTTGAATGAAGTGTCCTCTCAGTACCGCTTTGGCCGCATCCCATATCGTCTGTAGTGGGATTTCAGGAATGTCATTTATAGCGAAGGATGCCATCTTTTTTTGGCAACAACAAAGCTGCCTCTGGGGTTGAGAAGGGCAGGATATAAATATAAATATGGTAAAAAAAAATAACTACATTTAGATTTACTACAGAAATTGTTAAACTGCTCCTCTTTTTAACATTTAAGAATATTTCCATTCAGTGAGTCCTCTTAAGAACCCACTGAATTGAGAGGCAATTCAGAAAACATTTCATTAGCCTTTTATGACTAGTAAAGGTAAAGGTTTCCCCCGACATTAAGTCAAGTCATGTCTGACTCAGGGGGTTGATGCTCATCTCCATTTCTAAGCCAAAGAGCCGGCGTTGTCCGTACACACCTCCAAGGTCATGTGGCCAGCATGACTGCATGGAGCGCCGTTACCTTCCCTCCGGCTATTGATTTACTCACATTGGCATGTTTTCGAACTGCTAGGTTGGCAGAAGCTGGAGCTAACAGCGGGCGCTCACTCCGCTCCCGGGATTTGAACCTGGGACCTTTTGGTCTGCAAGTTCAGCAGCTCAGTGCTTTAACACACTTCGCCACCGGGGCTCCTAGCCTTTTATGACTACCAAATAAGAAATGCTGATCTGTTTCTGTTGTTTTAGTACCTTTTTTCTCTTTACTTGGACATTGTGTGTGTGTATGTGTGTGTGTTATATATACACACGCACACACAAATACACACACACATATATAATATATGTAGATAGATTATCTTTGGGTTTTTAAATTATTGTTTAAAATAGTGTACCATAAATTTTAATTATAAACTTCTTTAAAGCTTCTTTAAACCCTCAAAGTTTCCACATGAGTATTTCACCATGCCTTTCAAAATATATTGTGATGATATCTCCCTCCAGAGAGATTACCGAAGATGTACAACTGAACTGACAAATGTTGGAAGTGTGGGAAAGAAAAAGGTACATTTTACCACATGTGGTAGTCATGCAACAAAGTAAATAACTATTGGAAACAGATTCATGTACCGGTATATCTCGAAAAGATGTTAAACACAAATTTCAAAATGACACCACAAATGTACCTTTTGAACAATGTCCAATGAAGAACTAGAAAGAAAATTTGGAAAAATTTTGTTTTACATTATAGTGGCAATTCGAATATTATATGCCTGATATTGGAAAACCTCAGAGATACTTCCCTTAGAAGAATGGGAAAAATACATTACAGATTTGCTGATAATGGATATAATAACTGTACTCTTAAGAGGAGAACCTTTAGAGAACTTGTTAAAGAATGGCAATCAATGATTCAACATTTCAATATAAAATTAATCTAAAAATGTACATGGGGAACCTATAAGACTGTAGACAAGGAGGAAACGGATATTAATTTGGAGCCTATGATACCTTTAAATGTATTATTTAAATCGAAGACTGTGACTCCTTAAAGAAAAGATATTATCTGAGAAATGATTATGGAAGACTAATAGCTGGAAAGTATTTCACTGTATGCAACAAACACTCACAAATGTATGTCTATTTTAATAAATAAATATTTTCATACTTTGGAAGAAGCCCCAGAACCCAATTATTATTATTTATTTATTTTTTTAAAAACTGATTCAGCTAGCCAATATGCTAGTAGCCAAACAGTTCTAGAATCTATCTTGCCAGAAGTCAGCTACTAGTAAATGCAATATTTTGAATGCTTTGAATTTTCCACATACAAGCATGATGGTTTCTCTTCTACCGCAATGTAACGACATCTCCCCTTGAAACAGTAGTACTTATATTCCTCAGGACACATAGAAAAATGTCCCCCTTTTCGCCACTCTGTGGTGCCATCTAGAGATTTTAAAAAGACAAAAATGTTATGTTTTTCATTATAGAAGCAACTATGCATTCAAGAAACTTCAAACCAACTATGCTGCTGTGTTCATTTCAAACCCAGTTTTTCCCATTTCCGCTAAACCATTGCTTCTAGATCATAATGCTGTATATGACTTTGAGCATTCATTCACATGCTGTACAAGGTGGAGGGGGAAAAATAGCACCAAATTCATTGTTCCTAGCCTAAATAACCTGAAGGCACCTGATCCTGTCTGATTTTGGAAGTTAAGCAGGTTTGCTTCTGGTTTGTAGTTGGATAGAAAACTACCAGTGAATGCCAGGTAGTATGGGCTACATTTCAATGAAAGGAATTGGCAAAACTACTTCTGAGCAGTTCCTTCCTTGAGAAAACTCTATGAAATTCACTGGGTTGCTATAAGTTCACAGGCAATTTGAGGGGCACATACATACATTTCCATTAACAAGTATAGAAATTCACTACTTATTTTAGGACTACAATATCAGCATTTGGAAGAGCCCATAAGTAGCAGTGGCATTTTCACTTTTTCTTTTGCTCTGTGATATTAAGCCAGAATAAATAATCACAACAAAAAGAAGCCACTGTTCTCAGCCTTCCTAAACCTATTAGAAAACCCACCCCTGCCAAATAATAGAGAGAAATTGTTTCCTACTACTGGAAAAGGGAAATTTACCGGTTCAGAATCCTAGCTGAAAGTTTTCAGAAAAGAAATACAGTAGAGTCTCACTTATCCAACACTCACGTATCCAACGTTCTGGATTATCCAACGCATTTTTGTAGTCAATGTTTTCAATGCATTGTGATATTTTGGTGCTAAATTCGTAAATACAGTAATTACTACATAATATTAATGTGTAATGAACTACTTTTTCTGTCAAATTTGTTGTATAACATGATGTTTTGGTGCTTAATTTGTAAAATCATAATCTATTTTGATGTTTAATAGGCATTTTCCTAATCTCTCCTTATTATCCAACATATTTGCTTATCCAACGTTCTGCCAGCCCGTTTATGTTGGATAAGTGAGACTCTACTGTACTTCATTTTATAAACAGGATTTCATCATGAAATGTTTCTGCTATTAACCATGTGTTCTGAATTCAGGAACAGCAACTGAGGCTCCTTCTACACTGCCATACAAAACCCAGATTATCTGCTTTGAATTAGATTGTATGGCAGTGTAGACTCGTGTAACCCAATTAAAAGTAGATAATATTTTATAATCTGGATTATATGGCAGTGTAGAAGGGGCCTTAGGAAATGGAATGCAAGCTTTGGTTTGGAAGATTCTGGAGCTCCAGAACAAACGTTTGGCACACAGGATTACGAGGGTTGAATGAAAAGTAATGCCTCCACCTTCGTAACTCCTCAACAGATTTCAGTACTGGTATGTGGCAGGTACTGGCTTGTTCAGTAGACTCTCCTCTACAGTTCCATTTGGCAGGAAGCCTTAGCATTGAATGGTTGTGTTGTTAAAGTGCGTATGGAACCCTGCGCAGACGGTTGGTCAATGCGACTTAAGCAACGTGAAGTCATTGAATTCTTGACAGCAGAAGGTGTTACCCCAAAGGAAATTTATCAGAGAATGCAAGCTGTTTATGGTGATTGTGTTGATGTGAGTACTGTGCGTTGTTGGGCAAGTAAGTTTAAAGATATTGAAGTGGGAACATCTGACTTTGTGACAAACAAAGAATTGGATGTCCTGTGACAGCAACCACGGGGTTTCACAAGCAAAAGGTTGACAGATTGATTCAACTATTGTCATATCACTCAGAGAGAAACTTCAAGCATAATCAGCATTTCACAAGAATGTGTGGATCATATTATTGCTTTGCTTGGATATCGGAAGATCTGTGCACAATGGGTACTGTGCGACGCTGGTTGCAGAAACAGAGTGTCGACTTCTTCCATGATGGCTTCAGAAAACTTGTTCATTGTTGGCAGAAATGTATCCAATTGTCTGGTGATTATGTGGAAAAGTGAATAGTGGTAGTTAAAGAGCACATTCTAAGAATTATTTCTGCAATTGATTTATTAAAACATTCCCATCCAAACCCAAGTAATGAAGGTGGAGGCATTACTTTTCATTCAACCCTTGTATTTAGGCACAAACTGGCTAGTCTTTTTCTACCTGAAAAAATGGGAATGCTATGTACTCTTAGATAAAGGAGGGGTCAATGGCCTTTTCTACACTGCCATATAATCCAGATTATTGAAGCAGATAATCCACATTATCTGATTTAAACTTAATTATATGGAAGAATAGAAGAAACTATAGCCTAGTGCTCCTCAATCTTTCTAATATGAGACAGACAAATTCTTTTTCCTAATATGTCAGGAATTGATAGTATTTGTGCTCCTCAGCTGCAATTCATTCTACTTTTCATGGAAACCTGCATTTAATGAATACAGCTGGGGGACTCATCATCTTCAGAGTGGGAGTTCTGCATGCAAGGAAGATGTCAATGATGGCACATTAAGCCTGGGCAAAAGGAGAGGTCATTCTTCAAATAGCTTCATTGATCAGCTTCCTCTGCACTTCCTCTGCCTTGGGCAATGCTAGGGACTGGCAAGTAGAGGTGTGTGCAGTATTTGTTCCATTTGGGTATTCGTTTCAGACCATCCATTCAGATGGCATGAAACAAAAGAGACCATTTTTGGATGAAACAAAAGGTGAAACCAAAGAGAAAGTTGCCCGGTTTCCATTTCTTTGTTTGGTTTTCGAGCCATGTGGCTTTCCTCATGCGGCCCAGGGAGTTCTTCTGCATGTGTCAGAGGAGGAGAAGGTGATGTTTGGGGCTTTTGGCCAAACAGAGGCCAAGGAAACTGTGAAGTTGCCAGCGTATTTAATGGGGTGGCTGCCCCCAAAACACCCATTGTGGGCGTATCCTTTGCCGGTGCTGGCTGGCTGCCAGGCATGCTGCTGCTCGCTCAGCTCACTCAGTCTCTCTGTGCTAGCGTGCTTGCTTGCTTGCTGCCTTGTTGCCTTGCCACTTTTGCCTTGCCTTCCTTCCTTACCTTGCTGCTAGGTGAAAGAGATTTTTTTGTATTTTATTTTTTCCCAAGCTTGGCTGCTTAGCTTCTATTGTTATTCTTTCTTTGAAAGGAAGGAGGCTGGAATTATTGAAGGGGAGGGTGGGTTTGGCTGGGGAGCTCACGTGGGGCTTCGGGGGTGGGGAAAAGACTGGGATCTCTGTAGCTTCTATTTGCTGTACTGTAATATTTTTAAATCTTTAAATCTTTTATTCTTAATTATTTATTTAAACCCCCCTTCCCCCTCCCCGGGTAGTATTAGTTTTTTTTAAAGAACAAATATTTTTCAAAGGAAAGAAATTGTTGGGCTCCTACTTTCTCTGTCTAAAAAACTTTTTAAAAGTTGGTGAGCTAAAAGGGATCTATATGCCCTCTATGTATAGCTATTTTCACCCCTCTAGCCCTAAAACTGAGGAGAGGGCGAGCCTAGGAAGCCTTCCCATTGCCGTCAATAGTCCAAAAAATTTTGTTCTTTCAGATGCAGGACGAAACTCCCTTTCAGATGGGTGCCCCGTTTTCAGAAGCGGCAAACAAAAACGAAAATGGGGCAAAATGAATGAACCAAAACAAAACTGATAGTGATTCCATACAAATGCACAAGACTACTGGCAAGTTCTTAGAATCAGAATTTAAAGTTCAAAGATCCATTTGATCTCTGGTTGTATAATTTATTGGGCCTTAAAGAGATGAAGGAATAGCATACACCTTCTAACCTTTTCGATTATATCATATCTGAGCAAGATATCAGTTCAACAGCCAATCACAAGATCCTCCCCTTGCACATCTATGAGATACTGACAGTGAGTGCCCAATTCATACATTATGCCATCTTTGTAGTGTGAGAACAATGGCACATCCACTCTTCTACCATTCAGATTTTTCAGAAAGCTGGTTTAACTTGCAATAAACTACTGTATATACTCATGTCTACAAATGTTTATCAAAAAATCAATCCCAAAAACCTTTGTTACTTTATCTAAAGGTCAATATGATACTGCATCTTAACTCTTATCAAAAAAGAATCATCTCCTTCTCTAAGCAGAGAGGCAAACGGCAATAGCTTAGTCCATCCTGGAAGAATGGCCTGAAGCAGCTGGACATCTGAGTTGGCACTGGCACCTTCCTCTTACCATGGAATGATGATTTATCGACAATCATATCAAAATCCATACTTCTGCCTCCCAAACATGCCCTCAACTTATACATAGGTCAACTAATACAACAATCAATTTAAAATATTTCATTTCTAACTGGCAAAATATATTCAGATTGAGATATTTTATTCAGCACTAGCTGTGCCCGGCCACGTGTTGCTGTGGCGAAGTATGGTGGTATGGGAAATAAAGTATTGAGGTATTGGTGGTAGTTAAGGTAAAGGGTAAAGGTTTTCCCCTGACGGAGCTTAGCCTTCTAACTGGCAGCAATTGGATAAAAACAATTCTTCCTCTCCCTCTAATTAGGACTTTATTTTTCTTTTCTTT
Organism: Anolis carolinensis; assembly: GCF_035594765.1. NCBI lineage: Eukaryota > Metazoa > Chordata > Lepidosauria > Squamata > Anolidae > Anolis > Anolis carolinensis. The sequence goes on from NC_085846.1 coordinate 43,085,170, forward strand.
TTGTTGTATGAACGTAGAGGCACGGATGAGGAGTTGTGCTGCCAAGTTCAGTGTTTCTGGGATGTGTAGTTTTGTTGTTTTGTCCTAGGCCGAAATTTCATTACCCTTTTATATATATAGACTCTTGCTTATACTTCCTTAATTAAAGAACTTGATGGCAGCGGTAAACTCAAGCAAAGTACCAGCTGCATTTAGTATTTATGAAGGCGATAATACCTGAAAACTGAACTAAGAAGTCTTGAATGCTCTGTATCATAGTCTTTGGAAATCCAACAGCACATGAAAACAGAAAACCAATCTCTTGAATTCCAGAAACTATCATCACAGGGGTTAAAAGTTAATGCTGTTACAAAAGAATAATTAGCTGTACAGATAGGGTTACTAGACTGGGTAATAAATGACACTTTGTGAAGAATGCACAGCCAGAACCAGGGCAGATTAAGATCTCAACAAAGGAATCTCTGAAAACATACTTTTGCATAGCCAACAGGCTGTCACAAGACTTAAAGAAGGCATGAGCACTGGCCATTTGGGAACCCCTCAAAGAACAACTTAAGGTAGTGAGTGGGTGGCTCTTTCACTAGAAGCCACTATTTAAAGCATGCTGGTCAGAGAATACCAAATTATCATGGAGATTCCAACCACAAAATGGATGATTTTGTTTCCTCTGAAGGACAATGCATAACAATTTATGGTAAATTTAATTTAATTGTTCTACAAACTAAAGATTTGGTTCATTTCAAAATGGTACACAAGTTTGTTACAATCAGCTATGCACATTTGTTGGGGTTAGAGGAAACGGGACTCCCATGAAAGTGAATAACAATGACTAATGGTTGTCTTACCTGAGAGAATATTTCTTTAGGGAATCTCCTGGTTCTTCACTACGACTCTATGGTCAACGCCTGCTGGAAGCTGACCATAAAATTGCAATGGAGGACCTAGAGATTTCTAGAGAGATTATCTAAATCAAATTTGTGGATAATGAAATCTATAAAAGACAAACCCACAAATGCGGAGGGCTGCGTATACATGGATTAGATGTGTGAAATAATTACACAGTAATCATGGCTTTTACAGATTAGCAAGTTCTCTTTTCTTCCCTACAAGATGCATACACCACATTCACATGTGACAATAAGCCATATGTTACCTGTGCAGTTTTCATTTGGGTAGCTGCAGGAGACTTTCTTGGCTTCTTGTTCAGTTGTTGCATTCCCATTGCCAGTTACACAGTTGAAAACAGCAAGACCTTTTGTGGAGCCAGGAGAGGAAAAGAGACAGAAAAACTAAAGGATTGACTTAAATTAAGTTACAGTTTGAAATAAAGCTAGTTTTCCTCTTATACTTCAAGTTATATCCCACTTTCATGACCTCCTGGCTGCAGCTTTACTGCTGAAATAAAACGTACATTCCAAGATAATTGATAATTTCAAGATAAAGTTGCTTCATCCATTAAGGTAGCAATCCTACACATACATATACATATGTGAGTACACTTCTCATGTATTAAACATGTATTATGCTTCAAATAGACTTATTTATTTCATGTCAAAAGCATTGCATAATAAATAAGTTTAATTCAAATACACTAATCTCAAGGAAACCTCCTTCCAATGAGTGTTATGTAATTATACAATATGATTACAACCACATCTGTTCTTTACTGCCAAGCTCTATATTACAATACAGGAGTTTTCCATAAGTCTTGCACAACCAAGTATTAGATATCCAATACCAACATTTAGCTCGCACATATGATGTAGCACTGGCATGAAATTGTTCTCTTCTGGACATAAGCTTTGATAATTATTCATATGACGTCAAAAATGTGATTTAGGAAAATGCATATATTTTGCTGATTAAAACCTTCCAATCAGATAGCCATGGATTCTTCATACATGGAAATCAGCCAAGCATATGATATTACCACATTGGAAGAAGAATCCACATCATCAACCCAGTTACTCCATCCATCTCTTATTGAACTTACCATACATTCTATTTTTTTAAAGTGTCAAGAAACTCATGCAAACATTTGATCGGCCTTTACAGACACTGTGTACCACTACTCACCATGAAATAACAGCAAATAAATTAAGAAAGGATTCCAATTTTCAAACTCCCCATCTTGTTCCGAATTATTGGTATGTAATTTTTGTTCAAATCAAATAAATTTTCATTGTTGTGTGTTTTCTGGGCAGTATGGCCATGTTCCAGAAGTATTCTCTCCTGACATTTTGCCCGCATCTATGGCAGGCATCCTCAGAGGCTGTGAGGTATATGGAGAAAATAAGCAAGGAAGGTATATATATCTGTGGAAGATCCTGGGTGGGGGAAATAACTTTTGTCTATTGGAGCCCAATGTGAACTAATCACCTTGATTAGCATTAAATGGCCTTCCAAGCTTCATATCCTGGCCTGGAGGAATCCTTTTTTCAGAGTCGTTAGCTGCCCCTGATTGATTCATGTCTGGGATTCTTCTTTTTTCAGGGAAAACAGAAGAATTCCTCTACATAGAGAAGCCATTGAAATCCACAAGTATGTGGACAATTTCAACAGAAAGGAGAAAACCATGAAAATGAACAAAATCTGGCTACAAGAATTAAAAAACTCCAACATCAGAACAGTAAATAGGGAGAAACACTCTGAAAACAGAAGAATTCCAGAGATGAATAAATCAGAGGCAGCTAACAACTCTGAACAAAGGATTCCCCCCAGGCCAGGATATGAAGCTTGGAAGGCCATTTAATACTAATCAAGGTGATTAATTACAACATTCACACTGGCCTCCAACAGACAAGAGTTCTTTCCCCCACCCTGGACCTTCCACAGATATATAAACCTTCCTTGCTTAGTTTCTCCATATACCTCACAACCTCTGAGGATGCCTGCCATAGATGTGGGTGAAACATCAGGAGAGAATACTTCTAGAACATAGCCATACTGCCCGGAAAACACACAACAACCCTGTGATTCCGGCCATGATTTCTCTTGAGCTCACTGCAAAGCTGGCTGTCCACAGGCCATAACTTGGAATTGTGAACTGGGCTAAGTCCTATATGAAGCTGCCTTATGGAAATCTCTCTTGTCCCAAGCATCATTTAAGTGTCTCTTTGTTTCCAGCATCTATAAATAGTACATTGAGACATAAATAATAACAGACAGGAACAATAGAATCTAAATTCAATGGAGACAAAACATGCCCCCCGCCCAACAAATAAATATATGCCACAAAATTTGGCAGCAACCCGCCCCCCCCCCCCCCCCCGGCCCGGCCCCATACACATCACAAAACGAGCATTTCTTCCTTGTTTTGAAGGAAGAGTTCCACATTTATTCTTAAATTGAGCTGCACAATTTGCAAGTGTCTCACGGCACTACTCTTGCTACAGTTCTGCAAATGCAGCAGTTCCTAGCTTTCTTTTCCCCTGGCCAAGTGCCTCTCCTGACTTTTCATGGGCAACAAAGTTGGATTGGGGTGTCATGTGAGGATAAGAGAGTAGAAGAGACACAAAACAGACAGGGTGGCAGCCTTTTCATTTTTTAAAAAAAATCCCTGCCTCCCTAACAATGCTATATCACCATATGCTGTCATGATCATGAACACTTTAAGTTATATAATCTAAGCAGCTATCAGCAGCCACTTGAAGTAGTCCTGCCATCCCCATAAAGCAATGAAGAAAGCTGAGCTAGGGTTTTTCTCCAAGAAGAATCCTCCCTTTGATTCCCAACTGAGTCTTAGATTCTTATCTATGACTTCACCACACAATTAAATAAGCATTTCTACACACTTAAGGGGGGCTCTGGTGGCACAGTGTGTTAAAGCGCTGAGCTGCTGAACTTGCGGACCAAAAGGTCCCAGGTTCAAATCCCGGGAGTGGAATGAGCGCCCGGTGATAGCCCCAGCTCCTGCCAACCAAGCAGTTCGAAAACATGCAAATGTGAGTAGAGCAATAGGTACCGCTCCGGTGGGAAGGTAACGGCGCTCCATGCAGTCATGCCGGCCACATGACTTTGGAGGTGTCTATGGACAACGCCGGCTCTTTGGCTTAGAAATGGGGATGAGCACAAAACCCCCAGAGTCGGTCACGACTGGACTTAACGTCAGGGGAAACCTTTACTTTTTACACACTTAAGAAACTGCCACCAATGATGCCCTTCACACGACACAGGCTTCAAATGTGGGGCAGACGTATCTTGCTGCTTTTAAAGGCTCCTGAGTTGATTGCCAAGTGACTTATTCCTCAATTCCCCACATAGAGATATGTAAAAGCACCCAACTTAACATACGATGGGAATCCCCCTTGCCCGTTTGCAAATAAAACAATGAAGTTGCAAAGATACAGAAGAACTGGAAAACTAGACCAGTGTGTGTCTTTTGCACATAAGGTTTCAGCTACCTAGGAGTGTCTGGAAGAAGAACCTGAGAAGAGTCCCAGGCTTCTGCTATACTGTACAGTGGGGGGAAAGTATTTAGTCAGATACCGATTGTACAAGTTCTCCCACTTAAAAAGACGAGAGAGGCCTGTAATTGACATCATAGGTAGGCCTCAACTATGAGAGACATCATGAGAAAACACATCCAGAAAATCACATTGTCTGATTTTTCATGAATTTATTTGCAAATTATGATGGAAAATAAGTATTTTGTCACCTACAAACAAGCAAAATTTCTGGGTCACACAGACCTGTAACTTCTTCTTCAAGACACTTCTCTGTCCTCCACTCGTTACCTGTAGTAATGGCACCTGTTTGAACTTGTTATCAGTCTTGAAGACACCTGTCCACAACCTCAAGCAGGTCACACTCCAAACTCCACTATGATGAAGACCAAAGAGCTGTCGAAGGACACCAGAAACAAAATTGTAGCCCTGCACCAGACTGGGAAGCCTGAATCTGCAATAGGCAAGCAGCTTGGCGTGAAGAAATCAACTCTGGGAGCAATAATTAGAAAATGGAAGAGATACAAGACCACTGATAATCTCCCTCAATCTGGGGCTCCACGCAAGATCTCACCCTGTGGGCTCAAAATGATCACAAGAACGGTGAGCAAAAATCCCAGAACTACATGGGGGAACCTGGTGAATGACCTGCAGAGAGCTGGGAAAACATCACAACGGCTACAATCAGTAACACACTACGCTGCCAGGGACTCAGATCCTGCAGTGCCAGATATGTCCCCCTGCTTAAGCCAGTACATGTCCAGGCCCGACTGCAGCTTGCTAGAGAGCATTTGGATGATCCAGAAGAGTATTGGGAGAATGTCATATGGTCAGATGAAACCAAAGTAGAACTGTTTGGCAGAAACGCAACTCTTTGTGTTTGGAGGAGAAAGAATGCTGAGCTGCATCCAAAGAACACCATACCTACTGTGAAGCATGGGATGGCAACATCATGCTTTGGGGCTGTTTCTCTGCAAAGGGACCAGGGCAATTGATCCGTATACATGAAAGAATGAATGGGGGCATGTATTGTGAGATTTTGAGGGCAAACTTCTTTCCATTAGCAAGGGCACTGAAGATGAAACGTGGCTGGGTCTTTCAGCATGACAATGATCTCAAGCACACCTGTGACGGCGCGAGTGGCGCCATCTATATGTTGGAACTATAAGTTTCAAGATTTGAATTGTTGTATCATGCCTGATTTTGCCCTTACCTTGTAAATGTAGTTGGATTGGTTATTTATATCTGTCAATCAATGTTGTTTGTACCTGTTATATTGCTCACTCAGCAAAACTGTTTGGCTCCACCTCTTCCTGGAGTAGGACTGTGTTTCCTCCTTTTCATTCCATCAGCAAGTTCTCTATCGGATGGACGTGAAAGAGAGGCTTGGCTCAAAAAGCCCTTCAAAAGTTACCTCTCAGCACCAATTCTGAGGTTCTTACCCTTGGGACTCACACTTCATGTTCAGGGCCAACCTGAACAACGTTGAGGAGTCTCAAGCGCCTTCACATCAGTCCTTTGGCAACAGAGGAAGACTCTTGTCTTCAGATATAGGTCATTGGACTGAGGCTGAGTTTGCTCCGGCATTCACAGCCAGAGAAAGAGGGATCTGGACAAGCTTCATGGACTTAAACAATTAAAGACTGTAATGTATATTTTCTTTTACCCCCTTTGTGAAGAATAAACCCAGTTTTTGAGTTAACTACAGTGTTTTGGTCCTTGGGAGTTCCAGTTTCCCTAAAGGAGGGCAAGAAGCAATCCCCTGGGGAAAGATGTCACGTCCATGCCTCTTTCACTAAGAGTTTACAGCCCCAGGCGCGACGGCACAACACCACCAGAAGGAGTGGTTTCGTATGAAGCATTTCAAGGTCCTGGAGTGGCCTAGCCGGTCTCCAGATCTCAACCCTATAGAAAACCTTTGGAGGGAGTTGACAGTCTGTGTTGCCCAGCGACAGCCCCAAAACATCACTGCTCTTGAGATCTGCATGGAATGGGCCAACATACTAGCAACAGTGTGTGCCAACCTTGTGAGGACTTACAGAAAACGTTTGACTTCTGTCATTGCCAATAAAGGATATACAGTAGAGTCTCACTTATCCAAGCTAAACGGGCCGGCAGAATGTTGGATAAGCGAATATCTTGGATAATAAAGAGGGATTAAGGAAAACCCTATTAAACATCAAATTAGGTTATGATTTTACAAATTAAGCACCAAAACATCATGTTATACAACAAATTTGACAGAAAAGGTAGTTCAATACGCAGTAATGTTATGTTGCAATTACTGTATTTATGAATTTAGCACCAAAATATCACAATATATTGAAAACATTGACTACAAAAATGCCTTGGATAATCCAGAACCTTGGATAAGCGAGGCTTTGATAAGTGAGACTCTACTGTATAACAAAGTATTGAGATGAACTTTTGTTATGGACCAAATACTTATTTTCCACCATAATTTACAAATAAATTCGTGAAAAATCAGACAATCTGATTTTCTGGATGTGTTTTCTCATGTTGTCTCTCATAGTTGAGATCTACCTATGATGTCAATGACAGGCTTCTCTCATCTTTTTAAGTGGGAGAACTTGTACAATTGGTATCTGACTAAATACTTCCTTCCCCCACTGTAAATATTCCTTCTATAAAGTCTTATCAACTTAAATACAAACATGTGCTTTTCACCTTAAGAACAGACAAGCATCTTGAGCTCTGAGGATTACCTGGGAAGGAATCCCACTGGAGCCTTGCAGCACACCAAAATACTTGGGAGTTACCCTGGACCGTGTCCTGACTTACAAGAAGCACTGGCTGACTTTCAAGCACAAAATGGGTGCTAGAAATAATATCATAGAAAAGCTGACTGGCACAATTTGGGGATCACAACCAGACAGTGAAGACCCTTGCAGAAGTTGACTAGAGAGTTGTACCAGAGGACCTAGGGATTCTTAGAGAAAACACTTCTTAGGCACTTGTAGATCTTCTAGTGCAGTTCTTAAACTCCAGAAACTGACAATAGAGTTACACTGGAGGCCTAATTATTACTAGAGATGAGATTTTTTAAAGTGTTTTTTTTCTTTCATTTTTTTTCACTTTTGTGGGGATCTTGAACTCCCAACCCCAGTAAATATGAAGGGATGACTGTAGAATTATGTAGTGGAAGGAGTTTTGGTTTTGTTTCTTTGTTTACTGTCATCTTCTTGTCCATACATTTTTTTATTTACGAGAGTTACATAACTCTTCCAAAATTCATGGGACAAAATTTTGAATCTTAGTTTTTTTGCGTGGCTGCCATTCCCGTTTCTTAATATCGCTTTGTATATATGAATCTTAGAAAACAGATATATCAAATGAATTACAAACGAACTTTTGCACAATCCTAGTACATACAGTCAGCCCTCCGTATACACGCGTTCATGGATTCAACCATCCAAGGTTGAAAATAAATGGAATGAAATTGGTGTAGCAAAAATGAAGAAATACAAATAATACAATGGTTAATAGGTTTGACTTTTAAAAATTCCCCTTATATATAATACCATACAATGCAATTTAAAACTGCATTCAACTACATTATATGAGTCTAAAATGACATGTATTGTGGTTCCAAACTTCACTATATGGCAGGATACGTCAAGCCTAATTCGACATCCTGCCTTCCCCATTGGCCAGAAAAAAGGACATGGAAGTCTAATATATCAAAGTGGAAAAAAAGAATTCAGAGCTGGTCATATACATCTCAGGGGGGAGCATTCTGATAAATCAGTTTCAGTAGTGATCTGTATCATCTAAAAATTCAAAACAGGGGGATACTTTAATATTAAACTTCGGCATATTCAGTTATTATGCATTTACGATGTAAATGTATATGCTGAGGTTGCAATTACTTATTTGTTTGGTTAATCATTAAAAGTTATATTGATATTATTTTATTTATTGTTTTGATTTGGTTTGTTTGTTGATTATTGAATGTTTGCCACTTTTTGCCTGGAAGCCGCCCTGAGTGCCCCTGGGGAGATAGGGCGGTAGATATAAAGACTATTGTTATTATTATTATTATTATTATTAATTTTAATTGGCAAGCCCACTTGAGACTCAGTTTTGAGAGGAAGTTTATTATTGCTATTATTACAGATTTGGAAGAAAGCATGCAAAATTTAGAAAATAAAGAAGTTATCACATGTAGTAAGATGCAAAGAGAGTTAACACTCCCTTTTTAAATTTCCTTTTACAGTAACTCAATAGTTCACATTCAAGTTCACTTTATGACGGTCAGTGACTAGCTCAATAATTCAATAGTGCAAACGCCTAGATTGCAGGCAAGCCCTTGACTTTCAATCTCACTAATTAAAATTGGATCAGACTAAACAACCTGCTGTTGTTGAAGAATCTAGTAGTTAATTCAATCTTTCACAACTTATTAAGCAAGTGTAATCTATGGATTGTCCATCAGAAGGAAAAAATCAACATGTCAAAGAGTAAATGCATTTTATTTCTTGCACAGCAGTCAACTGGTGGGATTCTACCAAGGGGGAAAAAAACAGGAACAGAAAGGAATGGAATTGTACCACCAAAACATTTTGCAGTTCAGCTTAAAAGGGCTGGTACTTAAACATTCCAGGAGTTCCAGAAAAACATGTCATCCAGCTTCATCGTTGGCAACATCCCAAAGTAAATGTCGCATAACTAGAATAGGTTCCAGCTTTTTAATATGCCACCAAAGGAATGATAGCACATGCAGCTGAACTAGCTTCCAGTGTCTTGCAAGTGATTACTGATCAGATAAGGCCAAGCTCAAGACAGAGAAATGTGTTGCAATGCTAATTTGTTTTAATCATCCTTGAACAATTACGCGGTTGTATATTATCAGACACCAGGTGGCAGAGGGCTGTTACCAAGAGTATAATTTAGGAATTATAGTTTGTACTCTTGAATGCTGATGGGTTCATTAGGTGTGGCAGGATTTGGCTGGAACATCACTGTTAGGTTACTGTAAAACAGTACATTCCAACAAAGAAAGCTCTATATGGATAATATTCTTACACCCAAAAGGTTGTAAATGGTTTGAAATTACATGTGATTATGCTAGCACTAGGACTCCTCTCTAATGTGTAACGCTCTCCAAGCTTTGCTAGATCCTATGACATTTTAAAATAAACACACAGGGCTAAATATAGAGCTTGCTCTTGTTCAGTGGGCAGGCTGGCAGGTAGCACTGTTCAGCGCCAATGAACTGCTATAGCATGATACAGCCTTATATCCCCACCACCACTATCTTCAAAATTATGAGGCCAAGTCCTGTTGCTCAAGAAAAAATTCTGATGCTGAGACCCCATCTACACTGTCATATAATCCAGTTTCTGAATCCAGATTATTTTATTTGAACTCAATTATATGGCAATGTGGACTCATATAATCCAGTTCAAAGTAGATAATGTGGATTCAGAAACTGGATTGTGAGGTTTTTCCATCATTAGGACCACAAAAAGTCTGATTTTAAATGCTTCTTGTTTAACAACAATACCTGGAATTTCTTCAGAATCTCAAATTTTATTGGCCGGAATGTCTATTGTGAAGATAAATAGCAGAGGAGCAAGAGAGCATCCTTGTCTAACTCCCTTCTGGGTTGGAAAATACTCAAGAGTGTTATCTTAATTTGTACTGTTGTTGAAGTATATACTCTTTACTCAAACAACTCCATTAAGGAATTCGTCACAATTTATCATTTTTAAGGTCTCCTCTATGAATTTCCAATGGATCTTATCAAACACTTTTTCCGCATCCAAGAATATAAAGGCTGTTTGTCTGTATTACATTGTAGAAATTCAATTAAATTATTGTTCTCATGTTTATTTTTGGTTTACCTACCAGGCAGAAAACCTGCCTTATCCACGTTCTCAATATTTTTTTTGTTCTGTTTGCCAATATGGTTGCAAATAATTTGTAATCCATGTTTATCAAAGAGGCTATAGTTTTGAATTTTTTAATATCCTGGTCTTCCTTTGGGATTAACAGAATGTTAGCATCTCTCCATGCATTGGGAATCAAACCGTTCTGTAGAGCCTCATTCATTAATTTGTGTAATTGAGGAGTTAGAGCATCTTCCTCTTTTGTAGAAGATTGAAGCAACCCCATCTGGAACTGGAGCATTGTCGTTTTTAATTTTTTAACAGCATCATGATTTCATATGATATTATGGGACTATTTAACAAAGCGGTTCTCAATCTGGGGTCCCCAGATGCTTTTGGCCTTCAACTCCCAGAAATCCTAACAAACAATAAACTGGCAAGGATTTCTGGGAATTGTAGGCCAAAAACATCTGGGGACCCCAGGTTGGGAACCACTGATTTAACACATCTTGATCTTCTTTTATAAAGGTAATTAAATTAAACTTTTTAAAGATAGTTGAATAATTCATCTTGATAGACAAATTGTAGTTTGTGTAAGTTTTGGTAGTACTTTACAAAGGTTTTTTGTATATTTGTATCTCGCATGAATTCCTGACCATTATCTTAAATCACTGTAATTATCTTTTTCTGTTTTTAGTTTATTGAAGTCATCTTCCTGGATTATATGGCAGTGGAGATTCAGCCTGAGACCATGCACGGGTTTGAGATGCACCTACACTGGAATTATTGCAGTTTAACAGTAATTGCCATGGAAACATAGGAATGTAGTTTTATTAGATCTTTAGACTTCTTGGCAAAAATATTCTAGTGTCTCACCAATTTAAAAATCCCAGCATTCCATAATATTAAGCTATGGCAGTTAAACTCACATCAAACTGTATTAATTCTATAGTCTAGATACACCCTTGGTCTCAGCACCAAAATTTTTCTAGAGCAACAGGACTCAGCACCAGATTACATACATACTTGTAAGTGTTTGATTTTAAGATGCACTCATTTTCCTATACAAACATCTTTTAAAATAGGGTGAATTGCAAGTGTATTTTATGTGTTTTTGGTGGTGCTGATGAAATTAGGGTACGTCTTACAATGGATGGCATCTTACAACTGAAGAGATACAGTACATCTCTGAGCATACACTATGGGAACAAAGCCTGCCCTTACAACTAAATAGCAAAATGTTTAAGAAGATGGGATGAGTACTAAAGACACTTTTGTAAAGGAGGGAACCGCAGAAATTTTTTGCATCCTGTCCAGCTTTAAGCAACTAACTCCAGAAACTGCTGTAATTTTCGTAGTGGAGTGTTTAGTTGATTGTATTTAGTTGAAAAGGAGTGGTTAATTGCTTAACGTTAGTTGCTTGAGTCTTTTTAAAAGGGAAAAAGTAATTATTATTATTAATACAGTAGAGTCTCACTTATCCAAGCTAAACGGGCCGGCAGAACCTTGGATAAGTGAGTATCTTGGATACCAAGGAGGGATTAAGGAAAAGCCTATTAAACATCAAATTAGGTTATGATTTTACAAATTAAGCACCAAAACATCATGTTATACAACAAATTTGACAGAAAAAGTAGTTCAATATGCAGTAATGTTATGTTGTAATTACTGTATTTACAAATTTAGCACCAAAATATCACGATATATTGAAAATATTGACTAAAAAAATGCATTGGATAATCCAGAACCTTGGATAAGCGAACCTCTACTGTAATAATAACAACAACAACAACAACAACAACAACAACAACAACAACAACAACGGCTTGACAGAATGGACAAGGACTTTGGTCAATTTATTATTTTGGTGGCAAGATTGCCAGACACTTAGAGTTTTCCAAACATTTCATGTTGGTGACACACTTTTTAGATAGGAATCATTTTGTGACACAGTAATTCAATTTTACTAGCAAACAAACCCCTTATAAGAGATAATGATGCATACATAAACTGTAATAACAAAATGTATAAAACCTAATGAAAATCTTTCATTAATATTTTCAGAAATTCATATATTATTGCTCACAAACGCAGAGTTTCTTGACAAGCAACTGGCAAACATAGGATGCCTCCAGACACAACAGTTAGGCTACCTCCATATAAATACCCTGATTGGCTTTACAGCTGCAAGGCTACTCAATACTAATCAAGCTTGCTAACTGCAACATTCACACTTGCTTCAAACAAAAAAGCAAGAGAATTCTGCGACAAGATACAAAAAACACTTGAATAAATTTTTCATTCAAAGATACAATTGGAGCCCAAAATATTTTTATTGGGAATGTCAAACAAACAAACCTATACTAAACTATAGTCTTACACTACATGATCATAGCAGCAAGAACAGTATATGCACACTTGTGGAAGAAAGCAGGCCTCCCAATGATAGAAGAATGAATAAAGTCTTTAAAACAGGAGAAAATGACAAATTAGCAATGATGAACGAAGAAAAAAAACAAAAAACTTATATCAAGGACTGGGAACCATTTCTAAACTATGTATAAAAAAAGTAAGGAAGGAAAAGTTTTTATAGAAGGCTTCATAATGTAACCTGCTAGAATCTGTGTAGGGAAGTTATAAATAAGTAATAAATATCAGGCCAGAAGGGAGAATAGAAAAACAATGTAATAGGAAGGAAGAATGGAATTACAGTAGTCTCACTTATCCAAGCTTCACTTATCCAAGCTTCTGTATTATCCAAGGCAGCCTGCCTTTTAGTAGTCACTAGCTGTGCCCGGCCACACGTTGCTGTGGCTTGTCTGGTGGTGTTGGTGAGAAATTGTTGAGGTAGTGGTGGTATTGAATGTCTGTTGTATGGTTGTCTTTATGTTTAGTATGCACACTGAAGTGGATTATATGGCAGTGTGGAGTCAAAATAATCCAGTTCAAAGCAGATAATATAAGATTCTAAATGGGTTATATGGCTGTGTAGAAGGGCCTTGAGTCTACACTGCCATATAATCCAGTTAAAATCTGATAATCTGTGGAAGAGGCCTAAGTGAGGCCTAACTGTGCCTGTCCCCTGGGCTGAGTAGGTTGCTAGGAGACCAAGTGGGCCTTCAAACTGGCAGCAATTGGATAAAAACTATTATTCCTCTCCCTTTATTTTTCTTTTCTTTTTGTTGTATCAACCTAGAGCCGTGAATGATGGGTTGTGTTGTCAAATTTCGAGGTTGGGGGGCCTGTAGTTTTGTTGTTTTGTCCGCTGCCCTGATGCCATCACTCTTTTATATATATACTAGCTGTGCCCGGCCACGCGTTGCTGTGGCGAAGTCTGGTGGTATGGGAAATAAAGTATTGAGGAATTGGTGGTAGTTAAGGTCAAGGGTAAAGGTTTTCCACAGACATTAAGTCCAGTCGTGTCTTACTCTGGAGGTTGGTGCTCATCTCCATTTCTAAGCCGAAGAGCCGGCGTTGTCCGTAGACTCCTCCAAGGTCATGTGGGATGACTACATGGAGTGGCGTTACCTTCCCGCCGGAGCAGTACCTATTGATGCACTCACATTTGCATATTTTCGAACTTCTGGGTTGGCAGAAGCTGGGGCTAACAGTGGGGGCTCTCTCCGCTCCCCCAATTCAAACCTGTGGCCTTTCGGTCCAGAAGTTCAGCAGCTCAGCGCTTTAACACGCTGCGCCATCAGGGGATATTATTTCCTAAAGGTTGTGAATATACAATATTTCTGATTGGTTTTGTTTGTTTGTTGGAGGCAAGTATGAATGCTGCAATTAGAAAAAATGATTAGGATGTAATGGCCTTGCAGCTTTAAAGCCTGGCTGTTTCCTCCCTGAGTGAATTTTTTGTTGGGAGGTGTTAGCTGGCCCTGATTGTTTCCTGTCTGGAATTCCCTTGTTTTCAGAGTGGTGTTGTTTGCGATATTTTATGTGCTTCTACTGTCTGTGGCCCAGAAAACAGAGGATTTTCCAGACTTTGATGATGGGAATACTTTGTTGGGAGGTGTTAGCTGGCCCTGATTCTTTCCTGTTTGGAATTCCCTTGTTTTCAGAGTGGTGTTGTTTGCGATATTTTATGTGCTTCTACTGTCTGTGGCCCTGAGAAAACAGGATTTGCCAGACTTTGATGATGGGAATACTTTGTTGGGAGGTGTTAGCTGGCCCTGATTGTTTCCTGTGTGGAATTCCCCTGTTTATTTACTGTCTTGGTTTTAGAGATTATATTGTTCTGCATTATTCTATCCCAGTAATTATTTCATATTAAAGAAGAATCTCACTTATCCAACATTCGCTTATACAATGTTCTGGATTATCCAACGCAGTCTGCCTTTTCATAATCAATGTTTTTGTAGTCAGTGTTTTAAATTCATTGTGATATTTTAGTGGTAAATTTGTAAATACAGTACAGTAGAGTCTCACTTATCCAACATAAACGTGGCAGAACGTTGGATAAGCGAATATGTTGGATAATGAGGAATTAAGGATAACCCTATTAAACATCAAATTAAGTTATGATTTTACAAATGAAGCACCAAAACATCATGTTAGACAACAAATTTGTCAGAAAAAGTAGTTCAGTACACAGTAATGCTATATAGTAATTACTGTATTTATGAATTTAGCACCAAAATATCACGATATATTGAAAGCATTGACTACAAAAATGCGTTGGATAATCCAGAACGTTGGATAAGCGAGTGTTGGATAAGTGAGACTCTACTGTAAATACTACATAGCATTACTGCGCATGGAACTACTTTTTCTGTCAAATTTGTTGTATAATATGTTTTGTGTTTAATTTGTATAACGATTACCTAATTTGATGTTTAATTGGCTTTTCCTGAATCCCTTATTATCCAACATATTCACTTATCCTGCCAGCCTGTTTACGTTGGATAAGTGAGACTCTACTGTATATTTCTAATCTTATATTATCTGCTCAGAACTGGATTATATGAGGCTCCTTCTTCACAGCTGTATAAAATGCACACTGAAGTGGATTATATGGCAGTGTGGAGTCAAGATAATCCAGTGCAAAGCAGATAATATAAGATTATAAATGGGTTATATA
The DNA here is from genome assembly GCF_035594765.1 of Anolis carolinensis. Lineage (NCBI taxonomy): Eukaryota > Metazoa > Chordata > Lepidosauria > Squamata > Anolidae > Anolis > Anolis carolinensis. The sequence continues at coordinate 43,100,550 of NC_085846.1, forward strand.
GCTGTGTGGAAGGGCCTTGAGTCTACACTGCCATATAATCCAGTGCAAATTAGATAATCTGTGGAAGAAGTCTAAGTGAGGCCTAAACCTGCCTGTCCCCTAACTGAAACCTGGCTGTCCCTTGGTTGCTAGGCAACCAAGTGGGCAGAGATTAGCCCTCTAAACTGGCAGCAATTGGATAAAAAAAATTATTGCTCTCCCTCTAATTAGGACTTTATTTTTCTTTTCTTTTTGTTGTATCAACCTTGAGGCGTGGATGATGGGTTGTGTTGTCAAATTTTGAGGTTGGGGGGCCTGTACTTTTGTTGTTTTGTGAATTGCCGTGATGCCATCACTCTTTTATATATATAGATAGATAGAAGATTGTTTTTGTAGTAAATGATGCAATGTTTTTGTGCTAAATTCGTAAATACAGTAATTACTACATAACATTACTGTGTATTGAACGGCTTTTTCTGTCAATTTCTTGTAAAACATGATGTTTTGGTGTTTAATTTGTAATATCATAATGTAATTTTATGTTTAATAGGCTTTTTTCTTAATCCCTCCTTATTATCCAAGATTTTCTCATACCCAATGTTCTGCCAGCCCGTTCATCTTGGATAAGTGAGACTCTACTATATATATATGAATGTCTCCAACCCAAGGAAGGGGCGGGGTCACTAAATCAGGAGGGGCTGGAGGAAGGGAGAACATAACCAAACACGAATATTGTATAGATGTTAGGAAGTATGGTTTCAGTTCATGCATACATACATGCATATAGATTTGTTTCACTGTTTTTATGAATATGTACATTAAAAATAGTTAAAGGTAAAGGGTAAAGGTTTCCCCCTGACATTAAGTCTAGTCATGTCCGACTCTGGGGGTTGGTGCTCATCTCCATTTCTAAGCTGAAGAGCCGCCGTTGTCCGTAGACACCTCCAAAGTCATGTGGCCAGCATGACTGCATGGGGCGCTGTTACCTTCCCACTGGAGCGGTACCTATTGATCTACTCACATTTGCATGTTTTCGAACTGCTAGGTTGGCAGAAGCTGTGGCTAACCACACTCCAGGCCACACTCCATTCTCAAAGCCTTGCTCAAATAGCCAAATTTTTAGCTCCTTCCTGAAAATTAACAGGGTGGGCGCTCATCTAATTTCCTTGGGAAGAGCACTCCAGAGCACTTTCAAGAAGGCCCTCTCCCTCATCCCCACCAACCTCTCTTATAGCCATGGCAGCTAAACTGGCCTGAAACTGGAGTAATTCCACAATATAGGTTCACCCTTCATGGATGTTTTATTTTTACGTCCCCATTGTCTTGGAAAAGACATGTTTTGTGTATTTACAAATAATATTTTCTGAGCATTGCCAGGCCGGGCTTTAGCATAGCGGGTTAACCACCAGCTGCAGAAAAGGTTAACAGTTCAGGCCCAGATCGGGTGAGTTCCCGGCCATCAGCCCAGCTTCTGCTCACTTAGCTGATCGAAAACAGCAATGTGAGTAGATACATAGGTACTGCATTATGCAGGGAGGTAATAAAAGGCACCCATAAGGACATGCCAACGGTTCAACTACAGACAACAGAGCTCCTCAGCATGGAGCAACAGCACCTTTCCGTGGCCGGCATCGGGCACAGCCTCCAGATGCTGGAGATGGAAAGAGATGGGAAAAGCTTATACAGTAGAGTCTTGCTAATCCAAGACTAGCTTATCCAAGGTTCTGGATTATCCAAGGCATTTTTGTAGTCAATGTTTTCAATATACCATATTTTAGTGCTAAATTTGTAAATACAGTAATTACAATATAACATTACTGCGTACTGAACTACTTTTTCTGTCAAATTTGTTGTATAACATGATGTTTGGGTGCTTAATTTGTAAAATCATAACCCAATTTGATGTTTAATAGGCTTTTTCTTAATCCCTCCTTACTATCCAGGATATTCACTTATCCAAGGTTCTACTGGCCTGTTTAGCTTGGATAAGTGAGACTCTACTGTACCTTTTGTATGTATTGTCTGTCTTTGTCAATTGTATAATGGCATTGACTGTTTGCCGTATATGTTCTGTAAACCCTTGGGGAGATAGAGCGGAATAGAAATAAAGTATATTATTATTAACAGCAGGAGCTCAACCCGCTCCCCGGATTCGAACAGCCAACCTTTCGGTCAGCAAGTTCAGTAGCTCAGCAGTTTAACCTACTGCGCCACCAGGGGGCGGGTGTACATAGTGTTACATGGTGTAATCATTATTATTATTATTATATGAGGAGCGGCATAAAGAGCTGGGCATGTTTAGCCTGCAGAAGAGAAGGCTGAGAGGAGACATGATAAGAGCCACATATAAATAGGTGAGGGGAAGTCATAGGGAGGAGGGAGAAAGCTTGATTTCTGTTGCCCTGGAGACTAGGATGCGGAACAATGGCTTCAAAGTACAGGAAAGGAGATTCCACCTGAACATCAGGAAGAACTTCCTCACTGTGAGAGCTGTTAAGCAGTGGAACTCTCTGCCCCCGGACTGTGGTGGAGGTTCCTTCTTTGGAGGCTTTTAAGCAGAGGCTGGATGGCCATCTGTCGGGGGTGCTTTGAATGCAATTTCCTGCTTCTTGGCCCCCTCATTGGTTGAACTAGATGGCCCATGAGGTCTCTTCCAATTCTATTATTCTATTATTCTATGTGGCTAAGTTTCTGCAGCAAAAAAGTCAATATTTTGAAGGCACACCTGTTCTGGGTTTCTGCATTGGAAAGGTGAGGAGGTAATAGTAGTAGTACTAAAAGAAAGTATTAGATGGCAACGTTTTTCTCCCTCTGGACCTTTTAGAATAAAGACCTGGAGCAGAAGCTACACCTGCTGTTTGCCAGGGAGGAAGCTGAGAAAATGCTCCTTCCACTCACCCCACTTTCCCTCTGGCCTGCCAAGGAGATGTTCCCCATCGAAGACCCCCAACCCAACCAGGTGCATCCCTCAATGATCCCCTTGAACCTCACCTAGGAGCAGCAAAGGACCGCAGCCCAGCCACACCGCAGGATCCATCCCAGTCCGCAGGGAAAGAGCCCGAAGAGCAGGGAAAGGAGGGCGGAGCCGCAAAGGCGGGTGCCGCCTCCTCCTCTTCCTCCCACCCGCAGGTCCTGGCTTCGGAGAGAAAGGAAACGCGGGGAGAAAGGGGCTCCTCGCCCTTGCAAAGCCAGCTGAGAGTGAAGCGGGCGCTTCTTCTCCAGGCGGGGCTTTTATGGTGCAGACGCACCTTGGGTTGCGCAAACACCTGTGGAACGCCTGGTGTTTTTCCACCTTTTCCCTCTGCCTCCTCTTACTCCCACCTGTTGCCACGCATTAAAAACAACTGGAGGAGGATCTTCCCTCCTCCCCTATGAAAGTGGGGCATAAATCAATACAATAATATTAACATAATACCAATACTATCAAGTACAAGCAAGGAGGAAGCTAAAAAGGATTTCAATCAGGAAAATGGAATGTGGGAAATTGTAATGCAAAAAGACACAAAATTAATAAAATTACTCTATCAACAATTATTAATCTGGGTAACAGAAAAAGAACAAATTAAGGAATGTATGATCAAATGGGCAAAAGATGTAGGACATAATTTAAATCTGGATCTTTGGGAAGAGATTTGGAGAGAAAAAAATACACGGCAGCAACTGATATTAGAGAAAATTGGTACAAGATGCAATACTGCTGGTATTACACCGCGGAAAGGCTAGCAAAATTTAATTTTTTTTAAAAAAAAACTCCAAAACATGTTGGAAATGTGAGAAAAAAACAGGAACTTTCTTCCACCAATGGTGGAAATGCCCAAAAATTAAAGAATTTTGGAAGTCAGCACACAAAATAATGCAAAAAATGTTAGGAATCAAATTTAAATTAAAACCAGAAACATACTTATTAGGATTCACAACTACAACATTAAACAAAAATGAAGATAGAATATTATCTCATATTAGCGCAGCAGCAAGATTTACTTTAGAAAGAAACGGAAAAAGGAAGAAGTCCCAAATGTTAAAGATTGGCTGATTAAAATAATAGATATTATGCACATGGATATACTGACACAAAAGAGAAGAGAAGGGAAGAATAAAACAGATTGGACGAAAGTTGTAAACTTCTTAAGAGAAAGAAGAATGAACTTCATGATAGATCTGTCTTGCATATAAAAACAAAAAGATGGAGGTTAGAATAAATGAAAGAAACTGTCGAAGAAAACGAAAGAAAAGTCTTCAAAGCATGGATGGGAAGTCAAAGCACCACTCTCCCCTTTTTTTTACTTTTTTCTCCTCTTATTTCATATATATATATATATATATATATATATATATACACACACACACACACACACACATATATATATACACACATACATACATACACACACACACATACTGTTTTTTAATTCTATTTTTATTTTTCTCTCTCTGTCCCTCCTTCACTTACTCTCTTTTTCTACTATTCTCCACTATCTAGTCTATTCCCCCACTTTCGATGTATTCTTATCCTTAACAAATAAATAAAAACTATATTGCAAAAAATAATAATAATATTAACATAATAACCCCTTAAACCCCCTTTAAAGAAGGCTCGGTTCCCATGTTAGGAACAAACTAGATTCTGTAGGTGTGTCCTTAAGCTGAATTTGCATGTAAGTAGGAACAGGTACAGTTTTAAAGTGTAACTCCCTATATAAATATCAATATGGGACCTTATCACATTAGGAAATACTCCGTTCCTGATTAGACTGTTTGAGAATGATTTTGAACAGGTCCCATCACATAACATTATTACTATTATTATTATTATTTTCATGTCAGGAACAACTTGAGAAACTGCAAGTCGCTTCTGCTGTGAGAGAATTCGCCGTCTTCAAGGACATTGCCGAGGGGACGCCTGGATGTTTGATGTTTTTACCATCCTTGTGGAGGCTTCTTTCATGTCCCCGCATGGAGCTGGAGCTGACAGAGGGAGCTCATCCACACTCTCTCTGGGTTGGATTCGAACTGGCAACCTTCAGGTCAGCAACCGAACCTTCAAGTCATCACTCCTGCTGGCACAAGGCCTTAACCCACTGTGCCACCGGGGACTCCTATTATTATTATTATTATTATTATTATTATTATTGTATTTCTTAGTACACCGCTTGATCTCCCCTGAAAGGGACTCAAAGCGGCTTAACATAAAAGCATTGGCATAACAATTAAAAATATACAAATATACAAACATTAAAACAGGATTAAATATAACCAATATTTTAAAAATCCCAATTTAAAAACCATTAAAACACATTCAAAAGTAGTATTCCTGTCAGTATTCCATCAGAATCCATCTGCAAAGCATCACAGAAATTGATTGTTTGCAGGCAGGATTCTAATAGTGTTTTTTTGAAATACAAGGGCTTCTTCTGTAGCTGAAGCACTGTTTTTGTGTGTGATTGAAAGATCTGTATATATCCCATCAGCAATAATACTTTTAAAAAGATCATAGGGCCCTTCCAGACAGGCCCTATATCCCAGGATTTGATCCCAGATTTTCTGTGTATCCCAGATTCTCTGGCAGTGCGGATTCATATAATCCGGTTTAAAACAGAAAACCTGGGATAAGGTCCTGGGATATAAGACCTGTGTGGAAGAGCACATAGAGTGATTTGGGGGTGTTTTGAATGGATTGGGAGGATCCAGTTTTCCGTGGTGTGATGAGTCAAAGCGCAGTAGTTTCAAATCATAAGAAACGTAATTAATAATCAGGTGTGATGAGAGTATGCATCCTGTCTCAATACAGTATGCTTCCAGTCCTAAAAAATATGGGATGCATATTGATATGAAGGGATTGTATTCCAATGCAATGAGATCCTAAGGGTATGGACCTTATCACACTGGGATATATCAGAGTGCATCCCATACATTTTTAGGACTGAATGCAAATGTCATGTGATGGGACTCGTTCGAAATCCATTTCAAACAGTCTCAGAAACAAGCGTGTTTCCTAATGTGTCAAGGTCCACTGTCTGAGCCCCTATTCAGAAGATTCACTTCATTTTCTGTATTTTAAAAGTAACTAGCCAAATATACACAGCGATACTTTGACTGAAGAGTTTCATTTGTTCCGTGATCGAGCTCTTACCTCAAAACACTCCTATCTCAAAGTGAATTTTCCCATTGAAATGCTATTAATCCACTCTGGCCACCCGAAAAAAACCCCAATTTTTTCTGGTATGTGTTTTTAAATAAGAAAATGTACTTTATAAATAACATTCACATGCAACAGTACAAAGCACCAAGTGAAGAGGCATAGAGCATCCTTTTCTTCATACTGTGCTCATTCCAGACTCTATCCCTCTCTTGGTCTCTCTCCTTCTCTCTCTTCATAAAGCCAAACATACCAGGAATAAAAACCACACAAAATAAACTAACCCAAAGTTCCTCAACTCGGACAAGAGCATGGGGCCCGGAGGCTGCTCCCTTGAAGCCCTAAAGCCCTGTACTCTTGTGCGAGCATTCCCTCTGCCTCTAGCTCTTAAAATACTGATCTTATGTCAGAGTAAAAACTGGGCCTAGCAACAGCTCTTAACTGAAATGATCTTAAGTCGGGATGGTCTTAAGCAGAGGTGTGTATGTGTGTAAGCTTTGAATGGCATAGGGGACGGTTAACACCCCTGTGGTGTTTGTTTTGCTGCCTGTGCCCCTGTTCAGGAGATTTCACTGCACTTTCTGTTCCTGTGAAAATGGGATTTTAAAACATTTGGCTTGTTGTGGAAACAAGGATTCGTGCTAAAGCTTCATTGGAGACACCTTTTCCCCATGATAACTGTTTCAGGAGTGAATTTCTCTTCCTAGGGGTAGATGTCTCTCACTTTCTGTTGTCTTGCCCCCAAATTTCAAGATTCTACAACTTTGATATTGCCATAGACTGAGCATTAAGCTGGCATACAGGGCTACAGCCCTCCACATATCTTAAAACACAGAGAAGTCAGATTGAAACACACATGAAAATCATTCAAAATAATAAAATATCAATTTAAAATGTATAATTTCAAATTGGCTGGGTAGGTATTTAATTCTTTTTTTTAAAAAAATCTGACAGTCCATTTAACTATTGGATTTCTTCCATAGTTTAGGGGCATTAGATGAAAAGGTCCTCTGGGTGACAGTTGCCAGTCAGGTTCTGGCAGATTGTATGGGAGAAGGTGATCCTGCAAGTAATCTGAACCCAAACCATGTTGGGCTTTGGAATGACCAAAACTTTGTACTTTTCCAGAAAAGTACAAAGAAGCCAGTGGAGTGATTTTAATATGCCAGTAAGTATTATATGTTCACTCCTAGATATTCTGGTAACCAATCCGGCCGCCATATTTTTAACTAATTGGAGTTTCTGAACTTGGTACAGAGGTAACCCAATGTACAGTGCATCGCAAAAGTCCAACCTTGAGGTGACAGACACATGCACCACCTTCTTTAGGTCCTCCAACTCTAGTTGGAGGCACAGCTAGCATATCAGCTAAAGCTAGTAGTATGCACTTCAGACCATTACATCTACCTGTGTTGATATTTGGGGGCATAAATGCAGAAGCATTCCCAAGTTGCAAACTTTCGGTGGGAGTATTCAGAACTGGTTGACACACCTCCAATTCCAGATTTGGACCCTTAATAGTAAATATACCTGTATCTTGTCTGGATTCACTGTTAATTTGGTTTTCTTTAGCCAACTCATTACCTCCCTGAAGTATTCATTCAGAAGAGACACACTATGCTTAACTCAAGATGTTTTTGATACAATGGCATAGTAAAATGGCATCCCCTATATGAGAGGTTCTTAATCTTCCTCATGCCGCAACCCTTTAATACAGTTCCTCATGTTGTGATGACCCCCAACCATAAAATTATTTTTGTTGCTACTTCATAATGTCATTTTGCCATTGTTATGAATCGTAATGTAAATATCTGATATGCAAGATGTATTTTTCATTCACTGGACCAAATTTGGAACAAATACCCAACACGCCCAAATATGAATACTGATGGGGTTGGGGGGAGATTGATTTTGTCATTTGGGAGTTGTAGTTGTTGGGATTTCTAGTTCACCTACAATCAAAGAGCATTCTGAACTCCACCAACAATGGAATTGAACCAAACTTGGCACACAGAACTCCCATGACCAACAGAAAATACTGGAAAGGTTTGGTGGGCATTGACCTTAAGATTTGGTGTTGTAGTTCATCTACATCCAGCTTTCTCTGCTAAAGGGGTTCCTAAGACCATCAGAAATATGTGTTTTCTGGTGGTCTTTGGTGACCCCTCTGACACCCCCCTCGTGACTCCCCCCAAAAGTCCTGGCCCCCAGATTGAGAAAGGCTACCTTACATAAAATGGTGAACAACTCAAATGACTCTTAGAAAGAGACAGAGGATCTGTGAGATTGTGAAAGACTACAGCAGGGTATACTAGCTTAGTGCTCAGCATATGGCAAAATCTAGCTTTTAGAACCCTGGAATTTGGAAATGTTTAAAATGTGGGTAAGGAGAACAGGCTGTCTTAATCAATGGTCTCCTAGGTAAATACTAACCAGGTCTGACCCTACTTAGGTTCCAAGATCAGGATCTAAGGCTTTTAAGGAAATGTGCTACTGTGGTTGCTTACACTATGTAAAATAATTTTTGTTCTTGGGTTATAAATGTCATTTCCTAATTGGTTCTATCATAAAAACATGGGAAAATTATTAAACTGGAAAAACTTTTGCGGGACATCCTACAGCACATTTTGCCATAGCCTTTCAATGAATATCTCCTAGACTCTCGACCAATTCAACATAATTTTTGACAGCCACAAAAATGAAGTTTCTGAAATATAACAACTACTTTCGAAGTAAATACCACACATTGTAACAGGAAATAACACTTTCAGGACAGGAACAGGAATTTTTTCAAATTTTGTTACATAGCATTATTGCTAAGATGTCATCTTGGAACTAGCGTATGTACATCTACTTATGCTATTTCTTTTTTGCAGCGTTACACCGGTGGAAAGGCAACACCCCACAGTCGGAGATTATCAAAGGTATACTTAATGAGACAGTACTCTAATATTCTTCCATCTCATTCCCCAGAACTCCCCAGATCGATTATTTTATGCTAATTCAGCTATTATGACATAGGAGTGAAACTGACTCACAATTGTAAGTTCATCATTACATTTCTTACGTAATTTCAAAACTTGGAGTCACTCCAACAAACAATAATAACAATCCTAGGCTTGTCTGACTGACATAATTGAAAAGTGAGTTTGTGTTGTTGGCTTCCCTTGCTACACCAAATAGATATAACTTGTCAAAAATTGTCAAGTCACTAAACATAAGATCCAATTAGGGAAGAAAAAAGAAAGATTTAGCTGACAATTTGCCATTGTTTCTCTACAGCTGCAATAATAACCAAATTTTTTAAACCATTAATATTTCTAAGCAAGGAAAGCAGCCAATATGAAGCACTTGAAAAATAGGGTGGAACTTTCAGTATGATCCCACCTTTCCACCCACTGAAGCCAGCAATGAAAATAATATACAACTTCTACAGTGGGGGGAACATTTACCAAGCAAAACTATTTTAATCCCCGTACCTAGAAGGGCTAAGCGCTCTGGACAAATTTGAGTAAACAAATTCTAGTCTCCAATATGTGGAGGGGGTTTTTTTTTTCACTCTAAATGCCTTTCCACACATTATGTAGTGTTAGGAAATGCAGAGGTAATTAGTACTTAATTTTCCTTATTAATAAATATGTATACAAAACAGATACACAGCAAAATTGGCATGCAATGTCCAAACATCCAAACCTCTGCATGTTGCTCAGTTGAAGCACCAGTCTGGTCGCTTTCACACTTCCCTTTGTCCCAGGATCTGATCCCAGATTATCTGATTTAAACTGGATTATATCAGTCCCCACTGCCAGATCTGGGATAAGCAGATAATCTGGGATCAGATCCTGGGATATAGAGGCAGTGTGAAGGGGCCTCAGTCATTTCTCATCATTGGCTATACTGGCTAAAACCAATAGGAATTTTAGCACAGTTTGCCCACCTCTGCTTATCAGTTTCAAATATCTACTTAAAATGTCTTAGGTTACACTTAAATATGCATGAAATGTTGCTGCTCTTGCAAAACACTTGATATGAGCAAACAAGTAGACTGGATGGAATCAGTTTCATTTGAGCCCAAGCTTCTGTTCACATTGATTAATATCTAAGAGTGCATCTGCAATCATGGGAGTTGTAGTTTGTGGACGCACCAGCATTATGGATCTTGTAAAACTAGAGTTCCCATGATTCCATAGCATTGAGCCATGGCAGTTAAAATGGTGTTGGGCTGCATTAATTCTACAGTTTAGATGCACCCTAAGACTGGCATATAATAACATAAGATTAGCCATCACAATAATAATAATAATAATAATAATAATAATAATAATAATAATAATAACAACAACAACAACAACAACAACAACAACGGTGTGGTTTTCTGGCATTGTATATTTCTGCCACTTCTGTGACTGTTCATTTGTATTTTGATTCTGTAGCCCACTTGTCAATGGATGTCCAGAATCGGCAGCATTCACCACAGTCCTTTTTATCCTGGGCGATGACCGAGCCAGTATAGACTTCGTTTTGCTTTGATTCTCCATAATGCTAATGGGTTAGGTGCTCTTAGTTCTGCTCCTCAGCTGAGGCCTCTCTGGCTTGGTTGGACCTGCCGGTAGTTACACTACCGCCAGCACAGCTCTCAGCATCCTTGGAACAGTTAAACCCCCACCACCACCACCACCACCACCACCATGACAAGGTGGCACCTATGGGGGGGGAGGGGGGGAGAGACCTGGCTATGGCTCACAAATGGGACAGTGAAGAAGGAGACAGAAGGCCTGATCCTTGCAGCCCAGGAGCAAGCCATCAGAACAAATGAAATTAAAGCCAAGATCGAAAAATCAGCCGATGACCCAAAATGCAGTCTGTGTAAGGAAGCTGATGAAACCATTGATCATATCCTCAGCTGCTGTAAGAAAATCGCACAGACAGACTACAAACAGCTATGTGGCCCAAATGATTCATTGGAACTTATGCCTCAAGTAAAGAACTGGTAGGATCACAAACCTGCAAAGGTAATGGAAAATGAACATGCAAAGATACTGTGGGACTTCCAAATCCAGACTGACAAAGTTCTGGAACACAACACAACAGACCTCACAGTTGTGGAAAAGAAAAAGGTTTGGATCATTGATGTCGCCATACCAGGTGACAGTCGCATTGACGAAAAACAACAGGAAAAACTCACCTCAAGATTGAACTTCAAAGACTCTGGCAGAATCCAGTACAGGTGGTCCCGGTGGTGATCGGCACATTGGGTACCGTGCCAAAAGATCTCAGCCGGCATTTGGAAACAATAGACATTGACAAAATTACAATCTGCCAACTGCAAAAGGCCACCCTACTGGGATCTGCGCGCATCATCCAAAAATCCATCACACAGTCCTAGACACTTGGGAAGTGTTCGACTTGTGATTTTGTGATACGAAATCCAACGTATCTATCTTGCTTGCTGTGTCATACAATGTTGTTGTGTCAATAATAATAAAAAACAACTTTATTTCTTTTCCTTCCTATCTCCCCAAAGGGACTCAGGGCTGATTCCAACAAACAACGGCATACATTCAATGCCTTCGAAAAACAGAAAATATTGACATATAGTCACAATCCTTAACTATGCAGTATAACAGCAATCGTCATGATATAAAGCCATGTTATAAGTTGGAAGAAACAGAGCACGAAGTCAGATAACAGAAGTGCTGTTTCACTGCAAGCACCTCAGTCTACCAGAGGTGCTTTCCCATAAAATATAGGCAAACATAACTTCTATTTCCTTGGAATGTTTTTTTTCTTCATCTCTAATTAATGTGGGTAGTCAAAAGAACCCTGTTTTTCCAAGCTTCAACTTCGATATAAATACTGGGTGTGCACAACTCTGGGTATCTGAAGCAACACTATTTGGTCTTGAAGTGTGAGAGCGCCTCATCCCACACACCCACTGTCGTTTTCCACCACACTTGCCATCACGTCATGAGGTGTGGCACCATAAAGTATATGCAGCTGACTCTGAGAAAACGCACCAGCCCAAAAATGTGCCAGAGCTGTCAGAAGCACTACACCCAATGGAAAGCTATACCAATAATTGCAAAGGCAGGATTCAGCTGGCATGAACAAGACTAATCAAGCTGACAGGTATGAAATAGCAATGCTGAAAAGCTCTTGAGTATTTGGAATTCAGCATCACACTGAGCCCCATTCTGTAAATACCATTTTCATTGCATAATAGTCACACTTTCCCCCTTTTCTGCCTTCAAAAAAAGGAGGTGCAACTATTACGTGATGAAATACAGTAGATAACTCTATGTAACAAAATCTGAACAATTTTCTGTAATTGTTTTTAAAGTGTTATTCCCTATTTAATTATGTGGTGCTTACTGAGAGCATAGCTAAAGAGGAGTCTAAGGAGCTCTATTCAAAAATCTATTTTCAGGTTTTCAGCTCCTTACGAAACAAGAGGTGAGTGGGAGCTTGCCTAATCTCTCTAGGGAGGGCATTCCAGAGCCGGAGGGGGGGGCACCATTGAGAAGGCCCTCTCCCTCGTCCCCACCAACCGTGCCTAAGACAATAAGTTTCTATAGAGAAACAGTATAGTCAAAATTCAGCTCAACTGATATAGGATGCAGCCATGGGTTTGGTCAAGCAAAGATGACTCCTCTAGAGCAGTGGTGAACATCTCCAAGGTGGGAGCAAAAGATGGGTGAGGCATCTCATCATACTACAATAGAATCTCACCTATCCAACATAAACGGGCCGGCAGAACATTGTATAAGTGAAATGTTGAATAATAAGGAATTAAAGAAAAGCCTATTAAATGTCAAATTATGTTATGATTTTACAAATTAAGCACCAAAACATAATTTTTTACAACAAATCAACAGAAAAATCAGTTCAATACACAGTAACGTTATGTAGTAATTACTGTATTTACGAATTTAGCACCAAAACATCCCAATGTATTGAAAACATTGACTACAAAAACACTGGCTACTAACCAATTGACTACAAATAAGGATAGAATTGCATAAAATGAACTTAGAAGTTAAATCTGTAAAAATTCAGTCCTTGCTGCTTAGAGAAACAGCTGTGGATCCGGGCAGGAGGCAGACTGCATTGGATAATCCAGAACATTGGATAAATGAAGGTTGGATAAACGAGACTCTGCTGCATGTAAAAATATAGCCTGCGTATGTTTGTCCACACATAACTTGGAAAAGCAGTCGGTCGATCAACTTGAAATTTTGACACAACATGGCATACCAATACATGCGTGTTTTAATGAGTTTAGGGGAGGGAAAACCACGGATGATGGGATATACAGTACTTTCAATCACTTCACTTCCCACAGACCACTGCAACGAGCAACAATGACAGATCAGGACCAAACCTGGCATGCAGACCCCCCATGCACCACTTTACATCCTGGTGTGGTTAGGGGAGGACAAACCACGGATGATGGGATTTGCAGTACCTTCACCCAAATCAGACCACAGCAACCCCCACTACTGATGGACCTGGACCATATTTGGCACACAGACACCTCATTACCCACTTCACGTCCTGGTGCTGATAGGAGGATGGACTATAAATTATGGGATTTGGAGTACCTTCACCCGATTCAGCTCTAACTTCAACAGACTACTGAGACCCACACAAATGACGGACCTAGACAAAAATTGGCACACAGACTCCCCATGACAAACAGAAAATACTGGAGAAGTTTGGGGAATACTGACATTGATTGGTGGGAGTTATAGTTCACCTGCATCCAGATAAACTGTGATCCCCACCGACAGTGGACTGGGACTAAACTTGGTGCAGATAATCCCCATGACCAACTGAACATAGTGCTGTAGTTTGTGGGCATTAACCTAGATTATGAGAATTGTAGTTCACCCTAATCCCAGAGTGCACTAAACCCAGCCGACAACAGATCTGGACCAAACCTGGCACACAGACCCTACATGGCCAACTCTACATATACGCAGGAGTTGGGGGTGATTGCCCTGGGAATCCTACTCATTCTGACCAACATGGCATTCGAGTTCACACAACTACAACTTCCAATACGCCTTGCAATTGCAATGGCTTTCAATAAAGTGCAGGGGCAATCTTTGCAAGTGTGCGGTTTGAGATTAGAGAACAATTGCTTCTCTCACGGGCAATTATACGTCACATGCACCAGAGTCAGTTAACTATCTGATCTTACTGTTTCTACAGAAAAAAGACAAACCAAAAATGTAGTCAATCCACCAGCTATACAATAAAAAAAGATTTTTTTAGTAAAAACCACTTTTTCATTCCTTACCATTCGCTCCACATGGACACAGCAACGCAAGGCAGGGTATTGTATTGAATGATATGTTTTCTGGGTGAATCAGTGTTCACTGCAATACTTTTATTTACTTTCACATTTATTTCATATCATACTGAGTCACTGTGAAGCATGGCCAGGTTTAGCTAGTATAAATATAATATTAAAGAAACAATTCAACCATTTATATTAAAATAATTTAAAATACTCAAATATATTAAAACTTTATACACACTTTAAAGTCCCAACCACACCTCAACATCCTGTGGAATCCTGGGATTTGCAATTTAGGGAGGATTTAAACTTCTTAGTAAGAGAACTCAAGTACTTCATAGTGCAATAATTGTATAGTGTGGTTTAGTTTACCCCCCCCCCCCCCCAACCAGTTATGTTTCTCTCCAATGTGTCTTTCTCTCCTTTGCACTCTTTCTTGATAATCATTGGCTGGATCTAGATTGCCAAATAATGCAGTTTGTCAGCGTAGTTCCAGCCTTTATCTTCCTCTAACTTGGTGCTTATTCAGCCTTTCATTCGACATACTATCTTCTCTCTCTCTGAACTGTTTAAATTCCACCAATGGGGATTGTGACCCTGTTTCCTTAGTCATGGTCCAATTATCAGACCACTAGAACAGGGGTCTCCAAACTAAGTTCCCTCCAAGGTCATTTACCCGCCCCCCACCCTAAACTTTAGACTTAGGGTCACCCTAAGTTTTAAATGACTTGAAGGCACACAACAACACTAATTAGCTTGACTATCTCATCAGCCAAAAGCAAGTCCACATTTCCCATTGAAATACTGGTAAGTTTATGTTGGTTAAAATTGTTTTTCATTTTTAATATTGTATGGTTCGTTCATTTTTTTTTTGCACTACAAATAAGATATGTGCAGTATGCATAGGAATTCATTCATTATTATTTTTTTTCAAATTATGATCCGGCCCTGCATCAGTTTGGAGGACCATGAAGTGGCCCTCTGTTTAAAAGTTTGAGGACCCCTGACTTAGGGCCCTTTCACACAGCCATATAACCTAGAATATCAAGGCAAAAATTCTGAAAATATTTGCTTTGAAATGGGTTATCTGAGTCCACACTGCCATATATTCCAGTTCAAAGCAGATACTGTTGGGATTTTATTCAGCTGTGTAAGAAGGGGCCTTAGAGCCTTGGAAAAAATTACATAATCTCTTGAGCCAATCTCTTCTCAGGGAAGGTCTGGCACCTACTGACTCAAGATTGTACTACAGGCTGCAGACCAACTTTAATCCAATGGGCTTCCTATTGTATGTGCCAAGTTGCAGCTCTTCAGGTAAAATACAATATTTTAAACTTACACTAAATTAGAGTCTCAATTGTATTTTAATATATGTATTTGTATTGCATTTTATTCCTTACATTATGTATTTTAATATGTGTATTTTGTGATGGTGTGTTTTAATGTATATATTCTATGATTATGTGTTAGGAGAGGTGGATGACAAATAAATTATTATTATTATTATTACTATTATTATCATCATCATCATCATCATCATCATCATCTAATCAGAGAATAATCTCAATTGCATGACAAGTTGTTATGGGAGAAGGACAGTCATTACAAACGGTATTCCCACACTGTTCAGAACTTCAATGGACAAACTCTGTACATTCAATTCTGTCTGGAAGAAAATTGAAAACTGTTTGTCTTAATACCCTTTTAACATTAGAGTAAAATGTCATTAGAGTTGGCCCTCCACATTTGCAAGTTCAACTTCTGCAGATTTGATTATTCAGATTTGAATAAAACATTCTCTCTTGTAATCTCTAGATTTTTTTCCCCTGTTTATTTACTGTCCTGGTTTTAGAGATTATATTGTTCTGCATTATTCTATCCCAGTAATTATTTCATATTAAAGAAGAATCTCACTTATCCAACATTCGCTTATACAATGTTCTGGATTATCCAACGCAGTCTGCCTTTTCACAATCAATGTTTTTGTAGTCAGTGTTTTAAATTCATTGTGATATTTTAGTGGTAAATTTGTAAATACAGTACAGTAGAGTCTCATTTATCCAACATAAACGGGCCGGCAGAACGTTGGATAAGCGAATATGTTGGATAATGAGGAATTAAGGATAACCCTATTAAACATCAAATTAAGTTATGATTTTACAAATTAAGCACCAAAACATCATGTTAGACAACAAATTTGTCAGAAAAAGTAGTTCAGTACACAGTAATGCTATGTAGTAATTACTGTATTTATGAATTTAGCACCAAAATATCACGATATATTGAAAGCATTGACTACAAAAATGCGTTGGATAATCCAGAACGTTGGATAAGCGAGTGTTGGATAAGTGAGGCTCTACTGTAAATACTACATAGCATTACTGCGCATGGAACTACTTTTTCTGTCAAATTTGTTGTATAATATGATGTTTTGGTGCTTAATTTGTATAACGATTACCTAATTTGATGTTTAATTGGCTTTTCCTTAATCCCTTCTTATTATCCAACATATTCACTTATCCTGCCAGCCTGTTTACGTTGGATAAGTGAGACTCTACTGTATATTGATAATCTTATATTATCTGCTCAGAACTGGATTATCTGAGGCCCCTTCTTCACAGCTGTATAAAATGCACACTGAAGTGGATTATATGGCAGTGTGGAGTCAAGATAATCCAGTGCAAAGCAGATAATATAAGATTATAAATGGGTTATATAGCTGTGTGGAAGGGCCTTGAGTCTACACTGCCATATAATCCAGTGCAAATTAGATAATCTGTGGAAGAAGTCTAAGTGAGGCCTAAATCTGCCTGTCCCCTAACTGAAACCTGGCTGTCCCTTGGTTGCTAGGCAACCAAGTGGGCAGAGATTAGCCCTCTAAACTGGCAGCAATTGGATAAAAAAAATTATTGCTCTCCCTCTAATTAGGACTTTATTTTTCTTTTCTTTTTGTTGTATCAACCTTGAGGCGTGGATGATGGGTTGTGTTGTCAAATTTTGAGGTTGGGGGGCCTGTACTTTTGTTGTTTTGTGAATTGCCGTGATGCCATCACTCTTTTATATATATAGATTTATAATGTTTCTTTGTATGTGTATAAGGATATGCAAGTGCTGGATTCAGTGTCACCATTTAATGCATCTAAAAATGTTATCTAAGCATATGTGTTGCACATCCTATTAATAAAGAAAAAGGGGATATGTGAACTCAAAAGAAACATTAGCTAAACATATGTGTTGCACATCCTATTAATAAAGAAAAAGGGGATATGTGAACTCAAAAGACTTTTCTGGATAACAACACCCATCACTCCCAAACAGTACGGCCAATGGTGAGAAATAATGAGATTTGAAGTTCAGTTCTACCTTAGATGCTAGCTTTCTTTTCTAATGGACCAAAAAGCCAGCTAAGATTTTTGCAACCAGTAGATGGCAGACATAGTTCGTCAGATGCCCATAGAAGCAAAGTATTTGAATTGCATATGCTACACTTGAGGAAAATACCTGGTGCATGATTATTTTAATAACTGAAAACATACTGATGCTAATTGCAAGTGTTTGAAATTGATTTCTAAAGAGCAAATGGCAAATGGCATTTAAATGAATCCAAGGTACTTGTATGTGGATTATTTTATGTGGTCCATATAATAGTCCTGTAATGTAAGTCAACATTAACCCCATAGTGATCAAGAACTAAGGGCTCTTCCACACAGCCCACAAATATCAAGGCAGATAATCCACAATATCTGCTTTGAAATGGGTTAACTGAGTCTACACTGCCATATAATCCAGTTCAATGTGGATTTTATACAGCTTTATGGAAGGGGCCTTAGGCGTATCCTGATTTGATCGGGACAGTCCCAATTAATTTTGTTCCTTCTCACTTTTCAAGATGCTTTTAAAATTTCCAGATTTTCTCTATGTCATCCTCAGACTTTCTCCCTTTCTCAGCAGCTTTTTCAGTTGCTGCAAATGGAATTTAAAATGCGAAGTTTTTCCCTCAACTCAGCAGTAGAGAGAAGGGAAGAGCGGGCACAAATTTGTCCTTCTTAGTAGGTCTAAGGGAAAGCAAATAGCTATCATATGTTCTGCCTCATAAATAAATTTTGCAATTTTGACTGTACTTCCATGTTGCATGGCCACATGTGTCCATCTATAAAATGCTAGACATTATGTAATCTATTCAATTGTAGCTGTAACCAATATGGAGTTCCTCACTCGAGTAGCAGTCACCTTTACTTGGGTGAAAGTTGACTATATGAAATCTGTGAATAATCAAATCCATGCAAATAAATATGGTGGGCCAATTGTAACTTCAAGAAAATACAATGTGTTTTACTTTAGATCTCGACTCAGATATAAAAGGGAGCAATCATCACCATCATCATATCTCTCTACTTTTTCATATTTTCAATGTACTTATATTAAGGACAACGGGAAGAGCAAAAAGGGGAGAATTCATGTCTACGAGCCATTTCTTAAAATTTGGCTTGCATTGTGCTCAAAGTATATTCTTATTTATTTATTTATTTATTTGCGGTATTTATATACCGCCCTTCTCAACACCGAAAGGGACTCAGGATGGTTCACAGTGTTGGCAACAATTCAATGGTCTCAATAAAAAACAGTATAAAACATCAAAGTTGACCCTCCCCTAATAAAATATTAAACGTTATTAAACACATCACATAAAATAACATTGTCCACAAACAGTCCTGGGTCATTGCACTTTCAACTGCTATTCTGGACCAATATTTAAAATATTTAAGGTTTAATATTTATTGTAATTATGTTTAAATTATGTTTACATTTTAATGATTTTATAATTTTTTAATTTTCATTATTTTGATTTTCACTCAAACATTTGGCAAGCCACTCTGAGTCCCCTTTGAGGTTGAGATAGAGCAGGGTAAAAATACAGTAAATAGTTAACAGTATCACTAAAACAAATTAAACAATAAAAATTTAAACCACTAAAAAGCAATGATACAATAAAACTATTAAATCAATACTCAGTAAACAGCACTGCCATTTCAAAAACTAGTTGGACAAGTTCTAATGTGGCAGAATGCTGTCCAGCTGATGCACATGACATGCAGGTGCTACTGAGGTTCTATAAATAGATTCACTGCTTTCAACAGATAAAAATGCCTATGTGATGTATCGTGATTCAAATCAGGAAAGAGCTACAAAATTCAGTTTCACTATGGCATGTGCTGATATAATTGGTGAATTGAGGGTGGAGGGAGCAGGAAGGTTCTGCTGACAAATATGACAAGTTTACAAATTAACTTAAATTTCAAATCTTTCTTAACTCAATTTCCCCAACGACTCCTCTTTTCAGCCTTGTAACTGTATGCTTTAATATTCAATATTTGCTTTTTCACTAATAAGTACTAACTCTACAGTTTCTTTTCCCTCATTTTATTTTCTTGCACTTCATCTAACACTTCGCCACAAAGAAAGGACTCTTGGAACGCAAACAGAGGCTCAGCTTCCGATAATGGACATGCACACGGTCAGCAATTCTTGTCCCCAACTACCTCCTGTAAATTCATCACAATATTCTGCTTCTATCACATTGCGAACATTAAAAACAATAAGATTTCTCTTGCAAATGCAGATATGTTACAAGTTGTAATTTTTCTCCTTCACTGAGTTAGTGGGAAATTTGAAAGTTGAGGTGGATGATCAGAAAAATAATGTGTTAAATTCTGGTCTGTGTATAGATTAGCATGGAGCTACCATGCTAGTAAAGCCACCAGATAACTGCCCAGCATGCCCATGCATTAAGACAGTCTGACCCCACTGGTGAACTGTTGAAGGATCTTATCAGGCAGTAAAATACTCCATCTCTAATGCCCTTTGCATGCTGGTTCCTACAGGTCCCATAACATGACACCTGGTCCATTTCATCAGTAACCCATAGCATCTGCACATAGCTCCTTTTGTAAGATCATAGAATCATAGAGTTGGAAGAGACCACATGGGCCATCCAGTCCAAACCCATCAAGAAGCCAGAAAATTGCATCCGAAGTACCCCTGACAGATGGCCATACAGCCTCTGCTTAAAAGCCTCCAAAGAAGAAGCCTCGACCACACTCCGAGGCAAGATGGGGCTCCAATCCTCTTAACTAGTCCTTTATTACTCCACGTGCATCAGATGTGCGGTATTTGATGTGTGTTGATACACCTGTCTGCAGATTGTTAATAGCTCACCGTCTATTAACAGATCTCAGATTTCCCATTGAAAAAAAGTGGATGGGCAGATGGGGGTGTTTGCCTGGAAAGGAAAGGTTTAGAATATTATGAATATTTGGCTAAAACAAATGAATTAACAGATTGTAGGTGTTCCCTTGAAAGAAGTGGTTTGTTCCATTTTTCTACATTTACATTTACTATTTCCCTTTTGTTGTCGTTTTTTAAAACAGGACTGCACTCCTCCGAAGGACCAAAAAGATGTTTCTACGTTTCTTCCTTTAGACGAAGGCTTGGACATTGTGTGGTTGCAAACGTTTTTTACAGGGGGGAGGGGAGGAGGAGACAGTGACATGGGGAAATAGCCAATGGATTAGAAGGAGTCATCCCTCTGCCTTGTGGTAAGTCTATGAACCATCTTGGAGATTAAGATCATCTGGGGAGGCCCTGCGCTCGGTCCCACCTCCTTTGCAGGTGCAGTTGGTGGGGACGAGAGACAGGGCCTTCTCAGTGGTGGCCTCTCGGTTGCGGAACTCCCTCCCCAGTGACATTAGATCAGCCCCTCCTTCCTGACCTTTAGGAAAAATCTGAAGACATGGATGTGGGACCAAGCCTTTGGTTAATTCATCAGTGCAATATGTGAATGTGGAATGCTGCAATGATAACTGGAATTGCCTGGACTATGATACTGGATTATGTGGTTTTAATAATTTTAATGTTAGACTGTTTTTAGCGGTTGTTTTAATGTATATGTTTATTTGCCGGATATGTGTTGTATGGCAATTGTGCCTTATGTGCGCCACTCTAAATCCTCTTTGGGGTGAGAAGGGCAGGATATAAATATGGCAAATAAATAAGTCAAAGGCACATTATTTTATTAGATACAGGAAAGAGAGATCCTGCATTGGGGTGGGCACGTATCCAGCATGTATCAAGTCCTCATCCAGTCTTCTTCAAACATGGGTTACCTACTTCAAAAGTATTTCCTGTGTGTGATAAGGCCCTAAGACTCAATTCTCCATCGCATCTTCGCACTAGCTTCATAATCTTTTCCACTGATCTCCTCCCTCTCCTTACCCAGAGAAAAGCCTCTCCCTCTCCGCCTGCCCCTTCCCACATTGGCACTGCCTTCAGCCAACTTCACTTGCCTTGGCGTTTGAGAAAAGAGCTGTGTGAATTCTTAAGTAGCCCTTGCACAACCTCATTACACCCGCACCACGAATCGCAAGGAATGTGCCACTCTTTTGCTCTGTCTTCCTTGCCCTAACAGAGCCCTCTCAGACGAAACTCCCCTCCACTTTTTTCCTCCTTCAGTGTGGAGAGACATTCTGCTGGTTTTCTACCTATACTTTCAATCAAAGGTTGTTACAAACAGAGGGATGGTTTCTGTGGGGTTACCTTCCTCAAACGTCACAGCAAACCATCCCTCTGTTTGCAACAGCATGGGATACAGGTACAACAGAACTCCTACCAAAAAGATTATATACATACACACATATTTTTGGCACAAGTTTATATTGAGACAGAATAGGATATAAAAGATTTTCTTATATATATGAACCTTTTATACCCTATTCTCTGTCTACATAAAATGAGAGCGAGAATAGGGCATTAAAAACTTCTCTTTTTAAATTAAAAAATTGGGAGAGGGGCTGAGAGGTTGAAGATCCCTCACCCCCCAGTTCCTAATCTTTTCACCATTAAGGGTGATGACAGAAAAATGCAGCCAGCGGAGTAGAATAAGGCCCAACTGTAGTTTAAGTGGTTCAGTTCACCATGGAGGTGGGATTTGCAGATACTGTTTGTCAAGGCTTGAATTGTGCTTTTTTTTTACCTGAGTGATGGTTGGAGTTTTTATGTAGGTATCTCAGGCTCCTTCCACACAGCTGAATAAAATCCCACATTTTCTGCTTTGAACTGGAATATATAGCAGAGTGGAGTCAAATAACCCAGTTCAAAGCATATATTGTGGGATTTTCTGCCTTGATATTCTGGGTTATATGGCTGTGTGGAAAGGCCCTTTGTGTGCCCCCAGGCAACTGCCAGGCTTCGCAGCTGCAAGGCTATTCAACACCAGTCAGGGACCCTTCCACACGACTGTATAATGTGAGATTTTATACAGCTGTGTGGAAGAGGCCCAAGCTGGCTAATTGCAACATTCATACTTGCCTTAAATAGATGAGTTCTTTCTCTCACCCTGGACACTCCACAGATATATATACAGTAGAGTCTCACTTATCCAAGCTAAACGGGCCGGCAGAACCTTGGATAAGCGAATATCTTGGATAATAAGGAGGGATTAAGGAAAAGCCTATTAAGCATCAAATTAGTTTATGATTTTACAAATTAAGAACCAAAACATCATGTTATACAACAAATTCGACAGAAAAAGTAGTTCAATACGCAGTAATGTTATGTTGTAATTACTGTATTTACAAATTTAGCATCAAAATATCACGATAGATTGAAAACATTGACTACAAAAATGCATTGGATAATCCAGAAGCTTGGATAAGTGAGTCTTGGATAAGTGAGACTCAACTGTAAAAGTTATCTTTAACGCCAGCCGTGGATTCATCAAGCCCCCCATGTCGCATGATGTGTTCTGCATACAACTTGATTTTTTATTTTTATTTTTTGTGTCAGGAGCAACTGGAGTTGCTTCTGGAGTGAGAGAATTGGCCGTCTGCAAGGACGTTGCCCAGGGGACACCCGGATGTTTTTGATGTTTTTACCATCCTTGTGGGAAGCTTCTCTCATGTCCCTGCATGGAGCTGGAGCTGATAGAGGGAGCTCATCCCCGGGTGGGATTCGAACCTGGCAGCCTTCAGGTCAGCAACCCAACCTTCAAGTCACGAGGCTTTTATCCCCTTGGCCACCGGAGGCCATGGTTTTTCAAATGTACATTTGAACAATCAATGACATGTTAGACCCCTCTCATTGACATACTGCTTCCTGATACTTTATTTTCCTTCCTATCTATCCTAACCCAAATTATCTCAGGCAACGCTTTGACACTTGTCCAAGCACTTTATTAACGGTCTTGAAATTATGCACTTTCGGCCTTGATCGCCCCCATTTTATCCATTGATGGTGATGTTCACTTTTATTACCTTCCCTATCTGGGCACTATGGTGTTTTTGTATTTTGTGTTTTTATAATTTGTTTATTATATCTGAATGTTATGAGGATATTGTTTTTAGTCATGTATATTGATTTTAATTTGCCATATTTTGTTTCTGCTTTGGGCTTGGCCCCATGTTAGCCGCCCTGAGTCCCTTCGGGGAGATGGTGGCGGGATAGAAAAATAAAGTACAGTAGAGTCTCGCTTATCCAACATTCTGGATTATCCAACACATTTTTGTAGTCAATGTTTTCAATACATCGTGATATTTTGGTGCTAAATTAGTAAATACAGTAATTACCGCGTTTCCCCGAAAATAAGACAGTGTCTTATATTAATTTTTGCTCCCAAAGATGGGCTAGGTCTTATTTTCAGGGGGTGTCTTATTTTTCCATGAAGAAGAATTCACATTTACTGTTGAACAAAAAAAAATGAACATTTATTATATACTGTAGAGTAGTTGTCATCACAAACCAGCATAACCAGACAAACTGTGAATCCTATCAAGAATTTCTTGTTACTACCATTATTTCCATGTACAACTAGTATATACATTTACCAATCCTGAATGCTCTGGTATTCTGTTTGGCAGGCACTGGGCATGCTTCCAAACAAAAACTCTGCTAGGTCTTACTTTCGGGGGAGGCCTTATATTTAGCAATTCATCAAAACTTCTACTAGGTCTTATTTTTCGGGGATGTCTTATTTTCGGGGAAACAGGGTATTACATAGCATTACTGCATATTGAACTACTTTTTCTGTCAAATTTGTTGTCTAACATGATGTTTTGGTGCTTCATTTGTAAAATCATAACCTAATTTGATGTTTAATAGGCTTTTCCTTAATGCCTCCTTATTATTCAACATAATCGCTTATCTAACATTTTGCCGGCCCGTTTATGTTGGATAAGTGAGACTTTACTGTATTATTATTATTATTTATTCATGGAGCAATAGAGCTATAGAATCAAATATTCTGAGAGTTGGAAGAGAGCCCTAAAGAATGTCCAGTCCAGGGCAAAGCCTCGACTATATACACCCCACTTGCCTCATTCCCACAAATCTCTGAGGGTACCTGCCATAGATTCAGTCTGCAGACACCTAGACGATGAGAAGAAGCACCTGCGCGCATGCGCACTTGAGGCCGGAAGGCGGGGCAGAAGGGCGGGAAAGAGAGAAGGGGGGAGGACGTCAGGAGTGACGGGGAGGGGGCAATATGGTGTTTTCTGTGGTGCGGAAAGTGCTTGGTTTTCAACCAAGGGGCGCCCCCCAACGGGGAAGGAGGGTTTTTGTCCGGAGGACTCCTCAGTGGTTCGTGAGAGAGGCTGCCTGAGGCTGAGGGGGGCTTCTTTCCCTCCCCTCAGGCCTCCTTCCCGTCGAGGAAAAGTTGAGAAGAGAAGAGCGCGCGCGCTTGACGCCCAGCAGGGGGCGCCCTCGAGCAGCGCCGAGGAGGAGGAGGAGGAGGAAGCTTGTGAGAGCCGGGCGGCGCGAGCGAAGGAGGGAAAAGGCACCGGGCGGCGCATTCGGAAGCCCAAAGAGCGGCGCTTTCCTTCTCCGCCTGCTGCTGCTGCTTCGCCCACCTCGATTGCAATGGCTCGGGACGGTAGCCCGGCTCTCATCGCTCTCGTCGCCATCACAGCAGGTAAGGAAGAAGCGGGAAGCCACTCAATATGCCAAGGAATATGATCCAGGACCAGGCATGGGCAAACTTCGGCCCTCCAGGTGTTTTGGACTTCAACTCCCACAATTCCTAACAGCCGGTAGGCTGTTAGGAATTGTGGGAGTTGAAGTCCAAAACACCTGGAGGGCCGAAGTTTGCCCATGCCTGCTTTAGGACCATATACTGCTGCTGAACCGCTCTCACAGTCAGGAAGTTCTTCCTATGTATACATCTCAACCTGAACATTAAGCACTTCCTGGCTGTGAGAGCCGCTCATAATTTTTTTTTCGTGTCGTTGCTTCTGGAGTGAGAGAATTGGCCGTCTACAAGGATGTTGCCCAGGGGACGCCTGAATGTTTTGATGTTTTTACCATCTTTGTGGAAGGCTTCTCTCATGTCCCCACATGGAGCTGGAGCTGATAGAGGGAGCTCATCCACGCTCTCCCCGAGTGGAATTCGAACCTGCCAACCTTCAGGTCAGCAACCCAACCTTCAAGTCACAAGGCTTTTATCCCCTAGGCCATCGGAGGCTCCACATCATAAAATCATAGAGTATTATAGGGTTGCCGTAAGTCAGAAGGCACACAACAACCAATATCTTCTTGGCTAGTGTTCAAAAATAATCCTGTCTTGCACAGTCATCACATATAAAGGTTCTTATTCTCAGTCAAACACTGTGACAAGAATATAATAAATTACCTCAGAAGAGTCTGGACATTTAAATTAGCTTTGCCACTCACACTGATTTAAAGCACCCGTTCCCCTAAAACTCAGGAATATGTCCCGTTTCAGTACTCGGATCAGTAATGTACAAATTGAGAGCCGTATCATTCATCCATCTCACAGTAATATGAACAAATCTCTCTTCAAGTTCAACAACTGACTGGTTACAGATAGAGCATCTCTCCACAAACATTACATTAATTGGATTGGTCAGATGCCTCCTTACAAAGCTCACTCTTTTAAGAAGTGGTGCTGTACATCTAATTTGAACTCAGGGTACACTGTGGAATTAATGCGGTTTGAGTTCACTTTAACTTTTGTGGCTCAGTGTTATGGGATTATAGGAGTTTTATAAGGCCTTTTCAAGTTCAAGTTCACTTTATTACGGTCAATGACTAGCTCATAAGAAGAGGGACACAGTCCTGCACAAACACATCAGGTCTAAGGCCTTTCGTCTTCTCTCCCAAGTAGCAAAAGTTGGCTTTCAGAGAATAGCTAAGTGCAATAATGGATTCTGCACATGTGCAATGCCTATGAAACGGCCTCAGAGTACGATTTTTGGATGATGTGATTTTAGTATTGAATGTAATGATTTTAAATGTTAATATGTATTAATTTTAATTCAATCTATTTTAAGTTTAATTTTATATGTATTAAGGTATTGAATGTCGGTCTCATGCTCATGTGAGCTGCCCCAAGTCTCTTCAGGGAGATAAAGGCAGGATACAAAAATAAAGTTATTATTATTATTATTATTATTATTATTATTATTATTGCCACATGTAAGCCGCCTTGAGTCCCCTTCAGGGTGGAGGAAGACAGGGTATAAATAGGGTAAATAAAATAAATAAAATAATAATAGTGCAGGTGCCTTGATAAATTACAGCTACCATGATTCCATAGCATTGAGCCATAGCATTTAAAGTGGTCTCAAACTGCATCAATTCTACAGTGTAAATGCACCTCAGTGAGATTTAATTGCAAGTGGACTTATATAGATTGCACTCTAAATAGCAGTAAACATACCCACAAGACAACTCATATCCAATTATTAATCAGTTGCATGATTTCTTCAGCACCACTCTTGAAGTTTAAAAATAGAGTGGGAAGCTGATTTAGGAGTAGAAGAGTTAGCAGAAGTAGCGTATGGGAGAAGTAGCATTTCATAGAATCATAGAATAATAGAGTTGGAAGAGACCACAAGGGCCATCTAGTCCAACCCCCTGCCACGCAGAAAAAGGACAATCAGAGTACCCCCAACGGATGGCCGTTCAGCCTCTGTTTAAAGTTTTCCAAGGAAGAACCCTCAACCACACTCCGAGGCAGAGAGTTCCACTGTTGAACAGCTCTTAGGGTCAGGAAGTTTTTTCAAATGGTGGAATCATTTCCTTTCTTGGTGGAATCTCCTTTCTTGTAATTTGAATCCTCTGAGGCAAAAGCAAACCTATTCTGAAGAAATCTTGCCAGGACAACCCCATGATAGCTTTGCCTTGAGGTTGTTATAAGAGGGATAGGACTTGCAAGCACATAAATCATACATCACATAAGTTGATAAAAATCTTTTAAGCAGCTTACAATAAAAATTTCAGCATTAACTTCATATCTATCTTGGTACTAAGGAAGAAAACAATGAAATTCTAGGATCTGATGGAAGAGTTCCTTGCTTTTCCATGCATGCCTGCTTTAGAGGTTTTTATCTTGTCGGGACTGCCCTGTGCCCTCAACGTTAACACAGCTGTCATTTATAATCACCCGAACATTTGGAAGAACTTCCTGATCCTAAGAGCGTATCTCCTTGGAAGCCTCCACTGGAATTTAGGGAATGAAGTACGATAAGTAGTACCTCATTTGGAAACTACTTTCTTCTTTAAGGAAAAAAAACTTAAGGAGACAAAAGACACCCCCCCCCCCCAATATTTAAAGTGTAATTTGCCATATACAGGTAGTCCCCAAGTTCCAAACATCCAACTTACATACAACTCGCAGTTAAGACTTACAAGCCACCCACAGTTAAGAACGGGAGTAAGACAACAGGAAGTGAGAGAAATTTACCCCTTGGAAACGAAAGTAACCCCTGAAAGAGTTATCATGGGGAAAAGGTATCTCCACTGAAGTTTTATCACCAATCCTTGTTTCTACAACAAGTATTTTTCAAAATCCAATAATCACAGGGACAGAAAGAAAGGTGAAATCTTCTGAACAGGGGCACAGACATTAAAATAAACGTCACAGGAATGTTAACCCTCCCTATGCTATCCAAAATGCTCTCTCTCTCTCTCTCATAGATAGATAGATAGATAGATAGATATGTAATCACATTACAGCAACAAATCGCAATCTCAATTTTTGCCTTAGTCCATTCACCTTCCCCAAATAGTTTACAAACCACTTCTTTCCCCATTTCCATCCCTCACATTTTCACCCAGAACTCGAGGTGACTGAAGGCATTAAGATAGGTACAGATTCAAAGCAAATATAGGGGAAAACATACCCCCCAAAAGGTGTGCTCATAGAATTAAATACAATTCAAAATGTTTATGTTAAAAAGGAAAGAAACAGAGACACTGTGGGCCCTCTTGGGTTTGTCTCCAGGACACCCGAATCCCTGGATATTTAAATCCCATTATATTCAGTGGTGGTGTAGAGTGTAATGTTCTCCCTTATATTAAATGGCAAGATCTAGGTTTGTTTTTTGCGGGAAGGGATATTTTCAATCCATGGGTAGTTGAACCTGTAGGCACACAATCCATGAATATAGAAGGCTATTAAGAGTTCTTTCCTTATGATAGGTAAATTCATCACAAGCTGAACATGAGCCAGCAATGTGATGGAGCTGTAAATAAGGGCTAATGCAATGGCCAGACTATATTAGTGAGTGTCCAACGTCTACATCCCAATTAGTTGCTCTATTCTGGGCCACTCAGACCTCATTGGGAATATTACTGTCAGCCCTCTTCATTCACTGTAGTTAGGGGCACAGGCATGTTGCAAGTCGTTGCAAGTCATTATGAAGTGGAGTCCACGACATGCAAGTGTGAAGAGGAGCAAACCACAGACCACCTACAATGCAGTCTGAGCCCTGCCACATGCACAATGGAGGACCTTCTAATAGCAATACCAGAGGCACTCCAAGTGGCCAGCTTCTGGTCAAAGGACATTTAGTATACAGTAATGCCAAGTTTTTTTAACTTTGTGTTTTCAAATACATTACAACTTATACCCTCGGTTCACTTCTGACATGATAAATAAATAAGGGGCACATGACCCCCATGAAAGCAAAACAACAGGAATAAAGAAAATGTTGGGTCTTTTACCTGAGAAATCACTGCTCTAGGAATTTCTAGATCATCTAGCACAACTCTGTGGTCAACTTCTACTGGAAGGTGAACACAGAATCGCCCTGGAAGAACTAGACCCTTTCCACACTGCCTCTATATCCCAGGATCTGCCAGTCTAAAGCAGATAATCTAGGATCAGATCCTGGGATATAGTGCAGTGTAGAAAGGGCCCTAGAAAATCCTAGAGAGATACTACCTCTAGAAATATATGACTTGAGGTAGTCATTCTGGAGGACCTAGAGATTCCTAGAGAGAATGTTTTAAATCAAAGCTGTGAATAGTCAAATATGCAAAAGTCAAAACTGGAAATGTGGACGGGCAACTATGTACTGGGTGCCATATTTGGCAAAGCATATAGGGCAGTGCTTCCTAAACTGTGGGCCCCAACCCCAAATGGGTTCCTCTTACCTCAATGTTGGGGTCTTGAAAAATTTTATGAACCTCACCTAGTGGCTGTTTTAGACATTTACATGACTCTTGTGCAGTGTTTACTGTAGTCTCTACAGATGCTTTAGATTTTCCATTAAAAAGAAAATCAACCTGTTTTTGCAAGCCTTGCAAATGCTGATTTATTGTCAGTAAATGTTTGGTCTTTATACTTATTTTATATACCTGTATATCTGGGGTCACAAATAGTTTTCCCAGGCCAAAAGGGATCCTGTATGGAAAAGTTTAAGAAGCTCTGGTACAGACAACTTGCCATGAGTTCAGAGAAGGGCAAGAAAGGTAAGTAGAGTATGGAAAACAAGTCCTGCCAGGAAAACGTGAAAGGCTTGGATATATATTTAGCCTGAAGAAGAGAGTGTAGAGGAGGAGAACCACAGTACTCATATCTGAAAGACTGTCATTACAACATAAGAAGGCCATATTAGGTCAGGATTATCTACCACAATGTTCTGGTCACACTGTGGTCAATCAGGTGCCTAAAGGGCATCCCACAATCAGTGCATGAGTCCAGAACATCCTCCTCTCACTTAATGTTCCCAATACATAGTCTATGTAGGCATGGACTCTAGGGCTGAAGTCCAGACCACTACTTCTTTAACTGTGGGTCCCACCCCCAAATGGGGTCCCCTTGGCTCAGTGTTCAGATCAGAAAAAAATGACAACAGTAAAAGGTTTCTGAATGTTACCCATTTTACACAAACCCACTAGCAACAACATGCATTGTTTCAGCAGACTGCAGAAAATGCTTCAGCTGTACTCCATAAAAAGGAAAACCAGCCTGTTTAGAAAGGCTTGCAAATGCTATTTTTAAAAAATCAGGAAACATTTGATATTTATGCCTGTTTTATATACCTTACCTATATACTTGGGGTCACATTAAACTTTCTTGGGCAGAAAGGAATCCCGAGTTGAAAAGGTTTAAGAAACCCTGCTCTGGTTTATGGAAGAAGGTAAAAGTCAGATCTTATGTCATCCAAAATTGATCCTTTTTACTAGAATCTAACATTATTCTCAGGGACTTGTTCTCTGCCGCTTCAAAGAACAGAAATTGCTATAGTGGATTTATATTACATGAAGATAGTTTTTTTTGTTCCACATTAGAAGCAATGTCTTTTTGATAAGCAATTTGAAAATAGAATCAATTCCCCAGAAAGATTGCTGGACTGCTCATTGTTGGGCAGAGGCAGAACACGCATCTTCCAGCTCTTCATCTGTTGAAGGATGTTTTGGTTCTAAATTCCTTGCATTTACTAGGATTTTTCAAAATGTGCCAATTATTCGAATCTGTGTGATAAATTACATGTTTCTGTAATACTGGTGAACATGAATTTTTTGAAGTTATCCTCCAAATTGTTTCTTTCTTAAAGGAACCCGTACTCTCTCCAAAGAGCATTTTCAAATAGAGTTTTCCTGAGCTTCAATCCCAGCAGTGTTGCTGGATACTGGTATAGCAATAAAGGGGCATAAAGGTTTGACATCTAGAAAGTAGCAGTTAACAAGTTTGGATTCTACCTAAATATTAAATGAAAACATTGATTTCAGTCAAGTCAGTCATGTCTTTTTCTGAAAAATCAACATATTTTCCACATTCATAAATTTACATGCAACACACATTTGAATCTTTGTGAAGGACCCATAACCCAGAATATAGTAATTGTTTTGGCTTCTTGTTTAGGTTAAAAAAAGGAAATGCTTTCCAGACCCCAAACAGGGAATATCCCTTTAATAAGGGAAATTGCCACATCGGGTTTTTTTTTTGTATCAGGAGCGACTTGAGAAACTGCAAATCACCTCTGGTGTGAGAGAATTAACCATCTGCAAGGGCATTGCTCAGGGGACGCCCAAACCTTTTTGATGTTTCACCATCCTTGTGGGAGGCTTCTCTCATTTCCCTGCATGGGGAGCTGGAGCTGACAGAGGGAGCTCATCCGTGCTTTCCCCAGATTCGATCCGGCAACCTCCAGATCAGCAACCCACCCTTCAGGACAGCAATGGGTTTAACCCATTGTGCCACTGGGGGCTCCTACCACACCAATAAGAAATACTTTTCTGGTCCTCAAATAAGTGATATCCCTTTTAATAAAATATGCCTGGTAATCCAAGCACATGTACAAGGAAGTAAGATCAGTAGCTCTTTCTTGCAGATAAAGATATGTTTTATTACATATTATATTATGTATAGAACTTGCAGGAAGGAAGAGGAGAAAGTTGGGGAAAGTGAAACTTAGGTAAAAAGGTTAAAGGTAAAGGTTTTCCCCGATGCCACTGTAAATAGATATGAAAAAACTGAATTCTGTACAGTGTGCAGGTCCCCTTGTTTTTTTCTTTATCCTCTTGTTATGTGAAGACCATCTAAAGACACTCAAAAAACCATGTTGATGTTTTTCCATTTTACAATTTAACAAAAACAGTTGATAACTATAAAAAACTTACTTCAAAGATAGTCACTCGTCATAGAAAGTTATCTTACATTTTTTAAATGAGTATGTTATGTTTGGAAGAACATCTGTCAGGTACATTCGTCAATGTGCCAAGATCGGCTTCCTGTTAAAAAAATTATTAAGCAGAATACAGAAAGTTCATTGCTGTGTACTGGAAGAAGCAGTCTGAATATATTCTATGTTGTTAAATATTCCTAGTTTTGGCTATAGTTGCTCCTTTCTGCCTAATGTCTTATGTGCCTCAGTGTATATACAGTCAGCTTTCTGTATCCATGGCTTGAAAATATTCATTTTTTCTTCAAAAAGCATACCTTTATTTTGCCATTAAATATATCATTTTACTATGCCATTGCATAATGGGATTTGAGCATTCACAGATTTGGTATCCATGACGAGTCCTGAAATCTAAACCTCTTGATATCAAAGTCCCACTCTATTTTGAATAAAGATAACCCATATTTCCTTGTACATCAAGGTTGCAATTGAAACTTGCATTAAAAAGCACATACATAAACCATTACAATTTGCTAAGAAGAGTTGCATATTCAAACCTTTTAATTCTAAAAATACTATCACTTCAGAGGGTGTAACAGAAACACTCAAAAAAGCATTTCCAGTGTGGTATCGCAGTTGTATTTGTTGTGGTTCCACTCATGTTCCCTATGATAAAAACATGATTTGATATACAGAAGTTAGTCTCTAAACCAGGGATGGGAATTAAGTATCTATCCAGATTTCATTGAACTGCAATTCTTTCCATTCCTCTCCATTGTGTGTACTAGTGATTGAGGGTTGCTGGGATTTGTGGTTTAACAAACTTCACATCATTCCCAGGTCCCATCTACACTACCATATAAAATCCAGATTTCAACTGGATTGTATGACAGTGTAGACTCATATAATCCAGTTCAAAGCAGATAATCTGGATAATCTGCTTTGATAATCTGGATTATGTGGCAGTGTAGATCCATCCCCATTATATCTCCACATGCTTATAATATGTCAAATTATCCTATCTACACAGTTACTGAAGTTTATGTTCCATGTGATAGTTAACAAATATAACTACCTAGTAGTTATGTGATTAGAAGTTTGTGGCATGTCTAATGACGCAAAATGTAATTTCTACTCCCATTTCCAACTCTCAAATAATGGAGATCTTGTAGAGTCATTTCTCTGTCTTCTGAAATTCAGTAGGTGTTAGGTACATGTTCAAGGACAGTTTTTTACATTAGAGTTTGAAACTTACATTTTTAAAAACTTTTTTCTACTAAATTATTTTCTAATATTTTCATAGCTGACCATTTTTGCACAACTATGATGTGAGAAAGGAAAGCTTCAGAAACAAAATGCAGCCAGCACATGATAGCTATAAAAGCTGTGCACTTATCAATATCAGCTACAGTTTTCAGAGAAACTGAAAACTATCATTCCTATCCCACACCTCCCAGCAGCACAGGAAGAAAATTGGATGTTCTTTTTCTCAACATGGGGGAAATGGCGAATTACAATCCCCAGAGGACATGTGAAGGCCTGGGGTGTGGGGGTGGGCATGGGAGATTTTCTGAATCTTTTCTGCTTGTTTTTTTCTGAGGATAATTAAATTTATTTACTTACCATATTTGTACCCTGCCCTTCTCACCCCAGAGCAGTCTCAAGACGGCTTTACAACAGGCACCAATTTGATACCATACACACATATATTAAAATGAACAGTTACTGTTAAAACCAAACAATTAAAACACGAAAGCAGTGTTTTCTTTTATGATGATGATATTTACGACAAGTATAGGACATATATATTTTTCAGAAAAATTTCTAAAAATTATGCACCATAAAGACTTTTAGGTGAGACTATTGACAATGCCATATCATTGTAATTCGTGGTCATTTTTTTCTAATGGGATTGCCTTATGTGTGCCAGACCCTTTATAGGATTAGAGATGACAAAACAGTGTCTTTCATTTACTAATGTTCATGGCTTCTTTGAGATTTTATTTTTATTTTCTTTAGAGACCACCCAAATCAAAGATGTTTGTTGTGGTTTTATTTATTTTTTGCATGTCAGAGCTTTATAGCTCCATTTGTAACACAAATTAAAATTTTATATATACACACATACATACACACACACACACACACACACACACACACACACACAGTTTGTACCAAAAGTTTGAATACAATAAATTTTTAATAAACCAGACATGCTAATCTTGTGTCAAGCTCAGCTATAGATAATACATTTTATAGCAGGGGTACTCAAACTTTTTAAGCAGAGGGCCGGTTTGTGGTCCCTCAGACTATTGGAGGTCTGAACTATAGGATCGGGGACTTCAAGAGAAGGGTCTGGGTGGCCTTCAATGGAATGCGTGGTGTCGGTCCAATTTTCATTCATGCCTCCAGCAGGCCACGCTAACCCACTTTCAGAGATCTAGAATGGTCCAGGCCAGTCTCAGTAGCTTCCTTCTAATGATCTAAAACCAATGCTAAAAGAACTATTGGCTTTTTATTTGATGTTCTATGCAGCCTATTTACCATAAAGTAGCTCCCCCAAAATAATTGCTTTCAGTGTTCCAAAATAGTAAACTTCCCTAAGGCATTCAAAATGACTGTCACATAGTGCAAAGTACGCAGCAGCATGTTCCCCCCCCCCCCCACACACACACACACTTACAGTTGATAGATTTACTGCTTTGTGTTGTGTGGTTTCCGGGCTGAGTACTGTAGAAAGAAACCAAAGGGATCCTTGTCTCCTTTGATCCATGTCATGTCCCAATGTGGTTCATATGGTGTACTGTCAGTAATTTCCCAAATTTGTATCACTTCAGTTGACTTCTGGAAGTTCAGTTTACTTTAAGAGCTGTAAGGGAGCTCTGATCTTCACAGAAGCAGTTTTTTCAATTTTTTGAAACCTACTCTATTGCTTCCCTGGGCATCATTTTATGAATTTAGATTGTGAACCTGTTCTCAGCAAACATTTACAAAACTTCACAACATGAAACCAAACTTGGTCTTGTTACATCTATTTTCCCATTGTGAGTGGTGATGGGATAAGTGTAAAAGCATTCCCCAATAAAAGCACTGACCAAGAAGGTTACATATTGTTCCCCTACCATTGCTCCTTCCATCAAAATTGAATCCCGTTATGACTGCTTTTCTCCAAAAAGATAGGAAAATCCATTCACAGAACTTATGTGTCATGCTTCCTATGCCCCAAGAGAAGGAAAAAAAATAGGCAGGATTAAAAACTTGCAGAGTAAAAAGCTTCTAATGATCAGAAGCTACAAAACTGGGAAATCCTGAAGATCCCTGTTCCGGTAAAACAAGCCAAATCTTTAACTGAAGGGTAATTCTAGTTTGGTTGCATGTTATGATGCTTTGTAAGTTTCATCTGTGTTCTGCCTTCAAGCCAGATGTATAATCTGCTTTTACGTCTCCCAGTGACTGGTTTATGGATTTTTGATACTCCTTTCAAAATAATGTCAGTCTTCCAATTACTATGATTATTGTTGCGTGGTTTGTGGTTGCCTGGGAACAGAAAGGTTTTTCTGTGTGTTGCCACAATTTGAGGTCATTTGTCTTTTCTTTTGTTGTGACAGTGTTTACTGTTTTGGTATAAAGCAACCCTAGCATACAGGATTTTCAGCAAGGCTTGAAACAAGCCTAATTCAATGAAAGGTGTCCAGCAGTTTCAGCTGTCAAAAATATTATACACTCAATTGAATTCTGTTCTTTGCTACCCTTTTACTTGTGCATGATATTAGACTAGTGTGGGCAGCATTTGTCAAATCTTTCTTTCCCTCTCGATAATCTTTTGATTTTATTCATATATTTATTTAGTAGAGTGATGCACATAATACTGTATAAACACAGAACAGTAAAACAGATATTCATGTCAAAGATATACAACTTGAGATTACATATTAGTCTGTTATCTTGCATACAGTTAGAATTTTCCCTGAAAATGTCACAGATCTGAGCCTACTCCTCACATTTCTTTGACTTCTGGCTTTCAAATTTCTATTTCTTTTTACTATGAGATGCATGTATAGGTAATGAGTTTATATAGATGATATATACTTGACACAGTGAGTTGTAGTCCACAAAAGTTTAAAGCCATGTTAAAATTGTTGATCTCTAAAGTGATATTATTCTCCAAAAGGAGAAAGGTGCATTGTAGCCAATTTCACATAAATGATTGGAAGATGAAAAAAAAAACTTTTATTCACAGAATAAAATATTCACAGAAAGGAAAGCTTAGATACTACTGTAGATCTAAATTACCTTGGCCTGATATCTAAAGTTATCAATGTAGTAAGCTGTTTTGTTTTCTAAATAACGTCATTTTGTAATGAGATATACCTTTGCAATACAGATTCTTACATTTCATATGATATTACATGAATGAATATTTTAAGAATTAAAACTATAATAGGGCATAACAGTACAACATTTCACCTCCCAGTTAAGATACTAGCTTCCATAGCAGCTAGTTAATGACCTAAAGCCTCTTTAAATAAAACATTGGTTGATATCAGAAGGAGAATAATGAAGAGACCAGATATCCTTCCTGCAAGGGAGCTTCACAGTCAGGAGCATCCACCAAGAAGACCCTCTCTCACAATCTCCCAAAAATCCCCCCCCCCCCCGGAAAAAAAATCTCAAAATTTGGGCAGACGTATTGTCGCTCAGTTATCTAGTCAAGCCATATAACATTTTATAGGCCATAATGAGCATTCTGAATTGTGATCAGAATAGACTGATACTCAGGGAAGTTGTCATCGAATGAGTTATGACAGGAGGAGAGGCAACAGGAAAAGACTAAGAGGGCTATTATTATCATTATTATTTTATTATGACACAGAAAACAAGATAGATATGCTGGATTTCGTATCACAAAATCACAAGTCGAACACTTCCCAAGTGTCTAGGACTGTGTGATGTATTTTCGGATGATGCGTGCAGATCCCAGTAGGGTGGCCTTTTGCAGTTGGCAGATCGTGATTTTGTCAATGTCTATTGTTTCCAAATGCTGGCTGAGGTCTTTTGGCACGGCACCCAATGTGCCGATCACCACCGGGACCACCTGCACTGGTTTCTGCCACAGTCTTTGAAGTTCAATCTTGAGGTCATTATAGCGGCTGAGTTTTTCCTGTTGTTTTTCGTCAATGCGACAGTCACCTGGGATGGCGACATCAATGATCCAAACCTTTTTCTTTTCCACAACTGTAATGTCTGGTGTGTTGTGTTCCAGAACTTTGTCAGTCTGGATTCGGAAGTCCCACAGTATCTTTGCGTGCTCGTTTTCCAATACTTTTACAGGTTTGTGATCCCACCAGTTCTTTACTGCTGGCAGGTGGTACTTGAGGCATAAGTTCCAATGAATCATTTGGGCCACATAGTTGTGCCTCTGTTTGTAGTCTGTCTGTGTGATTTTCTTACAGCAGCTGAAGATATGATCAATGGTTTTGTCGGTTTCCTTGCACAGTCTGCATTTTGGGTCATCAGCTGATTTTTCGATCTTGGCCTTAATTGTATTTGTTCTGATGGCTTGCTCCTGGGCTGCAAGGATCAGGCCTTCTGTCTCCTTCTTCAGTGTCCCATTTGTGAGCCAGAGCCAGGTCTTCTCCTTATCAGCTTTTCCTTCAATTTTGTCAAGGAACTTTCCATGCAAGGTTTTGTTGTGCCAGCTGTCAGCTCTAGTTTGTAGTGCGGTTTTCTTGTACTGATTTTTTGTCTGCTGTGCTTTGAGGAATTTCATTATTATTATTATTATTAGCAGCAGCAGCAGCATTAGCATTTATTTTCAGCTCTTTGGATTCAGTGTGACATACCCATGAAAATATCTAAATGGTGAGAGACTTAACTTTCTTTCTTCTGGATATGAAATGAATCTGATATGGTAAGTGTCCTAAATTTAACTCCATCCCAGAT
The DNA here is from genome assembly GCF_035594765.1 of Anolis carolinensis. NCBI lineage: Eukaryota > Metazoa > Chordata > Lepidosauria > Squamata > Anolidae > Anolis > Anolis carolinensis. The sequence continues at coordinate 43,138,831 of NC_085846.1, forward strand.
ATTTATAGAAAAGCTGCTGTATCTTAAGAACATAAGAGCTACATGGATCAAACTAGAAACCTCTGTAGCCCCGAGTTTAATTCACACACTGACCAATTTATATATAGGACTTGAATACAACTGCATCATCCCCTTTTATTCCCCAGCAACTGAAATTAAAAACATACTGCAGCACCATATAGTCATCATGACTAGTAGCCATTTATAGCATTTTCCACCATCATTTATTCAGTCCTTTTCAAAAGTTGTTCCCAAGTTAGCAGACATCGCTATATCTAGCAAATCCCACAGTTCTATGTGCGGAAATATTTCCTTTTATCTCTCCTCTTATCAATCTTTATTTAGCTGCAGTGGGTAAGACCAGATTCTAAAATTATAAGAAAAAGTGTCTTATCTGTTTTTGCCACATCAGGCTTGATTTTGTACACATCTGGCATGTCTCCCCTCCCCTTTCCTCTCAATTTGTCATTGTTGCCTTCCAGTCATATCTGAGTTACAACAACCATCACAGAGATTTCTTAGCAAGATTTGTTCAGGTGTGGTTTGGCTTTGCCTTCCTCTGAGGTTGAGTGTGATTGGCCCTAGGCTCAAATATTGTAACCTTTCATGATAGGGAAGTTGATGTTACAGTTGCTTAAGCATTTTAGTTCCCCTTTTCTGCAGCTTTTCCAGCTCTGTACAGTAGAGTTTCACTTATCCAACATAAACGGGCTGGCAGAATGTTGGATAAGCGAATATGTTGGATAATAAGGAGGCATTAAGGAAAAGCCTATTAAACATCAAATTAGGTTATGATTTTACAAATGAAGCACCAAAACATCATGTTAGACAACAAATTTGGCAGAAAAAGTAGTTCAGTACGCAGTAATGCTATGTAGTAATTACTGTATTTATGAATTTAGCACCAAAATATCACGATATATTGAACATATTGACTACAAAAATGCGTTGGATAATCCAGAATGTTGGATAAGCGAGACTCTACTGTAATATCTTTTCTCAGGTGAAGTAACCAGAACTAATTGATATCATATCATGGATTTGTATAATGGTGATTTTATTTTCTAATTATGTCCAATGTGGAATGTACCCTCTTTTGACAGTAAGTCAACGTTTTATCACTATTTAAATATCCGCTTCCTGATCGCTCATTGCCAGATGAGATTCATACCTCATGTATCAGTGGTTATGTGGAGTTAGGGTTCTCCCCCCCCCCCCCCCACACACACACACACATATAATCACGTTGATTTTTATTGCTTTTTAATGTCCATTTCCTTCAATTTAAAGAGACACTTTGGGAACATTTCATAATCAGTTTTTTAAAACTAAATTGCATTGTAAAATGTATGAATAATAGTTTCTATATCTTTACAACCCCTTCAGCATTGTGGAGAAACCAAGCAAATCACTTTAGAGGGTTTATCAGTTGTGTATGTGTAACTACTCATAAAAAGGTTCTCTAATTATTGCTGATATAAATTTAAATGGTGGCAAATTCCACAGCCATGTCCATTGCATATTCAGTGCATTTTCTCACTAGACTTTCAACTCTGACTGCATGGCATACAACATTTCTATCCCATTGTATTGAATTCCCACCCTATAGGTTAAAAACAATCATATCATTATATTTTTCCATTCTTCCTTCAAGCCCAATAGTTATTATTTTAAAATTCCATGCAAAGGATTCTAGCAAATAAAGATTATATTATTATTATTATTATTATTATTATTATTATTATTATTATTTATACCCCGCTTTTAGAGACTCTAAGTAGCTTACAGTAAAACTAATACAATCCAGTTTAAAACCTAAAAATATAGGTAGGTTAAAGGAAAAGGTTTTCCCCTGACATTAAGTCCAGTCGTATCCAACTCTGGGGGTTGGTGCTCATCTCCATTTCTAAGCCAAAGAGCTGGCGTTGCCCATAGACACCTCCAAGGTCATGTGGCCTGCATGACTGCATAGAGTGCCATTACCTTCCCGCTGGAGCGGTACCTATTGATATACTCATATTTGCATGTTTTTGAACTGCTAGGTTGGCATAAGCTGGAGCAAACAGCGGGTGCTCACTCTGCTCCCCGGATTCGAACCTGCGACCTTTCAGTCCACAAGTTCAGCAACTCAGTGCTTTTACACCCTGCGCCATTGGGGACTCCTAAAAATAAAAATAGAAATATACAAACATTAAAATACAATTAAATATTAACAATATTGAATATAAACAGTTAAAACTCTTAAAACTGATTTAAAATCCTTTTATAACTAAAACCATGAATTATGGGGCCTTCTGTTAAAAAAAAGTCCTCCTTTCGTTCTTTTTACAAAATTTAGGAATGGTTTCGTCATGGATAAATTTTTTTAAAATCCCTTGCTTCTTTAGGCTAAATTATTTATCTAATCAGATGCATGGGACTGGGAATAAACATTATTAATTAATTTTATAAGTATCACCATTAAATGGGGGCATTCAACCATATCAGAAGCCTCTTAAAATGATGTAATTTGTTTTTGCTTGATTGCCTTTTTATGTAAAGTTCATTTTCTTTAATGAAGAGTCCCCTAATAACAGCTCTGAAATAATCCTATAGCATAGTATGTTTTATTTCTGGTGTCTTATTTTTTTGAAAAAGGTTTTTATTGTTTTATTTATGGAAATAAATAAATTATGGAATCAGTTGTACATTTATTGCTTAATAAAGCTGCGTGGAGCCTCTATTTTTTGGTTCCATTGAAAGCAGTTTGGAATCCAAAACATGGCATACTTTATAAGAAACTTGTTCTTGACTGAAAACAGGACTGATGCCTATTGAATTAATATACTGCCTGAATGAGGAGCAAGCTCAGAATCAGTCAATCAATCCGTCAATTTTATCTCAGTCCAAAGACCGAAAGGGAAAGGGAAATATAAGGAACCAAAAAATCTTTATGATCGAACAAACAATATAATTCAAAGAATAGAGTCATAACTGTGTTGTCAAAGGCTTTCATGGCCAGAATCATTAGTTTTTTCAGGCTGTATGGACACGTTCCAGAAGCATTATCTCCTGACATTTCGCCCACATCTATGTCAGACATCGTCAGAGATTGTGACAGCCTCCTGAAGACAGGCTATGTCTGCCTTAGGTCTTTCGATTATTTTATCACCTTATATGGTTTTAAAATCTTTGTTTAATCCATTTATATTACATGAAACAATCCTAAGAGAGTTCATCATTGAGTCAGGGTCCAGCATCCTTCATTATGAGACCACTACTGATGTAAAGCTGCACTGTTGTAATCTCACAGTGCAACTTGAACAAAACCCTTAATCAGAGTAAGGGAAACAACTTTCTGCACCTAATCTTAAATGACCGACATCTGAGAAAATTATAAGGAAAATTAGCAATTGAAAGGTGAAGCAACTACTGTTCACATAAGGACAAGATGGTGATTTCACCCAATCTCAAGGACATCAAGCACTTTTCTTCATGCAATAACCCAAGAAGACACTATTCACTTGAATGCTGCCATCTCCCAATTTTTCTTTTCCTTCTAACAATCAGTTGGACTTTTCTTTTAATATTACAGGGGTTTGTTCATTCAGTGAATGATACGTCCAAAGCCTCTAGCAGATGTTCTGCTTCTTGTGACATTTTAACTGCATAGGATTCGTCATGGACAGGAACCACCTACAGTTTTAAATTGGTAAATTTAGAAATTTAACAGTTATACCTCTTTCCCAGTTTCCTTTTCTTGATGATGATCTGATAGAATCCATGGATGAGCACATTGTCTGGCTCAAGCACAATCTCTGGACAGACTTCTCATAGCAATTTAGTTAGCAAGAAAAATATGTCATATTTCACTTTTGACTTCAGGACCCTTTTCAAGCATAAATTACATCGGCAGCTGTAATTTTCAAGCTCTGTGAGTTAACCTGTAAATCAACTGTCATATTTTTGGATTACTGAAATGTTTGCTTGATTGTTAGCTTTCAATGTTTTGTTGATCTGCAATGCTGTCTTATCTTAGCTGACAGGAGGATTGAGTTGTCTCTATATAGGAAGATCTCACAACTTCAAGCTTAATTTCACTTTTCGTGATCATGAGTATCTTCTGTGATTGATTGTTTGGCACTTGGTCTGGGTTTATTTTGCGCTAGAGAAGATATATATTCTTAGTTGCATTCAGTCTCTCATGATTTCCATGTGTCATCTTGTATTCACTCATCTTATCATCCTTATGGCTGCTGTTAGCCATCTCTTGGTATTTCAAAAGAAAGGATCTTGAGAGATTGATACCCTGTTAATTTGGTGTTCAGGTACTTTTGGTTAGGGACTTGGCCAAAGGAGCCCGTAAACCAGGGGTTCTAAAACTTTTTCAGCCACTGAGCCCTTTTTGAAGCAAACGTTTCTTGTGGAGCCTCAAGAAATGTTTATATATTTTATTATATCATATTATATTAAATTATTTATAATGTATATGTATCAGGAATATATTTATACATTATAACACATTGTGTTTTAACATTTGACAGATGGGCAGGATGGTGTGTGTTTGTGTGAACAAACTAAAAAAAGAACAAATTCCTATGCACACTGTACATATTTTGTTCGTAGTGCAAAAAGAAAGAAAGAACAATACAATATTTAAAATGAAAAATAATTTTAACCAACATAAACTTAACAATATTTCAGTGGAAGACCCCAGGGGCTATCCAGTCCAAACCCCTTCTGCCATGCAGGAAAAGCACAATAAAAGCTCCCTCAACAGATTGCCATCCAGCCTTTGTTGTAATAATAATAATAGCAATAGGAGCAACCCCAGGGGCCATCCAATAGAACTCCTTTCTGCCATGCAGGCAAAGCAAAATCAAAGCACTCCCCTGAGCGGTGGGAGGAAAATAGGGTTTTTGGAAGCAAGGAAAAAAGGCTTTTTGTGGTGAGGGAGTCAGGGGAGGGGGGAGCAGGCCAGAGGAAGAAAAGCTTGGAGGGGAGAGAGAGGAGGAGGGAGGGGGAAGAGAAGCACGATGCCCCTCAATATAATTTGTTGATCCCCAAGGGCTCCCCGGAGCACACTTTGAGAACCGCTGCTGTATACAGTTGTTAACTATAGCCACCTTATTGCTTGCTAGCTACCATTGTAACCTACTCTGGGCCCAGAAAATACCTTTTTATTATCTCTTGCTTAGTTATTCGTTAACTTACTTTAAAGCTTATAAATGGCAAAATTCACCAAGGGTGAAGGAGGCACCCTCCACTTTCCTTAACTAATCTAGGTAAAGGGAAGAGCTCATTGTGCATGCAGAGAATATGTGGGGAGGGCAATGAGATGATTGTATGAGTATCTCATTATATCAGTATGAATTAAAGTTCATTTAATCATGACACTGAGTTTTTTGGAATATATTTTATTTTTAATGAAGGGAAACATTTTTTCTTGTTTGGATTAGCTCAAAGATGACTTGAGTTCCTGATTTCCCTGGCATGAGAAGAGTAAGTGTACAAAATTAAGATATCTATTTTGTTTTGATTTATTCATTATACCATTTTATACTGTTCTTCAACAACAGTTTTAAGGGGACAACCTAATCATCATATAAAAATGATTAAAGCTGTATATGACCCAGTCCATTTTTTATAAATTGTAAAAATGAAAAAGGTTCTGTCTGGCACCAAACATATCTATGTGGGCATTACATTAGTCCTTCTAGGGAGAATTAATTCCAGGCACAGGGCACAATAGTGGAAACTCCCCTCTCTGCCTTCCATCTTACCTCAGACACCAGGAATCCTGAAGGAGAGCATCCATAACATGAAAGATATGTAGAATTATTCTGGCACTGTTTGTTTAACAGTATAGAAACTAGTAGAATTGCTTGTGAATAGCAGGAAATAGTCCAGTGGAGGTCACATGAGTTGTTCAAAATGAGTGTAACTGCTGATTCCTTTAAACATTTATTGTGTTGCTTTAAAAAAAGCCATTTTATAAGAGAGATGTTCAGAACTAGATAAGGGAGGCTGAATTCGTGCCAATGCCAGGGAATCCAAACAACCCTATGTACGGCAGATCTCTGCAAATTCGCAAAACGTAATGCCACACTAAGATTTCATGATATCGTATGGCATCTAAATGTATCAATAAAATACATGACCCATTCCCTTCAGAACTGGGATTGTTCAGTTGCTGTGGTAACCAAACTTCCCTGCCAAGCATGCAACCTTGACTTTCTCAAAGCCATCTTTTTTCTGGAATGGTGTAATCCCTTAGGCCATATGTCCTTGTCTACACCTGTCTGAAAAATCTGGAGTTAAGGGCTGCAATCATTTATGGAGAATCAGGCTGCTGGTGATTATGTGGTGCGATTTTGGGGGGATATTTCGCTTTTACATGTGGTTTTAAATTTATTTTAATATATTTTAAAATATTTTTACTAATAGAATGTGGAGAGTAGGGAAGGATGAAAAAGTGCATATAAAATAGGGATATTTTAACTTCCTATTTGGTTGCTTTTTATCTAATATAAAAAAAGGATTCTATGATGTTCAAGAAGTTTTTCCCCTTATTGAAACTAAAATATAAAAATTGAAAAGTGGTGTAGATTGAAGCAAAGCAAAGAGGATAGAAAAGTCAAGAAAAGAAACACTTCCCACCCACTCACTATTGTCTACTTCATGATAAAAAAAATCAATCATTCTTATCTTTTTATTTAAAGTAAATAAAATTTTCAGGCTCCTTTGAATATTACTGGAGATCCCATTATTCATGTTCCTACATCTCTGTAGTGTTGACTCAGGCTGGATCAACACTTTCATACAATCCAGATTATCAAAACAGATAATTCACATTATCTGCTTTGAACTGGATTATATGAGCCTATTCTGCCATATAAACCAGTTCAAAGCAGATAATCTGGATTTTATATGGCAGTGTAGATGGGGTCTTATTCTTAGTAATATAAAAAAACCTAATGATTTTCTTAGTTTTAATATTTTTCTTTCATTACACAAACAGTGTAATTAATTTTTAATTTTTATATTCATATGTTAATTCACTTGCTTGTTTTAATTGCATTGTGTCTTGTTGTCATTAGCCGGCTTCAGTCCCTATACTGGGAGAAAAGTAGAATTAAAATTAATCAGATAAATAACAGTTCTCAAGTAAGATTGCCATTTTGCCAGTCAAATGAATAGTTGACTGGCTAGCTGTTTTGAAGTTCTTATTAAAGTAGTCATGAAAAGGATATCATTATATCAATTAAATTGAATGGACTAACCCATTTGTAAAACATCAGACCATCATTTGAGAATGAGAGTCCTCTTATTTGATAGCAGTTGCAATTGACTCAGTCTAGATCCTGTGCATTTTGACCAGTTGTCTTGCTGCTTTGTTTTCTTCAGGAACTTTGTATTTATGACTACATATCTCTGAGCTTGTGCCAAAAAAATGTCTAAAGGTCAGAGTCTTCTGAACAAAGGGTGCCTTTCCTTTGTCATGTGTAGTGGAATTATTTTTTAAATTGCTGCTTGTTTCTGTCACCATTTTGCTGCTTCTGTGTGGTTATCTGTTGATTTTACTGTTGTTTTAGGCATGAAGTGTATGAACAATGCTGAAGGAAGGAGAATGAGTTAAATTGACTCTAGGAGATCAAAGCAAAGTGTGTCATTAGTAAAAGTGAAAGGAAAAAAACTGCCTTCTACCCCTAACAACAAGCAGTCCAGGTATTATTGTAGATGAGATAGGGACTCACTGAATCATTCCTGCAGTCCATACTGTATATCATTCATTATACACCAAGCCATCACAATGGCTGGAATTTTCTTAACTTTATAGCAGAACTATTGTTGCTTTCATGAACTAAACATATCCATACCTCTTGCATATTATTAAGATAACAGTACTTGATATGTTATAAATAAACATGCACCACCAAGCAACATTTATTCTCAACCAACCTGTGTAGGAAAACATTATTTTTAAAGCTTGTTAAAATAAAGTGTGGGGTTTAAAAAATATTGTATTTTGGAGGAGGGGCAGCATTTTAAAAGGGCTTGATGCTGTAAACAACCGTCCTAATGAGATCAGAGTTCATACTGAAATAAAAAGCTACAAAACAAGCCAGCACTCTTATTATACGTTTAAAATCCTAACTAGGGTCCTGTTGTTGCTTTAATGTAGAGACATGTGATGGTAAGCTTGGAAATTGCAGGAATCAGAAGCCTGATGGCTGGGAACTAAGCACATTGTTGTTCTGTTTAATAACAACAATTGAATAAGATGTTCCACATTTAATGGGTTGCTTTTAAACTCATTTGTTGAAAATAAATTCAAGAAGTGAAGGAAGCAGTCCTGCACTCAGCCAGTATTTACATTTTTGACTTCTTTCGGCTTTTCTATTATTCTTGAATTATTGTTTAGATAAGTAAATACACAATACTAACCTGTCTTCTTTGTTTAGAATTTGGTTGCAATGTTCTTGAAAAGAATGGGAGCAGCAGAAGAGCAACACTACCTTTTTGGCTGATGCTACTCTTAGATCATTTGTGGACAGACTTTGGGCTATGTCTTTCTTTTGCACAATGGAAGTTCAGAGTCAGCCGCAAAGTGGTGTCATGGGGCAGAACCAGTTTGCAATTATGTTCTGCATCTCATGATGGGCCATACAGTTTGGTGATCTGCTTGGGTTGCTGCATAATTTATAGCTGGGTTACTACAGATCAGAGATTCTAATACCATCACTGCTACAAAATTTCTGGACATATGTGTGAGTATATATAATAATCATTATTTGGAGCATAAAGAAAATTAGTCTTGAAGACATGGTAATTGTATCCTTGATGTAATGCTAAGTAACTGGTTCACTCTGAAGCGTCACATTATGTTAATGAGAAGATAATCATTGGAACCTTCCTCCTTATTCTCTCTCCTTTCTCTTTTCCCTCTTTCATCCCATTGACTGATAAGTGAACACTTAAATAAGAATAACCCCCTATGAAAAAGTAGATGTGCTTCTGAGTAAAACTCAATTCATTCTCATAGAATTGTAAAGTGAGTGATTTAGTCCATGGAAAGGGAAGAAGGTTTGGAGGAGATGGATCAAAGAAGTACTTTTAGGATTCCCCACAAGTGAACAAGTGATCTACTGGTTGACATTATGCCTACCTTTGCCTTAGATTAAAAACCAGTCAAAATCTATCTGGTTAAGATCAAAGGGCCATCAAAATATTTAGTATACCAATAGTGAGAATTTGGTTGCATTCAGACATTCATGTATGGATTTATTAAGCTAAAATATGGATTATTCATTTAGTCATGCACACAGTTACTGTGTCTTTTCTAGTGGGTGAATAAATGAGGAAGTATTCATTTGAAACCATGACTAATCCTGTAGTTTCAGAATGAGCCAAAGTATAAAGCTATGGTTTCAAAGTGTCTTATTATTGTGACTTAATTGGAACATAATTGGAAACTATAAATGATGGAAGACTCCCTGATTTGTTTGTCACTGTGGAAGGAGGAGGAAAGGGCGTTCCCCACGACTTATTCATATCTAAGCTTATAAAGCCAAGATACTGCCATGTGAATCAGCCCATTATATAGTGGAGCATTCTCCCATATCCATTGCAATTCACTGGGAGCCACAGCCACTTCTAGATCTCAGCTGAGTGTATCTTTGTGCTACATGTTACCAAAATCAGTGTATCTGATTTGTAAGTTGGATTTTTCATGATACAGTGTTCCCTCACTACTTCACGGTTCGCTTTTTGTGCCCTCGCTGTTTCACTGTTTTTAAATAAACACTAAAATAATATTATAAATCATAAAAAATATGATTTACAGTGCCGGTGATCTCAGTCGAGTGCGGGCGGCGGAGCAGAGAAGGAGCCCAAACGGCAGCAGGAGGAGAAGGGGCAGTGCCATGTTCCCCTACCTCTTTCTTCCCTTATTCCATCCCTCCCTTCCTCTTTCTACTTCCTTCCTAAGGAGAAGCCTAGTGTCCCTATTTAGCGGATTTTCACTTATCCTGGAATGTCCTGGAACGTAACCCCCGTGATAAGTGAGGGAACACTGTACACCTGAAATATATGAACCAACTTCTGTTGCTATACCAATGAGTTGCAGTGACTGCATGGTCTTAGAAAATAAAATATGTTTTCGAAATAAGAAAAAAATATGTTTGAATACTGGGAAATGTTTACTATGCCACAAGAGAACCAATGCCTTAAAGTAAATCTCTGAATACCATGCAACAAATAAGGAATCATAACATAACGAAAAAGCAAAACAAAAAGGTGGCATGGAAATGTCCATAGCCATAGAACTGACAAAGATTTTTGTTTGTGTGATCACTATATGACTAGGAATTGTGTATAAACAGCATTACTATGATGCACAAGAAAGACCACCATGCCCCTGGTTCTTTTCATTCCCTTGTTTTGGTTTCAGCTCCTCAAACTTGTTTCCCATAGCTTTTGATTTTGATCTGGGTTCACTACTGAAATCCTCTCACACAGTCAAAAGTCTTAATTGCTGAAGAGAGATTTGTGATCTGGCCTCATCAGTTCTGCAGTGTTCATGAGGAAGGACTAAACAAACTGAAGCCACACATATCTGGATGTAGTTATAGTCTCTTTGTGATCAGGGCTCTGAACAGTCATTTGCATGGAGGGCTATAATCACATTCATTTCCCCATCATCCTTTTCCCCATCAACATGAGAAAATTGGACCATACATGGGGAAAATTATGTCATGTGTTTCCATCTCTTCTTTGCAACTAGATGTGTTGAATATCTGAGGAAAGATTGACTCTTTCTTTGTTCTGAGGGATTCTATAATTTGTAATCCAAGAAAATAACATTTCTGAGCTCTGCTGCCATTATTAAGTTCCTGGCTGAAGCCTTACCACAACATAGACAAGCATTTCTCAAAATTTCAGCTAATAGTCATATATTTTTAAAGCTATGCTAATTTGTAGTCAGGATATCTAACTGATGTATTTTCAAAATATGAACTAATGTTTCCACAGTGGGAAACTAAGGCTGGATCTACACTTCCATATAATCCAGTATCTGATCCAAGATTATCTACTTTGAACTGGATTATATGAGTTTATCCTGCCATATAATCCAGTTCAAAGCAGATAATCTGGGATCAGAAACTCGATGATATAGAGGTGTAGATGAGGCCTAAGACCAGTTTAATTTTTCATAAAGTAGCAAGGTGAGAAGCCCTGAGTTAACTGTACTTTTTAAAATGCTAAATGTAAGTGTTGGCTTCCTCAATTAATTCCAAATCTGCATAATAAAGGCAGAGCACATCTGCATGGTTTCTCTTTCTTTTCATAATTCATTCTGCATGAATTGTTTTGGGGTTTTATTAGAACTTGTACTGCTTCTCCTACATAGTAAAGACCAAGGTACCAAAGGCCCAGTTTTTTGTCTGGTGAAGGTTCTGTTCAGCTATTATTTCAGTTTCTAAGATGGTTTAAATGTCAGGAAGCTGATCCCTTTTCCCAGCCCCCTTTATACAGTGCAAATATAACCCCAGTTGTTGTTAACTTGGCTGATTGGTTCTGGAAGAATTAAATGTTAAAAGCACAGATAGACCTGGTTTTGCTGCAGTCTGCTTGTTAAATGCCTATTCATAGTGGAAGCACAGTACAAAAACAGGTCATATCCTGTCACAAAGAAGGCCTGCATGTAGAGTTATCAGCTGACTTGTCACAGTGATTTGGTGATAGAAAACAGAGACCGTTAAACTCAATAGAAAGGGTCTGGCAGTGAAACGTATTAACATGGTGATGGGACACAATCTTTCAAGCAGCAGCTGCCCAGAAATGTGGAATTGAAGATGGTGATGTATATAAGACTGACAGACATGCGTGACTCCGAGGACATGAAATTCAATTACTTTAGGAGAATACAAGCTCTTCTAAGTCATAAACAGATGCGTCTTTTATGCTGAGTTTAGAATCCTTCCCTTATTTTCTTCTGCACCTCCTCCAGTATATATGAACTTAGGTTTTTACACGCTGTATGAGCAAATCCTTCAGCCACATACTAAATATTTCAGAAGCCTGATGAATAAGCCACAAACAGAAATAATGTTAAAAACGAACTACTTAACCAGTGATTCCCAAAATCTAGTCCTCCAGGTGTTTTGGACATCAATTCCCAGAAGCCTCAGCTAGCTTGGCCAATGATCAGAAATTCTGGGAGTTGAAGTCCAAAACATTTGGAAGACCAGAGTTTGGGAAGCACTGTGATTAATCCATATTATTTAAAGAGTAAGGACAGAAAATAAATATCTAAATAAATTACAGTTTTAACCAGTTAGTGAACTCAAAATGCAAATGCCATCAAAGCAGTTTGTGTCGCTCCTTTCTTTTGCTGTTTCTCTGATAAATATCAGACACAATCGCCCCTGAAACTGATTAATTCTCGTGATGGAAACTGACAAGTAAAAAGCACCTGAACCTGTCCCTCTCCTTTCTGAGTAGTTTTGGGAAAGTGACTTTAGACCAGGGAAACTGTGCCGGAGGAAAGAGTTAAGCTATTTCTTCCTTCAGTGCCAAGTCCCTGATCAAATTAAGCCAGCCCTACTTTGGCTCTGCCTTCAGTAAACACTTTTCTGTGTATTGTTACCTTAAGTTTTGTTTCCTAGAAAAGACCTTGAGAAATACGTAAATGATAGATACACAGTCAGGAGGGGTTAGGCTCTTTTGTGATGGCCTGTGTTTTTGTTATGGGGCAAGAGGAAAGGCATGTATTCTTCAAAGTTTACTGTACAAACCAAAAATGTGAAATTTGCTATTATTATCAGCTGCATCAGCACCAAGTTATACGACACAGTAGTAATTTATTCTTGCAATGGCTACTTTATGACAGCTTATTCGGGTTTTCTCCCTTTTTAAAATTGACAGATCAACTACTCAATTTTCTTTTGAAGTTTTGTCCCCTTTTGCACGTGTTCTTAAATACTGAACGCTACAACCATGGTGGCAAGCAAAGCTTGGTTACTGAGTTCCTTCCAGTTTCCTGGGCTGCCTGCCTCTTTTGGATTTAGAGAACTCCAAAGGGGACCTATGTTCTTTTAACAACTGTACAAATATCCTATAAAGGCTGTTCTGTAATGAGCAGCCCCTACTCTGTTTCCTATCATCATACAGCTATTAAAAATACAGGAGCTGAAAAAACCAACACCCCTGACTTCTGACCAACAGCAGCATCTGCCTTACTGCCTAATCTAGTAAATCCATGCACATTTATTTCTTGACCTGAGGGATAGGCAGAAATTATATGACAGACTGAAATGAATACAGAAAATTATTCAAAATGTTATGTTTCCACCAGATCTTGGTTCTGGCATTCAATTTCCATACTAGCAAAAAGCCAAGATGCATCAGAGCCTTGATTAGCATCTCTAGAAATTTTATTTTGCAACTCAACACTTTCCAAATCAGATGCCTTGGTCCGGGAGGGGTTTTTAACCATCTCTTTACCCGGCAGTATTAGCCCAGTCAGTATCTGAAACCGTTATTAAGGGCAAAAAGGCAAGAACGTTAGCCAAACTAATAATGTTTGAGGGAGGATTTGCACTGCATCAAAAACCTCTGCCACAAACATCTAGCTGGCAGGTATAAATGAAGCATATTCCCTCACAGATGGAGCTGCTTCAAATTAAATGAGAAATAGAACCTTAGTATAATCAACAAAGTAAGCTTTTGCTATATGAATAAACAGCTGGAATTCTTGTGGCTTTTTGTGTGTTTTTGAGAAATGGAGCTGATAAGCAAAAGCTTGGGTGGAGTAGGCTTTAACTGCCTTTTATCTGCACATTTTCACAGTTTGCTTCAGAGGGTCTTCTTCTAAGGCGCAACATCAACTCTTATCAAATGCCAGCCAACCGAAGCAGTCTCATCTTAGAAAATGGCTCCCACTTTGAGCGAGAAACAAAACCAAAAAGACCTTTCCAAGAAATTTTCATTTGGAAAGTCAAGAAAAGAAATTATTTGAGAGCAGTCTGTTTTTCTTCATTCTTCAGGAATTACCTTTTTAAGGTTCAAGGCTTACAGTGGTCCATTTTATAAGCAACTATCAAACCCTCTTGTGACAATGATACAAAAGGAATGGTGGATGTGTGCAACAGATTTCTTGCTGCCAACATTTGTAGCAGGATAGAGCCCATCTACTTCATCACCCAAATGTATTTTTAGCAATTCCACCCCTAAAGGCAGACTTACAATAAGTAATAGGTACACAAAGAAGTACACAACTAGTTAATTACTCTGGGCTTTGTCAGGAGCTAGTTCATGTGATGTTGTTGGAAAATAATAAATATAAAGTGCAATCTAAATTAAAGATCTGTTTAACATTCTGGTATGATAGGGTTGCCGTAAGTTAGAAATCACTGGAAGGCACACAACAACAAATATCTTCCTGGCTAGTTCAGAAATAATGCTGTCTAGCACAGTAATCTCATATAAAGGTTCTTATTCTCAGTCACACACTGTGACAAGAATATAATAAATTACCTCAGAAAAGTCTTGACATTTTAATTAGCTTTGCCACTCACGCTGATTATAGAGCACCCATTTCCCTAAAACTCAGAAATATGTCCTGTTTCAGTACTCAGATCTTATCATTTCTCCATCTCATAGCAATATGAACAAATCTTTCTGCAAGTTCAACAACTGACTGGTTACAGATAGAGCATATTTCCATAGACATTACATTAATGGAATTGATCAGATACCTCCTTACAAAGCACACACTTTTAGGAAGTGGTCCTATATATCTAATTAGAACTCAGGGTGCATGTGCACTGTAGAATCAATGCGGTTTGAGATCACTTTAACTTTTGTTGCTCAGTGTTATGGGATTGTATGAGTTTTATATGGTCTTTTATCTTCTCTTCCAAGTAGCACAGGTGCCTTGACAAATTACAGCTCCCATGATTCCATGTCATTGAACCATGACAGTTAAAGTGGTCTCAAACTGCATCAATTCTACAGTGTAAATGCACCTCAGTGAGATTTAATTGCAAGTAGACTTATAGATTGCACTCTAAATAGTCAGCAGTAAACATACCCCCAAGATAACTCATATCCAATTATTAATCAGTTAGATGATTTCTTCAGCGCCACTCTTGAACGTTTAAAAACAGAATGAGGAGCTGATGTAGTAGGAGTAGAAGAATTGGCAGACGTAGCATAAGGGAGAAGTAGCATTTCATAGAATCATAAAATAATAAGTTGGAAGAGACCACAAGGGCCATCTAGTCCAGCCCCCTGCCATGAAGAAAAAGGACAAAGTACTCCTGTCCTCTCAAGTATTAGCTATCCCTCTCAATTGGTGACATCTGCAAGCTTTATAAGCATGCCTTCTAAACCTTAATCCAAGTCATTAATAAAGATGTTGAACAGTACTGGGCCCAGGACCTAACCCTGCGGCACTCCACTAGTCACTTCTTTTCGGAATGATGTGGAACCATTGGGGAGGAGCACCCTTTGGGTTCGGTCGTTTAGCCAATTACAATGGCTGAAAGTGAGGAGGAGCTGAGGGACCATATCACCAATGTGAAAGAAGAAAGTGCAAAAGCTGGGCTGCAGTTAAACATCAAGAAAACGAAGATTATCGCAGCCAGACTGATTGATAACTGGCAAATAGAGGGAGAAAACGTGGAGGCAGTGACAGACTATATTTCTAGGCGTGAAGATCACTGCAGACACAGACTGCAGCCAGGAAATGAGAAGACGTCTACTTCTTGTGAGGAGAGCAATGGCCAACCTCGATAAAATAGTGAAAAGCAGAGACATCACACTGGCAACAAAGGTCCGCATAGTTAAAGCAATGGTATTCCCCATAGTAACCTATGGATGCGAGAGCTGGACAATAAGGAAGGCTGAGCGAAGGAAGATAGATGCTTTTGAACTTTGGTGCTGGAGGAAAATCCTGAGAGTGCCTTGGACCGCAAGAAGATCCAACCAGTTCATACTCCACAAAATAATGCCCAACTGCTCACTTGAAGGAAGGATATTAGAGGCAAAGATGAAGTATTTTGGCCACATCATGAGAAGACAGGAAAGTTTGGAAAACATTATGATGCTGGGGAAAATGGAAGGAAAAAGGAAGAGAGGCCAACCAAGGGTAAGGTGGATGGATGGTATCCTTGAAGTGACTGACTTGACCTTGAAGGAACTGGGGGCAGTGACGGCCGACAGGGAGCTCTGGCGTAGACTCGTCCATGAGTTCACAAAGAGTCGGGAACGACTGAGTGATTGAAGAAGAAGAAGTATCTAACCCACATTTTACATGTTAGTTTGCAAGGTCATGGGACTTTGTCAAAGGCCTTACAGAAATCAGGATATGCTACATCCACAAAATTCCCTGCATCGACCAAGCTTGTAGCCCTATCAAAAAAAGAAAGAAGATTAGTCTGGCATGACTTGTTTTTGAGAAATCATTGTTGACTTTTAGTAAGTACTAGCTGTGCCCGGCCACGCGTTGCTGTGGCTTTTTTTTAGTGATGTTGGTCAATCTACATTGGGTTTTATTTTTGTTGTGACCGTCAACAAAAATTATACAGTATTATTTATTCATTTATTACATTAAAGACATATGATAGGATATTACGCTATAACATATACGACTATTTCACAATATTAGTAGTTGTTTGTTGTTTGTTGTTTTGTTATTAGTATTATATTGTAGTGTATTATAATATTATTAGTAGTATTATATGTATATACAATGTATTGTATTATATATGTATTGTATTATTATATATATTAATATATTGCAAATTGGCCCCAGAGTACGGAATGGCCTTGTAGTTTCAAAGCTTGGGTGGTTCCGTGTGTTAGAGGGGGGGAATGCTTTGTTGGGAGGTGCTAGGTGGTCCTGATTGTTTCCTGGATGGAATTTGTGTGTTTTCAGACTGTTGTTGTTTATTTACTGTGCTGAGATGAGAGAGTGATGAGTACGGAATGGCCTTGTAGGTTCAAAGTGTGGGTGGTTTCCTGTGTGAAGGGGGGAATCCTTTGGTGGGAGGTGTTAGATGGCCCTGATTGTTTCCTGGATGGAATAGCTGTGTTTTTAGAGTGTTGATCTTTATTTACTGTCCTGAGATGATATTGTTGTGTATTATTGTACCACAGTAATTATTTCATATTACAGTAGAATCTCACCCAACATTCGTTTATGCAATGTTCTGGATTATGCAATGGAGTCTGCCTTTTAATAGTCAATGTTTTTGGAGTGAGTGTTTTTAATGTATTGTGATATTTTGGTGGTAAATTTGCAAATACAGTAATTACTACATAGCATTACTGCGCATGGAACTACTTTTTGTGTCAAATATGTTGTATAACATGATGTTTTGGTGTTTAATTTGTATAATGATGACCTAATTCGATGTGTAATTGGTTTTCCTGAATCCCTTCTTATTATCCAACATATTTATTTATGCAACGTTCTGCCGGCTTGTTTATGTTGGATAAGTGAGATTCTAGTGTATATTTATAATGTGATATTATTTGTTTAGAAGTGGATTATATGAGGCGCCTTCTGTTATAACAATAATAATTATTATAGTCTTGAATGATTATCATTGTGATAAAAATAATAACTACTTATTATTAGTTGTTATTATATTGTTGAATGATTATCAATGTTATAATAATAATTATTAATTTGTGAATGATTATTACTATAATAATAATAATAATTTTCTATTATTACGATTTGTTAATACATTGTTGAATGATTGTCAGTGTTATAATAATAAGAACTGACTATTATTATGAATTATTATGTTCTCGAATGATTATCAGTATTATACTAATAATAAATTAGTATTATTATTGGTGATTATTACATTCTTAACTGATGATCAGTTATTATATTAATAATTATTACAGGGAAGGGAAAGGTGAGGGCGATAGGGTTTGAGAGGGGAAAAAGGGGGGCTTCTGAGGCATTGGAGGGGTTGTCATTTGTGGGTGAGAACAACAACAACAATAACAACAACAGAAAAGGGGGAAGCTCAGCCTGGGCCAACTGGGGCCTTCCCTTGACTTGTTTTGGACGCCAACTTCCACCCTTCCTGGCCTGAGGCTCTTTCCTTTTCCCCATCAGCCGTTTAACCGGGTGAGGGGGAAAAGGAAGGGCCCTGAGGCCGGGAAGGGCGGGGGTTGGCGCCCCAAACCACTCGAGGGGAGGTCCAGGCCTGCTCGAGGGCCGTGCCCTCCTCTTCCCCCCTCACCTTGAAGAGCTTGAAGACCTCCGAGAAGAACCGAGAAGGGAGGAGGAGGAGAGAGGGTGAGGCGGGGGGGGCTCCGCGGGGCCTTCCTCGCATTGGGGGGAGGGGAGAGGGGCGGGAGGAGGGGGCCTGAACGGCAACCGGGGCCCTCCATGGGCCCTGAGGGGGGGGGAGATTGAGGGGGAGAGGGCAGAGAGCGACGTGAGGCCCGCACGCCTCCCAGCGCGGCCTCCTCCATCCCGCGCCCACCAAGGAATCGGCCTTCCTGCCTTCCTTCCTTCAGCTCTGAGGCGAGGTGTGTGTGTGCGCGCGCGGGAAGGGATGGGGGGGTGCGCGCAGGCGCATATCGCCTGTTGCAGTTTTTGGCCGTTTGTGGCCCTGTGATTGTGTTTGGCATATAAATCTTACTGGAGCCGCGCGAGCGCCATAAAGGTTTGAAGCATGGTGTTTTTGCGCATGCGTACCTAGTTTTGGCATTTTTTGGTGTTGTGATAGTGTTTTATGTGTAAATTTGTTGTATCTTACTGGAGGCGGGGATGATGGATTGCGTTGCCAATTTTCGAGTTTGGGGGGGCTGTAGATTTGTTGTTTTGTCCATCGCCGTGATGCCATCACTCTTTTATATATATAGATAGCATTCCTTACTAAATGATTGCAGACTGCCTCCTTAATGATCTGCTCCAGAATCTTTTCTGGTATTGATGTCAGGCTGACTGGACAGTAATTGTTGGGACCTCTTTTTTCCCTTTTTGAAGACAGGGACTACATTTGCCTTCCTCCAATCTACTGGGACTTCTCCTGTTCTGCAAGAATTCTCTAAGATTATTGCCAGTGGTTCTTAAATGACTTTTGTTAGTTCCTCTGATACTCTTGGGTGTAGTTCATCTGGTCCTGGTTAATTGGATTCATTTAGACAGGTATTTCTGGGCTGCTTCTTTACCTATTTTGGTTGCATATCTCCTATTACTGCATTTGCTCCATATTGCTCAGGTTGAACAATCACCTTTTGGGAAAAGATTGTGGCGAAGAATGTATTGAACAGCTCTGCCTTTTCCCCATTCCCTGTCAAAAGGAATTTCTACTCCTTTGGATACCTTTGGAGCTGTATTGTTTGCTTAATTTAATTTAGCAACAGTAATGTATTTATGTAGCTTTTTCCATTACAACGGAAATTCTTTTGGAAACATCTGGCCCTTGCATAATGTTTCTGTACTACATGCCTTACCCTGAACTACCTTGCTGAATTCAACTCTACTTTTTTCAGTCTTCTCTTGTTAGTATTAAGAGTTTTCCGATTTGCATTGGCCTGCATCGGAATGTTTTAAACGACAGTGTACTAAATCAAATAAAATTTACAAACGATAAATACTGTAAATCACAAGAGGGCTGCTGAAAGTTAGATGGAATCCACAGATCCTTAGGCAACCAATGATACCTGAATTCTCGTTCTTAATCAAATGTAAATGCTTTAAGAAAAGAGCATAAGTCAAAGTTTAAATGACTAGTCTGCCTCCTTGGGGTGAAATGAAAAACCATACAGCTTATTTTAGACTGAGAAACAGCTATAATGTTTTTGAAGCTAGTTTTCTAATCCTGCATGCCATATTGACATAGAAATTGATATAGAGGTTAGTGTAAATGCTAAAACTTCCTGGTCCTGAAAGTATAGATATGTTTTTGTAAAATTTTAAGTTAAGCTGTTCATTTGCTAGAGGCTATCTGGAAAGAATGTTAGAAATGTGTTGTCTGTGTTTATTAACCACACTACATGTGTTTAAAATATACAGTGTTTGAAAAGAACTCCCTAGTTTTAAATTAAAACACATTAAAACTAGGGAGTTCTTTTTCAAACACCCTGTATGTATGCGTGTGTGTGTGTGTGTGTGTGTGTGTGTATATATATATCTCCTGTTATACATCCTTTTTAAAAAATACCCGTATGTCAGACTGGGTTATTTTTCAGTTCCTCCTTGATTTTATTTTATTTTTTATTGCATTTCCGTATTGCAATTTTCGTAGTGCTACTCCCATTTCAAACAAATGCTGTTCTGATCACATGATAATCTATCTCCCCAGTCAAGTTCCTAACATCCTAATGTCAATCTCATGAGAGCATTGATTTGTTATTAAAACTCCATTCCAGTTTCCTGAAGCAAAACAGACAGACACCATGAATGCTATTAAGATGGCATACAAACATCCATTCATTGGTGTTATCAGTATGACTGAGGTGATCTAAACATGACCACAGTGTTGTGTTTCTCATACTGAAAATATTCAGTTAAAGGACAAAGATTACATTTTATTACCTTTGTTATATATCAGAAAGAATTGTGATTGCATCTAATGCATGATCAATCTTGTTCTTGAGGAGTAGTTTGAAAAATGGCTCCGATATGTTTCTATATGGTTCCACTGAAATCAGTTGGATAACATCTTTAACATCCCGGCTTGTCCCTTCCCTCACTTCTCCAACATGATCTTCCAACTGTGTCTGTGTTTTTCCACAGAAGAAGTTAACGTATAAATGAATCTCTGCATAGTAAATTTTAAAGGAAAACGGTCCACCTGAAACACTGGAATAAGGAAAGTGGAAGCAGTATTTGACTTAGGTGGTGTGTTCCAGGCATTTGCAAATCCAGAATGATACCATGACTGATTAACCTTTCGTAATAAACCACTGTTAAATTTCTACATCTGTTTCTATCCATTCTTAAATGGAAACTTCCACCTGTTACCAGTTCATTGATCATTTAGCCAATGCAAATTTTAGAAAAACATGAGTTCCCAGATCAGTTCTCTGTGAAGCCAAATTGGTTGTGTTAAATGTGATGCTATCTACCTGTTTCCAAGCCTTGCTATTGTGAAGCATTTACCATTATTATTGAGGAGAACAGCAAAAGGCCAGAACTTGATGAACCCTGCACGAACATGTGCTCTTTACACAAAAACAACAATGGCCTTTAAGGGAGATTTTGAGGACAAAAGAAGCTGTTCTTAAGTGTGTGTATTATTAACCCCATTAGCCTGCATAGGATATGTTCGCTAAAGTTCATGGTGGTTTAAGTAAAACTCTTATCAAGAAGTTGCTTAATGTCTAGCTCAAAATGCAGGTTTAGTACTACCCCAAAGGAATAATACAGATTTATTTATTTATTGTACTTGAATGGGTACTTCTAAAAGTAATATATTAGTAACCCATTGCAAAAAAACAAAAAAAGTTTAATTTTATCATTAACTTTGGAAAAGATGGGCATTATTTTCTTTCTATTTATAATTGCTTTTTTATTCTGGGGATGGGGCGATCCATGTAAAAAAAATAGTAATGGAACAAGGCGTCACCTAAAATGTCATTTAAATACATTTTTACATTCATAAAGTAAAAAAGTAAATGTTTTTATTCATCTCATGAGAAAAAATAGTGTTTCTGTTCTTACATGATTTTATAAAATCCTTTCATCATGATGCCTTCTTTATTCCACCACTGCTCCAAAGTAGCATGTATCAGCTAAAATTGTTCATTGTATCCATATTCTGTGAAAAAACATTTTATTTTATTTCCCCTGAATATCTGACAGTTTAGCTTTCATGGATAGTCCATTTTCTAAGATTGGCCGAGGGTGGGGGAGGGGGTGTCTTGTTGTCCATTTACTCCACACCATGCTTAGTTTTGTTTATTGTGGTTGCATGTCCCTTCTTCACCTTCCCATTTTAAGGTGTGGCAGACAGAACTGTACACAGTGCGATTGCAGTTTAAATGTGAGTAAGTACAATATAAAGGTGACACTTACAGTTCTTAGTTCTTTCCTGGTTAAGACCAACAGGACCTTTGCCCCTCCTACACCATCAACATCTGGTTCAAAATATATTCAGTTCTTCAACACAACTGTAGGATTGTGTTTGATTTGTTGGTTTGTTTTTGTTTTGATCTATCAGTGTTAACTTGGAAACAACAATAAGTTGTAAACATATGTTATTACTTGCAGCATTTGGGGGAGGGGGAATTAAAAGGGATAATATTGTTGGTTAAAAAAACTCCCAAAATCTTGGAGGAAGGATTTAGTGTAATGAGTTACACTACAGCAGGTAGGGGGAGAGTCTCTGGTTGGAAGGAAAACTAATAATAGATTGTATATTTATCTGTGCAGGACTAAATATCTGCTGTGCTTTGATCGCTGCACCTGATTCCAGCATGGCTTCTCACATAAGCAGATCTACAACAGAAAGAATTGAATCAGATCATACAGTGACCATGTTCCACAATAACTCTTTCGCAAGTACCAGTCCACCAGCTGCACCATCAACTACTCTTTCTCTTAGTACCACATTGGGAGATTCAGAACACGCTACCACCACAGGTAATACAACTGCTCTTTCAACAGTGGAGATTTCAGCTACAACTCCTCTATTAAATACATCAGACATGAATATTTCAGCAGCGACACAACCAAACACATTGTCCCCTGTGACTTCCTTTCCTAATGCCACAACAGAAACTTTTACCCACTCTCAAACCCCAGCATTCACCTCTCCACAGAGTTCAAATGATTCAGTCAACATCACTGCTCCGTCTGACATTACCAAACTTAGCACAGCTGAAGTTACGCAGTTGTCAAGCACAGAAACACCAGTTCCTGTGAGCACAAGCAAGAAAGTGCACACCGTAGAGGCAACGTCAAGAGAGACTCATGTGATATCCACCTCCTCAAGCCCATTGGAATCCTTTACCTCTTCAGAAACAACCTTACCAAGTAAAGTTTCTCTAGAGACTTCTCCCACTGGAAGTACCACCTTCTCTTCAGGGATAACCATTCAGGAGGTCCAGCGTGCTTTGAGCCCAGGTGAGATGGTCCAGATATCTGTTTGCAGAACTATTCCTGTGTTAATTTTATTCCCTTTTAGAATGGAGTATTGTTTAGGATGACTTTTTTTCTTTTAAAGAGCGTTCAGAAAGGCAGGTACTTCAGGTGCCCCCCCCCCAATTCTTCCAACATCAGACAGTGCAAAATGAAGCAACTACAAATAATTTGAATACCCCTCCCCATGTTCTAAATATCAATGAGCAAAATAACATTTTTGATAGGCGATGGGAAGGTATGTGGCAAAGAATCCCAATATATTTACCAAAATGTTTGTGTTATACCTTTTACACTTTAAAGTACTTTGCCCAGATGGGAACTTCTCTTTTTCGCTAGTCAGTTTCTCTAGATACCTTTTTAACGTTTTGGCACAGAAGGAGAGAGTTAATACTCTGCACAATTCTGATTGGTCTTTCTGGTGGCTAAAGTACAGCTGTAAATAAAAGGAGGGATTCTTAGGCTTTCTTGTGTCTGAATACAGGTAGTTCCCAAGTTACAGACAAGATAGGTTCTGTACGTTTGTTCTTAAGTTGAATTGGTGTGTAAGTCGGAATAGGTATATTTTTAAAGTGTACCTCCAGGCAAATATAGATAGATAGATAGATAGATAGATAGATAGATAGATAGATAGATAGATAGGAAACTTGGATAGCATAGGGAAGGGTTAACATCCATATGGAGTTTGTTTTGCTGTCTGTGCCCCTGTTCACCCCACTTTCTGTCCCTGTGATAATTGGATTTTGAAAAATTTGACTTGTGGAAACAAGGATTGGTGTTAAAGCTTTAGTGGACACCCTTTCCCGCATGATAACTCTTTCAGGGGTGAATTTCCCTTCTGAGGGATAGATTTCTCTCATTCCCTATTGTCTCACACCCGTTCTTAACTATTCATTGTTTGTAAGTCAGATGTTTATGACTCAGGAACTGTCTGTACATACTAAAAACATGAAATATATTATTACTTGATATCTTAATATTCTGACTTACTATGTCTTATTAAAGATGGACTTTGAGACTCGATTCTGACTTCATGGTGGTTCATAGCTTGAACCAACCATAGTGCAGATCTCATTTCATAATTTGAACTTGCAAATGTTCAGTAAGCAACCCATGGGAAAGAGATGCCTCTCTCTCTTCATTTCTGTCCTCTCCGTTTTGTATATTCACTCCTGTCTCTGTGATGCAACATTCTGTAGAAACAGATGGCTTTTCCTAGCTGTTACTTGCATATCATGACAAAATATAATTTGTACAAAACATTATTTGCAATCTACTTCAAAGCTTCGTTTCAGGTTCTGATTTGCCAACCTATTACAATTTAAAAGGTAAAGGTAAAGGTTTCCCCTGACTTTAAGTCCAGTCGTGACCGATTCTGGGGGTTGGTGCTCATCTCCATTTCTAAGCCGAAGAGCCAGCTTTGTCCATAGACACCTCCAAGGTCATGTGGCCTGCTTGGAGCGCCGTTACCTTCCCGCCGGAGAGGTACCTATTGATCTACTCACATTGGCATGTTTTCGAACTGCTAGGTTGGCAGGAGCTGGGGCTAACAGCAGGCGCCCATTCCGCTCCCAGGATTTGAACCTGGGACCTTTTGGTCCACAAGTTCAGCTGCTCAGCACTTTAGCACATTGTGCCACCAGGGGCCCCTATTACAATTACAATTTAGGGTTTGTCAATTCAGACATAATGCTAAACTGTCCCTAAACCTCCTTTTTTTGGCTTTGGAGTGATGTCCAAACTTACCTGGTAAATTTTCAGCCTGGCATTTGAAGTTTATTCAAAACTCTTTTGGCATCAACTAATCCCAAACAGAAGTATTTGCTCCTTTCTGTTTAGAAAAACATCATCTCCTCCCAAATCCTTAATGCTTCATATGATCAAGAGTGTCCAGACCTAGGGCTTTCTGGAGTTTTTTTTTTAATTCTAGGAACTTGACATGAAACCTAAGTACAGTAATATAGGCTATTTTTACTGATCTTTAGCAAGAGAGGCAAGGGTCAAGAACTTCCACAACTCAGAATATGTCCTTTCATGTATTTCTATTTGAACTGTTCCCCACATCATTTTTCTTGCTTTATAATGAGCGACTATAAAAGCTAGAGCAGCATTTAGCCACATGCAAAAGTATGAACTTTGAACTTAAAGACATACATATTGAATTACATAGTTATGAAATCAGTTGCCTCTCTCAGCCTGCCATTTAAGATATATAGATAATTACTTCATTATTTATAGCATGTAGCATATTTATAGCACTATGTTTCCACTTTAACTGTCTTGGTTCCATTCCATGGAATTTGTAGTTTAGTGAGGGGCATTTAAAATTATCAGGCAGAGAGGTCTAGTGCCTCATAAAACTACAAACCCCAAAATTCCTTAGCATGCAGTCCTGGCAGTTAAAGTAGAATAATAGTGCTATAACTGAGTGGTATGAAAGGGCCACTGACTTATGCAAAGCACTTGAAATATGTGATGGCTATTATTATTTTTATTAAGATAGATTATTATTAAGTTACATTTAAGCCCGAAATGTCTTCTTAGTCTGAAAATTATAATAGATTGAATTGTGGAACTGAAAATAAGTATCTAAAATATTTATTCAGATGTTATGATTTACAGATTGTAATATTCAGAGTTAGAGTGTAAAATTCAGTATCACTCATAGTTTTCTGTGCTAAAATCATAATAAAAATGGAAAGTTGAAGATGGAGATGTGATAACTGAGTATTCAACTTTCCCATGCAGGAAGCATTGCAGCTATAACTATAACAGTGATTGCAGTGGTTCTATTGGTGTTTGGCATAGCTGCATTCTTGAAGATCAGGTAAGAATTAGTACCCCCTAATTAAGGGAAGAAATAGTATTTCCTTGAAGAGATTTGTTTATTAACTGATATTCAAAGCAGAAATAAGAGGAGCTCATATGAAATCCACTTGCTGAATTGACTCATTTTCCAAGTACTATGGACCAGCAAGTCTCAACCTTTGCTCCACAGATTTCTTTAAACATGATTGCAAGAATCCTTCATTATCGGGAATGCAGTATAAGTTTTAGGTGAATTGAAATCCAAAATATTGGCAGGACTCCAGGTTGGAGAAAGCTGGATCATGAGTACACAGTCTGAGGACTACATGCATGTCTTAATTAATTCAGTGAAGAGACACATTTTAACTGCTTTTTTCTTTTATATCCATTTTCTGTTAACATGCTTTTTCTCTCGGGAGTTCACAATATTCCCACTGTTCTTTTGCTAAACCATTTCCACTGTTAACCCTCTCAGTTTTTCTGTCGCCATCCCTGAAGCACCAACACTGCCAGACTGCATCCCCATCTGTACATTCCCCCTTTTTCATCACCGATAAATCTGTCTTTATACCATCTGTTAGCCCACTTTTTTCTCTGTTTCCCATTACACTATTTTATGTATTAGCAACACAAAATTATTACTGTGATCTCTTCATTTTCCCCTTGCCTTCCTTGCTCTATGTTCCATTTCTCCACATTTTCATTACTTTCTGCCTTATTCATCAGAGTGGGAATCTCTCTCATGAGGCAAATGACATACAACGGCTAGCATAGAAGGGAATGGTTATCTCTCACCCCCATGAATGCCACAATCCCAGTTTGTATCCACACTAGCATAACTACCAGCAACTTGCAATGGTTTACTTTTATCGCAACATGTAGCTACTACATGTAGTAGAAAGTTGGTTCTGGTAGGAAGCTTGTGTTAACCTCCTTATGACTATGGGTTCTGATACTGGATTAGTACAATCTTAATTTCCTTAACACAAAATTCCACAAACTGATAGGAAGATGTACATGGTTCTTGTAAATATTACTTTTTTTTTTAGAATACACCTCCCAGAATTTCTTGGCCAGCATGACTTTATGGGAGTTGTAATCCAAAAAAAAGAAGTATTTTCCAAAGTTCTGGTAGAAGGATTCTAATGTAGGAATGATATCTTCAATCCCAGTTTGATCTCCCGTATAGCTGGCACTTGATAGCCACTGTTAGATTTTTGAACATCAGCCCAGTAATTGAATTAATAAAACATAGATGTCAGTACTACAGAGGGAAAATAAATGATGTTCAAAGGATTTATTCTTCAGCAGTTCTCTGGAGAAGTATCCAACTGTTTTCCTGGGGTGTCTTCACTTTTTCCTTGCAGAATAAACAGCAGGTTTTGGGAAGGAAGAACAGTAATAAGCATAGGTCCATCACAGTAAAGTATTGTTTCTTTTGTATCTTTAGGCATTCTTCTTATGGAAGACTCTTTGATGATCATGACTATGGATCCTGGGGAAACTACAACAACCCTCTATATGATGACTCTTAATCAAATAATTTTCAGCCAAATATTGTCATTGTATGTATGAAGTACGTGTTCCTCTAAAAGCACCAAGGTTTGATATCCTGCTACACATGGCTCCATGTTTTTGCTCCTCCCCACCATTTCCCCCAGTGAATCCTTTTGATTTCTCTACAGGCCAAAATCCTTGAAATTGATTGATGAGAGGCTGGAAATTTGTTTAATTGAGAAGTTAAGCTTTATAGGAGATCTGCCAAGAAGAACGCATGTGGCCTTTTTAGTTGTCAATTAGCAAAAGTTTGTGGTAGGCTTTGCTCTGGAGGGTGTCTCTAAAGATTAATACCAGATCTTGGCTTTTGCTTTATTTGTCTTTAACTAGGTTGTCTTGAGAATATTCTAATTAAAATACAACTAAATGTTGGAAGAACAGCCTGATATTGCACTGAGGTTCTTGTTAAGTGTCTACTTTTCACACAGAAAGAAATCTACAGAGAGCACATAGCTGCTGCTACAGGTGTCACATTTCCCTTCTTTGATTTCTTTAAGATCTACTGTGTCTTGTCACCAGTTTAAGCAACCAGTTTAAGCAAATAGCAGTGACAGAGAAATGCACATTGTAATAGTGTAAAAATTGAACATGCAAGCTGAGCTAGACATAATTGAGGAGAAAAGAATGGAAAATCCACACAGCGCTGCCATTTGCAGGAAGAACCCTTTTGTTTTCTGACCAAAGATTGATGAGAAGGAAATACGGCTGGCAAAGCCTTCCCATCTTGGAGACTGTTTTTCTGAGGCTATAGGAACACAAGACCAGCCATGATCCCTCACATCTAAAATACCTACCTGCAAAGCATCTTTGTAGATTAAAGTTTTTGTTGCTTCCCAGATGACAAGAGATCGAATGCTGTGGACTTTAATAAAATTTGTTTTGCTGGGATCACTGGAAAAGCAATATCTGTTTGTTTTTTTAAAGTATATTTACATAAATCTAAACATTTTCCAATTTAAAGCACAACTCAGAAAAGGGTGTTGGTGCCAATAGGGACATCTATTGGGTTTTCAATTGTTGTCCCCCCACAAACTGAAACAGAATGAAGCTCAAAATGTCCAATTGCATCTCGTAATGGCCTGTGGGGTCAGTGGCTTGTATCTTGATCAAAATGGGGAAAGGAACACAGGGATTTGGGGAAAGACCAGATGAATGAATGTGTGTGTGTGGTGTGTGTGAGAGAGAGATTGAGAAAGAGAGATGTCCATGTCTGATACTGATATTTGGTCTAGTACGGTTTAGTCAGTTCCACAATATTACATGATAAATTGGGTTGTCATGATGAAGCCGCTCTGTGCACTTGTGAAGGCAACGAAATGAGACATGTATTATCCAAGCAGATAATTTTAGGCACACGTAACCAAAATGCAATGGCACTACAATTCCATATTCACTTACTGGAAAGTAAGGCACAGTGAAGTTAGTGAGTCTTTTGAAGGGACATAAAGTAAGGGAGAGGAAGCAACCACCTGTCACCCCCTCCCCCCCAACCATTTTTGAGACCTTCAAAAGAGCAACAGAATTTGTATATTTTATTGGGGAGATTTTTATTAACTGAAACAAATATCCCCATGCTCCTATCGCATTCCTCTTTTGTACCAAAAGTGGTGGAATGTTTCTGAGTATAAGGTACTATGAGTTATGGATGGGGTCTGCTCCCTTCAGTCATTGGCACATGGCAGAATGATGATGATGATAACAACAACAACAGCAACATTGGAACATTGGCATAATAATATAATAGTAATAGTAATGACGACATTGCAACATTGGCAGAATAAAACTAATGATGACGACGTTAGAACATTGGCACATGGTTGATATTGGGGAGGAAGGGTAGAGGGATGGGGCTAAGAAAAGTGGCTTTTGACTTGTGGACGCAACCTTGTTGATTGCATTCTGTTATTTGGCTTTGACTCTGGACTAGATACTCAGCTTTCCCTTCCGCTTGTTCCCTTGGGTTCTGTTTCTACCATGGGCTAATTTACTTGATCTTGGATTGTAATATTCTCCTTGTCAGTGTTTCAAGGTTCAGGCTCATGACACCAGCCATCCAACCACTATACTACAGAAGTTCATGGGTAAGCTAGAAACCATTTGGAGAATTTGAGCTACATAGCTGCCTTATGATTACAAGAGGTGTATTATCTAAGCTTCTGCCATCCTCCATTAGCTTCTCCCTGTTTGAGATAGGTGAGAACTAGAAATTAAATTGATATATGATGAATGGAAGCTACTGATCTGAAGTACTGAATAGATGTAGCACAACAGGCCTGCATCTCCCTGCCCTCCACGGACATATTTGCATATCCAGGCTATGAATACCTGTACTTTGTACATGCCACATGCATATGCAGCAACAACATGAGCATACAGTGGTGGATTTATGTACAAGTTATAAGCTGCAGTGTAGGGTTTCAGAATAAGAAGGTCCCCAAATTTAAACAAAAAACTGTTGGAATAATATACCTTTTAATGCAAAACTTTGTATAACTTCGGGCACTGGTAAGTGAAAATCTAACCAATTTGTCAGATGAACACTAATCAGATATGGTTACACCTCAGCCAAAGAGAATATATCTGCAGAAGTGCAACAACTCCTAATTAGTTCAAATCAGCTTCCAAGAAGTGTCGGTACCTAAATTTAACTTAAGTAATTGATCACTTGTTTGTTAATTAATGCTGATGTTCAAGTAGCAGCCCTGTTTCATGAAGCCTGCAATAAAGTAGGACAGGCATGGCACTTAACTGTAAGCAGCATCTCTTCGTTGACTGGAATTAAATTCCACCCTCCAATGCCAGAAACTGTCACAGCCAAGTCAGGAGGAAATGTTACTTAAACAATTCAGGTCATATGATCTTATCTCAGAAAGCAAGTGGCTCATGCAACACACTTGAAAACTTGATGTGATCAACAGCTTCCCTCCCACTGTAGAAATAGGAACAACACCCAACTTTTCCGAATTATACCCAACATAATAAATACATAGTGCTTTGATGACAAGTCTGAATAAAAACTGAAACAGAGCTCCACCAGAAATTGATTAGAGAGTCATGCTGAAGAACTCACATTTGTCCTATTAACTGTAAATCATCCACAAACCTTAACATGAGCAACAAATGTCTGATTGTTTGGATTTTGGACTATTGGAATCATTTGGCTTATTACACAGCCAAACAAAAAATCTTGGTGTCTTGGTTTTCAGGGCTCTTCCTGGGGTTATTTGGAGTGCTGATTCGGAAAAATACATTTGATAGACTGAATTAGCTCTATTTGCTTAGATATGGTTATCATAGTTTTCTGTGGGTGAGCAGATGGCAGCTGATAGATTGCATATGTTCGGAATCTCAAAATCTAGAGCTGATAAGGGCAAACTGGCGCCAATCAGAAGATCCATAAATAGGTCTAACATTTGAGGCACCAAAATCTGTGTTGGCCAGAGATTATTTGACTGTTGTTGCCATTCATCCAGTATGAACAAATGCTCCTTCAGTAAAGAACCTGTTGAAACAGTCCTTGAAACTGTGACCTTTGGGTGTCAACTCACCCTAGATCGTTTTGTTTCTGCAATTAGGAAAGAATGGCTGAAAAAATGATTATATACAAAAGTAGTGGCACAAGTATTATGTATTTGTGTGTGTGACTGAGCAAGTACATATCCAATAGCATATGCATCATGAGCACATAGCCAACATATGCATCACACCTTCAAAATAAGTTTGATCTTTCTTTGTTTTAAAATGTATAGTAGCCCTCCACATTTGTGGGGAAAACCCAAATAGAAAACCATTTTTAACCCAAGGGAACACCTCTTTAGGAACATAGGTACTTCTTAGTGGTTTTAGCTGCATCTTTTGTTTTGTTTTCCACAGGAAATTATAATCTAGATGGATTTCCAGTTACATATACAACCGGCACATATAATGCCCTTTTGACAAACAATGTTTTTATCTCTCTCATGTCAAGTCATTTACCATTGTGATCCCTTTGTTATTCATCACACTTACGTATGAGCAAGGCTTTGGCGAAGATTACGTTGTGGTATTTTGCTACATTTAGTCCCAGACAAGAAGAAGAAACTGTAACCATGGGGACAAAGGTGGTGGATTTAAAATCTTAGCTGGATCACGTCATTCCCTCTCATACCCTGCCATTTCCCTCTGAAAGATAATTCAGCATCTAAAAATATCACACTAACATAGCACCTTTTAAGGGCAAGGCCAGCTGATCCACTGATATCAAAAATGAGAATGGACATCTGAGAGATTATAGTGGATTGTGTATATTGTCATCAGGAAACCTGGTGCCTCGAGCTACAGCTTGAATAAAAGCAAAAAAGTGTTGGGGACAAATTTGTCTTCCATATAGGTACTTTACTCCAGGACGTTAATTATCAGCAATAGCAAAACGATATGCTACTACAGTACATTTCAAGACTTAAAAGTATTGGAAGAGACATAGTATATTCAGTTCAGTTATCTTTTCTGTGTAGTATTTCAGGGAAGGGCAAGAAGTAAATCTGGATATGTTGGTAGATCTCGGAGTGGCTTCTCTGAGAAGTTTTTTTAGTGTATGATTTTCAGTTGTTCTTCTACATTAGCAGCTTCCAAAATTGGAGAGCTTTTCTTCTATCATGGGATCACTAATTACGGGGACCCACGGATGGCTTTGAAACTGTGCAGTTGATAAAACAGTTAAATACAAGCCCTGATTAGTTTGTAAGCCAAATCTGCACCTTCATAACTTTCTTCAGGCAAAAGGCAATCCAGAGTATACAGCTTTCGGAAAATGGATGGTTTTTGGGGCACCTTTCCACTAGCTCAATCCACACCTTGAAAGCTCAACTCATTGGGAGGTGAGAGCTGACATCGTCACCTGGCTTAGTGCTTTCTCGGTTGTCCCTCACAGTAAGATCAGTTTGTATCAATATTATTGGAAATGAAACCCATCCCTAAATTTACCTAAAATGTTTCCTGCACATTTATAGGGCACAGATCATCCTCATACTATATACAGTAACTTGGCATGATCTAGTAAACTTAAACAACAGGCTGGATCCAATCTATGAGCCCAAGATTCTGCACTCTTTCAAAATGAAGCCTAATCACATCTTTAAAAAAGACAACATGTCCTCTTTGAAAATATCCATTTGTTAATTATTTTAATATCTTATGGCCCCTGTATGTAGTTCACATTAAAAAAATTGAATTTCATCTTCAAACAGAAACAGCTTAATAAAAAAGCAAAATGAGGATCTAGTATAGACCATTCAGTATCTTTTCATCATAATAACATAAACATTAGGAAATAGACTGATAGATGCATGCATGCTTACTACATAGGATATGGATAGGAAGCTGAAGGGCCTTGATACTCAGTTATCATTTTGTATCTCCTCCCAGTTCAAGGACATGGCCCAGGAAAGTGAAGAAGAATAGAAGTGAATAACTGGCTTCACAGATGGTGCCAACAGGAACGATTTGGCTTCCTGTGCCATGGTCTGGAATTTAATGAATATGGGCTTCTGGCAAGGGATAGGTTGTACTGCACAGAGGTTGACAGAAACATTTTTCATAGGAGTGTTTAAACCTGATTAGAAGGGCTTTAAACTGAGTTATTAGAGGGGGAGGTAATATTCTTTAAGACAGAGGTTTATCAGGAGAACGTACCTCAACTGTTATAGAGCAAATAGTGTGAGAACTCAACAGTGAGATAGTTTTTTAAAAAAGTAAGCAGCTAAGAGCAATGGCCCATAGTTTTTGGCATCTCCACACCAGAGGTTCTCAAACTTTTTCAGCCATAGAGTCCTTTTTGAAGCAAAAGTTTCTCGTGGAGCCCTTAGAAATGTTTATAAATTATATTGTATATTATATGTAATGTGTGTGTGTGTGTGTGTGTGTGTGTGTGTGTGTGTGTGTGTATCTCTCTCTCTCTCTCTCTCTCTCTCTCTCTCTCTCTCTCTCTCAGGCATGGGCAAAATTTTTGACACATTGCATTTTAAAATTTGACAGATGGACCAAGGCAGTGACAGATGGATGGAGAGTGTTTGTGTTAACAACTGAAAAGAAAATCCTATGAACGTTGCACATATCTATTTGTAGTGCAAAAAAGAAAAAAAAGAACAATACAATATTTAAATTGAAGGACAATTTTAATCAACATAAAACTTAACAGTATTTTACTGGAAGACCCCAACGGGCCAACCAGTCCCCCAGTTCTGGCTGCAGGCTAAAACTTCTTATCAGGCAGGATTTTAAAGAAGAATATTTTTAAGACTGAAACAGAGGGCTGAGTAGTGTTTATGCATTTCAATAGGTTAGTAATGGTTTCAACTATTTGTTTTAATACTCCTATGTTTAATTCTATTTTAATATTTATATGTTTTCAGTTTTAAATTCTACATTGTTTTGTTTTTAAAAGCCAGACTGACAGCTTGGAGAATATAAACTCTTTGAAACTCTTAAGAGAGGAAAAACAGGATATAAATAAATAAATAACAATACCAGGAAAGATTCTAGAGCAGATTATGAAATAGACAATCTGTAAGCACTTAGAATGGTCATTACATGCGTTTTTCATAAACAAGTCACGTGAAAGGAATCTAGGATTCTTAGTAGACCATAAGCAGAACATGAGTCAGCAGAGTGATGCAGCAGCTATAATAGCCTATGCAATTGTAGGCTACATCTTGATCAAGGGAAGTAATAATTCCACTCTATTCTGCTTTGGATCAGACCTCATCTGGAACACTGTGTTTAGTTCTGAGCATTACAATTTTTAAAAGATATTGACAAACTGGAATGTGTCCAGAGAAAAGTGACCATAATGATCAAAGGTCTGGGAGGCAAGCCTTAGAAGAAATACTTGAGGGAGCTGGGTATGTTTAGCTTGGAGAAAAGAATACGGAGAGAGAACATGATAGTCATTTTTGAATATTTGAAAGGATGTCACATTGAGAAAGTGACAGACTTATGTCCTGCTGCTCTAGAGACTAGGACACAGAGCAACAGACTTAAATTCTACCTAAACATTAGGAAGAACTTCCTAATAGTAAGAGCTGTTTGAGCATGGAATGTGCTGCCTCGGAGTATGGTGGAGTTTTCTTCTCTGGGGATTTTTAACATGGGCTGGATGGCCATCTCTTGGGAATGCTTTGGTTAGGTGTTTCTGAATGGCAGAGGGTTGGACTGAATTGCTCTTGTGGTCTCTTCCAATTCTATGATTCTATTATATGAATGCTAATGTGATGAAATTGTGTTTCTCTACACAAGCCTGGCATAGACATCTGAACGCTAAATATTCTTTGTCACTTGTCTGTATTCATCAATATTGCATGAAACCCATCCCAATAATAAAATTGTTTTAGATTTTTCCATTACGTTTCCCTGCCACTTGGAAGGTGCCATATTATGAGACCACTTATACATTCTTGTACAGTTATAGGCTATCTAAAGCATCAAAATGGAACCAAAATGCTTGGCTAGTTCTATAGGTGTTTTTTCCTGTCAGGAGTGATTTGAGAAACTGCAAGTTACTTCTGGAGTGAGAGAATTTGCCATCTGCAAGGATGTTGCCTGGGAGATGCCTGGATGTTTTGATATTTTTACCATCTTTGTGGGAGGCTCCTCTCATGTCCCCGCATGGAGCTGGAGCTGACAGAGGGAGCTCATCCGCGTTCTCCCCGGGTTGGATCGAATCGGCAACCTTTAGGTCAGCAACCCAACCTTCAAGTCATCAGTCCTGCCGGCACAAGGGTTTAACCCACTGCACCACCGGTAGAATAGGGCCCGGTATTTGTTTCATATGTTTCATTTGTTCTTTTATACTGTACCGTTTATTTATATTGTATGGCAGACCCCTCCCCACACGGATGAAGCAATGAAATGAAAGTGAAAGCAGCACAAAACCATTTACTTTGCTGCTGTTTGTTCCACGTGGCATTAATGGGTGGCCGTGGTAGCTCATTGTGGGTGAGCTTGTTGCCTCTTGCCTGCCTGCCTCAATGCCTGCCTTGCAGCCTGCTCATTCTTTAAGCTCAGGTCTCCTCTGCATATCGAAAGGAAAACCTCTCAGAATCAATGGTACCTTAAGCCCTGCCTTTAACCTCAGGTCTCCTCTGCAGATCAAGAGTAAAACATCTCAGAATCATTGGTATCTTAAGCCCTTAGGTTAGAGGGCGGTACCAGCAGGGAAAGAGGGAATGTTTTTAAAGAGATTTTATTTATAGAAAGAAAAAATCCCTAAAATTCAGGGGATGACCCAAACCTTGTAAGGGTTGGAGAGCTAAAAGTAGCAGATATGCCCTCCATGTGTATTGATTTTCACTCCTCTAGCCCTAAAACTGAGTGGAAGGGGAGCCTGGGCAACCCACCCATTGCCGCCAATGGGATGAATGCATTTGTATATTCGGATGGTGAAACAAAAGAGCTCATTTGGATGGGCGCCGGGATGGACACGGAAATGGGGCCATACGAATTGAATAAACAGAAATGGGTAGTAATTTTATACAAATGCACAAGACTATTCTATTGGTAATTGCATGTACCTTGGCAAGAAATCTCTCATGCACTGCATTTGTAAATGGGAGCAATTAGGTATATATGTATGTGGTTTCTTACACCAGCAGCTGGCCTAGGTCTAATGTAATCTTCCAGAGAGTGTAGCATCATTGGAATAGAGTTACACAGACAGACCAGAACAAATTGACAACTGCCATTAGAAAATAGCATACCGCACATGGCTCCTCAGCTGTTTCCATGTCAGTTTGCAGCAGAACTCTAGAAAGCAAGCTATTAAAATATGGGAAGCTCCTCTCAAAGAGATTTCAGTTGTCACAAAGGCAATAATATTTTTGGGATAAAATGTCTGTGACAGGTGGAGTTTATTAAAGCCATGAACAGTTGCAAAAATTAAGCCTATTCTTGCAAGATGTAAGGAGAGTGAGGACAAAAGAACAGACTTGCTATAGAGGGACACAGAATTTATTAAATGCTTTGAAAAATTGTGGGTGCTCATTCTATAAACTGCCAGTGATTGATGTTATTGCAATAACTCCACCAAGAGGTTTCCTTCTATCTCCTACTAGGAAGATAAAATCATAGTAAAAAGTCACTCCCAAAATATGAGAAATCGATAAAGTTCATTTACAGTATTATCATGGTATTCGTTTTCAATGTTTGAATGAGATTGCTGTGACATGTATCTGCAACTCAGCACTTCATGTATCAGATTATATGAGCTGTAGTCCATGAAAGCCTAAACTAAAATTAATTTGTAACCTGTTAACATGCCACATGCCTTAGACAGAGTAACAGAGTTACCTCTCTGGAAAGCAAATCAATCAGCATACTTTTATAGTCGTTTAAAGTAAGAATTCCACCACAACAATTTCTTCCATAATAAAATCACTACCTGTTTCTGATATAACCAAATATTGGAGCCAGGGTTCAAAGAGTCTCGGGAATTGTACTTGATAAGAATTGTGTTAGAGATCCCTAGGTTTTTGAAGAGCACCATTTCCTGGGAAGCAAGAAGGGCTGCTGTGTCTGTTTTAGTTAGTAGTGAAAGAGGATTAAAAAAGAAGGATGGAAAATTACCATCACAAGAGGAAATGAAATTTTGGACAGATAATATAAAAAAGTGGCCCAGGGAGGGGAGCATGGTGGTGAATGATAGAAATTATTATTATTATTATTATTATTATTATTATTATTATTATTATTATTATTATTATTGACACAACGACGTTGTATGACACAGCAAACAAGATAGATATGCTGGGTTTCGTTTCACAAAATCACAAGTCGAACACTTCGAATTCAAGTCCCCAGGGCCAGATCAGCTACACCCAAGAGTACTGAAGGAACTAGCGGAAGTTATTTCAGAACCACTGGCAATTATCTTCGAGAGTTCTTGGAGAACGGGAGAAGTCCCAGCAGATTGGAGGAGGGCGAATGTGGTCCCTATCTTCAAGAAGGGAAAAAAGAACAACCCAAACAATTACCGTCCGGTCAGCCTCACATCAATACCAGGCAAAATTCTGGAAAAGATCATTAAGGAAGTGGTCTGCGAACACTTAGAAACAAATGCGGTCATTGCTAATAGTCAACACGGATTTACCAAAAACAAGTCATGCCAGACTAATCTGATCTCTTTTTTCGATAGAGTTACGAGTTGGGTCGATACAGGGAATGCTGTGGATGTAGCGTACCTGGATTTCAGTAAGGCCTTCGACAAAGTCCCCCACGACCTTCTGGCAAACAAACTAGTAAAATGTGGGCTAGACAAAACTACGGTTAGGTGGATCTGTAATTGGCTAAGCGAACGAACCCAAAGGGTGCTCACCAATGCGTCGTCTTCATCATGGAAAGAAGTGACAAGTGGAGTGCCGCAGGGCTCCGTCCTGGGCCCGGTTCTGTTCAACATCTTTCTTAACGACTTAGACGAAGGGTTAGAAGGCACGATCATCAAGTTTGCAGACGACACAAAACTGGGAGGGATAGCTAACACTCCAGAAGACAGGAGCAGAATTCAAAACGATCTTGACAGACTAGAGAGATGGGCCGAAACTAACAAAATGAAGTTCAACAGGGACAAATGCAAGATACTTCACTTCGGCAGAAAAAATGGAAATCAAAGATACAGAATGGGGGATGCCTGGCTTGACAGCAGTGTGTGCGAAAAAGACCTTGGAGTCCTTGTGGACAAAAAGTTAAACATGAGCCAACAATGTGATGCGGCTGCTAAAAAAGCCAATGGGATTCTGGCCTGCATCAATAGGGGAATAGCGTCTAGATCCAGGGAAGTTATGCTCCCCCTCTATTCTGCCTTGGTCAGACCACACCTGGAATACTGTGTCCAATTTTGGGCACCACAGTTGAAGGGAGATGTTGACAAGCTGGAAAGCGTCCAGAGGAGGGCGACTAAAATGATTAAGGGTCTGGAGAACAAGCCCTATGAGGAGCGGCTTAAAGAGCTGGGCATGTTTAGCCTGCAGAAGAGAAGGCTGAGAGGAGACATGATAGCCATGTACAAATATGTGAAGGGAAGTCATAGGGAAGAGGGAGCAAGCTTGTTTTCTGCTGCCCTGCAGACTAGGACACGGAACAATAGCTTCAAACTACAGGAAAGGAGATTCCACCTGAACATCAGGAAGAACTTCCTCACTGTGAGGGCTGTTCGACAGTGGAACTCTCTCCCCGGGGCTGTGGTGGAGGCTCCTTCCTTGGAGGCTTTTAAGCAGAGGCTGGATGGCCATCTGTCGGGGGTGCTTTGAATGCGATTTCCTGCTTCTTAGCAGGGGGTTGGACTAGATGGCCCATGTGGTCTCTTCCAACTCTACTATTCTATGATTCTATGATTCTATGATTCCCAAGTGTCTAGGACTGTGTGATGTATTTTCGGATGATGCGTGCAGATCCCAGCAGGGTGGCTTTTTGCAGTTGGCAGATCATGATTTTGTCAATGTCTATTGTTTCCAAATGCCGGCTGAGATCTTTCGGCACTGCACCCAGTGTGCCCATCACCACCGGGACCACCTGCACTGGTTTCTGCCAGAGTCTTTGCAGTTCAATCTTGAGGTCCTGATAGCGGCTGAGTTTTTCCTGTTGTTTTTCGTTAATGCGACTGTCACCTGGGATGGCAACATCAATGATCCAAACCTTGTTCTTTTCCACAACTGTGATGTCTGGTGTATTGTGTTCCAGAACTTTGTCAGTTATTATTATTATTATTATTATTATTATTATTATTATTATTATTGTGTCAGGAGCCACCGGAGTTGCTTCTGGAGTGAGAGAATTGGCCGTCTGCAAGGACGTTGCCCAGGGGACGCGCGGATGTTTTGATGTTTTACCATTCTTGTGGGAGGCTTCTCTCATGTCCCCACATGGAGCTGGAGCTGATAGAGGGAGCTCATCCGTGCTCTCCCCGGGTGGGATTCGAACCTGGCAGCTTTCCGGTCAGCAACCCAACCTTCAAGTCACGAGGCTTTTATCCCCTATGCCACTGGAGGCTCCTATTATTATTATTAATTAATTCATTTCTATCCTGCTTTTCTCCTGTGGGTGGGATTCAGAGCGGCGTACAACATATAACATTCATACCAATACATCCAACCACAATACATAATCAGTTAAAACATCATATCCCAACATAAAAACCCAATTAACATATCAAATAAAACAATTTTAAAACTTACAGCTAGCACCATTTAAAGATATCCATAATCTCCAGCCAAATACTATGAACTATTAATCAGACTGTCAGTGTCTACTATCATTGGTCTGGGAAGACCTGGCTCCACAGAAAATGCCATACAGCCTGGAAAACATACAACAACCCTGTGATCCTGGCCATGAAAGCCTTCGACAACACATCAATTTACCTGGTTAGCCTGCTATTTTCATGTACAAGATGCAAGATGTAAGTACTGTGTGATGTTTGGAGGAGAGATGGTCATCAGAAGCTTGGCGCATTGGTTGCTAAACCCTT
The DNA here is from genome assembly GCF_035594765.1 of Anolis carolinensis. Lineage (NCBI taxonomy): Eukaryota > Metazoa > Chordata > Lepidosauria > Squamata > Anolidae > Anolis > Anolis carolinensis. The sequence continues at coordinate 43,178,793 of NC_085846.1, forward strand.
TGTGTGATGGAAAGATGCAATACAAGGCTTCAAAAAACACTACAATCAGGGCAAGCTTGGCTGAAAACTTTTTGCTAATTCACATGTCTAAAAAGTATATTTCCAACACGAAATGTTTGGAAAGCTCTGTTCTAGCTTCACACCACTCCTCCAGATCTAAAAAGTGACTTTTCCAAGTTGTGCCGCTCACTAGCTTGAAAGAAACCCATTTTGCCAAGTTTACACCAGGAGTTGTTTCTCCAGGGCTTGAGCAACCCCAGCCGTTGACTGGAAACATTGCAAGAGGCAGGTTGAGCTTTTTCCAAAGTCGGGCCTCAGGAATGGCAGGAGGAGAGCTGGTTTGAATCCATCCATATTTATTTTGCTTTGGACATAAATCAGGAAGCAGTTTTAGAAGCCTGATTTTGGACTTTGGACTTAAATGATACTTTTCTGGTAAATAGAGAGGAACTTGTTGCAGTGTCAGCAGCAGAGAGGGCGTGAATCAGGGTGGTCTGTCTTCTTTCTCAGGACAAGAGCAGGAAAATGAATGAACAACTGCTACCACCCTTCTCTTCTCTTTTCCCCCATTTCCCTGATAGGATTGGCTTGGAAACTGAACTATTATTAAATTTATTTTCATCCTAGGGCGGGAAGGCAAAGTTCAGATCCCTTTCAAGGGTGGGATTGCCAACCATGGAGTGAAGAAACCTGCTCGGATTTCCTCGCATTTGAACACACTATAATTGTAAAAGCGCAAACATGATTCTGTCTTGACCAACATCAAATAAAGGAAAGCTGGCACAATAGCTTCCAAAGCGCTTCAGCCATGCTCTCTGCAAGGTTCCCTTTGCAATTCCTCTCACATGCCTTCTTGAGAGAAAGGGGGATTTTGCATCAAGCAGGACTATAAGCTTTTAACAACCCGACTGCTGCTCCTGAGTCATAGCTGACCCACACACCTAGCCAGCATTTTTTCAGTCAAAATAACTGAGGGATTAGAAAATTACATACCGCTAAGCCGTCAATTACTGCTGAGGCCAAATTTAGCAGAAGAAGAAAGAAAGAGAAGCCTCACTATGTATCAGCATCTTCCTCCTTTGGGTGTTCCTTTAGGGCTGGGCCAAGTACTTCCCTCCAGATTTTGTTAAACTGTACTCTGAATGTCGAAAAGGTAACCAATATTAAGTGATCTGACATAAATTATACTAGCAAATTCCATATTTTGGCCATTTTGAAAAAGGAGGAAGTTATGTGGGAGAGGTTTTCCATCGAGAAATGACCATTTTAGTCTATTTCAATATAAATATTTAAAGACAGGTGTTTATTATTTATTTATTTATTTACAATTCTACCCCGCCTTTCTCAACCCGGAAGGGGACTCAAGGTGGCTTTACACATAGCTTTAAGGCAACTATTCCGTGCCTTGAAAACAGTGTACAGTTTAAATAGACATTAAAAGTACAGTAGAGTCTCGCTTATCCAACATAAATGGGCCAGCCAAACGTTGGATAAGCAAATATGTTGGATAATAAGGAGAGATTAAGAAAAATCCTATTAAACATCATTAAGCATTTTATACAGCTGTGAAGAAGGGGCCTCATATAATCCAGTTCTAAGCAGATAATATAAGATTATCAATATACAGTAGAGCCTCACTTATCCAACATAAACAGGCCGGCAGGATAAGTGAATATGTTGGATAATAAGGAGGGATTAAGGAAAAGCCTATTAAACATCAAAATAGGTTATGATTTTACAAATTAAGCACCAAAACATCATGTTATACAACAAATTAGACAGAAAAAGGAGTTCATTACACATTAATGCTATGTAGTAATTACTGTATTTACGAATTTAGCACCAAAATATCACAATGCATTGAAAACATTGACTACAAAAATTTGTTGGATAATCCAGAACGTTGGATAAGTGATACTCTACTGTAAATTGTAAAATACATTAAAACATTTAAAACAATACATTCACAATGAATCACGTAGCCAAAAAGCGTAAACTGGGCCGTTCCAAAAGTCATTGCACATCATTCCATATATGTCTATTGCACAGGTTTTCCAAAGGTTTGGTCACAAAGCCACATTTTCAGTCTCTCACAGAAGATCAGAAGCGAGGGGGGCCGATCTAATATCCCTGGAGAGGGAATTCCACAGCCGAGGGGCCACCACTGAGAAGAGTACCAAACCTCCCAGAACTTCTCTCTAGTTTGTGTTCTTTGCAGCATTCCAATGTGTTAAGTTAGTTCATCCACAGAGGCGGTTCTACCACCAGGCAAACTAGGCATTTGCCTGTGGCGCCATGTTGTTGGGGGCGCCATCGAGGCAACTCCTGTCTCCTGTGGCAGGAAGGAGCCAAGGTTGCCACTTTGGGGAGCAGAGAAGCTCCCCAAAGCAAGATAGCGCCAGTGGTGGGGCAGTGGGCAGGGCCTGGACTTGAAAACATGGTGAAAACCCCAATGTCGCATTCCCGGCCACGGCCACTTAGGGGAGCTCTTGCCAGAAGCAGGAGCTTGCTTTTCCAGGCTGGTGATTGGCAGCTCCCAGAGTGAATCGGAGCCCTGCTTTTGGAGAGGCCTAGTCAAGGAGTTCTGCCTCCTCAGGGCTTCAGCAGTCTGGCTGGTTTGGGGCAAAGTTTCCCAGGAAAAAATAAGGGCGGTGAGTTATGGGGGCGAAGAGGCCTTCACTTTTGGCCCCATTTATGAGAAAGGAGGGAAATTGTTAAGTCCTAGTACCTTCATTTATAAGTAGATTTTCCCGAGGATTAAAGTTTTAACACCTGTATGCAACTATTTAGTTTAGCAGAGATATAGAATCTACACTTTCTAATGGATGTGCAAGGCAGAGATGGCAGTAATGAATGTGCAGCACTTCTGGAAAATGTCAGATTGAGAAAATCTGACATACATTGTCAGAAATAGTTGTACTGATTCAGACTACTGGGTCATCCAACTCAGCCTCCTTCTCCTCCTCCTCCTCTGTAGGAAGTCTAGGAAGCAAGGCAAGTGGAGCTTCCTCCCTGGGGGCATCCTTGGTTTGGGGGTATTAGTTGGCCCTGATTGCTTCCTGTCTGGATTTTCCATTTTCAGAGTGTTGCTTATTTAGACTTTTCCTTAATCCCTCCTTATTATCCAAAATTTTTGCTTATCCAACACTTTTATTTTTCAGTGTTTGGTTTTGGGGGGGGGGGGTGTGTGCCAAAATTTCTGTTCGCCTACACTTGAAAATTACCTTGGACTGGCTCTGTTCATCCATGAACATGATTTCCCAAAATTTGTTCAAAAATAGTATTTACCCCTTGTAATGGTTCAGATCCTTGTGCCACTATGGTCAGACTCTCTCAGTCCAAGAGGAAGACATAGCAAACCTCCTTGGAATACATCTTGCCAAGGAAACCCTAAGTTAGAGTTGATTTGAAGGCACACAACAAAAACTTCAGACTCTTCTGACATTTTGACATATCCAGTTGCAAAGATGCTCTAAGAATAAATGGTATGAGTTCTTGGTGACCAAGTCCAATATTCTTAACTGCAGATAAAACAAATTTACAAGCAAACTTTAAAAAAGCATCATTCTGGAGCTGCAAAAGCTCACTGAAATGGACAAATGCAGTAAAGAAACAGATGAAATGAGCTATCTTAAAAACAAAATTTAAGCCTAAAGAACAAATACCAAGAGCTGCTCAGAGTGAGGACTACCATGGCCAGGTCTGACTTCTCAAGGTACAGGTGTAACCGGCACATAAGTTTTAATTGTGTGAATGCTCCCCTGGCCACTGCCAAACAAATACCAAGGGCTGCTCAAGAAGAGATGGTGGGGTAGAGAAAACCAAAAGAAACAACAACAACAACAACAACAACAACAATATACTTTATTTATATTCCGCTGTGTCTCCCTAAGGGGACTCAGATCAGATTACAGGTACTTATATGGTAAATATTCAATGCCATTATACAATTGACAAAGACAGACAGCAACATAAACAGAGGCAAGGCTGCCCTCTTTTTCATTTCCGGCATCTTGAGGCTGTGCTCGACTCGGCCATGGGGAGGTGCTGTTGTTCCATTCTTCCACACCAAGGAGCTTGTCGTCCATGGATGCCTTCCGCCAGCATGTTTTTCAGGTGTGCCTTTTAGATCCCCGCCAAAGCAATGCCTATTTATCTACTTACATTATTGTTTTCCAACTGTAAGGTAGACAGAAGCTAGCCTCATGGTGGGAGCTTCCAGTCGGCAAGATCTTCTGTAGCTGGTGGTTTTAAGAAGAATAGAAGAATAGAAGAAAAGATCGGAAAATCCTAAAGAGTAATGGAGGAGAAGACAAAAGGAAGAAGGATCCTTATTGAGACTCATTTCATGTGAGGATAAGAATGGAAATAATATCAGCAGCCAATTCAAAGATCAAAATACAATTAAAAGCAAGCAAATGAATCCAAAACACTGGTTGCCAACACAACTATCTCGAGATTAGGTTCATGTTTGCCAAGAAGGCAACTCAGTAAACTTGTGTTCAGAATAAGCCCTTCTCTCCCACCTGACTGTGACAAGTCCTATATTTTTAAGAAAAAGTTACATTGTAAAGGTATGGCCTTCCTTTTAAGGGGAAATCCTATGAAAGCCCATCAACATGAATCGAACAGCAGAGCTGAATAAACAGATGCAAAACTTCTGCAGATCTAGTAACTTTTTCCCCCCGTTGGTTGAGTGCTCAAGAAAAATGCAGGGAACAAAATCAACCTCTGTACATGGCATTCATTGACCTTGCAACGACATTTGACACAGTGAATTGCAATGCTCTCTGGACCATCCTCCAAAAAATCAGGTGCCCTGACAAATTTGTGAACATCCTGTGGCTCCTCCATTTTTGCAGAAGCATACGAGAAACTCGGCCTCTCACTGAACATCGAGAAAACCAAAGTTCTCTTCCAGCAGTCGTCAGCCAATCCCTCTGCAATGCCAGGAATACAGCTTAATGGTGTAACACTAGAAAATGTTGACCATTTCTGGTACCTTGGCAGCAACCTCTTCACAAAAGTCAACATTGACACTGAAATACAACATCGCCTGAGCTCTGCGAGTGCAGCATTTCTCTGAATGAAGCAGAGTGTGTTTGAGGATTGGAACATTCGTAGAGATACCAAGGTGCTTGTTTATAAAGCTATTGTCCTTTCAACCCTGCTATACATTTGCGAAACATGGACTGTCTACAGATGTCACACTCAATTCCTGGAACAATTCCATCAGCGTTGCCTTCGTAAAATCCTGCAAATCTCTTGGGAAGACAGGCAGACAAATGTCAGTGCGTTGAAAGAAGCAAAGATGACCAGCATTGAAGCGATGCTCCTACACTCTCAACTCCGCTGTCCTGGCCACATTGTCCAAATGCCCGATGACCATCTCCCAAAGCAGTTGCTATACTTCCAACTCAAGAACGGGAAACATAATATTGGTGGACAGGAAAAGAAATGTAAAAATGGGTTTAAAGCCAACCTTAAAAACTGGCATAAACACCGAGAACTGGGAAGCCCTGACCCTTGAGAACTCTAACTGGAGGTCAGCTGTGACTAGCAGTGCTGCAAAATTCAAAGAGGCACAAATAGAGGGCTTAAGGGAGGAACGTGCCAAGAGGAAGGTGGGTCAAGCCAACCCTGATCGAGGCCGCCTTCCATCTGGAAACCGATGTCTTCACTGCGGTAGAACATACAAGTCAAGAATAGGTCTCCACAGCCATCTACATATCCACCACTAAGACACTACACTTGGAGGGCCATCATTCTCAAGCTACGAAGGATCGCCTTAGTAAGTAAGTCAAAAACTTCATGCACAGATCTTATCTCAAGTCTTTAGATATCTATTTATATATTTTAAATAAACAAACAACATTTTGAGTCTATATTAAAAGTAAAATTGAATGATTATGTTGCAAAATGATGCAATGTATTTTATTATTTTATAAATCATATATTTTAAAACATATACTGTATAAATGAAAGATTTTCAAAAGATATGTTATTCTCTACATATTTATGTGTCTGTATCAACATCATCATTTGGACCCAACTTTACCTCTCTAAAAAGAGACTCAAAGCGGAGATAGATAGATATCCATTTTACTAGGAGATTAAACCAACCCTAGATAGATAGACAGACAGATAGATAGATAGGGCTGGGCTTTAGCACAGCAGGTTAAACCACCAGCTGCAGTAAATCTTGTCAATCAAAAGGTTGACAATTTGAGGCCCAGGTCAGCGTGAGCTCCTGGCCTTTAGCCCTGCTTCCGCAACCTAGCAATTCAAAAGCAAAATACAAGTAGATAAATAGGTACCACTTAAAAGCAGGGAGGTACTTTAAGGCACCCATAAGGAAATGCCAGAAAAATGCTGGCGATTCAATCAAAACGGAAGCTTACGAACAAAACTCTTTGGCAGGTAGATGAATCAACAGCCCCCCTCCCCCCGCCCCCGTGGCCAGAACTGAGCACAAGCCTCCAAGATGTTGAAGATATATACCTTTATTTATGTACAATTGTCTGTCTTGTCGGTATATAAATGGCATTGAATGTTTGCCGCATATGTATGTTCTGTGATTCGTCCTGAATCTCCTTCAGGGTGAGAAGGGCGGAATATAAATACTGTAAATATTCTCTATTCTTATACATGTGGACTCTTCTTTGTGGGTGTGACTGCAAGGGCTCATATGAATAAACTTACAGTGTGAAATTTAGACAACCGCACTGTACAATTGTGGTCATGACAGCTATGATAGGGCAGTATGTGCCAAGACTCAGAGATGGTATTCTATGTCCAGACTTGCTCATTGATCCAACTAATTATGAAGAGGCATTTTCTTCCTGGATGAATTCTGGCCCTGGTGCCTCCTATCAAGCTCTCTGCAGCAGTTTGCTCTCAACAGAAGGCATCCAAGTATTTTGACATTAAGACAGAAACTGCGATAATTTCATAACTGTAAAGATTATCTTCTGAACACATACATGCCAACAGTTTGATGGAGTTTTTTTAACAGCCTGAGACAAACACGGAAGGAAGCATCAGACATTCCACTCGGTTTCTTGTGGTCCAACCTGCAACCATATCTTTTTTTTCACATTCAGTTTCAAACCCGGATAGGCTATGACTCATTCATCAGCTCTTTTTAAAGGCAGAACTTCTCAAAAGCTCAGAGTGTAGAAAATGCCTCTTAAGCAAACAGGTTGCTCCTTTTTCAGGTGGCTCATTTTCTGGTTAGTTCTCTCCACAGTAGACGGTAAGGCTTTCATGTCTTGTATTTTGTTTCATTATTAATCAGAATTAATGCATAGGGATAAACAATTATGAAAGAGCAATGCTGTACATTAAACTCTATTTTGCAAAAGTTGTTGATTGTGGAGACGGGGAAGAGAGGATTTTTTTTTTGCGATATTAACCCTTTCAAGATCTCACTGAGGCTGTTTTACAACTAAATTGGTTTGTTCATAGCTTGTCACACAAGAAAACAGAATAGTTTATTTTATATTTAATTTAAGGGAGTAGAGCCCATATGCATGTTTGCTGTGCCTATTTGCCTTATTCCATTTCACTCAAGGAATTTGGGGGAGGATGAGGGGCACACTGTTGGGAGGGCTACAGGTGGGATTTTGGGGGGATTGTCAGTTTTAATTGTAATTTTAATTGTATTCATTGTATTTTAACTTTATATCCACATACTAATATTTAATTTGTGTTGTTGAAGGCTTTCATGGCCAGAATCACTGGGTTGTTATGAGTCTTCTGGGCTGTATGACAATGTTCCAGAAGCATTCCCTTCTGACTTTTTGCCCACATCTATGGCAAGCATCCTCAGAGGTTGATAGGTATATTGGAAACTAGGCAAGGGAGGTTTATATATCTATGGAATATCCAGGGTGGGGGAATGAACTCTTATCTGCTTAAGGTACATGTGAATGTTGCAATTTGCCACTTTGTTTAGCATTTTAATGGCCCGCAGTTTCAAGTCCTGGCTGGTAGCTGCCTGGGGGAATCCTTTGTTGGGAGGTGTTAGGTAAGGTAAAGGTTTTCCCCTGACAAGTCCAGTCGTGTCCAACTCTGGGGGTTGGTGCCCATTTCAATTTCTAAGCCGAAGAGCCGCCGTTGTCCGTAGACATCTCTAAGGTCATGTGGCCATTGGAATGACTGCATGGAGCGTCATTACCTTTCCGCTGGAGCCTATTGGTTCCTATTGATCTACTCACATTTTCATGTTTTCAAACTGCTAGGTTGGCAGAAGCTCACATTTGCATGTTTTTGAACTGCTATGTTGGCAGAAGCTGAGCCTAACAGCAGGAGCTCACCCCGCTCCCAGAATTCGAACCGCCAACCTTTTGGTCAGCAAGTTCAGCAGCTCAGTGGTTTAACCCGCTGCACCATTGGGGGCTGCCGGGGAGGTGTTAGCTGGCCCTAATTCATTATTGTCTGCAATTCCCCTGCTTTTTGAGTCTTGCTCTTTATTTACTGTTCTTTTTTAGTACTGGTAGCTAGATTTTGTTCATTTTTATGGTTTCCTCCTTTCTGTTGAAATTGTCCACAAGCTTGTGGATTTCAATGGTTTCTCTGTGTCTGACGTTGTAGTTGGTAGAGTGGTCCAGCATTTCTGTGTTCTCAAATAATATACTGAGTCTAGGTTGGTTCATCAAGTGCTCTGCTATGGCTGACTTCTCTGATTGAATTAGTCTGCAGTGCCTTTCAAGTTCCTTGATTTGTATCTGGGCAATGCTGCGTTTGGTGGTCCCTATGTAGACTTGTCCACAGCTGCATGACATACGGTAGGTCCTTTGCTGAATGTAGCATTAAAAAACTCTAAAATCAGAACAGTAAATAAAGAGCAAGGCTCAAATAGCAGGGGAATTCCAAATAAGAATCAATTAGGGCCAGCTAACACCTCCCAACAAAGGATTCCCCCAGGTAGTTACCAGCCAGACCTTGAAACTGCAGGCCATTAAAATGCTAACTAAAGTGGCAAATTGCAACATTCACACATACTTCAAGCAGACAAGAGTTCTTTCCCCCACCCAGGGTATTCCACAGATATATAAACTTCACTTATTTAGTTTCCAACAGACCCCTCAACCTCTGAGGATGCCTGCCATAGATGTGGGCGAAACATCAGAAGAAAATGCTTCTGGAACATGGCCATACAGCCCGGAAGACTCACAACAACCCAGTAATATTTAACAAATAATAATAATAATAACAACAACAACAACTTTATTTTTATTTTTTATAATTTATTTTATTATTTATGTGCTTTGTTTCAAATTGTCGTTAAATTGTGTGGTTGTTGAGTCTCCACCAGGAGAAAGGTGGAGTATAAAGTTAACAACAACAATAATAATAACAATAATATCCCTAGTTTATCCCACGTTTCTCACAACAAAATCATTAACTGAGGCTGGATCTACACTGACTACCCTATATCCCAGGATCTGATCCAATTATCTGCTTAGAACTCTATTATATGAGTCTACACTGCAAGATGATGATGATGATGATGATGATGATGATGCTTTATTTATATCCTTCTCCCTCTTTCCAAGGGGACTCAGGATGGTTTACAAGAAGATAATCTGGGATCAGATCCTGGCATATAGGACAGTGTAAATCCAGCCTAAGAGCAGAGATATAAATATACTTATTTCATTATCATAAGCAAGAATTATTTAAATTTTTACTTGAGATCAGGATTATACACAAAATTATATTTTTGATCCTTTTTGCAAAAAAACAAAAACAAAATGCGTATGAAATGGCTTTTGCAGGAAAAACAAAAAGAATTTATTGCAAAAAGTCCTAAAATGTGGAAAATATCATAGCAGTTAATAATTTTCTTGTCAAGGTGTCTCAAAGATATTGTTTCTCATCAAGATGGGAAAAATCCAAATATTATTTACACTCTTAACTAGAATTGCCTCCCTCGCCGGATATTTTGTCACCAGGCAAACAAAGACCTTGTATAAGCGATTTTTGTCAGGTTCAAGGAATCATAAAGTTAAATAGGGCCTTGTGGGTCATGATGCCCAACCCTCTGCTCAATGCAATATCTACCACAACAACATCCTGCTTTAGGCAATTGGTCATATTACCAAACAGCTCTCACTGTCAAGAACTTAACACAAAGTTCTACTCTCAGAAAAATTAAACCCATGCCATGAAGGAAGCCAAGATCCCATGTTTATGTCTCCGTGCAGCTGCTATTTTAATAATAAAATTGTATATTATTTGCTATTAATAACACAGCACAACCAAAAACATTTTTTTTCTTTATGTCTTGGTTATTACGCCTGTTTCTTACTTATTTGTGATGCTGAGTCAGAAAATTGCATTGGATACACTGCATCCGCTCTAGTTTCTTAGATATGATTATCATGATTTTCTATGAGTGAGCAGATGAAGACTGATATGTGGCATATGTTTTGTATCTCAAAAACTAGAGCTGAAAGAGGAAAACTGATGCCCTTTTTGGAATCTGCAGGTCAAAACAGGTCTAACATTTGAGGCACCAAAGTGTGTGTGGATCAGTATAATAATTGCATTCTATTTGTGATACTCAAATCGGCTGCTAGATAGTATTTGGGCCAAGTTTAGCAGCCATTGGATTCAATGGCTGCTAAACCAATGTGATGTAGCCTTTGATGTTGAATGATGTCCCTGGAAACCATGGTTCAAATCCTTGCTCAACTATGGAAAACCACTGAATGACCTTCAGTTACATTCACCCACCCTCAAAAGTGTAATACTGTATAATCACAGAGTTGGAAGAGAGCAATTAACATAGACCATCTAGTCCAACCCTCTGCCATGCAGGAAAAGCACAATCAAACCCCTCCCAGCAGATGGCCATCCAGCCTCTGTTTTAAAAAGCCTCCAAGGAAGGATCCTCAACCACACTCAGAAGCAGGGAATTCCACTGTTGAACAGCTTTTGGAAGTTCATCCAAATGTTTGGGTGTAATCTCCTTTCTTGTAATTTGAACCCATTGCTCCAAGGCAAAAGCGAACCTACTTGGAACAAATCTTGCCAAGAAAACCCCATGATAGGTTTGCCTTAGGGTTGCTCTAAGATGGAAAGGACTTGCAAGCACACAAATTGTGCTGTCGCACCTGGGGCTATAACTCTTAGCGAAAGAGGCATGGACGTGACATCTTTCCCCAGGGATTGCTTCTTGCCCTCCTTTAGGGAAGCTGGAACACCCAAGGATCAAAACACTATAGATAACTCAAAACTGGTTTTATTGTTTCAAAAGGTTATCCCTTTAAGGCAATAAGCTGGAAGTTTCAAAGGGGTAAAGGAAAATATACATTACAGTCTCTGGTTGTCTTGAGTCCAAGGAGCTCTGCAGCTGAGAAGCTTTTCCAGGTCCCTCTTTCTCAATGGCTGTGAATGCCAGAGCAATCCTCAGCCTCAGTCCAAATGGCCTATGCTTGAAGACACAGGGTCTTCCTCTGGTGCCAAAGAACTGATCTGAAGGCGCTTGAGACTCCTCAACGTTGTCCAGGTTGGCCTGAACATGAAGCATAACTCTCAAGGGTAAGAACCTCAGAATTGGTGCTGAGAGGTAACTTAATCAAGGGCTTTTAGAGCCAAGTCTTTCTCTCACGTCCATCTGATAGAGAGCTTGATGGTGGAATGAAAAAGGAAACACTGACCCACTCCATGAAAGGGTGGAGTCAAACAATTGAGCTGAGGGAGCAATAAAACTGGTGCAAACAACATTAATTGACAGCTATAAAAAACCAATCAATCCAACTACATTTACAGGGTAAAGGCAAAATCAGGCATGATACAACAATTCAAATCTTGCAACTTACAGTTTGACATATAGATGGCACCACTCGCGCCGTCACACAAATCATATCTCACATAAGTCTACAAAAAATCCTTTAAGCACCTTACAATAAAATTTTCAGCATTAACTTTATGTCTAGCTTGATACTAAGGAAAAACAAGATGAAATTCTAGGATCTGGTGGAAGGTTACCTGGCTTTTTTATGCATGCATGCATGCTTTAGAGGTTTTTGTCTTGTCGGGGCTGCCCTGTGCCCTCAAAGTTAACACAACTGTCATTCATAATCACCTGCTGTTCTTTTTCTCTAGAGCAGAGTTTTCCAAACATGTCGTGTTGATGACATGCTTTTGAGACATGCATCACATCGCAACACAGCAATTCAGTTTCACTAGCAAACCAGAGGTTAAACCGTTGCCTTAGAAAAGATACAGACACATGCAAAATTGTACTAATGAAATATATGATTTATTGCTTATTTCACATAGCCTCAGAGGTTTCTCGTTACATTCTCGTCACACGACACAGCTACATAAGGCAGCTGGCACACTAATGTGGCACTACTAAGGGTGTGCAAATCATCATTTTTAAACTGTTAAGTCGTATCTAATTCATAAGTTTTATATATACAAACAGATATTAAGAAACACAGGGGACGGGCGCCCACACAAAAACTTAAGAATCAAAACTCACCCAATGCTTTTCCATTTGAATTTTATTTATTTATTTATTTATTTACAGCATTTATAATTTTGTAATGCTCGGAAGTCAGTTTCATTTTCAGCATAAGCGAGGCAAAGCCAAAAAGGCTGCCATTTTATTTAGGAAGAGATAGGCTGCCTCTCACCATGAGTAGATGAAAACAGCAGGGTGGGACAAGCTGAGTGACCTGGGAAAAAGACTGAGAGTGCAGAATTCTGGGAAATGTAGTTTGGGAAGGCGAGGAGCCCTATGGAAAGGAATTCAAAAGGCCCTGCCCTAAACTACGTTTCCCAGAATTCTGCTTAGCATCAGAAAGCCCCAATCAGAAGTGGGGAAAGATTTATCCCACCTAGGAGTAGCCAGAGTTCCAACAAACTGTTGAATCTGCAAGGAGGAGGACTGGCTTTTTAAAATGTTAACTTTAATTTTTTTTCCCAAAAAATCAGTAGATGTATGAATATTTTTGAAACTCGGGAGGAATGATCCCATTATCTTGTGTCATTGTATAGAAAATTCAAAGATGATAGCTCTTGTAGTTTTTTAAAATATCTGGATAGTGACACATTCGCCATCCTCAGTTATAATATGTGAATCCTTTGACATCTTTCTTTCTTTCGTAGAATTGAACACATGGTTTTAACCCACAAAATTTTAACGGAGTGCCAGCTCCATAGAGTTGTAAATAATAGGCTACACCCTGCTGTCTATTACCGCCATAGATTTCCATTTAACATAGAGAGCAATAAAAGCTGCTTTTAATGCATAGCAAACAAATCACATGAAGAAAGCATATGCCAAATTAGCTTATATAGTGGGGTTTATAATTAGTCCAAATGGTACCCTGCCTATGTACTTCAGCTTAGCAATGTGGCATGTTGTTAGAACCTGTCAAGCCCTGGCATTAGAAAACGTGCAAGATGATTCTTCTCAAGTATCTGGAGCAGGGGTCCCCAAACTAAGGCCCGCGGGCCACATGAGGCCCTCTGAGGCCATCTATCCGGCCCGCGGCCTACCCTGGGCGGGAGGGAGGAACAGCCAAGAGGAGGAAGGCTGCTGCTGCTACTGTACTGCTTCTTCTTAAGCGGTGCTGCTTCTGCTGGCTTGGCAGCAGGCGAGCGGAGGAGGGACTTTAGGACCTGCTCGCTCTCCTCCTTTTCCTCGCCTTCCTTCCTCTTCTCCCGAAGCAACCTCCACCATCGCTTTGGAAGAGAAGGCAGGAGAGGAATAGGAATAGGAGGACAACGACGAGCGGGCCCTCCTCTGCCCGCCGCTTTGGAAGATGAGGAAGAAAGGAGAGGAAAAGGAGAACGGCGATTGGGCCCCTAAAGTCCCTCCCCCGCCCGCTGCTTCAGTCATCAAGACAAACATTGTTTTGAAGGCTTTCATGGCTGGGATCACTGGGCTGCTGTGAGTTTTCCGGGCTGTCTGGCCATGCTCCAGAAGCATTCTGTCCTGACATTTCACCCACATCTATGGCAGGCATCCTCAGAGGCTCTGAGGATGCCTGCCATAGATGTGGGTGAAATGTCAGGGGAGAATGCTTCTGGAGCATAGCCAGACAGGCTGTAAAACTCACAACAACCTTTCTTAACAATCACTAAAAGCCTTCCAATTCAAGAAGAACACAGAATTTCAACCCATATCAGACAGGAATCAACTAGGGGCATTTAGCATGTCAAAAATTGCTATAAAGTAATTTAAAATTGGTTGTATAACATAATTATACAATTCTCCTCCCACACTGCAATAGATTAAGAGGAAATTAAAAGTTGAAAATTAATATAAAAACTGCAAGGGAAAATAGGATAAAACAAAATAATATGAAATCAAACTTTTGGGGGAAAGCCACAAAAGCCACATGCGTCTTTCCCAGACTGGGTTAAACAAAGCTGCTTCTAGTAAGTCAATCCAGGAAATGCAGTATATTGACACAGTGGAGGTGTCCAGGCAAAGGTGATCAACATGGGAAATGGTTATAAACCAAACTATAGATCCCAGTGTTTCATAGGATGGAACCAAGGCAGGTAAAGTGACATCACTCTGCTATAATTACGCAATGCATTTAGCCACTAAGGGCCCTTCCACACAGCCATGTGACCCACAATATCAAGGCAGATAATCCACAATATCTGCTTTGAACTGGGTTATCTGGGTCCACACTGGCATATAACCCAGTTCAAAGCAAATAATGTGGGATTTTATACAGCTGTGTGGAAGGGGCCTAAGTCACCTTTCTTCACATATTACAGGCCCTTCCACACAGCCCTATATTCCAAAATATCAATGCAGAAAATCCCACAATATCTGCTTTGAACTGGGTTATCTGAGTCCACACTCAGATAATGTGGGATTTTCTGCCTTGATATTCTGGGATATAGGGCTGTGTGGAAGGGGCCTCTGAAAAAAGAGAAATACTGAGTTGAGCTTTATCATACATTTAAAATACTATTATTAGTATTTGTTGTTGTTGTTGCTGCTGCTGTTGTAATAGTAGTCATACAGCAGTATTCCTAAAGGAAACACATTGCTAAATTTCTTTGAAGCTGTGAGGTCTGTTGGAAACTAGGCAAGGAAGGTTTATATATCTGTGGAAGGTCCAGGGTGGGAGAAAAAAACTCTTCTCTGTTAAAGGCCAATGTGAATGTTTCTATTGACCACCTTGATTAATATTGAAAAGCCTTGCAGCTTCGAGGCCTGGCTGATTCCTGCCTGGGGGATCAAATATTGAACCGGACATTGACCATCTTATTAGCCAAAAGCAGGCTCATAAGATATGTGCAGTGTGCATATACATTTGTTCGTAGTTTTTTTAAAAACTATAGTCCGGCCCTCCAACAGTCTGAGGGACAGTAAACTGGCCCCCAGTTTAAAAAGTTTGGGGACCTCTGATCTGGAGCATAGTGTAGGTGTAATTGGACAAGAAGCAAGATTTTTGTGGCCTCCAGGTAATGGTGGCTTTTAAAAAGAAACGGCTTTTCTTAGACATGCTCTTACCTTATGCTTCCAACCGTGGCTCAAATAATAATGTTTCAAACCGATCTCGAGACCTTTTGTCCATTTTATTTCCCAGAAGAGTTTATTTATTTATTTATTTACAGTATTTATATTCCGCCCATCTCACCCAGAAGGGGACTCAGGACGGATTACAATGCACATATACATGGCAAACATTCAACGCCATCAGACATACGATATATAGACAAACACAGAGGCAAGACAACATTTTCCAGCTTCTGGCTTCATGAGGGTATGCTCGATTCCAGCCACAGAGGGAGCTGCCACTTCATTGTCCACTTGTGATACTGAGTCCTTGATGGAGTGCTTCCTCATTCCTTTCTGCATGCTGCTGGAAGTTTTTTGATGTCGTAATTTAAATTAGCCTCCCCGCATAAAGCGGTACCTAAATTTCCTACTCGACAGATGCAACTGTCTTTCAGGCTGCATAGGTCAACAACAAGCTAGACTATTAATGGTTGGGAGCTTACTGTGCCCCAGGCTGGCTTTGAACTCATAACTAGTGATTTATTGCAGCTGGCTACTAACCAGCTGCACCACAGCCCGGTCCTTCATCACTGAATTCCAAGAAGATTAGGGAAACTAAATCTTTACAGAACTATGGAAGCAAGGTGTCAAAATAGACTGATTGTATTTTTTTTTGTACATGCAGTATCTGAAGATACTGATAGAAATGCCAACTATTTTGAGCTGAGTAGACAGCACTGATATGGTTAAGACTAGGCACACAAATTGCTTCTAACAAAGTTTCAATCTAGTTCTTTGCCTGAGCCATTCACTTCTGTATCTGTGTGAAAAGCAAGACCCTCTTTGTTTTATTGATTAGAGAATATATGAAAAATAAAGTCCCCTCGGGGAGAAGGGCGGGGTAGAAATATCGGAAATAAATAAATTGGAAAACAGCCCAGAGGGGATTTGCATGGCACATTAGACCATTTCTGGCATTGACTTTTCTAGGGAAAGCTTCACGCCTCTTTCCCAGCGAAGAAGACAGAAATGTCAGCAAAGAGCCTACCAACACAGATGATAAACGCATGGACACTGCTGGGATTCCTGTTGGATGCAGCCCAAGAAGTAAGTAGAACAATGAAACATGCAGGACAGTTTAGCTTACGTAATGCTATACTATTTGCCAATAATCCTGAAAACAGGGGTGACCAAAATACTGATAATCTTCCGTTTATCAGAATCATAGAGTTGGAAGAGACCTTGTGGGCCATCCAGTCCAACTGCCTGCCAAGAAGCAGGAAAATCGCATTCAAAGCATGTTATTATAAAGTATCAAAAAGTAATAAAAGGTAATTTTAAAAACAACTTATTTGAAAATGTATTAATAACATATGGTATGCTTATAGGCTGTGTTGTCATTTAATTCTAGTCACTAGAAGGATGGCCACCAGGTGACAATGTGGCTATAACAATATTTATGTTTTATTTAGACATTTGAGTTATATCTCACCTTTCTCCTAGGGCTGAGATGCATGTCTTCTTCCAAAATGATTCAAAAAAAGTTCTAGTAAATGCTACAATACATACTAGAAGTATACAACACAAACATTTGCCGGAATCTTGTTGGGCAGCCAACAGCAACAAGAAAAAGGCTGAAAGCAAAATAGTCATGAATTAAGGGACTTCCGAGCTTGCAAACTGTATTTTCCTTCACGCACCACAGGTGCACAACTACAGAGAAATGCAATAGTTAAATATCAACAGGATTCTAGTTGTTGGCACTAATTTCCATTCCTTGTGCCAGCTCAACATAAATCACCTCTTCAAATTGTGCAAAAAGGCGCCCCAAAAGCCAAAACAAGGGGTGTGAAAATGTGGAAGGCTGAGGAAAGAAAACTTGGAAAGTCGAATTCTTCATGCATGTGCAAAGTCTGTTTTTTGAAAATTAAAACTGCCATCAAACTCCCTCAAAGAGACATGGGGATATTTTCACTGAGGAAGTCGAAGAGCGGCATTTTTTGACAATGGGAACTTAACTTATTTACTTTCGCTTTCAAAAAAGGCCTCTCCTGGGTCTGAATTGGCCCAGGAAGTTGCAAATCATGACGAAGACACTTCCCATGGCCCATAGAAAACATCTGTGGCCATTTGGAGCATTTTGCAAAAGAAAGGGTTGACCTATGTGAGGCCAAAAAAAGCCAAAAAATAGAAGTGGAAGGTCATGTGTAGACCATGGGCCGATATTTGCCCACTCCTAGTTAAGACATCATATAGCTTCCATAGCAAATTGGCGGGGCAGCAGGGCAATCCTGGCATTCGACGCCCTATATGGCTGGCAGCAATGCTTCCCCATCCCATGTGGGGAAGCATCACTGCTTGTCTCTGCGTTAGCCCTGATGTTCCAAGTGGAACATGGAGAGGTTCCCATGTTGGTGGCAAAGTGTCCTACCATGCTGCCGCCCCAGGTTAACTACGGAGACTTGCTGGAAGTGATGCTACATGGTGTGATGAGCGGCGTGGGGCTCCACAGCTCAACTGGGGCAGCAGCGTCTTGGGACTCTAAAAATTCATTGTGTGATAATAATATGATAATAACAATAATATAATATAATAATAACAACAATAATTTTTTCGTGTCAGAAGCAACTTGAGTCGCTTCTGGAGTGAAAGAATTGGCCGTCTGCAAGGACGTTACCTAGGGGATGCCCGGATGTTTTGATGTTTTTACCATCCTTGTGGGAGGCTTCTCTCATGTCCCGCATGGAGCTGGAGATGATAGAGCGAGCTCATCTGCACTCTCCCCAGGTGGGATTTGAGCCTGGCAGCTTTCAGGTCAGCAACCCAACCTTTAAGTCACTTAGTCCACTATGCCATCTGGGGGCTCGACAATAATAATAACAACTTTATTCTTATATCCCGCTCCATCTCCCAAAGAGACTCAGGGCAGCTCACATGGGGACCAAGCCCAGCAATACACCAAATACAATCACATAAATACATTTAAAACATATAAACATAAAACATATAATACATTAAAACATAATGCGAGTGCAGCATTTTTCCGTATGAAGCAGAGAGTGTTTGAGGATCGGGACATCTGTAGAGATACCAAGGTGCTTGTTTACAAAGGCATTGTCCTCCCAACCCTGCTCTAGGCCTGCGAAACATGGACGGTCTACAGACATCACACTCAACTCCTAGAACGTTTCCATCAGTGTTGCCTCAGAAAAATCCTACAAATCTCTTGGGAAGACAGGCGGACAAATGTCAGCGTGCTTGAGGAAGCAAAGACCACCAGCACTGAAGCGATGCTCCTACGACATCAACTCTGCTGGACTGGCCACGTTGTCCAAATGCCCGATCACCGTCTCCCAAAGCAGTTAATCTACTCCGATTTCATGAACGGGAAACATAATGTTGGTGGGCAGGAAAAGAGATTTAAAGATGGGCTTAAAGCCAACCTTAAAAACTGTGGCATAGACACTGAGAACTGGGAAGCTCTGGCCCTTGAGCACTCTAATTGGAGGTCAGCTGTGACCAGCAGTGCTGAGGAGTTCGAAGAGGCACGAATGGAGGGCTTAAGGGAGAAATGTGCCAAGAGGAAGGCCCATCAAGCCAACCCTGACAGGGACCGCCTTCCACCTGGAAACCAATGTCCTCACTGCGAGAGAACATGCAGGTCAAGAATAGGTCTCTTCAGCCACCTACGGACACACCCCCAATCAACAGAGATGGAAGACAATCATCTTCGAACTACGAGGGATCGCCTAAGTGACTCAAGCAATAACTGCAGTAAACATATTCCATTGGGGGCAAGGCAAATGTTGTCTGTGTTCAATCTCTTATAAAACTCTACTGAATGGACCAGAAGAAGTGCAGTAACTGGGTCTAGGTGGAGGTAAGGGACAGTTGTCAATTTATGCCAATGTAATCAAACGCACATTTAAATAGCCAGATTTTCAGATATTTACAGAATGTGGCCAGGGTAGGGACTAGTTTAATTTCTCTCAAGAGGGAGTTCCAGAGCTGGGGGGGCACTGGCAAGAAGGTCCTCTCCCTCATGCCCACCAACCATGTTTGAGATGAAAGCGAGAGGGACTCCCAAGCAGAGCTCAGAGACCACGCAGGCTCGTAGTAGGAAATGCGATCACAAAGATAAGCTGGACCCGAATCATTTAGGGCTTTATAGGTGATAACCAGTACCTTGAATTGGAACCGGAAACCTATCAGCAGCCAGTGGCACTGTTTTAATAGGAGGGTTGTCCTATTAAAGGTTGTTAGTTTCAGTATTATTGCATTATGGACAAAGCAAAAGCAATTAAACAAAACATGTATTTTCTATTTTTATATTTGCTGCAGAACTGAGGAAGAGATCCAGTTCCTTTGGCGTTTCATGGCTCAGAGACCTGAACAGCGAAGAACCCAACTGTCAGATTGTTCCAGTAACAACTGAGACTCCTGTGATCACCAAACCACCAACCACACCTAAACCCCCCAGGAAGGAAACCCACCGCATAGCAGCAGCAGCACCAGAATACAAGCGTTGGCTCTTGTATTTTCTTCCTTACAGACAATACTCTTACTACAATGCTTTATTGCCTATTAACAGAGGTGCCAATGGCTATCACTTTTTCAGGCACAACAAATTCCAAAGCGACGAGTCCTCTGAAGAAAAGAGAAAGAAAAGAGATATATTTACAATGCAGTAAGACCATTTAACTGCGGAAAACATTCACGAGTTCACTTAACCTGAGATTCTGCTAGGTCCTCCTGTGATGTTATGCTTTTCTCAGAAGTTACTACAGAGTTGCACTGTAGGACCTAGCACGTTTCTAGAGATGAGATCCCTCTAGTAATTTCTTGATTCTCTAAAAACGATGATATACTAGAATTGGAAGTGAGGTGATTAAATGGTTTTCAGTTATATCTTGGTTTCACACAACTGTGAACCAACAAAAATATATCCCTCAGATATATTCTTAAAAAAGTGCAATGTCTTAGTGGCTCTTTTAGTAGTGACTTTTTAACCACTACCTACAAGAAAAAGGTACAGTGAGTCTGCACTATCTGTAGAGGTTAAGTTCTGAGACCAGATGCAGTACAAAAAAATGCAGACATTCATGCTCCATCTTATTAAATGATGGTGACATTAATGCACACACTTCAACATGCCCTCATTCATGTCACTACCATTTACTAATATGGGGTGCAATGATCTGTGGTTACTGTAGATCACGGCTCAAGATCCTTCAGATCTGGAAGCCCACAAAACTGGATCTAATAGTAGATCTTTGGGTGATTTGCAATGGATTGGCAGGAGTTTTCAGTTACCAATTATTCCAGAACAGCAGCAAAAAAGGCTTTGCTTCTATCATGCTGCTGAAATGGGAAAGGGTTGGGGTAACTATGGATGGCATTTTATGTGGAATGATTGTGCACTCCATTTAGTTTTGGGAACAGCGTTCTTTAACAATACTAAGTATAATATATTTTGCAACTGGCAGGGAAGGTCAGCATGGTGTAGCATTCTGAGTTTGGGACTAGGACACTGGGAGATCCAGATTCGAATCTATTCTCAACTATGAAAACACAGTTGGTGACCCTATCAAATGAAGGCAAAGGCAACCCCCTTGTTTAAAATAACTCCTGTGAAAGTTTCCTCTCGAGATTGCTGAAAGTGAAAAATGACCTGAAGGTACAGAAGAATAACAGCAACTGGTTGGCAGCCTTGATGGTTCTAATCATTAAAAAACAACAAGCAGATGTCACAAGCCTGAAGTCTTCCTGAATGGATCTCCAAGTGAACTCCAATTTATAGCAACACTATCATGGGCCAAAAAATTCTTCAGTGGAAATTTATCTTCACCTTTCTGAAGCTGAAAGAGTGAGTTACTCAAGGTCACCCAATGGATTTCCTTTTCTGAGCAGGAATTTGAACCTGTCTTATAGAGTCCTAGCCCAACACACAAAACACTACTGCTTGCTGGCTCTCAACTAATAAATTCTTAAGACAACTGCCTCTAGTAAATTCTAAGCCTGGAAAATTAGCATAAAATTAAAAACCTGCAGGTTCACTCACTCACTTCATAAATCTGAAATTAAGATCTATTTATGGATAGGTTAAATAAACAAGAACCATTTCTCGTACAACTGAAAAAACAATTTTGCTGAGTTGTAGTACTCTGAAGAATGTTAAAAGATATCAAGCTGGCTTGCAACTAATAAAAAATAATTTAAAATAAGGCTTAAGATATGAATGGCTAAGGGTGGCTCTACATAGCCACATAATTAAGCTCCAACCGATATGAAAAAGCATGGCTGTGAATGGTGCAGAATTCCAAACCCCCCCAGCACCCCAATCTCCACCCCCAAAAAAACAAAAAAATTACTACTTACGGGGTTCCGTGTTGTCTACCACCTGGTTTGCTGCCATGTGACTGAGTCCATCAGGTTGGGAAAAGAGGATAAGCTCATTCCTCCCAAGCTGCTTTGTTTAGTCACATGGGATAAATCTGGAAGCACAGAGCACAGAGCTCCAGTAAGTGCTGACTGTCATGCCCTGCTCACAGGACTCAGAGAGTGAAGGGGGAAAGCAAGTGGAAGTGCCAGCTGCTAAGAGGTGCAGTTTCCAGGAGCCATCCAACATGGAGTAGGAAGTTCCAGCTTCTGAACCTGAGAATAGAAGTTTCCAGCAACCTCAAGAGGAAAGCACAGAGATATCTACCTGGAATGCCAGAAAGAAAGGGAAAGCCTCAGAAGGTTATTTCTGCACTTATGTCACAAATGCTCAACATTTAAGGAACAGCTGAGAGAAGACCCTGAGCTATAATTCTAGCAGCTGTAACTCTGACTTTTGTTGCTGACAACTGATTTGTAATATTCTGCTTTGTATCTCTGGCTCCTGTATTCCATGTGATTTGACCTTGGCTTCGAGGTCTTGGATTGCCCAGATTTCATGATTTATCATCTTGTATGGCCCTCGGATTGACTATGTTAAAGCTACGTTCTGTTCTGCTGATAACTTCTGTCTTGGATTTTCAGGGAAAATGAAAAAACAGATTTCTGATACTGGATATTGTTAGGAGGAACCTTGAGCTGCAGAAATTCTCTCTCTTTTTTGGGAGGGGGGATTGGGGCATTGGGGAGCAGGGAGACAGCCAGGCTGCCTGGGCATGGGGACCACGCAATAACTTTGGGGACACAATCCTGAATACTGCATAGGGATCTGGAATGGCTCTCCCCACTGCCCCAACATGGGAAATTCCAAATCCTGGAACAGGATTCAGACTTTCCTACATGTGCGTATTTTTTAAACTCAAGGTGCAGCCACATTAAGCAGGGTTATTCACCTACCCTGTTTTCCCCAAAATACGACATTCACTGAAAATAAGACCTAGTAGAGGTTTTGCTGAATTGCTAAATATAAGGCCTCCCCCAAAAGTAAGACCTAGCAAAGTTTTTGTTTGGAAGCATGCCCATCAAACAGAACAACAGAGCATGCAGAATTGGTAAATGCACATACCATAGATTGTTGTACATTGAAATAATGGTAGTATCAAGAAATTCTTAACAGGATTCACAATTTGTCTGGTTATGGCAACTACTACTGTACAGTATATAATAAATGTTCTTTTTTTTTTGTTCAACGATAAATGTGAATTCTTCTTCATGGAAAACTAAGACATCCCCTGACCTAGCGCATCTTTGAGAGAAAAAATTAATATAAGAAACGGTCTTATTTTCGGGGAAACACAGTATGTGCACTTCCATGGGACTCAATCAGTTGCAGGAAAGAACTGTGAAGACATTCCTAGGAGAGGAAAGGTCCTTAGAGAGATTGGTCCGGGTATTTGGAGAGGTGTTCTTTTTTCCCCTCCAATATGGACATCCCAGGGTCCCTAAATTTGCATGACCCCGCCCACTGCCTCTCCCTCAACCCTTTCCTACCCTTAACACAGTTAACAGAGGAATTGATCACCAACTGAACAAGGGTTTTGGGGAGAATTCACCATGATTTACAGGAGTTGTTCTTGACCTACATCCAGAGAGAACTGTGAACCCAACTAATGATGGATCTGGACCAAACTTGCCATGGATAATGAGACTTGCAGTATCATCACTGATACTATGACCCTCATTGACAATGAACTAGGACCAAACTTGGCACAGAAAAGCCCCATGACCAACTGAACATACTACAGTGGGTTGTGGGAATGGACCTTGATTTTGGGGGTTGTAGTTCACCTGCATCCAGAAAGCACTGAACCCAGCTAACGTCAGATCTGGGCCAAACTTGGCACACAGACCCAACATGGTCTGTTTGGGGGTGATTGGCCTCAGATCAGGGAGTTGTAGTTCACCTGCATTCAGAGAGTCCTGAACCCAGCCGACAATGGTTCTGGACCAAACTTGGTACATTGACCCAACAAAGCCAACTGCAAATACTGGAAGGATTTGGGGGTGATTGCCCTGGGAATCTGGGAGTTGTAGTTTACCCTTATCTAGAGAGCACTTAATCCAGCAACGACAGATCTGGACCAAACTGAAGTGATATTACCTAACATCCCAAAACTAACAATACTTTCTTCCAATAACCCAGGCACCACCAGGTCCCCAAGCTAGTCAATAATAAATTTAAAGAAAAATCAAAACAACAATTGCAAATAATTATTTCCAGAAGACGAAACTGAAGTGTATTACTACAGGACACATTCAAAGGGTAACCCTAAGCTAACAAATACTGGTGGTTAGAAATGTATATCCACTTAAGAGAGTTTGTGGCGTGAATCCTTTTGTTAATGCCAACAAGAGGAAACCCATTAAATAAAAGGGATTTACCTATATGTTGATTCATTAGTCAACCATTAGTTAAATGAGTTGGCATGAACCAAACAGGATCAAAGCCTAAGTGTTTTCACTCATTAAGAGTTGCTTTTCAACTATATATTGCATAGCATTATTTATTTAAAATCATTAACTCCATGCTACTCAATACACCTACTATTTTTCAAACAGTAATTTAAAATAAAAAATTAAATACTGATAAAAACAAGACAGAAACTGATAAAGGTTGTATTTACAGGAATGAGGTGTACATGTTTGAACACTGCAAAGCCACAAAATTCAAAAATTACAGATTACTGAGTGATGAAATCACAACAGTAATTAGTGGTAACACTGAACCTAGAGATATCAGTATAAAGAAAGGATAGAAAAGATATCTCATTTCACTGGGTAAATCTTTTGGGTTTAAAGCAAACAACTCTTAAAATTCATAAATTGAACTGATTAAATTTTATTTTAAAATCCTAAGTAAAATCTCACCTGGCAGAGGCAGATTTAGCTTCTTCTTTTTTAAGGAAGGTGTTATCTGTTGCAAATAGTAAAACAAAACAGTATTAATCTTATGACATTAAACAATTGCAACATGAAAATCTACAAACTTTACACGTAGAAAGCACTTTGCACCAATGAAGAAACTTTCAAAATCAATATAGAAAATCTTTCTCAACAGCAAAGTACATCTGACTTTTAAAAATATACAATAATTTTACCACCTGTTAATGATCTGTATCCATGTCATTTAACAAATAATTCATGTTGAAATAGGAGACCAATTTAGGATATTTACAAAATAAGAGACAAGAGGTATTATCTGGTAAAAGGGGCAGGGCTTAGGTAGGGTTCTCTATCCAGCTCAATAAATACTAGGCAAAATATAGAGAAGTACGGATGATTTAAAAAATCAATACGTTTAACTTAAATGTGAATAATTTAAGTCTCACTGATCAGACCAAATATACTCTAAGTGGATATTACAAAGTTCAGATCTGATGTTTCATTATTAGTAGATATATAGCAGTGCATGTCTGAGGATCACACCAGGTAAATCTTCAAATCACAGTAGGAAAAACAGATGAGAAAGGCAAACGTATGCATAGACAAATACTAGTAAGAATTGATAGAATGCTTTTGAATGGTCAAATGTGATTTATAAAAATTATTTTGTTGTAATTCTTGTTTTAAAGGAGGCAAGTACTATCGCCACAGTGCAGGAAAAGGGCCTATATTAATCTGGAAAGATGTGGCATGTAAGGCCAAGGATGTGGAATAATAATCTTCCAAAAATTTATTTAACTGCTTGTTCCAGCAAATCTAGCCATTATACACAATGATAAGGGAGACTGTGAGCTGCAGTCAGGGCCGGTCCAACAATGGAGGCCATTTAAGCGGCCGCTTCGGGCGCACGTCAAGGGGGGCGCTGTTGAGGCTCCCTCTCGCACTCCTCGGCCCACTCGCGCATCTCTCGCACTCGTCCCACTCGCGGCCCTCTCGCACTCTGCTCAATCGCGCCCCTCTCGCACTCGGCCCACTCACGCCTCTCTCACACTCGGCCCACTCACGCATCTCTCTCACTCGGCCCACTCGCGCCCCTCTCGCACTCGGCCCACTCACGCATCTCTCTCACTCGGCCCACTCACGCCCCTCTCGCACTTGGCCCACTCACGCCTCTCTCGCACTCGGCCCACTCGCACCTCTCTCTCACTCGGCCCACTCGCGCCTCTCTCTCACTCGGCCCACTCACACCCCTCTTGCACTCGGCCCACTCACGCCTCTCTCTCACTCGTCCCACTCATGCCCCTCTTGCACTCGGCCCACTCGCGCCTCTCTCTCACTCGGCCCACTCACACCCCTCTTGCACTCGGCCCACTCACGCATCTCTCTCACTCGGCCCACTCACGCCCCTCTCGCACTCGGCCCACTCACGCCCCTCTCGCACTCGGCCCACTCACGCCTCTCTCGCACTCGGCCCACTCACGCCCCTCTCTCACTCGGCCCACTCACGCATCTCTCTCACTCGGCCCACTCACACCCCTCTTGCACTCGGCCCACTCACGCCTCTCTCACACTCGGCCCACTCACGCCTCTCTCGCACTCGGCCCACTCACGCCCCTCTCGCACTCGGCCCACTCACGCCTCTCTCGCACTCGGCCCACTCACGCCCCTCTCTCACTCGGCCCACTCACGCATCTCTCTCACTCGGCCCACTCACACCCCTCTCGCACTCGGCCCACTCACGCCTCTCTCACACTCGGCCCACTCACGCATCTCTCTCACTCGGCCCACTCGCGCCCCTCTCGCACTCGGCCCACTCACGCATCTCTCTCACTCGGCCCACTCACGCCCCTCTCGCACTTGGCCCACTCACGCCTCTCTCGCACTCGGCCCACTCGCACCTCTCTCTCACTCGGCCCACTCGCGCCTCTCTCTCACTCGGCCCACTCACACCCCTCTTGCACTCGGCCCACTCACGCCTCTCTCTCACTCGTCCCACTCATGCCCCTCTTGCACTCGGCCCACTCGCGCCTCTCTCTCACTCGGCCCACTCACACCCCTCTTGCACTCGGCCCACTCACGCATCTCTCTCACTCGGCCCACTCACGCCCCTCTCGCACTCGGCCCACTCACGCCCCTCTCGCACTCGGCCCACTCACGCCTCTCTCGCACTCGGCCCACTCACGCCCCTCTCTCACTCGGCCCACTCACGCATCTCTCTCACTCGGCCCACTCACACCCCTCTTGCACTCGGCCCACTCGCGCCTCTCTCTCACTCGGCCCACTCGCGCCTCTCTCTCACTCGGCCCACTCACGCCTCTCTCGCACTCGGCCCACTCACGCCCCTCTCGCACTCGGCCCACTCGCGCCTCTCTCTCACTCGGCCCACTCACGCCTCTCTCGCACTCGGCCCACTCACGCCCCTCTCGCACTCGGCCCACTCGCGCCTCTCTCTCACTCGGCCCACTCGCGCCTCTCTCTCACTCGGCCCACTCGCGCCCCTCTCGCACTCGGCCCACTCACGCCTCTCTCTCACTCGGCCCACTCACGCCCCTCTCGCACTCGGCCCACTCGCGCCTCTCTCTCACTCGGCCCACTCGCGCCTCTCTCGCACTCGGCCCACTCACGCCCCTCTCGCACTCGGCCCACTCGCGCCCCTCTCGCACTCGGCCCACTCGCGCCTCTCTCGCACTCGGCCCACTCACGCCCCTCTCGCACTCGGCCCACTCGCGCCCCTCTCGCACTCGGCCCACTCACGCCCCTCTCGCACTCGGCCCACTCGCACCTCTCTCTCACTCGGCCCACTCGCGCCTCTCTCTCACTCGGCCCACTCACACCCCTCTTGCACTCGGCCCACTCACGCATCTCTCTCACTCGGCCCACTCACACCCCTCTTGCACTCGGCCCACTCGCGCCTCTCTCTCACTCGGCCCACTCGCGCCTCTCTCTCACTCGGCCCACTCGCGCCCCTCTCGCACTCGGCCCACTCACGCCTCTCTCTCACTCGGCCCACTCACGCCCCTCTCGCACTCGGCCCACTCGCGCCTCTCTCTCACTCGGCCCACTCGCGCCTCTCTCGCACTCGGCCCACTCACGCCCCTCTCGCACTCGGCCCACTCGCGCCCCTCTCGCACTCGGCCCACTCGCGCCTCTCTCGCACTCGGCCCACTCACGCCCCTCTCGCACTCGGCCCACTCGCGCCCCTCTCGCACTCGGCCCACTCACGCCCCTCTCGCACTCGGCCCACTCGCACCTCTCTCTCACTCGGCCCACTCGCGCCTCTCTCACTCGGCCCACTCACGCCCCTCTCGCACTCGGCCCACTCACGCCTCTCTCGCACTCGGCCCACTCGCACCTCTCTCGCACTCGGCCCACTCGCGCCTCTCTCTCACTCGGCCCACTCACACCCCTCTTGCACTCGGCCCACTCACGCATCTCTCTCACTCGGCCCACTCACACCCCTCTTGCACTCGGCCCACTCGCGCCTCTCTCTCACTCGGCCCACTCACACCCCTCTTGCACTCGGCCCACTCACGCATCTCTCTCACTCGGCCCACTCACGCCCCTCTCGCACTCGGCCCACTCACGCCTCTCTCGCACTCGGCCCACTCACGCCCCTCTCGCACTCGGCCCACTCACGCCTCTCTCTCACTCGGCCCACTCACGCCCCTCTCGCACTCGGCCCACTCACGCCCCTCTCGCACTCGGCCCACTCGCGCCTCTCTCGCACTCGGCCCACTCACGCCCCTCTCGCACTCGGCCCACTCGCGCCTCTCTCGCACTCGGCCCACTCACGCCCCTCTCGCACTCGGCCCACTCGCGCCCCTCTCGCACTCGGCCCACTCGCGCCCCTCTCGCACTCGGCCCACTCACGCCTCTCTCGCACTCGGCCCACTCGCGCCCCTCTCGCACTCGGCCCACTCGCGCCTCTCTCTCACTCGGCCCACTCGCGCCTCTCTCTCACTCGGCCCACTCGCGCCCCTCTCGCACTCGGCCCACTCGCGCCTCTCTCGCACTCGGCCCACTCACGCCCCTCTCGCACTCGGCCCACTCGCGCCTCTCTCGCACTCGGCCCACTCACGCCCCTCTCGCACTCGGCCCACTCGCGCCTCTCTCGCACTCGGCCCACTCGCGCCCCTCTCGCACTCGGCCCACTCGCGCCCCTCTCGCACTCGGCCCACTCACGCCTCTCTCGCACTCGGCCCACTCACGCCCCTCTCGCACTCGGCCCACTCGCGCCTCTCTCTCACTCGGCCCACTCGCGCCTCTCTCTCACTCGGCCCACTCACGCCCCTCTCGCACTCGGCCCACTCACGCCCCTCTCGCACTCGGCCCACTCACGCATCTCTCTCACTCGGCCCACTCGCGCCCCTCTCGCACTCGGCCCACTCGCGCCCCTCTCGCACTCGGCCCACTCACGCATCTCTCTCACTCGGCCCACTCACGCCCCTCTCGCACTCGGCCCACTCGCGCCTCTCTCTCACTCGGCCCACTCGCGCCTCTCTCTCACTCGGCCCACTCACGCCCCTCTCGCACTCGGCCCGCTCACGCCTCTCTCGCACTCGGCCCACTCGCGCCCCTCTCGCACTCGGCCCACTCGCGCCTCTCTCTCACTCGGCCCACTCGCGCCCCTCTCGCACTCGGCCCACTCGCGCCTCTCTCGCACTCGGCCCACTCACGCCCCTCTCGCACTCGGCCCACTCGCGCCTCTCTCGCACTCGGCCCACTCACGCCCCTCTCGCACTCGGCCCACTCGCGCCTCTCTCGCACTCGGCCCACTCGCGCCCCTCTCGCACTCGGCCCACTCGCGCCCCTCTCGCACTCGGCCCACTCACGCCTCTCTCGCACTCGGCCCACTCACGCCCCTCTCGCACTCGGCCCACTCGCGCCTCTCTCTCACTCGGCCCACTCGCGCCTCTCTCTCACTCGGCCCACTCACGCCCCTCTCGCACTCGGCCCACTCACGCCCCTCTCGCACTCGGCCCACTCACGCATCTCTCTCACTCGGCCCACTCGCGCCCCTCTCGCACTCGGCCCACTCGCGCCCCTCTCGCACTCGGCCCACTCACGCATCTCTCTCACTCGGCCCACTCACGCCCCTCTCGCACTCGGCCCACTCGCGCCTCTCTCTCACTCGGCCCACTCGCGCCTCTCTCTCACTCGGCCCACTCACGCCCCTCTCGCACTCGGCCCACTCACGCCTCTCTCGCACTCGGCCCACTCGCGCCTCTCTCGCACTCGGCCCACTCGCGCCTCTCTCTCACTCGGCCCACTCACACCCCTCTTGCACTCGGCCCACTCACGCATCTCTCTCACTCGGCCCACTCACACCCCTCTTGCACTCGGCCCACTCGCGCCTCTCTCTCACTCGGCCCACTCACACCCCTCTTGCACTCGGCCCACTCACGCATCTCTCTCACTCGGCCCACTCACGCCCCTCTCGCACTCGGCCCACTCACGCCTCTCTCGCACTCGGCCCACTCATGCCCCTCTCGCACTCGGCCCACTCACGCCTCTCTCGCACTCGGCCCTCTCGCCCTTGCAGCCCTCTTGCCCCTGAACAAGACCTGAGGCCAGGCCTCTGGGCCTGCTGCTCCACCTGCACCCTTCCTGGATTCCTCCCGCAACGCCCGGCAGCCCTCCGTGGCTGGAAGGAGCTCTGGCAGGTCGAGCAGGCCTGTGCCCCTGCCATGCACCTCCTTGGGGACCCTCTCAGCCATGAAGACAGGG
Source organism: Anolis carolinensis (assembly GCF_035594765.1). Taxonomy (NCBI): domain Eukaryota; kingdom Metazoa; phylum Chordata; class Lepidosauria; order Squamata; family Anolidae; genus Anolis; species Anolis carolinensis. Next base: position 43,209,331 of record NC_085846.1, read on the forward strand.
CAGGTAGGAACCCGTCCCTGTTCCCAGCATTTCGCCAGGCATGTCTCCAGGGCAGGCCTGGGCCAACTTGGCAACTGAGGGGGAAATGGAGGGGCCTGAGGCTGGGTTGCTGCAGGTTTTTCAGCTGCCTGGCCATGTTCCAGAAGCTGGAACATGTGGGCCTACTCCTAGGATTTATAGTTTCCTAAGGCCCCTTCTTCACAGCCATAGAAGACAGATTATCAAGGCAGATAATCCACATTTTCTGCTTTGAACCAGATTATATGCATCCACACAGCCATATAATCCAGTTCAGAGCAGATAGTCTGGATCTTATATGGCAGGGTATGGGTTCTTCTACATAACCATATAATTCAGATTATCAACGCAGATAATCCACATTATCTGCCTTGAACTGGGTTATCTGAGTCTACACTCCCATATAATCCAGTTCAAAGCAGATAACCTGCATTTTATATGGCAATACAGAAAGGGCCTAAGGGTATATTGTAGTGTATATTGTAGTGGTATACTTCAGAGGGATGCATATATCTCACCAAAGGGCAGCTGCACTTTGGAATTAATGCAGTTTGACTCCAATTTCATTGCCATGGCTCAATGCTATGAAACCCTGGGAATTGTAGTTTTATAAGGTCTTTAAACCTTCTCTGCCAAATAGTTTAGATGCCTCACCGAACTATAACTCCCAGGATTCCATAGCATTGAGCCGTGGCAGTGAAAGTGGAGTCAAACTATGTTAATTCCACGGTGCCTCACTTCTTCCAATGGAGAAATAAAGATACAAGTGCCAGTTAAGTCCAGTGGATTTCTTTATTCATACCAGGGGTCCCCAAACTTTTTAAACAGGGGGCCAGTTCACGATCCTTCGGACCGTTGGAGGGCCAGACTATAGTTGGCCACCGAGCAATAATAAATAAATATCTAAATAAATAAATAAATAATAACAATAACAATAAAAAAGAGGGTTGGAAGACACCCTTTGGGCCATTGAGTCCAATCCCCTTCTGCTTTGTGCATCGAAAGCACAAACAAAGCACCCCTGACAGATGACCACCCAGCGTCAATGTGAAGAAGAAGAAGAAGAAGAAGAAGAAGAAGAAGAAGAAGAAGAAGAAAGAGGTTTGGAAGAGACCCCTTGGGCCATTTAGTCCAACCCCCTTCTGCCTGTGTGCACCAAAAGCACAAGCAAAGCATCCCTGATAGATGGCCACCCAGCCTTAATAATAATAATAATAATAATAATAATAATAATAATAATAATAATAATAATAATAATAATAATAATAATAGGATTGGAAGAGACCCCTTGGGCCATTTAGTCCAACTACCTTCTGTCTCTGTGCACCAAAAGCACAAGCAAAGCATCCCTGATAGATGGCCACCCAGCCTCAATATTAATAATAATAATAATAATAATAATAATAATAATAATAATAATAATAATAATAATGGTTGTAAGAGAAGAAGAGACCCCTTGGGTTACTTAGCCCAACCCCCTTCTGCCCTTGTGCCGTGGGGCTGGATAAATGGCTTCGATGGGCCGCATCCGGCCCCCGGGCCTTAGTTTGGGGACCCCTGATTCATACCATATGGAGAGGGGCAGATTTCTCGCCCTTTTCATGATATTGTTTAAACTTCCACTCTATGTCTAATTTTTGTTTTGTGTAAGGTAAAGGTAAAGGTTTCCCCTGACGTTAAGTCCAGTCATGTCTGACTCTGGGGGTTGGTGCTCATCTCCATTTCTAAGCCAAAGAGCCAGTGTTGTCCGTAGACACCTCCAAGGTCATGTGGCCAGCATGACTGCATGGAGCACCGTTACCTTCCCGCCGGAAGTGGTACCTATTGATCTACTCACATTGGCATGTTTTCGAACTACTAGGTTGGCAAAAGCTGGAGCTAACAGCGGGCGCTCATTTCGCTCCCGGGATTTGAACCTGGGACCTTTCGGTCTGCAAGTTCAGCAGCTCAGTGCTTTAACACACTTCGCTACCGGGGCTCCTTTTTGTTTTGTGTATTTTATGGAAATATGTTTCCATATGTATATTTTACGGAGTGTTTTTAAATTATTATGTGTTCTAGCAATGTTGTCAACCGTCTTGAGCGGGTAAGAAATAAAATTATCATTATCATTATTGAGTTGCTGTGCATTTTCTGGGCTGTCTGGCCATGCTCCAGAAGCATTCTCTCCTGACATTTCACCCACATCTATGGCAGGCATCCTCAGAGGTTGTGAGGTTGAGGCAAGTGTGAATGTTGCAGTTGGCCACCTTGATTAGCATTGAATGTCCCTCACATATTCATAGCTGGCTGCTTCCTGCCTGAGGGAATCTTTGTTGGGTGGAGTTAGCTGGCCCTGATTGTTTCATGTCTGGAATTCCCCTGTTTTTGAGTGTTCTTTTTTTACTGTCCTGGTTTTATTTATTTATTTATTTATTTCCCATACTTGTGTCCCGCCCTTCTCACCCTGAAGAGGACTCAGGGTAGCCTCACAACTGCCAACAATTCGATATCCGATTGTTTTGGGGGGGGCGCCAAAATTCTGTTCGCTTACACTTGAAAATTACCTTGGGCCGGCCCTGGCTGCAGTCCAACATTTTGAAGGAGTACATCTCTCATACAATCACCAGACTTGCTGAGATCTGCCTCCTGGACTTGAGATCGAAAGAAAGACAGCAATTCCCTAACTTTTCAGTCAGCAGCTTGAGGTCTGGCAATATTAGCGACCACATGAGGGTATAGACCAGGCAAGGGCAAACCCAAGGCTGTGGGCTGGCTCTCCGGAGCTGCTGCTGTTGTAGTAATATCTACACTTTTTTAAAACAAAGGTTATTTTTCCCACCCTGGACATTGCACCGGTATATACACTTGCCTCACTGCGCACAGAACCTCTGAAAATGCCAGCCACAGATGCAGGCGAAACGTTAGAAGAGAATGCAGCTGGAAGATGACCGTACAGCCCGAAAAACTTACAGCAACCCAGTGATTCCGGCCATGAAAGTTTTCGGCAATGTATTTCAACAATTTATTTCTATATGATGTATTATCTTTTCCCCTTCATTTTCAATATTTTATTTCAAATCCCACCCTACCTTACAAAACAAAAACAAAGCAGTTTAAAAAAAATATTCTGCCAACATTTTCAATTCATTTATACCAGTCCTTTCTCAATATTACTCTTGTAGCCAGACCAACAATCCAACAGGAAATTCTCTATTTAAGTTTAAAGTGTTTCTCCATCTAATGAATTGTGCATTTAGTGTAAGTTTTGTCTTACTTACATAAACTGAACAAACTTACACATTTCTTTCATTTTTTTAGAAATCAAGCCTATATCCATTCCAATTCAATCATGCCTCCACACAACATCTGCAAAAACCCCTGACATTTCAAACTGTTCCAATCTTATTATAATTTTTGCTGTTGTTTCTGCTATCAGTGTCAGCCGTTCCACCTTGTCAATCTGTTGCACTCTGACTCCTAAGCTTTGCCTGAATTCTTTACAATATCCTTAAATTCTTGCTTTAATTTTAGTTGCAGTCTGAATCTGCTAGTGTTTGAATGCCAGTAAAAATGACAAAATTTGAAGTTCTGCCATCTTTGATGTTTTTCATAGGCAGCAAACCAAAAAGCAGGGCTAAATGTAGTTTTACTTTCCAGCAGTAGATATCATAAATTATTCACTTCTTGCAATCCGCTTATCTTGTCTTGGAATGTGCATTGTTAATTACTCTTTACAGTTAAGAGTATTTTAACTATGGAGTTACCTAGAAGTGACTTCCAGTTTGAAATAAACTGTTTTTCAACTCGTGACCTCTACCTTTAACTTCCTCCAGCAGGTCAAAATGAAAAAGTCCCAGTTCTTACTTTGACATAAAGGAGAGAGGGTGTATTCTCCTACTAACAAACTAGCTCTTGAATTTTCTAGTTTAATTTAAACAGAGATAAATGAGAAGTAAACAAACTTGCCTTCAATTGAGGAGGTTCCCAGTCTCCACTGTAAGACAGGAAAGTTTGGAGAAGATAATGATACTGGTGAAAATGGAAGGAAAAAGGATGAGGGGTCGACCAAGGGCAAGATGGATGGCTGGTATCCTTAAAGTGACTGGCTTGTCCTTGAAGAAGCTGTGGATGGCGACAGCCGACAGGGAGCTCTAGCATGGGCTGGTCCATAAGGTCACGAAGAGTCAGAAATGACTGAATGAATAAACATCGACAACATAATAGTGATGGGAGGATATATTATCCTGGAGTTTTTTCATCTTTATAGCTTAGCCCAAATGAGCTAAGATGTCAAGCCATGCCAAGCTTGTTTTATCTGTGACTGCTATTCCCTTCGGAGCTCGCAAATCACAAAGGCAAATATTAGCTCATGTGAGTAATCCTCCAAAGCCTTTTATACCTAAAAAGAGCCAGTTTTGGAGCCCACAAATCAGCTTTTCCTCTATGAACTCCACACCAGGTGCCCCAAGTCCTGCTAATCTGTTTTTAAAACATTGCATCCCAGTTCACATGACTGTAATTGGGACACATGAAGAGAAAAACTTGAAGCAGATTAGACTGAAAGAGTAGCATGTAGTGAGCTTCCGAGTTGGGTAGGTAAAGGTTTCCCCTGACGTTAAGTCCAGTCGTGTCCGACTCTGGGGGGTGATGCTCATCTCCATTTCTAAGCCGAAGAGCCGGCGTTGTGCATAGACACCTCCAAGGTCATGTGGCCGGCATGACTGCATGGAACACCGTTACCTTTCTGCCGGAGCGGTACCTATTGATCTACTCGTATTTGCATGTTTTCGAACTGCTAGGTTGGCAGAAGCTGGAGCTAACAGCGGGCGCTCACTCCGCTCCCTGGATTTGAACCTGGGACCTTTTGGTCTGCAAGTTCAGCACTCAGCACTTTAACACACTGAACCATCCAAGTTGGGTACTGTGATAGAATTGAATGGGGATTTCCACTTTCCAAATCCAGGACTCTAGTCACGGTACCACATTGGTTCTTATAGGTGGAGCAAAGTCATTTGTAGAGTTAGAGCTGGCAACTAAAGACCAAAGACAAAGGACTGTAAATGTTGTATCTCCTCCTCCCCGAAACAGGCTGTTTTGGTAGAAGCAAGTGTATAAGCATTCATTCAAATAGAAAGATTCACTGCCCCAGATCAGATCTTTAGAGAAGTAATTCCTCCAAATGTTCTTTCCAACCAAATCTTGTGACCATTTTTCTATTCCATTCTGATTTTTCTATTTATCGCACACAGATCTCATTTATGTCATCCTTTAGTAAAAGAAAGAAAGAAAGAGGATATGCCTTTTGTGAAAATGGCTCTTGTTTTTAGAGGCTGCCAAAATGACTTGGGCTTCTCCACTGCTGAAGGGCACACAAAACACACTTTTTTTGGTTATAGTCTGGAACTGTAAAGCTCTCTTTCTGGGTATGTCTGATTTGCCAAGTTTTAGACAGGAAGTTTTTAAAAAATCATTTTGATTGATTTTAATGTCGTTTTTTTTTGTTAAATAACTTTCTGCTTTTATTTTTTCAAGTGTGATTTTTATTTTAGTGTATAACTCTTTTGAAACTATGTCATTTGGAAGACTCGCGGTTGGCAGAAAAAGTGTTTCTATGGACTCTAAATAAAAAAATACTGACAATTCTGTCAATGCAAATTGTTGATTAATGAGCTGGTCACATACTGAAGCAGAGACAGGTCAAGCGTATCAATAAGCAGCTAAACATTCCTTTATTCTGAGAGAACAATTCTAGTCAACAAACATGGATTCCTACCACACTGGCAATAGGAACGCCATCCTTGCAATACATAATCATAAACAAATCATGGATATACTTGATAAAAACTCCTGTTACCTCCAAAGAAAAATACATTATAGCATTCCAAAATTCATATGCTTCTTTGAAAAGACAATAAAGTCATTCATTGTGAACAATGGGACATATGTGATGATGTAACCTTTTCCATCAGCAATCCTAAGCTCCATTTGTTTCAACTTCACATAGAGCGCACAATCAAGAAGGAGAGAGGGGGGATTTTAATTTACATTTATGGTAGCAAACCTGGATGAATACTACTGATCTTTGAGAAGACTCTTTAAAAATTAATCATCTTGGCTACAAAGTGCACATTTATTTATCACCATAATACTGAGGACAAGTGAGGTATAAGTTCCCTACTAGAATTTGCCAGTTTTGGTGTAATTATATACACTGAGAAAAAAGCACCTAAATATCAGGTGTACCCTAACCCTACCGTTCAGTCTCTCACTACCTATTGAGAAATGGTTGATAAGTAAGAGACAATTTAAAGTTGGCTCATCAGCTGCATGTTACTGCATAGTAATAGGACTGAAATGGGTTTTTTGGTTTCTCATAAAAGCAGGGCCAAAACATTCCAATAGGAAACACAAAGGACAAAAGGTGCATCTACACTGGAGAATCAATGCAGTCTGGCACTGCTTCAACTGCCATAGCTCAGTGCTACAGAAGCACCAGCATTATTTGGCCAAGAAGGCTAAAGTAAAACTACAAATCCCATGATTCTATAGCATTGATCCGTGGCAGTTTAAGTGGTATCACACTGCATTAAATCTAAAGTGTAGACTGGTATACCTATGCTACATATGGGTTATCATTAAAGTGACAATAATGCATATGGTGCTTTACATATCTATATAATCAAAACATTAAAAGATGCTAAAAATGTGCCAAATAAGTCAAGTTACAAAGGCAAATACATGCTTAACTATGTATTTACAGACTTTCCAACAACATGGATAAGGTTTTGTGATACAAAAAGCTCTTTAAAATCCTATGATCAGTTCACATTATGTACAGGAGGGGAAGAAGGGTGGACAACTACATTTACACAAAGCTGTCACAGTGTTAAAATCAGCACCACAAAAAGCCATTAGGAAAGTATGACAGAAGGAAAAATGAAGAGCAAGGCCCAGTCCATGCTCCTGAATTTTGCCGACGTATACAACCCTTCTCGGATGCATACTTGTATCTGCATGAAGACATTAACTAGAAATAGACACATACACTACTAGACAAGACTATTTGTATTCTCACAATTTTAACAACAATCTTGTATACATATCTTATTTGGCTCATGTGAGCCGAAATAACATGGCATAGAGGAGTCATAGCTATCACACATGAGAATCATCTCTGAAAAGTGTTAAATGAAGCAACTATCAAAGAGGTAGCAGTGATAGTCTTGTTCAGTATATTAAGACAACAGGGTCTTTTGGCACCTTAAACCCTAACCAGTTTAATTCAGTATACACTTTTGTCTGCTGCTGAAGATTTCAGTTTCTGTAAAATACATATGAAGAAGTGCGTCACTGACAATAAAAAGTCATGCTAAAAAACAGATTAGTTTCGAAGGTACCAAAAGACTCCTTCCTCTTTTTATGCATTCCCATTAGTCAAAAACCCAACTCTTTCAAACAATTAATTTTAAGTATACAACATGCTATAAAAGAATTTGTAGTCTTAGCACCTTGGCAACTATGGAGTAATTGGAATGCATGTGTTTCTTTTCATTGTCTTTACCATGAACATACGAAAAATACATCCCCCAACCAAGTCTCCAAGTACAACCAAGAAAAGAACAGTGCCTGAACATCCAAAAGGCAACAGGAGTGTAGAAGTGCTGCAGATGTTTGCTGGAGTGAATCTTCAGTTCTATATATTACTAGTGTTCTACTCTGGGGAAAGTGGCTTCTGTAGCATCTTGCAAGGAGATTCCAGATATCTACAAATCAAGTACATTTTTAATGCATTTCAAACATACCTTGATGTATGCATTCAACTATTCTAATCAACAACTAATTCTACAAGAGTTTTATACATAAGAAATAAGAACAATAAAGACTAAACTGTTCTTGACCCTACTCAGTTGTAGATCAGAGCTTTCGAAACATTTCATGTTGGTGGCACACTTTTTAGATAAATATCATTTTGCAATACAGTCATTGTGTTTTACTAGCAAACCAGAAACTAAATCAATCCCTTGTAAGATACACAATACATATATTGTAATAACGAAATATATGGGGACATGACATTATCTCATGAATTTTTTTTTCCAGGAGCTCAGAACATATGGAGAACATCCGTGAACACTGGAGTTGCACTCTTCAGACTGTCATTCTGGGTTTGTGGATGGAAAAGACTGCAGAGCCTGCGGCTAGTACCAGCAGTCCCTGATTTATAAACATTCAACTTACAAATGACCCATAGTTAAGAACGGGAGTGAGACAACAGGAAGTGAGAGAAATCTACCCTTAGGAAGGGAAATTCACTCCTGAATGAGTTCTGTAGAGGAAAGGGTGTCTCAACTGAAGTTTTATTACCAATCCTTGTTTCCACAACAAGCATTTTTTTTCAAAATTCAATTATCAAAGGTCAGAAAATGAGGAGAAATCTTCTGAACAGGGAAACAGACAGCAAAACAAACACCACAGGGGTGTTAATCCTTCCCTATGCTATCAAGTTTCACTTTAAAACTGTACCTGTTCTGATTTAAATCTACAGAACCTATCTTGTTTATAACTTGGGGACTGTCTGTACACATACTTTCCATAAACGTTTAATCTACACACAGCTGAATAATTGAACAGGTGTATTATCTATCTACCCCTTCATTCCAGTCACATTATTTTATGAATCTCAGTTATATCCCCCTTAATTATCTTTTTCCATCTTAAAAACCAAGTAAAAAATCCTTAGCGCCTTCTGATTGAGAAGCATTAATATCTCAAGGAATTTACTTATCCTTTCCTGAAATTTTTCCAGCACAAGCATCCCATATTCCAAGCATCAGAACGATGTGTTCTCTCCTGCTTGAACCACAGGCTGAAGTTGCTCCTCAGCTTTGTTCTTTTTGATATTAGGTAATTAGAATGGATTATGGTGCTCTAAATCTAGATATATACATATATAATGGTATTGTGATCTTTGCTACTTTATGTTCCAAACATGTACTAATAATTATCAACCAGGAGATTTCATTTTTTATGAAAAATAAGTACCCCGTCCCAAAGACAAATTTTGCATTCTTTGGAGGAAAGCAACCCGACGGATTAGAAAATTCACATTCTACAGCAATGACTAAGTAGCTCACCTTTAAAACTTTGAGACATAAATTTTACAAGATAACAACACTAACTGGCATGTATCCACCACTCCCTCTCCAACCCAGAGCAAATGAATACCTGGTGCAGGGCCAAGCTTGAGTTTTGAAGATCTATTGTGGCAAGAGATGGCATGCGAGATTCCGAAACAACTTTATTTTCTTTCTTCAGAAATCTGGAATTCCGAGCTATATGCGAAGGAAAGACAGCTAGCATACTTGATTTCCACCCCACATAACTGAACATTTTCTTTTTTGCAAAAATAACTTTCTTTTTGTGACTTCATTCATTCATCTATATATATAAAAGTAAAAAGATGTATGTATGTATGTATGTGTGTGCCTCACAGACTCCTACATGGCTTGATGGATCTGGACCAAACTTAGTATGCAGATCATTCGTTATCCAAATTAAAATATGGGGGCAGGAGATAAACTAAAAAAACCCCCACCCCTTTTGGAGCCAGGGTCCCAATCATGATGGTTAGCAGCCATTGCAAGATAAGAAATGTATTCTGCAAACCTGCTGCTTAGCCTAGACAAAGCAAAGGGAGAGCAAGTGCGATGCCAGTCCTGATCGCAGCCAAGGGAGTGCCTCCATTCCTTCCTTTCCCTCCCCACGGTTTGTATGTAGGAGGTTGTTTCACTGGGCTGCTAACAATGAGTATTTCTAATAAATATCATGCATACATGAGCAATGCCGGGTATATACTCTAGTATTACATAACATTGCAACATACATAGATACCCTTTGGATTTGACTTGTTCTATTTGCCATTTGTTCTTGCCAGAGTTTTAATCAAAAGTGTTCATATTTCCTGTCTGCATGTGTTAAACCTGGGCTGAAATTACGACTGGTAGATATACAGACTGGTTGGCACATAGTTAATTGAATCTGAAGCACAGACAGATAGGAGGCCATCAAGAATTGTGGATTTGTACAGAGGTATAAATATGATTCTGCACTATCGGAACAACATACCGTTGAAGCTTCACATGTAACTTCACTAGCTTTCTTTCAGAAAAGGAGAATATCTCACTTACGTTGGTGATGGAAACATGTGGCTCTATAGATCCTGTTGAATTACTTACTACTACCTATCCTAGCCAGAACAGCACAGTCTAAAATTGAGGGGGGGGGGATGAGAGTTGCAATACAATAACTTTGGAGTAGTACCCATACTCCAACCCTGATCTTGGTACAGCATTCTACTTTGCTCTAGACCAGTGGTTCTCGACCTAGGGTCCCCAGATGTTTTTGGCCTACAACTCCCAGAAATACCAGCCAGTTTACCAGCTGTTAGGATTTCTAGAAGGCTAAAAACATTTGAGGACCCCAGGTTGAGAACCACTGATCTAGACAGTCCACCAGGTGTTACTAACTAAAGATTTCAGTCATCACTTATTTGGAATTAATCCAAGAATATAGGTCAGAGAGGTGTTTAGATAGTATGGCACAGTCCAAAAGTGTCCCTTTTTGTGCAATTTGATTTATGATGGTTTAATTTAGCTGTTTTGTCAGTTTGTTTGGAACAACCTTTACAAAGATAAAGTTGGTTTCATCTTTGCCACTGGAACCAAAAGTTCTAAATCTCAATTTTTGGATTTCAGCATTTCAGAATCAGATCTGTAGGAATACTAAAAATTACCTTTTAGGATACAAATGTGTTGTTGTTAGTATCATCATCATCACCATCACCACCACCAAACTGCTAAAAATATTATTTTGACATTGCTACTTTTGGGATCTCTTGCAAGCTCTTACCATCTACACACTTGAGTTCAGGGAGATGGCTGTGGTTCAGTTCTGGCAAACGCACGTTTGTTCTGGGAAACTCCCAACGTTTCTTGTTTGTTTGAAGGACACTGTTTTCATTTGAGATCTGGTACCAAACAATAGTTGATAGAAATTTCCAACAGAAATCAGTGATCTACAGTTAAACATTTTATAGACGGCTTTCTATAATGTGCAGTGATTATCTTACAAGTACCAATATCTGCTGCATCCCATATCAACAAGGAATTGATTGATTGTCCAAGTGTGGCTTTTTGATACAAAACAAAACCATTCACACACAAAAAGAGATAATAACAAGTGTAGGAAAAGCTCAAAGCATGCAGAAATACCCCAAAAAGCCCTTCAAGGGAGAAAAAATGTAATTCCAAGCAGCCAAACTTGGATGCAGAATTCATAAAAGAGGTGATTGTCAAAAGTGTTAATTGTCAGACAATGCTTGTTTTCAACAAATAATATCTAAAAGACCTTACCAATGCTGTCAGGTTCATACTATAATGTCCTTGTGGTGATTTTTTGCCTTGCTTTATGAATGGATTGAAATATATTTTGGTCTTCTCATCAGTCCTAGAATGGCACAAAAACCACAAAGATCTTATTGACATGACATCTTTGAAAAGTCAGTTCTGAAGAACACTTTTATCCTCTATTGTGATCAAAATACAACTGTCTGAGGGTCAGTGTGAAAGTATAATACATAGCAACTTCATGTAAGTTGATCAGGTCTACATCTGGACCAATAGACAAGTTTGGGCAACTGCCTGAGAGCTGCAAACATACCATTTATGGACTCCATGGGAAAAAATAAAATATGCAAGCCCAGCCAGGTATGGGATAAGTATGTATAGGATAACTTGATTTGGAACAGCAAAGAGTTTTGTGGAAACTCAAAGACTAGCAGATGACTTGTCACCACGAGCTTTTGTGGACTAAGACCCAGAGCTCTGCTACCACATGGTTACTCAGCACTCAATTTTAAAGGGAAACCACACTGCAAAGCACCAGAAAACGAAAATGAATGAGATCTATTTCAACTCCAGTTGTTTATAGTCCCTGATTTCAAGGCTATTCAGGCAAAAAGCCACAGCAATGGGCCGTACAGGATTCTATTTCAAACAGGAACTAAGCAAAAGCTCACCAGCATTAAGTATAAATCAAATAGAGTTATAAGAAGATAGAATGTCAGCATTTGTGGGTTGTCATACACGCAATACCCATTGACAATCCCTCTTCTACAGAACCATTGAAAAAGCAGAAATTCTTTCCCTTATTTCATAAGGCAACTCTGGAATCCAGCATATTTAATTAACAAATAGAAATTTCTCATAATATTCAACAAGCTGACAATCAGCACTCTTCATGAATTCTAGCATAGGGGTAGAATCATATGGGAGAGAACACCTTCAAACTGCCACCACAAGTATGCCCACATCTTCATGGATGATTTGAACAACACTTTCTCAGCTCCTGTCCATAAATATATTTTCTCTGAGATATCATGATGACATTATTATCTGTACTCATGGAAAAGATGTCCTTACAAAGTTCTGCCAAGATTTCCACAACCTCCATCACACCACCAATCTGAATGCAGACCAGTCCACAAAATAATAATAATAATAATAATAATAATAATAATTTTATTTTTATACTCCGCCCCATCTCCCCGAAGGGACTCGGGGCGGCTTACATGGGGCCAAGCCCGAACATCAACAATATAAAAACAAAGCAATAAAACAAATGAATCAACAACAACAATAAAAACAGGTCATAAAACAGCTTCCCTTTCTAGACTGAAGTGTGCAATGACTATAGTTAAAATGGAAACCCAAAGACTGTGAAACATACTTGCTTTCTTCTCCTTTCCAACCAGTGCACACAACATCCAGTGTTTAAAGCAAATCCTATAATATAACCACATTTGCTGTATCATAGGGATTTCTTTCTGATGCATCAGTCCTTGACTTGTCAGACCAAGAGTCACAACCCAAGGCTTTAAACCAGACATAACTCAGACTATAACACTCAAACATCATTGGGAGCGAGGATCAACAGGGCCAGACTGGTACTCAGGTATAATCTACAACAGTAAGACAAACCAGAGGAAAAAACATTGAACATGTCACATACGGTCCCTGGCTAAAACCACTCAAATGTATCATCAGTATCACCCATTTTGCCTAGACAATGAAACTTCTCTATGATATGCCTTAGGGTTGTAAGTCTATACTTGTTTACCAAAAGCCATTCAATTTAAAAAGGTCAACAACAAATCTCACCGAAAGATACAGATATAAGAATAAGAGCCTGTGGCAGACCAGAAGACAACAATGTCCACATGTCCCTCCTGGCTACACTAACACACACACATAAATGTCAACAACAACACCAGGAGTTAATTTATCTCCTTATCATCCAATGAAACTTATGCAAATTCATGGGTTATCAAGTCTGCATAGGAATTGGTAAACAGTGTGTACTATATTTTATGTAAGACAAACAAGCCAATACCTTCCTACAAACATACATAATGGATAAAAATCTAGGACAAGAAATGTTACATCAAAAATGGTGGAAGGAGGGTGGGGAAATCAGTTAAACAGTTTGACTCAACATATTAAGAAGTTCAGCTCTGCCTCCTGGAGTTTAGAAAGCCAGAATGACTTTTACCAGACTACTCTACATCAATAAACTCATCAATGCAAGAACGTTTATGTTGCCATATCAACTACTAGCTTTTTAACAGTCAATGTAGAGCCATTATGATTGTCTGGATCTCTTGAAATTTGATTTCCTCTGACAACCGCACTGGTAAAACACCCAAGCAACTACAGTACAACCCCCATATCCAAGGTCTTGATATCCTTGGTTTCACTTATTCGAGCTTCAAAATGTATTCCCTTTGGAAGTACTTGTGGGACTATAGGTCCTCTAGAACAATTCTATGGTATTCCTCCAGCCCAAGACATATTTGTGGCTCTATCTAAGGGTGCATTTACACTGTAGAATTAATGCAGTTTGATCCCACTTTAACTGCCATGGCTCAATACCACGGAATCCTGGGATTGATAGTTTAGGGAAGTTCCATCACTATTAGACAGAGAAGGCTAAAGACCTTGCAAAACTATAGCTCCCATGAATTCCTATCATTGAATCATGACCGTTAGAGTGAGGCCAAACTGCATTAATTCTACAATGTAGATTCATTTTATCTCCTCCAATGGTAGTCTACTGTACACTTCCAGCTACATATAGGGTTCACTATTGTTTGCAGTTTTAAATATTAATGATGGTCTTGGAACATATTCTCCATAGATACAGGATCATACTATATATATACAGTAAATGCATTATCTTGGGATACAATTATATCTGTAAAATGAAGTGGATTGCAGTCCTTGACAGCTTGTTTGTTAATCTTTAAAATGCCACAGTACTCTTTGCTTTCACGTGTAAAAAACGAAATAGGAAATACAGGACAATTTTGAGCAAAGGCCATGTATGAAATGCAATGATCCATGTTTATTTATTTAAAGCAAGATAGATCATCAGCAAATTATGGTCACTGATCATTAGCACTAATCCATCAGTGTTGGTATAATCCAGATGGCCCTGGTTCAAATTTCACTTCATCTGCAAATTTACTAGGAAGCCTAAAGCAAAGCCTGCTAATCCTGTGGAACTGATAGTATTTGTCAGGAAGACTGAAAAGTTTATGGAGATAATGTACATGAAGGACTGAAAACTCCAAACTGCTATAAAGAATGCTACCTGTTAAGTCTTTCCACACACACAGCTATAAACTTAGGTTTGCTACTATCAATATGTTCAATAGGGAACAGGAGCCCATTCCCAATGTGCTAGGATACTTTTATGCATGTTTGCCACTTTGAATTTTAAACACACACTTAAAATATCTTAGAAATGTAACAAGGGAAGTTGGGATTAGAGATATTCTATGAGGGAGACATAACCTTCCTCACTTTACTATGATTTTGTACCTGTAGTTATGCGTTCCCAATTTTGTCCCAGTGCCACTGATACTGGATGGCATGGTAGAACAGTTCTGTGTAATGGGAGGAATCACCATGCTGGGGTTCTTTGTATAATCCAGACTGCTGCATGAATCTTTCAATGTTACTGGAGGAATGGCTTTGACTTGTCCAGCTCCGTTCTCATACAGGAAACTTGTATTTGAAGATCTGCCAGATTTCTCTATATCAGCCTTGGACAATTTCTTTCGAAACAGCTTCGAGTCTTTGATCTTTGAATCAACACTCAGGTCCTGTTTCAAAACATAAGCACTATTGTGCGAACCATGAATTGTGTAGGCCAATACTATTTAAAAATCAACACCAGAGAACAGAACCAAGGAAAATATAGAAAAGAAAACAAGAATTCTTTCTATGTGATAATTATACAAGAGGATGCACATCCAGTTAGAAAACCTATGTAGTTATTCTGCAAAATTGCATGTGGAAAAATGCAATATTCTGAAAGCATTACACAAGATTTAGGATGAACAAATTATCTTGGCTCACATTAGTGGTTCTCTAGAGCAGGGGTCCCCAAACTAAGGCCCGGGGGCCGGATGCGGCCCTCCAAGGTCATTTACCTGGCCCCTGCCCTCAGTTTTATAATATAATATTTTTATATCAGTTTTAATAATGTAATATATTGTATATACATATAATATTGATAATAATATCATGTTATACAATATAATACTAATAATACCATATAATAATATTAAATATATGTTCTATATTACATATAATATTACAATATAATGGTATAGTTCAATATAGTAATATACTGTATAATGCTAATATTGTGCTATGCTAATAATATATTGTATGTACATATAGCTGCTCCGAGTCCTCTTCGGGGTGAGAAGGGTGGGATATAAATGTAGTAAATAAATGTAGTAAATGAATAAATAAATAATTTTTGACTTAGGCTCGCCCAAAGTCTGATATGACTTGAAGGCACACAACAACAACAACAGTCCTAATTAACTTGACTATCTCATTGGCTAGAAGCAGGCCCACACTTCCCATTGAAATCCTGATAGGCTTATGTTGGTTAAAATTGTTTTCATTTTTAAATATTGTATTGTTCTTTCATTGTTGTTGTTGTTGTTTTTGTTTTGCATTACAAATAAGACATTTGCAGTGTGCATAGGAATTTGTTGGATTTTTTTTTTCAAATGATAATTCGGCCCTTCAACAGTCTAAAGGATTGTGGACCGGCCCTCTGCTTTAAAAGTTTGAGGACCCCTGCTCTAGAGCCTCAACTCCTAGAAGTCCTACCCACCCTGGTCAATGTTTAATGAACAACTATTCCAGGAAATTGAGGTGGGCTCTGGGACATTTTTGGCAGCCTCAGTTTCTCCCTTTCCTCTCCCCAAGCTAGGTTTAGCACCTTTCGACCATTCTCAGCTCCCTTTGCAAGAAGCACTTGTGAGCAGTCCAAAGCGAGCTTCCCACACATCTCACAGCCACAATTTAGTTCCCTCCTCAACCATCCGGCCTTTGGGTAAAAATGAAGAGTTATGTCTGCTGAAATTTTTAAGATTTTTTGGCATTATTTTTCTTTGCTTCATCCTTCACATCCTTTTCCAAGTTTTATCTTTGATTTAATTTCTTGCAGCAAAAGAAAGCCAAAATTATCATCCACTTTTATTTGACATGAAGTTAGACATGGAAGGTCATACCAAATAATATCTGTTCATCCTCAAGGAGACACAGATTTCTAAAGAAATTGATTTATATACACCCCTCTCTCCACCCCAATTTGGAATGATGTCCAAGACCACCATTCATTTCATGGAAGTTTTCTGTTAGTGTCTTCAGTAATAAATTAAAAACACTCATATGAGAAAGCTCAGTACGCACAGGTAGAAAAAAGAAAACTTCTAACTGAAGGCATCGAATTTAATCAAATGACAGAAATAGTAATTTCAATGCAAACCTAACTAGCCCCCATTTTAAAAAAAATGGGTAGCTTTGCTCTCATTTAGTTTCACTCTGAAATTGCCAACTGCTTATTCTAAATTTTACTTTGGAAATTAACAGAACTAAAGCATAAAGCATCCCCATAGGCTCTTATATAAATTGAAAAATAAATAAATTGAATGCTACAAACCTGGATTACAAGCATTTTTCTTTCTTCAATTGAATCATCTTTATCTTTCCTAATAATTTTTGACTTCTTAGGCAAAGGGTGGTCTCTTTCTTTCTGAATCTTGCCTTTAAGTTCTTGAGCAAATCTTTTCCCCCCACATTTTGGAAAAACATATGTATAAAGGAAACTTGCATTAATTCCTCAATAAATAAAAAATGATACAATAAGCAGAAAACATCAACTTTTGAATTCCTCCCACCCTGCAAGGACAACATGTATGATAAAAGGCTCCTCCAGACTAGCTGATAATTCCAAGAGGGATCAGCGATAAAGTGGACGAAACACCTGAGCCGAGAAAATACTCCAGATGGGAGAAAAGAGAATATTATATATTATATCAAATCAGCTTGAGAATGAAAATTCACTTCCCAGTTTCTGAGCCAGACTGAAAACCTAAGCAAGTGTCACGGCCTCAACAGCCCTAGCAGAAAACACAACTCAATCTGAAAAAGACTCATCACAGACTGCAAATACAGATCAGATGCAGGCAAAAACAGGTATCCAATGTTCAATTCCCCCCTAACAATGAGTCCTCTAGGGCAGACAGGGTGGGCTACAAATAAAGTATTTTTATAGTTCTTGTATATGGTGAGAAGAATCTCTTAGAAACCTAGAAAATCCCTGTAGATTATTTTCCATCTAAGATTGTGGTTCTCAGCTTTTGGTCTTTCAGATAAAACAGGAATAACAAGGAAAGTCGACCCACCTTTCAGCAAAACCGTCTTTGTTAAACAGATCACATTGCAAGAGTTCAGCACAAGATGGCCTTTTGTCTGGATCAGGCTGCAGACACCGCTGAAATGATATTATATTATTAAATGATATTATCATGATAATTCTTTGGTAAATATATCAGAGAAGGTCCCAAGAACCGAATCTTTGTCACAACTAAGATTAAACAAACAGCAGAATTAGCTTTGCAAACTGAAGGAGTGTTGAGACTTATTTGCAAAGGGTAATTTCCTCTGGATCACATTGAAAAAGATAACAGCTTGCAGTGAGACATGCTGCTGGAGGGGGGGAATGAGGTCAAATTCCACTGGGCATCTTAAGTCTTGGATGAACCTAAAGACTCAGTCCTGTCCCAGTGCAAGATCTTGTAAGGATTAAAGTTACAACTTGCAATGTGGCAACCCTAGTATAGGACTAATTTGTGGAATTGCCAGCAAGAGATTCTATATGCCGTTAAGACTAGAACGTAGAAATATAATCTCTTTTTATCTACAACCCCAGGATCCTCCAGCCTTACTTCGGTTAGAATATCGATGCACATATAGAATAATGTGCAAAGCTTTTACAAGACAAGAGCTTTTGGTGTAGTGTAGCACTTTAATTATTTGCCTTTAAAGCAATGTTTACGCGATTTTAATTCTGCTGACAATATGAAATACTATCTTAATTCTACCTTTTAGTAAATTTGGTACATGTGTTTTTATTTGTAAATAGCCTTAATACCAGTTTCAGGGAAAAGGCATGGTATGAACAAATGGAGTACTGAATAAATGAGTGTATGTGAGTCTAACACTCTAGGCCAGGGGTCCCCAAACTTTTTAATCAGGGGGCCAGTTCACGATCCTTCGGACCATTGGAGGGCTGGACTATAGTTGGCCACCAAACAATAAATAATAATAATAATAATAATAATAATAATAATAACAACAACAACAACAAAAAAGAGGGTTGGAAGAGACCCTTTGGGCCATTGAGTCCAACCGCCTTCTGCCCCTGTGCACCAAAAGCACAAGCAAAGCACCCCTGACAGATGGCCACCCAGCCTCAATGTTAATAATAATAATAATAATAGCCGCTATCAGGACCTCAAGATTGAACTTCAAAGACTCTGGCAGAAACCAGTGCAGGTGGTCCCAGTGGTGATGGGCACACTGGGTGCCGTGCCAAAAGATCTCAGCCGGCATTTGGAAACAATAGACATTGACAAAATTACGATCTGCCAACTGCAAAAGGCCACCCTGCTGGGATCTGCACGCATCATCCGAAAATACATCACACAGTCCTAGACACTTGGGAAGTGTTCGACTTGTGGTTTTGTGAAACGAAATCCAGCATGTCTATCTTGTTTGCTGTGTCATACAACGTCGTTGTGTCAATAAAATAATAATAATAATGAGGGTTGTAAGAGAAGAAGAGACCCCTTGGGCCATTTAGCCCAACCCCATTCTGCCCTTGTGCTGTGGGGGCCGGATAAATGGCTTCGATGGGCCGCATCCGGCCCCCGGGCCTTAGTTTGGGGACCCCTGCTCTAGGCGCTGGGGAATTGAGAGCACCAACGGTGAAACTATAAGGCAATCAAGAGCAAGATACACTGACAGTATTTTTATCAGGTTTGGCTAATTCAAAAAACTCATGCCGCTAATTTCAGGGGCAAAAAACATAGACTTCTATTTGCCTTGTTCCCGAAGAGCCTTCAGGTACCCAAATGAATGGCAGTCCCACTCTCAGTTCCTAGATATATCCCGATTTTAATTCTCTCACTATGTTATCAACAATCCTTGAGGAGAAAAGACATAAACTGGCCAGCAAGACTGAAGTTGAAAGATTAACTGCTTCACATGCATTTACCTTAGTAAATTCTATGACTGCAACAGAAAGCTTGGAATACCGTTTTTCAAGAGGTTCAAGATCCTTAACGTCAGGCAATCTCACCCCAGCAAAGAGAGGATTTTTATAGAACAATTCTTGATGCCTTGGTATTAAGTTACCTGAAATTGATCAATTTTAATCCTGTTCAGTCTTCAAAACATAGGAAAAATGCAAAAAAAAGCAATGGCACACACACATGCACCTATTCTCTGAAAATCCGGTGGTATAATTCACACTAGCAAGGTTAAGAAATAAACATGCATAATCTCTCTCTTTTTATGCAATTCTGGGAAGAGATAAAAAGTATAGATTGTCCTGGAGCGCCACCCAATGTTACTGCCATCAGTTTCCCTAGTTTCTGATATTTTGCCAGGTGCAAAACCAACTTTATTTTATTTGGGTATTTATACTCTGGCTTACTATAATGCACTTGAAGATGGTTTAAAAATAAAAATATAGCAAATGTACAAATTGTTCTAGGAATAAAAACCAGTAGGCAAGACATCATCACACATTATAATAAAACATTTCTCTTCTGTGTATGTGTATGTATGTGCATTCAAGTTGCCTGTGGACTTATATATAGATTTATAAATTTCATAGGGTTTTTTAAGACAAAGAATACTCAAGACTTGCTCTTGCCAGTTCCTTCCTCTGAAATATAGCCAACAGCACCTGATATTCATTACACTATGTAACACGATTTTTGTTCCTGGTTTGTAAATGTCATTACCTAATTGGTTCTATCATAAAAACATGGAAAACATTTATTAAACTGCAAAAACGTAGTTTTTGTGGGACAACCTGCAGCACATTTTGCTATAGTTTTTCAATGAATATCTCATAGAGTCTCAACCAATTCAACCTAGTTTGTAGCAGCCACAAAAACAAAGTTTCTGGAGTATAACAACTACTTTCAAAGTAGGTACCACACAATCAAACAGGAAGAACACTTTCAAACTAGGAACAGATTTTTTTTCAAATTTTGTTATAGTGTTATTATTATTATTTTTTAAAAAGAATGAAAAATAAGTATCATGGGAAACTAATTATATAGTCAATACCACATTCTATGGCATCTTTGCAATCCCACCCAACTGCAACAAATATGCAATCCTGGTAAGAAAAGAGACAATAACCCCCATGACTTTAAAACCAGCCACAACAGAAACTTCTTAATTTCCTTGGAGTGGATACACTATTACCCGCAAATCCAACAGTGTGTTACTTTCAAATGTGACTTATGCCACTGTTCATGATACCAAAGATCTTTTCCCTTAGGCATTCACCCATAGTATACCTTATAGTATGGCCATTTATGTTCTGGATTGCATCCAGGACCAAGGAGACAGCTATGTTGAACACAGTAGTTCACCCAAAATTGCTATGTTACATGATCCTTTCTCACATTAACCTTAATCTTCCAAAGTTCTGCAAACTGAATAAAGAAAAACAAGCAATGCTCTCTTACCCATACTTTTCATAATATGGTACAATTGGTCAATATCAGAGTCACCAGGGAAAAGGGGTTCTCCTGTAAGCATTTCTGTCACCAGGCAGCCAATAGCCCACACATCTACAGCCCTGGGGAGGAAACAGAAACCAATTATTCAAAGACATAATATACTTAATAAATATTCTATGATAATGAGAGGAAAAGCTAATTGCAAAGGCATGAGTGCAGGACCTGCCCATAAATTGGATTGAGAACCAAAGAGAACCAAAATAAATAATATTTATTACATGAACTCCATGCCTATTAATGGGAAAGTTAATTAAGGCATTGGAAGAGGATTGTTAAAAGAGGATGTGAAATCACTACTAAGAATATTGGACAGATTTTATTGAAACATACACCTAATATGGTTATTTTTTCCTTTTTTGTGTTTTTATTTTCCTCTTGTTATATTGGAACATTATTGTAGATAACGACGATCAGTTTGAAATACAAATAAATTTAAAAATTAAAAGTAAGAGTCTGATTATCTAAGAGACAGCTCAAAACCATGTTTAACAATAGTTCCTTACTTGCCATATTTGATATCTCCAACCAGCAGCTCGGGAGCTCGATACCACCGTGTTGCTACATAATCTGTGTATGCTTCACCTGGGGCTGCTAGTGTTCGTGCAAAACCAAAGTCACAGAGCTTGATGATTCCTGAATAGGACACCAATATATTCTCAGGCTTAATATCTCTGTGTATGATCTAAAAAGAAAGAAAATCGAAGGAAAAAAAGAACACAAGAGTTATATTACAAAATTTGCTTTCAGGGCTTATATATTTTTTTTGCACCAAAACTGTTCATGCCTAGAATTTTCATATCTGTTGTGCTCTCATCTCACTGGAAACATTGCCTTCCCTCTTTTCTTTAGATGCCTACACTCTATTTCTAAATGCTCAACTAAAACCGTAAGATATTGTAATTGCATGCAATCAACTGCTCCAAGAGTCGTTCATGCTAAAAGACTGGAAATCAAACCGATGAAAGATGAGGACACTTGAAGATGATAAGGCTGGAAATGAAATGAGCAAAAAGTACATTATGTTCCTTATGTTTTCCGCAAACACAGGAACTGGCACATCCATGAGGGATGTGAATTCATGTGGAATTTGAAAACAGAGAGAAAAGAAACTGCAATAAAATTTAAACCCTCATAATTACACTTCAATTAAACTTGTGCTGTTTATTAGTATGAAGACATATATCGCTGTGAATTCAAGTTTTCAAAAAGCCTTAACAACTGTGTGTGATTTCAATTATTTAAAACATCATAGCTCTGCACTCTGAATTACCCCATTGATGCTTAGAAGTACAATAACCTCCATGACATTGAACTATCAGTCTGTATTTCTAGCCTTTATTGTTGTAGTATAAATGCTGAAAGAGTCCTAAACCTGCAGAACTTTTCAAAAAATTGTATTTCCAATATACATAGTGTGGTGTATCTATCAAACATTCATCTGGTGTCAAAGCAGTTTCCTTAGAGTAATAAAGCTTCTAGCTCTAACTTGTCTGAAATCAGTTTACAAAACCATGGCTGTTAAAATCAATACATGGAATGTATTTAATCAAGAACAAATAACATGTTGGTGCAAATAATTAGACGGACAAAGAAGTTTACCTACATTATGACTATGACAAAATCCTATCCCCTTGATAATTTGAAATAAGTATTTTCGAACTCTATTATAATCCAGGCCATTTGGAAACATCTCAAGATCATCAAGGACTGTGTGGTCCACAAATTCAAACACTAGGTACCATCTTTTTTTCTTCTTACAAACTTCCAGCAGGTTCACCAGGTTTTCATGCCTTAATTGCTATCAGGAGACAGAAAATGCGTCACAAAACTACATCAACATCCAGTTGTACACCAAGCCTGAAAACATTTACCACAGCTGCCCCTTGATATTTAAAGCCTCTTGTATCTGTGCATATTTATTAGGAAGCAAGTCTCACAGTATTCATCAGGTCTACAATCGCATCGTATTTAATGAATCTTGCTATTGTACTCAATGGGGTTTACTCTCAAGTAGCAACACACAGGATTACAACCTTCATCTACATCTCCTGCTGCTGTTAGCTACTGTGCTATGTAATCTATCTAGTTTAGGATTCCAGCTTTGAGATAATGAGGCTCCCAGTTTGTGACTTCTCTCCCCTGAAGCTAGATTTCTTAAATGTCACAAGAAGACTGACTCTCTTAATGTTGTTGGGCTGCAGCCCCCATCATGTCATACCAAGAGGCATACCAGCTAACACTGATGGGTGCTGCAGTTGAACAACTGAAAGCCCACCCATTCCCCACACATTTTGGTGCTCCAAATTTGAAAACACTGTTGTACAATGAATTTAGTACCAATAGTTATCTTTTAACTGACTCATTTCTGTTTGAAATTCTGCCTCAAGTCACCTGCATGGAACTCAGTCCTTCTCTCTTCCCACAAAGTCATGCTCTTTGATATGTATGTCAGATATGCTTGGGAAATCAGAAGACAATTTTCTATTCATAAACCAGCAAGACCACCATGCTGAGATTTTTTAGAAAAAGAAGTCGTGTTCCAGCCAATCTGGTTAGTTTGGAGGCCAGTTTTTTTTTTTTTTTACTATTTTGGGATATTACCATTCCAAATGTCATTACACAGCAAATTTTGAGCAAACGGAGATGTATTTGGTCACAATTCTTCCCTGATGAGTTGTTGTATAACAGGCATGGACAAACTTCACCCCTCCAGTTTACCAGCTGTTAGGAATTGTGGGAGCTGAAGTCCAAAATACCTGAAGGGCTAAAGTTTGCCCATGCCTGTTGTATAAGCAAGAAAAGAACAGCATGGCAATTACCTCAAAAGGAGGAAACTGTATTCAAATCACTTCACATGAGAACAAAATTGTATTGGATTTAATGACTCTCCCTTTCCCATAACTCTTCTTCTAACAAATAAGTGAATTCTTCCCCTCATCCCAAGCTTGTAAGCACATTTCAGTATTATATCAGCTCTAAATAAAGCTATATTAGTACCAGCTTAGTTTTGTCTTAACCATGCACTAATTAATTTCAAAGCCTGGCTAAGGAGACAACCTGACAATGAAACAACTGATGATGGTTGACGCCAGTGGTGTCTAGTGGTGCTAATGTTAATGGAAAAGTAAAGACGGTCTCTTGTTTAGTCTGAATTCTCAATGAGTTACCCAAGCGACTGAACACCATCACGAAAAGAGGTTCAGCACTTTGGATAGTTCCCTTGAATTAGGAACTAAAGATAGAACAGATTAGTTGGCTCACTACCGTAGCATCAGTGATGTGAGCTGGCTCTGATTGACGCCAATGGGGACATTCATTCCTGAGAGGTGCTGTGGGGAAGTGGAATTCCGTCCCATGTCTCAGTCTTTGACCCTTATAAGAATGGATGCATTTGCTCCAAACCCTGCTATCATGGCCACTGTTGCCCACACCATGTGAAAAATCCCAATAATTTACCATATGAAGATTAGTACCAAACAGCAGAAACAAAATTCCCATTTGCATTAATTGGCACTATTTAGGAGAGCATACTTAATGTGTTAAAGAGAGCGTACTTAATGTTCCTAACTGTGCCTGCCCACTTCTTTCAAGCCTGACTGACTTCAAAGGAGATGAAAGAAAGAAAAAGATTCCACCAACTTTTTATTCAATGTGGGGAAGAAATGACTAGAGATAAAAGAATCATTCAGAAATAACTTCTATGAATGACACAACCTTAAAAAACATACATGGCTGCAGTATATTATAATGACAGATAAAATAGCATCTGTCATTATAATATAACTGCTAACACTTCGTAATGAAATTTGGAAAAAAAAATCTGTTCCTGGTTTGAAAGTGTCATTTTCTGTTTAATTGTGCAGTACAGTACGTACTTTGAAAGTAGTTGTTATACTCCAGAAACTTTGTTTTTGTGGCTGCTCCAAAGTAGGTTGACTTGGTTGAGATTCTATGAGATATTCATTGAAAAACTATAGCAAAATGTGCTGCAGGATGTCTCACAAAAACTAAGTTTGCAGTTTAATAAATTTTTCCCACTTTTTAAATGATAGAACCAAACAGGAAATTACATTTATTACCCAGGAACAAAAATCATGTTACGTAGTGTAATTGTTCCAGCCAAAACCACCTTAGGTGCTCTTACATGATAGCATCTTGCTATCATTATGAATAGCAAGCACTATAGCCACAAAAAGCACTGCTGCCACACAAACCAGGAAAAGTCCAACCACAGACTCACCTTGAGAAGCTTAATTTCCCTCATGGCAATTTTTTTAACCATCTTATCATCCTCACTTTCCAAAAATTTCTTGATGGCAACCACTCTGCCATTCTCCTTGTTCCTACATTTCATCACCATTCCGTAGCTTCCTTCTCCCACAAGACCAAGGATCTCATACTTTTCCATTTGAATATGAAGAGAATGGTCCCTTGGCTGTAAGATAAAAACCAGAGTGTGCAAGTGTAGCCATTTATATTATGAAGCCATTTGTTATCAGATAAGCAACACATACATCCAAATACTCCTTGACCCATTCTTTTTAAATGAGGTTCTACAGCTTATTGCTAAGGGCAAAGACTGGATGTAAGCAGTCATTACAGCACGTTTTCTACCAGTAATGTAAACTGGGCCTGACATCTTGCCTTGCACACTCCAAATGTCACTTAACCAGCTGCCAGTGGCAACCAGAAATATACTCTGTCATTGAATGAACAGGAATATCTGTATCACAAGGAGTTGAAGACTTGCCTTCTTCAAAATGGCACCAGGTTACAATGTACTAATTTGAAGGAGAGGGGTTGCTAGAATAACTCTCTTGTCAATTAAAAAAAACCCTTATCATAGAGTTAATATCAAAAGGCATGCTATTTGCCTCTTCTGAGCAGCAATGAAAAAGCCAAGGCTGCTAGAAACAATGATGGACTACCAATATTTAACTTTATGGACCCTTACACACATGGCTTGCAAGGAAAATGGTGGAGAAGAAAAACTGAATGTTTCTTTAAAAAAAGAGAAAAATCTTAAAATAGTATATTTGGTATTACATGTTTGTCCTTCTTTATGAGTACTAGTATGAATCGTAAAAATCTTCACGAAACAAGGACAGATAAACACTGTACCTTGATAAAATCAAACACCCTAACCACTAGGCACCATCACAGCTGGCTTTCCCTTGATGCAGTGCAAATGTGTATAAATGTTTGTTGGGAGGGTTCAGTCTGTAACAGAAAAACTGTACACATTTTGAGGACAAAAAATTATTATCTGACCACCGCACTTAGGCCACTTCCACATAGCTGAATAAAACCCCACATTCTCTGCTTTGAACTGGAATATATGGCAATGTAGACTCAGATAATCCAGTTCAAAGCAGATATTGTGGGATTTTCTGCCTTGATATTCTGGATTATATGACTGTGTGGAAGGGCCCTTAAAAAGGTGCATCTACCTTTACCAGCAATTTCATTTCTGAATGCCAACACCTGATTTCCCAACACATTTGAAGAGAAGCATTATCTGCTTTTTTATAGGTCATGTAAAAGCATAATATTAAAAAAATACGTTTTCCCTTGTTTCTTCAATTATTTTATCAAGCATGAATAAATGAAACTTGTCATTTTTGAAGAACAAAAAATTAATATGTAAATAATTTATTTTAATTTGGGGAAAATGTTACCTGTTCATAATAATTTTCCAGTCATCTAGAGGTTATGTTACCTATCTGTATACTGCCAGTTTATGATATGCAAATACTGTATCAACAGAAAAAAGTGTGTTTAGATAAGTCACTGGATCAAGTTGCTAGAAATTCAAAAGACGGAGTGAAAACACACACACAGACTAAAACGTCAAACGTATTCAATTTAATACCTCATACTTGATGCTAAATTTACAAGAAAAATATCAGTTGGGAAGAATTATGCTTGGCACTTCTAGCTGGCACCTTTGTAGCCTCAGGGCCCTTCCACACAGCCATATAACCCAAAATAAGCAGCCTCTCACATCTAGGAAGCACAATCTATTAATATTTTGAAGTGATTGCTATTTTAATTCTAACATCAGTGTATATTGTATTAGCAGATAATTGACTAGAAAAGTGTGCTTCATACTTACGATGAAGAGAGTAAAGCAGTAAGTAAATGTGAGGAAAAGCTTAAAACCAAATAGGAATGTGGTTGCATTTCAGATCTCTTTTACCACTCATATTCCGAGATGCAGACGACTCATTATCTCTTTGCAGCAAATGATGTGAAAGCCTTTAATTTAAAAATAAAATAAAACACAAAAATGTTTATTCCTATTTTCACTGCATCCAATACCTTCAGTAGCAAATATAATAAAAATAAAACCAAAAATTATGAATAATCAATATTGTTATATGAGACTATTAAAATGACAAAATAATGCAACCAAACATTTTAAAGTACCTGGCCGAATTGTTTCTTTTTTAACTTTTGAAGAACTGCAATAAAGGTAGCTATAGAAATCCTTTGGGGGAAGAGTGCTAAAATTGCAGTCTCTCCACTGAAACCCCCCTTTTATGGTAATAAAAGATAATTTTCACTAAATTCTATCCAAAGTAAATATTTCCTGAAGACTTTCGCAGGAAGAGAAAGGGGTTCCCACAAAGTATCAAACCCTCAGCCCATTTAGGACTTTCAAAAACAAACCCAATAACCTGGATATTGTATGGAAAAACCAGTAGCTAGTAATATTAATAATAGGCATTATACAAGCCACACCCAAAATAAAAACAAGGCCATATATTCTGAACCAGTGGACATTTCTAAACTATTTTTAAGTTCAGTCTCAAATTATCTGAGAATTAAATACAGCTCGCATCAATAATTAAGACAAAAAATTCCCAGAGCATAGCTGGCAAAACAGCAACAGATGGGAAAACATAATCCTGGTCCTAGTACTGAGCTGGAAATCCCAGAATATGGCATTTCAATGAAGTTTTTCTAAGTGATAGAGTGACTATCTAGGACACAGCAATATTCACCAGATCCACCATCAGATCCATCAATCCTATCAGCAACAGAATACAACTTTGGGTCCCATACTGCAGGAAAGATGGGACATAAATTAAACAAATAAATAAACCTTTCCTATATTACAGAACTTTCCAAACTGTGTATCACAACACTTTATAGTGTGTCAGCTGAAGTGTGTAGGTATGTTGGTCAAACATAATAAGAAACCTCTGAGTCTGTGTGAAATATTTTTAAACATGTGAGATATGTTGTGTGCCTGTATTTTTCAATATTACAATTTATATATGTGTCTGTCTCTTATAATGGGTTGGTATAACCTCCGGTTGGCTAGTAAAACTGAACAACTGTGTAGTGAAATGATGCAGGTCAAAAAAAAGTGTGTTCCCAACATGAAATGTTTGGAAAGCTCTGTTCTATTGAATTACGGATCACAGAAGGACATTCAAACCCCTTCTACACGGCCATATAATCCAGATTATCAGAACAGATCATCTACATTATATGCTTTGAACTAGATTATAGGTTTCTACACTGTCACATAATCCAGTTCAAATCAGATAATCTGGATTTTATATGGCAGTGTAGAAGGGGCCTTGGTCAACTCAATCTTCTTTTCTGTGCCTGCACAGGTTCATTTGGTTTCTCTTGGTTTATCACATATAAAATCTCCACTACTACTTGAGACTACACATCCACCATCCTGACATTTCTTTACTGCCAAGAAGCTCTAAGTAGAGCGTTATTCTGTCCATATAACAACTTTCTCTTTTCTCACAGAAGTTGAAATGCCCAACTCTTCAAAAGCGATGTAAAGCCATGAGAAAATCTGTGAGATGCTCCTTCGTGACAAAGGCAAACATCACCTTAATTTACAGTCATTTATAACTTGCAATGTGACAGTCCATGCAAAATTTAGAACCCAAGGTTATAAATATGTATTATCAGCACAGGGCTCACCTCCTCGGATACCACTGTCATGGATAAATATGATATATGGTTTGAACGGAATTTTATGAAAGGAGTATGAAATTGGGCCTAGCTGGGCTGAAGACACAATTCTAAAATATTGAGGCCTGGTAAACAATTACACTCAGGAACTGTAATTGAAAGTTGATGATGACCAGAGACAAATGATTAACTGTCAAACCTTTGGTGAAAAACGTGTTTACACGGCTTAGTCCCCATGTAAGCTGCCCCAAGTCCCTTTCAGGAGATGGTGGCGGGTTATGAGAATAAAGTTATTATCATTATTATTATTATTACATTATCAGAGACAATGGCTCTTTAAGTTAAGGAAATATTTGCAAGGTTCTTTACGTTAAGAAGGAAGTCAACACAAGGCTCTTTCCATTTACCCACACCAATTAAGGAGAGTCAACATATGCCAGGAATTGAGGAGTCAGGCTGTTTCAGGCTGGAAAAATATCTATTATAAATTTACAGCTTTGGAACATCAGCAAGAAATATTGCTATATAAGAGACCTTATTACAATCCAAAAATTGTGGCAGACCAGAGGAGTCTGGTCTACCCCGCAATGCTCTGCTCCATAGGAAGGGGAGAAATTGTGTATTTGCAGGGTGACAGCTCTGCAATGGAACACAGAGTCTGGCCACTGCCTCCTCATGTTGGAAGTAGTTTTGGAAAAGTATTGTGTTTATTTGGGAGTGGCAGATCTGCAATGGAAAGCAGAATTTGGTCACTTGATTCTTTCATGGGAAAGGGAAAGAATGTGTATTAGATGTTTTGGAAATATTGAAAATCTGACCTAAGAGGTGTTCTTCTCCAGGAGATGACGGAAGAAGAATGGTGATGTATGAATGATGATGATGATGAGTGAATGTTTATATGTGTAAGTGAATGCTGAGTACATGTGGAATCCCCTTTTGTTAGCTAATGTAGCTGTAGATTGTGTATCCAATGTAGTTATATAGAATCTGTATGCCTATATATCTAATGTCGTTCTTTGTGTAAAAGTTGCAAGCAGCAATACTACTCTGTACTATTGAAGCTGACCAACCAAAGATTCCCCTAGGTAGCAAGCAGCCAGGCTTTGAAGCAGTGATGCTATTCATTGCAATTCTAGCAGGCCAAAAAATCATTCCTCTAAAATAATAATAATAATAATAATAATAATAATAATAATAATAATAATAATAATAATAATAAAAACTTTATTTATACCCAGCCACCATCTCCCCACGGGGACTCGGGGTGGCTCACATGGGGCAAGGCCCGACCAGCACAATTTACAAAAACAACAGCATAAATACATTGAACAATATACAAATAATTAAAACACAGTAAGACAATAAAACAAGAGTTAATACAGCATTAATAATATCAATCAACCACCAAGTACAATTCAGTCGACTTCATTGGTGGGGGGACTGCAGCAGCAATATAAAAATAACATCATCAGTTAAAAAACCAGAATAAAAGGAACCCAATAAAATTCAAGATAGAGTTATAATGCAAGTGCCCAGCCTTCCAAGCAGCAAGCCTATTCCATTGTATTCCAGCTCACCAAACAGCCAGGCTTCGAGGCTGCAAGGTTATTCAATGCTATTCTACCTGGCCAACAAACAATTCCCATAAGCCACAGCAATGCGTGGCCAGGCACAGCTAGTGCTTAAATAACAATGTGGAATAGATTAATCTCCATAACAGCATGGAAGTCACCAGTTATCACTTTCTGTGGGGTGTGTAAACAAATCAATTTTGGAAAAGATTGTAAAAAATCATTTTTTTTCTGATCAGGCATATTGTTTGTAGATGTCTAATTCTGGACACCGCAATTGAAAGGAGATGTTGACAAGCTGGAATGTGTCTAGACGAGGGTGACTAAAATGATTAAAGGTCTGGAGAACAAGCCCTAAGAGGAGTGGCTGAAAGAGCTGGGTATGTTTAGCCTGCAGAAGAGAAGTCTGAGAGGAGACTTGATGAGGGTCATGTATAAATATGTGAGATGAAGTCATAGGGAGGAGGGAGCACGCTTGTTTTCTGCTGCCCTAGAGACTAGGAAGCAGAACAATGGCTTTAAACTATGGAAAAGGAGATTCCACCTGAACATAAGGGGCCGGGCTGTGGCGCAGCTGTTGAGCAGCTGCCTTAAATCACTCTGACCATGAGGTCATGAGTTCGAGGCCAGCCCGTGGCGGGGTGAGCACCCGTCAATTAAAAATAAAAAATAGCCCCTGCTCGTTGCTGACCTAGCAACCCGAAAGATAGTTGCATCTATCAAGTAGGAGATAAGGTACCACTAAAGTGGGGAGGCAAGATTAACTAATTTACGACCTGGAATGAGGAAGTGCCGTCAGTGTGGATGATGAAGCAGCTGCTCCCCCTTGTGGCCAGAATCGAACATCCCCTCAGAAGAACGTTAACTTGCCTCTGCGTCTGTCTCTCAGTCTCTGTTTGATGTGTTTATGGGCATTGAATGTTTGCCCTATGTGTGTTATAATGTGATCCGCCCTGAGTCCCCTTCGGGGTGAGAAGGGCGGAATATAAATACTGTAAATAAATAAATAAATAAGGAAGAACTTCCTATTTATTTATTTATTTATTTACATCACTTTTACCCTGCCTTTCTCCCTGAGGGGACTCAAAGCGGCTTACAATAAATATGCAAAAATTCAATGCCTAAAAACAATTCCTAATCATGAGAGTTGTTCAGCAGTGGAATTCTCTGCCCCAGAGTGTGATGGCTTTGGGGGCTTTTAAGCAGAGGCTGGATGGCCATCTATTTGGGGGTGCTTTGAACGTGATTTCCCTGCTTCTTGGCAGGGGGTTGGACTGGATGGCCCATGAGGTCTCTTCAACTCTATGATTCTATGATGTTTCCTAGAGTCAGGGACATGGATGAGGTGCGCCATCTTAAATTGTAATTGTATAAATTACAATCTGATACAAAAAAGACTACTGTATATTAAATTCTTTAATCCCAATTATTTTGGAAATTCACACCTCCCAGTGGATGCCTTATCCTGACTGTAACTCAGACCCCTGGGTTAAATAGATATAAAGTACAGTAGAGTCTCACTTATCCAACACTCGCTTATTCAACATTCTGGATTATCCAACACATTTTTGTAGTCAATGTTTTCAATACATCGTGATATTTTGGTGCTAAATTCGTAAATACAGTAATTACTACATACCATTACTTCGTATTGAACTACTTTTTCTGTCAAATTTGTTGTATAACATGATTTTTTTGGTGCTTAATTTGTAAAATCATAACCTAATTTGATGTTTAATAGGCTTTTCCTTAATCCCTCCATAGTATCCAACATATTTGCTTATCCAACGTTCTGCTGGCCCGTTTATGTTGGATAAGTAAGACTCTACTGTATAAGGCCAGATTCTTATTTTCTGTGTTTGGGAACACAGAATGAGCCACATTATCCGCTTTGAAC
Organism: Anolis carolinensis; assembly: GCF_035594765.1. NCBI lineage: Eukaryota > Metazoa > Chordata > Lepidosauria > Squamata > Anolidae > Anolis > Anolis carolinensis. The sequence continues at coordinate 43,241,996 of NC_085846.1, forward strand.
TGGGTTATAGGAGTTTACACTGCCATATAATCCAGTTCAAAGCTGGGGCCTGTTCTTCCTCTGAGGGAACAGGCCTTCTGTGCCCCCCAAATAATCCCAACCACAGAAGATACAAAAGAGAGGGGGGAGAAAAACCCCATTCTGTCCCCTCAACTGGGGCAGGTTTTGCTCAGGGGAAGGCCGCAAAGGCCTGGAAGCCACTCACCTGTCTGCGCGCCGCCTCCTTCTCCTCCTTTACTGGCGCCGCCTCCTCGAGCACCTCCTCTGCAAGGTGCAAACCCCGGCTGAAAGGGATGGAATGCCAGGGCCCGGGCAGTTGCCAGGGCAACGGGAGGCTCGCCTGCCTGACGCTCGCGCCGCAAACGCCTCAAGGCGTTTGCGGCGCGTGCGTCAGGCAGGCGGGCTTCCCGTTGCCCTGGCAACTGCCCGGGCCCTGGCATTCCATCCTCTTCAGCTTGGAGGCAGGGAGGTTGCAAGGGAAGTTTACAAAACGTCATGTTGTGTGTAACGGCAGCACATATTGCAGATAAGGATGGTAAAGAATGGCGGGCTTTCCAAATGAGCAAGTTTCCATTCGCGGTGCCCTTTTTAAATGCCAGCTAGCCATGGACTTAAATGCAAATACTCATCCAAGATCCCAAGCCCTTACAAAGTAGCAGTTACAGTAAAGTCTCACTTATCCAACATAAACAGGCCGGCAAAACGTTCGATAAGCGACTATGTTGGATAATAAGAAGGGATTAAGGAAAAGCCTATTAAACATCAAATTAGGTTATGATTTTACAAATTAAGCACCAAAACATCATGTTATACAACAAATTTGGCAGAAAAAGTAGTTCAATACGCAGTAATGCTATGTAGTAATTACTGTATTTACGAAATTTAGCAGCAAAATATCACGATGTATTGAAAACATTGACTACAAAAATGCATTGGATAATCCAGAATGTTGGATAAGTGAGACTCTACTGTATTTGTAGACATGGAAATATTTTGCAATGCCTTTACATGCAAAATATAATTTTTTTAAAAAGGGGGGATGTTTCCAGGCTTTTGGGTGGATATGTGAAACCACAAATAATAGCGAACGCTATTGAAATGAAGGGACTTCTGGGCCCATGCTGAAGAAGACCCATGGGGGTGCCGGCTGGACAGCAGTAAGTGTGAAAAAGATCTTGGAGTCCCCGTGGACAAGTTAAACATGAGCCAATAATGTGATGTGGCGGCAAAAAAAGCCAATGGGATTTTGGCCTGCATAAATAGTATAGTGTCTAGATCCAGGGAAGTCATACTACCCCTCTATTCTGCCTTGGACAGACCAAATCTGGAATACTGTGTACAGTCCTGGGTATAGCAATGTAAGGGAGATGTTGACAAGCTGGAATGTGTCCAGAGAAAGGTGACTAAAATGATCAAGGGTCTGGAGAATAAGCCCTATGAGGAGTGGCTTAAAGAGTGAGCCTGCAGAAGAGAAGGCTAAGAGGAGACATGATAGCCATGTACAAATACGTGAAGTCATAGGGAGGAGGGAGCAAGCTTGTGTGCTGCTGCCCTGGAGACTAGGACATGGAACAATGGCATCAAACTACAGGAAAGGAGATTCCACCTGAACATTATGAAGAACTTCTTCACCGTGAGAGCTGTTCAGCAGTGGAACTCTCTGCTCCAGAGAGTGGTGGAGGCTCCTTCTTTGGAGACTTTTAAACAGTGGTTGGATGGCTATCTGTCATGGGTGCTTCTTGGCAGGGGGTTGGATTGGATGGCCCACGAGATCTCTTCCAACTCTATTATTCTAGGTACAGTAGAGTCTTGCTTATCCAACATAAACAGGCCGGCAGAACGTTAGATAAGCGAAAATGTTGGATAATAAGGAGGAATTAAGGAAAAGCCTAATAAATGTCAAATTACGTTATGATTTTACAAATTAGGCACCAAAACAGCATGTTTTACAACTAATCGACAGAAAACACAGTTCTATACACGGTAATGTTATGTAGTAATTACTGTACTTACAAATTTAGCACCAAAACATCACAATGTATTGAAAACATTGACTACAAAAACATTGACTATATATGTGTGTGTGTGTTACACACAATATAATTTACAATAATATATAATAATTATAACATATTGTATATACATATAATATTCATAATATTATATTGTAATACGATATAATACTAATAATACAATATAATAATATTAATTATATATTATATTTTACATGTAATATTACTAATAATATTAAAATATATTGATACAGTACAATATAGTAATTTATTACCAGTATTGTACTATACTAATATAATATTGTATGTAAATTTAATTTGTAAGCCGCTCTGAGTCCCCTTCGGGGTGAGAAGGGCGGCATATAAATGCAGCTAATAAATAAATAAATAAATAAATAAAAATTGACTACTAAAAAAATGACTACAAATAAAGAAAAAATTGCATAAAATCAACCTACAGTAACAACATTGTTGGAAGTTAAATCCGTAAAAAGTTCAGTAGTGTGAAGATTTTTAAAAATCTGTGAGCCTAGAAAAACAGCTGTGGATCTGGCCAGGAGGCGAACTGCATTGGATAATACAGAATGTTGGATGAGCAAAGGTTGGATAAGCGAGACTCTACTGTACTGATATGCAGAACTGCTAAGCTATGCATAGGCATGTGCGATCAATAAAAAAATATTTCAAAAGGAATTCCAAAACGGGGGTGTTTTATTTCTAAAGTATTGAAGATGCACCTGGTTGAAATGTAATTCTGGTTGTTAGAAGGAAAATGTCTGTATTAATGGTCATTTTGAAATGTGGTTCAGGGGACACAACAGAGATGGGAGGGGGAAGTTGGTACGGATAAGTGATGCTGGAATGTGAAGATTTCCTTAGCAACGAACACTGTGACCCAAGGTTCGGCCTGCAGAAGCAGCCAAAAGATAAGATTGTAAATTAGAAAACAATGATTTCATTGGGCTGGGAAAAGAACAAGAAAGTGGAGTTAGAGAAGGAACAAGAGCTGAAGGTGGGCTCAGGGGTGGAAAGGAGGTGAACAGGGAGATGAAGAATGTTACTGTGAAATGTGTGGCCTTATACATTGCTTTCATTGTCTTTGTTCTGTGTATGGTTCCTGCCAATTCCAGATGCACCCTTGTTTTCTACTGCAGTAATAAAAATCCTCTAATTTGTAATCTCATTTCTGGTCTGAATTGGGGAACAAGGCCAGGAATATTTAAAGGAAGGCATGCCATTTCAGTATTGTTAGTGGAAATCTCGTTCCTATAACAAGCGTAACGAAATTTTGTTACTTTTTTGTTACGGTAATTGCGCAAGTGGGGAAACTTCAGGGACTCCTTTCGCTTTTATTTTTACAGTTGTTGGGGTGAAACTTGCTACAATGGTAGAACACATTTACTACTGTTAGCCCATCAATTTTCAGGATGCTTCACTTATCCACAGAGTTTTGGGGAATTTCCAAAGTTTTTCTAAACAACGTTAAAAAAAGTCAAGATTTTTTTGAATTTTCTATGCAATGACACAAGATAACAGGATCATCCCCCAACTTTCAAAGATATTCATACATCTGATTTTAGGGATTTTTTCAAAAAAAGTTTTGACAGTTTTTTTTGTTTAAAGCCACAGCTATCTCATTGAATGTCTCTCTTCCATTTAGGGATTTCTTCCCAGTCCAGCACAGAGATTTACTTACTAGAAGTATTAGACAGTCGTCTTTGCAGATTCAACAATTTATTGGAACTGGCTGGCTTTTGCTCCGGAGGGACAAATCTCTCCCTGCCTGATTGGGGCTTTCTGATGTTGAGCAGAATGTGAGAAAATGTAGTTTAGGGCAGGGCCATTTGAATTATCTGGCACATGTTTCCTCACCTTCCCAAACTACATTTCCCAGAATTCTATGCATTCTGTCTGTTTCCCAGCAAAACTCTGCTTTCTCCCTGCTGCTTCCCTTTCCTAATGGCGAGAGAACATTATTTAATAAAGAGGAATGCCAGCCTTTTTGGCTTTGCTTTGCTTGCGCTAAAAATAAAACTGATTTTGGGAGGCTTCTGAGGTTTACAAAATGCAAAGGAAAAAGTATTGAGTAAGTTTCAATTCTTACGTTTTTGCCGTGGGCCACATCCATGTGTTGGATATTGCATTCTGCTGTACTTTCCAGGTGGTGCTCTTTCTGGAGAGAAAAAGGCTCTATAGCAGCTAAGCTTGACAGCCTGACATGCTTTAAGGGAAAGAATGCTGCCTGGTCTACTGAGCCTTAGGCTGCATACAAATATTGTGATATTGATCATGCTTATTAATACATGTGGAACTCCCCACCTACTTCACAGAAAGGTAGCGGCAATCCAGTTACATTGACAGGGATCTTATTCAGTTTTTACAGTGCCTGAAAACAACCCATCTTTTCTGCAAAGTGAGTAAAAGGTAATATGCCATTAACTGATTCTCTGCTTGTGGCTTGGGTCATGCTGCATCCTTCAGGTCCTAATATCTGAGAAACTTTCAACATCAACTCCACCTGGGATGCCATTATTATTGATACCCCACTTTTTCTCTCTACAATGAGACTCAAAGGGACTATAGGGAAACTACATATGCAGGTCAAACATCTATTTGCTTCAGATGGTATTTCAGGACTTTTGTGGGAGATTTGAGAGAAGATGCAACAGCCAGTGAGCAATCTTTTGACATCATCTAGCAGAGATGTATCCCTGTGTGTGTGTCCTCATGGTAGTTGTGGAACATCTGTTCATTCTCTGAAGGTATAGTTATATCACTTGGACTACTGTCTTGTCTTGCTACGTTAGGTTTACTTGCTGCTCAGACTGTGTCCGAATGCCTTCCACAGGGCTTCAATGGATTCACGTTTCTGTTACAAGTGGTCTGCCATATCTTCACTTTCTTCTATCAAATTCTACTTCATATTTTCAAGTTCTATACTATTTCATGAGTTTCCTTTTCTGCTATAACAGACCAGATTTATATTGAAATCCTACAAAACTTTGAACACATGTGCTATTTCCAATAACTGTTTACTTCTCAAAGTGATTCATGTTGCAGCTTAGATGCCTTTGCTATAATTTTTGTGATGTACACATCTTTCAACCAGAATAAGACAGACAAGTATAGCCTCTAGGTCAGACTTTTCCAAATTGTGTCATGGCATGTTTGTGTCAGTGCAAACGTAACAAGATACCTCTGAACCTATGTTAATTAAGCAATAAATTGTATTTTTCAAAAATAGAAATGAAAGGTTTTTGTGAGATATGTTGTGTCCTCATACATTTCATTATTACAATCCAGTTAGGTATTTCTATCTCTTACAAGGGATTGAAACCTCCGGTTTGCTAATAAAAACTGAATTGTGTAACAAAATAATGAAATGTTTGGAAAGTTCTGCCCTTTTATCATACGTGGGCCAAATCCAACCCACCACATCATTTCATGAGATCTTCAACGCTTTCAATGCTAGGGCAAAATACATTTATAAAGTCTTACAATTACAAATGGCCCCTTGAAGGCAACCATGTGGTCCTTCATGAAAATGAGTTTGGAATCCCTGCTCTTAGACGTTGTTCAACTTGTATTTTGAGCAACAGTCAATGATGAAGAATGCTGTGAGTTGCAGTTGATGTCAGCTGTTAGACCATAGGGAGTATGGGTTTCACACAGTATAAGTAACAGGAATGAGGAAGCTATGGATCTCCAGGTGCTGTCAACTCCCATTAACTGTCACCACTGGAGCCAATGGTAAGATATGTTTTGTATAATTAAGCATTTAAGAGGACACACATTTGCAAATCCCTCACTCTTGTGCAAACTTATGGCTAGTGCCTTTGTCAATTGTTACGTCCTATTTAGTTAACATTATATACCACTTCTCAAAGCAGTTTGGAGGGAAGAAGTCTTGGTTTTGTCAGGCAGGGAAACAAACGTAAAATGCATTTATAGCAAGCCTAACAGTAATTTTACACACAGTGCACATAATTAATTGTTCAACGTGCCAGATATTAAACTAATATTCAAAGGAAATGCTTGAGGTGATGCAGGACAAACCATTTTTCCATGTCATTTTAAAGAACATATAAGCACTAAAGACTTTGGGGTTCCCAAAATGAACATCATACACCCACTAGAATAACTGCAATTTAAAGAGAACCTAATAAATTTAATCACTTCACTTACTTTGTGAATTAGATTACAAATTGGAAATATAAAAATCTGTCCAACCAATAAAAGCTTACAAACTTGTTTGGTTTTAAGCAGCAGATGAAGTGAGCATCAAGGAGAAGTGGTATGAAATCTCTGTAGCATAAACACGGGTGATTTGGCACTTCTGCTTGATTTTCATAATGAAGATCCTACTATTTTAAAAGGGACATGACTTCATTATGTTTAAGAACTATTAAACAATTAAGTAAGCTATTTTAAATGATGAGATTGTACAGCATGGCATTTTGACATGTGATTGAATGCACTTGTAGAGAAGAGAATGCTCAAGAATAAGCCAGCTCACTGCGACTGAACTGGAAGAAGAGTGATTTTGTTATCAATATCCACAGTAGGATTGTCTTTCAACACAGAAACCTTCCACGCTGGAACATTAATCCCACCGAGAGAGAATTCGTGACCATTGATGAATGCTGCAGACATCAGTAGTTTATTGGTATGTTTAGTCAAAACACATTCAAAAATGGAAACTTAAAGTAAATACTTTCCACCTGCAACAAGTAAACTAGATTCTACTAGCATATAATGCTTAACACATTACAGCAATAAAGATGGTAGTCCACTGTCTTGCATATTAAAGCCAAAAAGATGGTTAAAGCAAGTTTGTTGAAATAGGAATGTAATGATAGCAAATACTACCCATATCAACAAATCAGCAGTTTAACAGGTCAAAGATCTGTCACTTTTTCTTCTAGAGGTACATTTATTGAAAAGGAGGGACAAGAACACTGAGTCCACAGTACAGTAGGTGAACAGTCACCATGTAAACTTCTGTGTATGCTTCCAATATTGTAATTTCATGGCATTTAAAGAAGCAAGCCAGAAAGCTGAATGGCTCAGTAGCTCCTCTAATTGTCAGTAACAATTTTTTTCTGATTATTCCTCCAGTGCCATTTGCCTTAAAAGTTTTTACAAAAAATGGCAGGGCAATACCATAGCACTAAACAAGTCAAGAAACAGAAAACACTGGTAGGCAAACTGCTTGCTGAGAACCGCAGTTTAAAGAAAGGCTTCCCAACTTAAGTCAAGTTTATGGTTTATGGTGAGGCATTCAAGTACTACATTTCCAGGTATCATCTGAAAATGAAACAGTTCAACACATAAAACACCCCAAAATATAAACATGGAATTAGAGAAAGGTTGTCCCAGAAAGTGTATGAAAATAGTGCAAGACTTACCATCAAACATGGAAGACCTCAATTTGGGGGGTGGAAAAAGAATGATACAAACTCACTACCTCCCTGTACATACAGACAGGGTTTTCCACCTTTTTTTTAGAAACAGCAAATGGCTACTTGAACCAAATGCTCCTTGCATTAGCCATATTTGTCACATCATAACAAGTGAGGTCTTCCATGCTTAGAGCAGCTCTGAGTGGTCACGTACTATTGCCTCCCCTCCTCCTCAAGAGTAAGCCTGAGGTTTGCTGAGTTGCCCAGTGTGAAGCTGGGGAGTATTGTTTGCTACATTTGCCGTTTTCTGGAATGTGCTATCTTTGCAAACAGGAACCTGGAAACAGCAAACCTCTCACCAAAATGCAAGAAGCTCTACAAAGTCCAAACACAAATGGGAAGTTCTCCCTCTGTGTACAAATCTGCGCCACACAGGCAAAGTTGCTTCAAGGTTTGTGCAAAACGGGTGACAGTTCAAAAACTGGAAATAGCAAATACTCGAGCTATTATCCTGCTCTGCGAAAATTGCAGTATCCTTGAGTGTAACGTGTTAATTAGGTTATTGGGAGTATACTTAAAATGAAGATACACGCTTGATTAACTTTGGATTTCTTTTATGCAAGAACGCACTCTCACTTCCATAACTCCACTTGTTAAAAATGCAGCTACTACTTCGTACCTCCCTTTCTCAAGGCTTCAGAAGCTTGTTAGCTGCAGAGCTAGGCAAATAATATTCCAGCAACTTTTACTGATTTAAAGATACTGCAATTTTATACAATGATTTTATAAACATTTTTACAGCTGTTAAGAGTTTTGCAGCACAGCCATTCATACACTATACTGTACAAAATCACCAGCAAGACTGGAATGATGTATTTAATAGAAGGCACCATCATGCTTATTACATTACCAGAGACCTCAATACAGTAAAGACAATTTTTCACTGTACACTGCTTACAGAAAGGGGAAAAGGGAGGAGGAGTGTGTTGAGCAGTCAGCCATTCCTCTTCTGGAGAGAGGCAGGGAGCTCATAAGATTCTTTTCTTTAAAAAACTCATTTTGCTTTCAGGACTATGATTTCTGAAATTTTACATTTGTGTTTACAGCTAAATTGTTTCTTTCTGGAACATACTTGTAGTCTTGTTAAGGTCTATGTGTGTATATATATATATATTGGTCACAGCAAGCAGAGCAGATGCCCGCATCGTTTCACAAGCTATTTTTTCCTTGCTGCTTTCAGCAGATGTCAACGTAAAATGAGTCAAGTACCCATTAGCACGTTTAAGTTCATAAAAACATGAGTTGTTTGGAGCCAAGTGTTCTAAAAGGAGGGGAAAGAGCAAGCTTCTCCAATTGCAAAGATTGGACTATTTGCATTTCCAACAGCAATAGGCAGAAACAGTAACACTTACACAAAATGTGCAGCAAAGGATTATTACTTTTTTTTTTACAATGAAAGGACCTCAACTCAATTAGGTACGCCCTTTGTCCTTTTTGTTGTTGCTGCTGCAGAAAGTTTAAATGGCCATTTCTCAGTCCTTAATCTCCAAGTCTAATTTATAAGTTAACAGTGTGACTTCTTTGTGAAACTGGGGAAAGAACGTCCACCTCATTTTAACTTGTAACCAAAAGATGTTTCTCACATCAAAGAAATGATCAAAAAGGCTGTGTTACATTCCAAAGCCAGAAAATTAACAAGAATGCAAACACGACGAATAATGTATCACTGTCAAGACTGCCTGCCAACACTGGTGTCTTCAGCGACGTTGACCTGTAAACCGGCCCTCCATCTGCCCGGTTCCTCGTCCAGAGCCAAGTTTCTGGGACATGCCACCCCGCAGAGGTGGCCCTCTTCCATCACGATCTCGCATCATTCCACCACCCACTATGCCACGTGGGCCCCCAGGACCTCGGTCGTTGCGCCGAATATCCCTGCGGTCATCACCACCACCTCGAGTCTCCCTTTCACGAGCAGCTCTGGTCTTTTTTTCTTCTACATTCAATCGAACCTCACCACGGAACATAATGGGCTTCGGGGAGAGAGGAGAAGAGAGAAAAAGTATTGATTCCAAAAGGTTGATTAGCTTAACCATGTCCAAAATTGACACAAGTAGTAGAACAGGTGCTCTGCATGCTAAATATCCCATAGACAATCCCTGCTATTTCTAGTTAAAAAGGTCACAGATAGGAGGGACCATAAAAGCTACCTCTCTGCTAATATTTGAAAATCACATGTTTCATCCCTTCATTACTGGTTTACAGATAAAATCATATGGAGGATACGACTTTGAAAGGTTAACAAGACAAAATACAAAGCATTTGTACATAGTAACGCAAACAATCCCACTCCTCCTTTGGTGTGCACTTGCCATAGCTGGACTACTTACTTTTGCCAACAAAATTTTCTGAACAGGTTCAGAGTCATCAAATACTACAAATCCAAAATTTGGAAGTTTTCCTCCAACACCTTTAGTATTGATGCGAAGTTCGACAACATTCCCAAAGCCTATGAAAGCATAGCACATGTGATTATGGGGAGGAAAGCACAGCAAATCAACCAACACAGAAAGCAATATTTTCAGTATTCATTATAGTGGCAACTCACAATATATGGAATTACAGTGTTTAAGAACTTAAGTGTCCCATCTTCCATGCAGTATGTCTCTACAAAATGAAAGATGTGTCACTTACTCATGAAGAATTCTTTCAGTTCATTCTCATCAATATCATGTGGCAAGTTTCCAACAAACAGCTGGTGACTATCTGGGTAGCGAATTATCCGACGATTGTCTGATTCATTCTGATCCATGTCCCCTCGGCCTACGGTTATTCCAAGCAGTGATGCAAACTCAGTGCAAATCTGTGTATTTCAATTAGCATGTACAAACTCTATTTGTATATAAATGACACCTGTTTTAAAACTTCGAAAAATAAAATTCAGAAGGTACTTCACCTCATGTATAAAATTAAAAGATTTTTATAGTAAACCTATTTGAAGCTCATATGGTGACTATACAAAATGATAAGATTTCTAAGCACACAGATTTCTTTGACAGGCTTAACGAAATTTATTACAATGAGACTTCAGATAGATATGAACTGTAGAAAAGACAACAGCTATGAGAAGTCAAAACAGTTAGATGTTTATGTACTACCTCACCTGCTCAGCAAAAACTGATGAAGTAATAATAAATTAGTAAAATCTCATAGTAAGTTCAAGATATTCAAGACACCTGCCGTGATTCTATCCTGGTTTAGATTACTGTAACATCCTTTCTATGGGGCTGCCTTTAAAAACCGTTTGGGATCTTAGGCAGGTCCAAAATGTTGTGGGCAGGGGTCCCCAAACATTTTAAACAGTGGGCCAGTTCACAGTCCCTCAGACTGTTGGAGGGAAGGACTATAGGTTAAAAAAAACTATGAACAATTCTTATGCACACTGCACATCTTATTTTGAAGTAAAAAAATAAAATGGGAACAAATACAGCCTCAATGTTGTTAATAATAATAATAATAATAATAATAATAATGATGATGATCATCATCATCATCATTATGATCATCATTAGAATGGTCAACTGAAATAGAATTTGTAAAAGTCTGTATGACTGTATAACATTGGACATGCAATAAAAATAGAAAATTGGAAAAAGATATGGAATTAAAAACTCAAATGTACCTATTCATATGATCTAAAAGAAAACATATAAAATGATATACCAATGGTATATTACCCCACAGAAATTTTGCAAAATGTTATCCAAATATTCAAAATAAATGTTGAAAATGCGAAGAATATGAAGGAACTTTCTTCCACATGTGGTGGACATGCAAAACAGACAAAAATATTGGAAAGAATTTCAAGGAGAAATACAAATGATGCTAGATATAAATTTACAGTTAAAACCAAAATATTATTTATTGGGAATTATAGATATAAAATTGGAAAAAATAAAGACAGAAAGTTATCTTTAACGCCAGCCATGGATTCATCGAGCCCCACATGTCGCATGATGTGTTCTGCATACAACTTGATTTTTTTTTTCGTGTTAGGAGCAACCGGAGTTGCTTCTGGAGTGAGAGAATTGGCTGTCTGCAAGGACATTGCCCAGGGGGATACCCGGATGTTTTTGATGTTTTACCATCCTTGTGGGAGGCTTCTCTCATGTCCCCGCATGGAGCTGGAGCTGATAGCGGGAGCTCATCTGCGCTCTCCCTGGGTGGGATTCGAACCTGGCAGCTTTCAGGTCAGCAACCCAAACTTCAAGTCACGAGGCTTTTATCCCCTAGGCCACCGGAGGCTCCAGTACTCCCTGTTTAAACTGAGGCTTTGCTGCACCAGGGACTGCAATCTCTGGAGTGGAATCTCCAGATTGGACTCCTCACAGAATATTCATGGAAAGCAAGCACATGGAACTGAAGTTTCTGCCTTGCAGTTAGAGGAGTCCAGGTTTTCTTTCTCTCTGCCTTGTTGTTAGTAGTAGTTTAGGAACAGCCTTCAGCACTTATATTGGATCCTTCTTATGTAGAGGTTCTACTGTAATAATGTTCTTATTATTAATTCAATTAACAGACTGAGTGCATGCAAAGCTACAATAAGTGTAATGCCTTCAACTCCATCATGACAATATTTTGTGACCACTTCTATATCAGATCTTGGTGGTGCATATAACATTCATAGATGGTCAGTCATTCAGGTACTGAACAGTCCCTCACTTATTAAGATTCAGCAACATGGTTGTATGATGTACTTTTAGACAATGGATGTGTCTTTTTAAGTCTGCACATTAAAACTGGAGTGATTATACAGACAGGTCAGACCAAGGCAAATAAGTTGACTTTCAGAAGGCCTTCAAAATCTAGAGCCTACTTGCAAAGTAAAACAAGAGTGCCAGCACTTGAAAAAGGCTTACCTGGTCTGGGTCCTCTTGATGGGAAACCTGGTCTCTCCCTTGGACGCTGTTCACGAACACGAGGAGGCTGGGACTGGGTTTCAGGTTTTGTTTCTACTCTTTGCTGGAACAAGATAATCAGTTATTAGTAAAAAGCTAATCCAGAAATCTGTATTAGCAGAAAGAGCCTTAAAAGCCAAAGCAAAACAACTTACAAATGCAGAAAACAATATATATTTTATAGAGTAGGAAAAATATTTCCTTATTCATTCCTCTGTACCAATCCAGGACTGTAGGGCTCGCAACTCAAACTACAAACAAGACATGAACAGGGATACACAGAAATCTGTTCCGCCTCATGTCTTATTTATAGAGGTTGGTATTCAAAAGTCTTTACAGGGAAACTTCCAGTGTCAGTCCCTACTCTTGGTTTCAGAAACATTGCAAGCCAAGAGAGGCTACAACAAATAAGAAATCTTTCTCTTATGCACACACTAGGTATCTGTTTGCTTACAGATCAGTATAGAAGGGCACTGCTACTTTGGATTAACAAGCTCTAAAAGATGCCAGTAATTCATTTTTTTTAAAACCTGAACATTAATGTTTTAAAGACTGAACTAGATGATCTCTGACTTTCCTTTCAACAATGCTAAATGTATTGTCTGAGAAAGCTGTAATTCCATACAAAACACACACTTAGGACACCAGTTTGCCAAACTGTCCAACTAATGCAATCTGCTGGGAAAAGATCCAGGAAATGACCAGATATGACATCTCCTATCATTCAATTTAGAAATAAGTAGAATTTGTATAGCTACAGACTGGAAACCAGCAAAAGTTCCATTCTTGACATACCAATGAGAATTTTGGTGGTTTTCATTTTTAATGATGTAAATGAATTTGGACAAATACTAAATTGCCCTCTTAAAAGGGAGAGCAATATGGAACCCTCAAATATGAATTAAGAACAGCTTTAAATTGATGAATTATTTGGGTACCTAATGCTAGTTTTGCTACTGAAATTACATTCTAATTTGATCAACCAAACTGTTGAAATTAGGTGTAAAAACAAGTTGTCCTCCAGATGCCGTAGTGCTATAACTCCTTTCTTCCTTTACCAACTGCCTATGCGTGCTATGGTTTATAAGGGCCGCCATTCAGCAACATTGAGGTGTTCATGTTCCTCATACCTATTTATCTGTATGTAAAGAAACCATTCCCCTTTCCAATTAATTCAAAGAAACATACCAAAGCTTAAGAAACAAAAATGATCATGGCGATTATTAAAGAGTTGATAGAAGAAGTTTCCTTCCTAATATCCAACACATTTATATAAATTGTAACCCAGGTTTGCCAATAGTTGCTTGTCTGAATTGCTTCCTTAATCTTTTTATCTTGTGATTTTTTCCAGCATAAGTCCTTGAGGAATCAAAGTGAGATATGGAAGACCAGTAAGTAACTGAACTATGAACTGTGAAGTCCCTGGTCTAAACCTCAACCCTGCTACGAACTGATGAGAGGCTGTTAAACAGGCATCTTTACTCAATCTACTATTCTGGTCGGTATTACAGGGCTCTTGTAATGTTTGGAACAACATAAATATTGGAGGACCGATATATAAACTGCCAAAAAAGGTAGGAAAATTATTGTTTTGGAGTGTACTGTTCTAATTATATCAAGCATCTTAAGCAGAAAGCAGCAGATAGGTTGGCCAAGGAGACCATCAGAGCACACAAATTCAGTTTAATTCTCTCTCTTTTTTTTGCTTTTCCCATTTTCCTCTCCACAACTGAAGCTACAAATCACCGACAAATCAGAAGTAAGGCAATGAAGTGCAAAGTGATACTCCTATTTACTCCACCATGAGATTTCCCCCTTCAATAATATCAAATGAATTATGGATGCTAAAGAAAAGTCATTCAATGTTTGGCAGAATGCTACCAACTCATGGCTCATTAATATCTGGAAGGAGAAAAAACTATTATCCACAGCTTGTAAGTGATAAAGACATTGTGTGTTGTATATTATATGATAGCATGTAAGCTTATATATCCTGGAGGCAAGAGGAGGACATTCTGATTTTACACAAGGAAGTATTTTATTCTGTCACTACCATGAAGACTACCCCTTCTGCTAACTAGGTACAGAAGTGTCCTTTCCTCCTTATTCCACAGAAATACAATACAAGAAACAGCTATGCCATTAGGATATAGATCAACTGCTGCAATGGGAACAATTTTTCCATTTCTCAGGGAACCCCAATAAGTGAAGAATGCAGTTAATGGAAAACAGGAATAGAAAGAAGCATGCATTTGCATGCATAGGGCAAACTAATAACTTTAGTGAACTTAATTTGCATGGCTGTTTCAACACAGTATGCCTATTTAGAAAACACTGACCAACATCCATAAATACAACAAATGTTCTGCTTGTAGATAGAAAAGGCATTATTTTTATTGATTTATTTTCTATGTTTGTAGTTCACCTTTCTCTATATAGGAAGCCAGTTTCATTTTATTAAGTGGCAGATCTTGAAATAAATACCAGCAATGGCACGAATACAACTATTATTTATTTCTGTATGAAATTATTGTTCCTCAAATCCTGAGACAAAAAATCTCCAAAAGTTTATTTCAATATAAGGAATAGGGTCTGCATCATATTTTCAAGAAATAAGGTCCTAGAAAATACATATTTTGCATTCTAAGCATCTTGAAGAACAGTGTAGATGTAAAGAACGAGAAGTTGTATGTTAAGACCTTTCCTCCTGGAAAAAAATCCCTTTCCCCATTTCCAGTTTTTCTGACACCTCATGTCATTTTACCACAGGTTTTCTTAGAATGTCTATGATCCCTGTACTGGCAAGATGTAAACAAACCAGCCGACAAACAGTCATAAATTGGTACAGGGCACTAGATTACAAATCAAGTAGCCAATTGGTACAATTTAAGCAATTGCTTTGTTAGTGAAGCAGTTTGCAAAAGTACATATGGAGATAATCTAAGGTGTTCACAGACTGGTTACCTGTGAGACTGGTGCTTTAACATGGGTTGGAATTCCAGAGGAAGAAACAGTACCACTAGGAGGCAAGTTTTTACTGGTCACTGAAGCCCAGGAGAAAGCCTGCAGGAAATGCAATAAACCTGGTCTACTGATCATGGTAAACCACTGACAATACTTAAGGGAATATTAAACCAATGAAAACATTCTCTTTCTGCTCCAAAACAGTGTCAGGATTAAATAGAACCACAACACAGCATTAGCACAGCGGATTATCAAAGAGGATCGTTTTAGCTATTCCCTCATTTCAGTAGCATAGAACAAAAAATGTAACAAAATTTCAGTGCTTTGAGGTAGCAAATTCTTGCAATAACACTCATGCTAACTTTTTTAAAATTGATGAAAATTATGCAAAACTAAATTTTCTCTTGTAGAGCTAAGCAGAATTAATATGCCATTGGTTAAGATAGTGCGAATAAATCAATCCTTTCTTTTCTTAATTTAGTTTCTCTCACACCTTCACAACTATGTAAACACTTGTGCTGGCAGGACTGCTGATCAAAAGGTTGGCGGTTCGAATCCGGGGAGCAGGGTAAGCTCCCGTCTCTCAGCTCCAGCTTCTCATGCAGGGACATGAGAGAAGCCTCCCACAGGATGGTAAAACATCAAACATCCAGGCGTCCCCTGGGCAACGTCCTTGCAAACGGCCAATTCTCTCATACCAGAAGCAACTTGCAGTTTCCCAAGTCGCTCCTGACACAAAAAACCCAAACCTATTACAGCAGGTGATATCAGTGATAGTATTAAGTGGTGAGAGTTAACATGGATCTCATAAAAAGAGATGTTTACATTAGAATATACTGTTTGGTTCATTCAGCCTTTCCCCTTGACACCCAAATGGATTCTGTGGCATTCATCTTTTACCAACTGAAGCTAGTGGAGCAGATGGGACCTATACTGAACAAAAAAGGCTGGGAACCTACTCATACTAATGTAGTGTATTACATATGGGGTTAACTTTGTTGTTTATTTGTTCAGTCGCTTCTGACTCTTCCTGACTTCATGGACCAGCCCACGCCAGAGCCACTCTCAGCTCCTTCTAGGTCAAGCCAGTTACTTCAAGGATACCATCCATCCATCTTGCCCTTGGTCAGCCCCTCTTCCTTTTTCCTTCCATTTTCCCCAGCATCATCATTTTCTCATTATCTCGCCAAAATACTTCATCTTTGCCTCCAATACCCTTTCCTCCAGTGAGGGATTAACTTACTATGTAGGAAATTCAGATGGTTCAAATACAGTGACTAGTTATTGACTGGGACTGGCAAATGTATCTCAAGGTGTCCAGGGGACTCTGTCAAATGATTAACATCATCTTCTGAGACCCTTTCCTAACCCCCATCATCAGAGTTTTGCTGGGTAAAGGATCCAATAGGCTTTTTGCTCGTGGCCCTTATTTACAGCTATCACAAGGGAGACTTGTTTGGGAGCACCAACCTTGCTAACATGAAACAAATATCCTCCCTTCAAAGTCAATAATTTTAAAATAATCAGCTGTGGTGTTTTTACTTAGCTGACACCTTGCTTTCCTTTCACCATTTTGCCAAGATAACATCCTCTGAGATTGTTCTATTTTAAAGCAGCCACCTATTTATAAACTGTTTTGGCTTTATTCACAACTTTGAAGAGAACGAACAAAATTAAGTTCCTAATTTCCAATCTAAATTCAAAACACACCTTTAAAAAGGAAACTCATTAAGTGGAAAGGTTGTTAACATTAGCCGCTATCAAGACCAAGTGATTTTGTCTAGCAAGAGAGAGGCACAGAGGATCACACAAACCATTCTTGATCTCTCATAACTGTCTCAAGGAATTGATAATATTATGTCTGTATGTGATTCCTTAGAAGAGGAAGAAAATAACAAAAGCTATTTTATACATGTTTATAGTGAAAGAAAATAAATTACTGTATTAAAGGTACCAGAAGCTTTCTGATCTTCTTTCCACAATCCCCAAATAATTAAACACACTTGAGTTGAAGCACACAAAGCTTGTGATATTGATTCTCACAACCTGAAGTCAAGACTTAGAACTAGATAAACTTGCAATTACAATATAAGACGGATAAAGATTCAATAATCATACCATAGTAATGAATAATAGAGAAATGCCATTATATGCTTTTATTCACCTCTAGACCAATGTTTCCCAACCTTTCATCCTCCAGGTATTTTGGACTTCAGCTCTCACAATTCCTAACAGCTGGTAAGATAGCTGGGATTTCTGGGAGTTGAAGTCCAAAACATCTGGAAGACTAAATTTTGGGAAACACCGGTCTAGACCAATTGCTATTTTCCTTTGAATTTGGATTACAGGAAACGTTAGTATCCATTTATACATAAAGAGTAAGATGAATAAAATTCAGGAAATTAATAAGATAAGAAATGTATTATAGACAGTTCTAATTGTGGTTTTGGCTACCTGGGTTTCTACATAATCTTGTTTTGCTAAACAGTTTCAATCTAATTGGACAATGCATCTCGATTTAACCAACCTTTGGTGGTTCCTGTGGTAGAGAAACTGTTTCTACAGGAGGTGGAGATGGAGACTTTTCTTCTAGCTCTTCAATAGTTTTTTCTTCAATGTCAGCTTTCAATTCTTCAGTTTTTGATTCAGATTCCAGCTCTGCTTCGGGTTCATGAGAAGATTCTTCCAAGGTTTCTTCTATTCCATTACTAAAATAATTGGACACATCAGATACCGTTATGTTTTCAGTAGCATAAAAGTCTTAAAATGTAGCTGAACCAAGTGTACTAACACAGACATAAATCCAATTACTAGTTTAAGTTACACAAGATTTAACGAAACAGTATTTCCATAAGCATTCATTTACCATGCAGCAAAGTGGCTAGTTCAGTAAAACCAACAAATTGGATGATGACTCTTAAGGGGGAAAACTTGACTCTGTATGCAAACATTCTTCATTTCTTACTAGTTATATATCTAATCCATCCCTAATTCATATCATGCATCCCTCCATATATTATTGGACTGTAATGCCAAGCAGCCGTGACCAGAACAGTCAATGGTGCGGAATGCTGGGTGTAGCAGGCCAATAGCATTTGGAAAGCTTCATGATTTGTATTTCTGAAATAATCTATCTTGCAACCTATGTTTATGTTGCTTTCCTTCGGTCGAGATGCAATTCCAATTACTTATTATTAGCTGCCAGCATCCAAACAAATCCATTAATCCTACACAGAAAGAAAAATTGACAATACTGTCCATTACACAATTATCTTATTTGCCAATGAATGCATCTGAAGAGATTAATTTTCTTCCAAGTTGGCTCCCAAACAACTGCAACTACATTTCAGTTTGCCTTCTCAATGACATTATCCACTTACAGTTCTGGCAGTCATTGGTTTTATACAGAAGTCAGTAATATTGCCTGATTACACAAAATAAACCAAATAATAAATACAGGTTATAAAACATCTCATGTTTTTGTTATCAGCATTGCCAAAGATAAAAAGGCTATACTGTAGGTCTCATGGAAGATCTCCAGATGTAGTACAATTGTTCAGGCAATCATACAACTGTGTATGATTGCCTGAATCTTTAAAATTTACAACAATCACAATCTGAAAAAACTCCCATTCAACTTTGAACAGATCTTTTCAATATTGTATTTTATTGCAAGCTGAGAATAAATACTTTAAAACTTAATTTCTCAAAACTGTCTATTTTGGATTTTTATCATTTAAATACCTATAATGATTAAACAAAATAAATTTAGCATTTATTGATTTCCACATAAATATGTAAACACATCTTACGTTACGGGGTGATTATCATAGTAAGTACTGCTTGAATTTTCTTGAGTGGGTTCAGGAGACGGCTGCCTTTCTTCATGTTCTTCTTCTACTTCATCTTCTGACTCTGAGACATTAGAAAAATGCATTTTGAAAAGTTATCACCATCATCATTGTTCATCATCAACAATTTATTTATCTGTTGCCATTACTATTAATGGAACTTTACAAATAAAATAACAACAAAGCAGTTCGCTGCCATCCCACTTACAATCTAATTAAATCCATGTATAAAGAAACATGTTAGCCAACTACAAATGTCAATATATCTGAAACACTGAATAGCCTGAACACCAACAGTAGGCAGTGAAGTCAATTTAATGAGGGTTCCCTGTAAAGTTCTGGTCAGCATTCTGGCAGCAGCATTGTGGACCTGCTGAAATTTCCAAAGGCAGCCCAATGTAGACTGTATTACAGTAAACCAAAAGGGGATGTAGCCAGGTCTGATGTCTCCAGGTGCAACTAGTGCCCTAATTTTGATTGTGCAATTGCACTCTTGGTCACTACTGAAACCTGGCCCATGCAAACTTAGGATTGAGTCCAGAAGACTACCGAAGCAATGGATCTGAGGCTTCAGGAGAATTTAATTCCATCCAGCAAAGGGTAAATTCTTATCTCCTGATCTGTGTTTCAACTGTTCAGGTGCATCTACGTCTCATCCGGATTTTCAATGTCATCAGAATAATGTTCACCCCCAAACTCTAGACAATCCCTCCCAGTGGTTACATGTATATGGTGAACATGGGGGGCAAACTTGAACTCTAAAGGCACTACCTTCTGACTTCACCCCTACAAGGAAGATTGGAACCACTGTAAAATAGTCTCATGTCTCAGCCTAAAGAGGCAATCCATTCAGATAAATAAAGTGGTAATTTTATAATAAAAAGTAGAAGCCTGTCACTAGAAAAGTATCATTCCCCCCTTTCCTATAGAAGGGAATGCCTTTTCCAGAAAGTTGACGACAGAAAGTTGTCGTCAAAGTTAGATCTCTCTTCAAAGGCATCAAAGCAAGTACAACATGGATCGTCTAAACCAGCACAAAGTAGCTGCACGCAATAACATCCTGTGGAAACTTACTGGCAGTGCATGGGGTGCAGACCCACAATTAATAAGAACATCAGCCCTTGCCTTGTCTTTCTCAACTGCTGAATACGCCTGTCCTGTCTGGCACAAGTCTGTCCGTGCGAAGCAGGTGGACATAGCACTGAACGAAACATGTAGAATAATCACAGGATGCCTTAAACCTACACCTGTTGATAAACTCTATAAGCTAGCTGGCATTGCCCCCCCAATGTGCGACGGGAAGTTGCTGGTAATGGTGAGAGAAAAAAGGTCGAACATTGTGAAAGCCACCCACTGCATGACTATCAGCCTCTTCCCAGTAGACTCAGGTCAAGGAGGAGCTTCTCTTGATGTTCCTCCAGCAACAGCAAGAGTGTCCCTCTGGGCTGCTAAACCAGGCAATTCCAACTGGATGGCCCCCCACGAGGGTCTGCCTCCAGGGGCAAACCAAGAATGGACAACTTGGAAGTCCCTAAATAGACTGAGAAGCGGAGTGGGCAGATCAAAAGACAGCCTGGCAAGATGGCACTACCTGGAGGAATCCTCCACCTTGTGTGACTGTGGAGCAGAACAAACAACTCCTCATATGTATGCTTGCCCACAATGCCCTGCCTCATGCACGGAGGAGGAGTTGTTTAAAGCTACGGACAATGCGATTGCTGTTGCCCACTTTTGGTCTAAAACTATTTAGCTGTTTGTGATTCCTTTGTTTTATCACTTTTAAATTTATTTATTATGCAATGCTTTTGACACAAAATAAATAAATAAATCTAAACCAGCTGTTCTTAAAAGTGTGCTCTGCAGAGTGCTTGGGGCTCTGAGAAGCCTAGAGGGGCTCTGTGCTTCTCTTCTCCTCCTCCCCCTCCAAACACACGTGGCAGAAGCTTTCCAGTTGTCAGGGAAGGAGTGAAGGAGGGAATGAATGCGGGCCCAGAAAACAAGGCATCATGTGAAGGGAGGGAGGCCCTGCTGAGGCAGAAGCCAAGGCCTTGCTCAAGCTCCATGGACAGGTCTCCTTCCCACTCCCACTATCAGGCGCAGCGGCAGCACAATCATACTCCTAGGGCACAGACGCTTTTTCTCATGCCGCGTTGCCATGCAGACCCTTTCCCCCGCACCTTCTAAAACCTATTTCCCTCCCACCACTCATGGATGCTTTGCTTGTGCTTTTACTGCATGGCAGAAGAGGGTTAATATTACTACTGTTACTACAATTATTACTACTACTACAGAGGCTGGATTGCCATCTGCCTGGGATGCTTTGTGCTTTTCCTGCATGGCAGAAGAGAGTTGGGCTGAAATACTGTTAAGTTTATGTTGGTTGAAATTGTTCTTCATTTTAAATATTGTATTGTTCTTTCTTTCCTTTTTTTCTTTTTGCACTACAAACGAGATATGTGTAGTGTGCATAGGAATTTTATGTTCATGCTTTCTTCAGTTAGCTCACAAAAACACTCTCCATCCACCTGCCACTGGCCCCGCCCGGCTGTCAAATTTCAAAATGCAATGCTTCAAAAAGTTTGCCTATGCTTAGTATTTCCTTAGGGCTCCACGAGAAACTAGTGTTTCAAAAAGGGCCCCATGGTTGAAAAAGTTTGAAACCCCCCTTGTCTAACCTATATGAGTCTTGAAAATCATTTAACAATTTTCTGAAATCAAGCTGACAAATATGCCTCCAGCTCTGAGACATCATCTCACCTTCATCCAGCTCAGCTTCAGAGTCACCAAATACTTCATCTTCATAACGGAATATGTCATTGTGGACATAGAACTTATTTGGAACAGATCCCTGTAAAAACAACCAAAGAGAAAAAGAAGGCTCAACAGTGGACCACTTAAGTCACTGTTAACACTGTAAATTATTTCCAAATTCAGTTATCCTTTTTTACTGCATTCAAAAGATAGTCAATATAATTAAGATATCTACCATATTTATTCATGTGTAAATTGATTCCCCCCCCCCCAATAAATAACCTCAAAACCCAGGTCAACCTATACATGGGTCAATGCTAAAATAAGGACCCAGTGCAAAAGCTGACAAGAGACAGAAGCAAGATGCATTTCCACCCCATTATTCCTTTTTTGCCCCAACTGGAGAAAGAAAGGCAGCCTTCCTTTCTTCCCTTCTTTTTGAGTTTGAGCAGAGTTCAGTAGTAACATGGAGAAGACATCTGGAGCACCTGAGGTAGGGGGAACTCAAAATGGCCATCACAACCATTCCAGAGAACCATATGAACTTTATCCCTTATTAAAAATGGCTGTTGTTGCTTCATGTTGCTCAAGTGACCAAAATGGCTCTTCGACGTTGCTGATGAATTCCACTCAGGTCAAAAAAAATGAGGGAATAGGAAAGGACGAGAAAGAAAGCTGCTAATGCCAAATGGGATTTCAATTCAAGGTAATTTATAGCACTAATAATTCCAAGATTCCCTCCATTTTTTGGGGGGTGGGTGGGAAATAATTGATTCTGCTTAACATAGGAGACTAATTAATCAAGTGATTACTTACTTCTGGGGCCAGCACAAAGGTCTGCATGAACTTCCTCATTGGCTGCCCATTGTTTGTCAACTCCCCCATGACTTGCACAACAACTCCATCATTCAGGGTTGCATGGGCATCCACATGGCGAATCTTGGTGCGGCATTCACTAAACTGCAAGGACATTACCTTCTTGTGTATATCCTAAAGACCAAAAATGATGACACAATGTAAATCTTGTAGAAATGTGGCGTTTTTTTTACTGTAACATGCACATTTATGTAACAAAAATATGGAAAACTGTATTTTCAATACATGGTTGAGTTATTCATCATCCTAATAGAAACAGATCTAGTTATCTAGTTTTGAAAGATCTGGTCTCTGAGACAGTTGGCTATGAGCTGTTGGATCACTATGGAGATGCTTTTCTTCTGTTTGAGAGGCATGGGAAACATAATTCTTCCTTTTCTGTGTTGTCGAAGGCTTTCATGGCCAGAATCACAGGGTTGTTGTATGTCTTTCGGGCTGTGTGGCCATGTTCCAGAAGCATTCTCTCCTGACGTTTCGCCCACATCTATGGCAGGCATCCTCAGAGGTTGTCCTTCGCTGACCGTAGCATTTGTTGGATTTTCTTCGTGGGTCTGTAGATAGATCCACCCAGAGGAAAGGTGTTCTTACCATACATCAAGGGAACTACTGACCGCATAGGGAAGCTGATGAAGAAGCACAACCTACAAACTATCTACAGACCCACGAAGAAAATCCAACAAATGCTACGGTCAGCGAAGGACAAGAGGGATCCTCTCTCTTCTGCAGGAGTCTACCGGATACCATGCAGCTGTGGACAAGTCTACATAGGGACCACCAAACGCAGCGCCCAAACAAGAGTCAAAGAACATGAAAGGCACTGCAGACTAATTCAACCAGAGAAATCAGCCATAGCAGAGCATTTGATGAACCAGCCTGGACACAGAATACTATTTGAGAACACAAAAATGCTGGACCATTCTAACAACTATCATGTCAGACTACACAGAGAAGCCATTGAAATCCACAAGCATGTGGACAACTTCAACAGAAAGGAAGAAACCATGAAAATGAACAAAATCTGGCTACCAGTATTACAAAACTCCAAAATCAAAACAGTAGATGGGAACCAACACAATGAGGACTTGACTGAACAAAGGATGCCCCCAGGCAAGGGACAAAACATTTCCAGTGCCAATTAGGGTGATTAACTGAAACATTAATGCTGGCTCCCAGTGACAAAGAACTCTTGCCACACCTTGGACTCTACACAGATATATATTCTTTCCTTTCCTGACTTAGTTTATCCATACCTCACAACCTCTGAGGATGCCTGCCATAGATGTGGGCGAAATGTCAGGAGAGAATGCTTCTGGAACATGGCCACACAGCCCGAAAGACATACAACAACCCTCTTCCTTTTCTATCGATACAACTGGTCCATATCCATTGTCCTGTGCAGTGTGTCAGTGCAGTAAACCAAATACAACACAGTTGATATTTGATAGGGAAGAAGAAATCTGTTGAAAGTTCAATGCCTATTCTCAAGTTTTTCCAAGGTAAGCATAATTTTTGGTAGTTCGGTGTTTACCTGACCTTTTGTTTACAGCCCTGATATCGTGATACACCACAGATTAATCTGCTGTTGTATTCCGATGTGGGTCTGATAGCTAGAGCAGTTGGTTAGTTTGGAAGCAAGCAAAGCAGCTACTATAGCCATTCAGTACACCTTCTTTTGCACAAACAAAGAGAGAGAGACACATTTTTACAATAGCAGTGCACTGAAACGTGAAGGCTGACAAAGCATTAGACACAAATGATTTTTTTTTAAAAAGAAAAAGAAAGCTCTAATCTAGGGAATTGCAGAGGGAAAGAGAAAGCCGACACATAGATAAGGACAGATACAATAATGGCCCGGAACTCCTTTTTACTGCTACAGAAACTAACATACCGTATATACTCAACTATAAGCCGAGTTTTTCAGTCCTTTTTTAAGGCTGAAAAAACTCTCCTCGGCTTATACTCAGGTGAGGGTCCTGACGAGAAGGCATGGGGCTGAAAAAAGAGCCCTTTCCCCATGCCTTCCCACCAGGATCCTCACCTCTCCTCCTCTTTTGCCCCCTACGCGCCTTTCCCTCCTCCGAGCCCAGAGGGAAGTGACGCCATGGGCAAACCTTGCCATTGAAGGTGTGGGTGGTGTGAGGGACAAAGAGAACAAGGCCATGGACAAACCCCGCCGTGACGACTCCCTTGTGTGCCAGGGAAGGCGTGTGCAGAGCGAGGGAGGAAAAGGTGCATGCCTTTCCCGCCTTCTCCCTGGCCCCGCGCGTGCTTTCCCGCCTCTTCACTTGCCCGGTGCGTGCCTTCTTTGGAGATGAAGGAGGAAGCCACGGTGGCGGAGACAAACCATGAGGACAAATTGTTGGATTATGGTTGTATGTGTATGAAATGTAAATCAAGTGTTTTCTGCTGTTTTGTAAGAGTGTGTGTTTCAGTAATGAAACAGTTAACAGCAGGCTAGTTTTGACTGACAACCTGTTGTGACTGCTATGACCTATCAGGCATGATTTCTGGCTTTGGAGGTTGGGAACTTCCTGCAGACTGAGGAATGTGTTTTCTTATCTCTGTGTGTTGAGCTGGTGCTTGCCGAGTGAAGAGGCTAAAGAGAATGCCAGCTCAGAGCGATGGCTTTTGCTGTGATTTGTAAATATGTATTATAGATATTGAAATAAATGTTTGGACTTTAGATTACAGATGTGTTGGAGTCTGACATTTGAGCAGAGGAATTGGTGTGGCAGACGATTGCAACCAATTCATCAGGGTGCTGGAGAAGATGATCGATGGTGTTTTGGAGAAACCCACCCAGCACGCACCCTGACCCCCACGTCGACAAAATCCTCCAGCTGCGGTTCTCTCTGCCACCACTGAGGAAAGTGCACACAGAACGAGGAAGGAGGTTGCAAAGGCGCGCGTGAGGCGAGGGAGGTAGAAGGCGGAAGGGGGTTGAACTAGATGTCCCAAGGAGTCTCTTCCAACCCTCTTTATTAGTATTATTGTTATTGAGGCTGGGTGGCCATCTGTCAGGGGTGCTTTAATTGTGCTTTTGCTGAATAAAGGCAGAAGGTCCTTGAACTATATTGTCTTTAGAGGTCCCTTCCAATTTTATCATTGATATGGATATTAATATTATTAAGGCTGGGTGGCCATTTGTCGGGGATGCTTTGTGCTTTTGCTGCATGAAAGCAGAAGGGGGTTGGCCTAGATGGCCCATGTAGTCTCGTCCAACTTTATTATGAATATTAATATTATTAAGGCTGGGTGGCCATCTGTCGGGGTTGTTTTGAATGTGCTTTCCCTGCATGAAGGCAGAATGAAGGTGTTAGACTAGATGACCTTTAGAAGTCCCTTCCAACTCTAGGATTCTATTAAATGAGTCTTAGTTGACCAGGAGTGTAATGCTGCGGCTGAAGAGGCCAATGCCATCTTAGGCTGCATCAATAAGAGAAGCTTGAGAGAAGGTGAAAGGATACTGATACGACACTTTACCTCGGGTGGTTTTTAAATTGCTTTTAATGATAATTATTTAATGCAACTGTTTATTTTAACATACTATACAATGTCTAGTATTGTCTTTTGTTTTAAATTTGTATTTTTTTTGTTTTTGTTTATATAGGTATTGAATGTTTGCCTTTTACTCTGCTGGTAGCCACCCTGATTCCCCATGGGGAGATAGAGAGGAATACATTTATTATTATTATTATTATTATTATTATTATTATTATTATTATGTCATTGTTGATACCATATTGCTTTTGTTGACCCTCTTTTTCCACTTAGAGGAAGTTTACTGTTATTCTTTGAAATATGGTCAATATTGAAAAACATTTAGCCTACGGATGCCTCAATTAATGTAATTTTATTGATATCTATTTTTATTTTTGAAATTTACCAGTAGCTGCTACATTTCCAACTCTCGGCTTATACTCGAATCAATAAGTTTTCCCAGCTTTTTATGCCTCGGCTTATATTTGGGTCAGCTTATACTCGAGTATATACGGTACCTCAAACAGCATTTGTGCCACAGTGAAAATGTGACATGTAGAAAGTAAAAAGTGTAGTGATGGTGCAGCCTTTCAGGAGAACCTCTTATTCAAGAGTAGCTTCTTCCTTTCTTTGCTAATATCCTCTTTACTAATTTAGCTGCAGCATAATGTCTGTACCTGCTTTGTTTCTCTTTCCTCAAGCCTACCAAATCTTAGAATCTCTGACTACACGGGCCTTTGGATGGGGTTTTTACTACAAACGTCCAAGACAAACTGGCTTGAAAGGGAAGTCAGTTGTGTTTCCTTCTTCAAACATCCAACTTTTTAAAAAGATTCTGCTGCTTGTATATAGAGAACAAATTGTGCATTATCTGGCTCACTGGACAATAATAATTATTGAGAAAAGAGAGCCATATAATTGATAATACAAAAAAAACTTGGGGGGGGCACAAGGAGTATAGTAAGTATCTTAGCTAGATAACAACACATTGTACTTCAATTATGTTACTTTGGTTTTTAAATATTATTTAAAGAAAAAAGCAAGAATAACAGGGCTTTTTCACACATATATAACTTTGTTAAGTATTTTAAATTATTTAAAGAAAAAAGCAAGAATAACAGGGCTTTTTCACACATATATAACTTTGTTAAGTATTTTAAAATATTTAATGAATTGA
Source organism: Anolis carolinensis (assembly GCF_035594765.1). Lineage (NCBI taxonomy): Eukaryota > Metazoa > Chordata > Lepidosauria > Squamata > Anolidae > Anolis > Anolis carolinensis. The sequence continues at coordinate 43,269,461 of NC_085846.1, forward strand.
ACATGCAATAACACTGAGTGTTTAATGTTGTAGCAAACTCAGATAATCTCTATCTTCATATTATTCAAGACACCTTCAAAATTCATAATATATGGAATATTAACAATGCCGATTTTTTATAATTAACAAGAATTTGGATGTGATTAGACTTAAGGATTCAGCAAATATATTTACTGTAGCAAATGTACATCAACACATGCATAAAAGTATTTTTTTAACTAACAAAAGCCTAATATTTAATCATGTGAAATCCATGCTAAAGAATTTATTTGAACAGAATCCTTCTAAAAACAATGACCAACAGGACAATATAACTGATGTGCAGTACATACAGCTTGGCCATACACTGCCTCTTGGGGTTTGCCACTAGCATCCAGGCCGCCATGGACATAGGAAGAATTCCTGCCATAAAACCTGCAAACGCAATCAAATATGAGGATTAGGATAGTCATACAGTATCATGGTCTAGAACTCATTACTCTAAAAAAATAGTTTCTAATATATTTCCAAGAATAAAAAATGCTATCCCCAAATAATTTTACACTGAATGGCCAGCCAGGAAATCCTTTGGAGATGGAATGGGCTCAATTAACCAATTGTTCAATCTAAACCATCACATTCCTAAATCCTACAGAAGAGATTTTCAGTATTTACAAATCAACAGCTTTGTTCACTTAATCTTCTATCCCCTTTGATTCGAAGAAATACAGGTACATATTATCTGCACTTGTCACAGGTGTGAAATCCTAATGTTAGCTTCTGATTATGTTTCCCACATTGGGAAACAAATGCTGCAGGCTAAGTTACACTAACCTACACAAGGAACTGGAATATTACAACCGAAGAGGTAGCATAACCTGTGCCCACAATGTCCTACCTCATGTACAGAGGAGGAGTTGCTTAAAGCTACGGACAATGCGGTTGCTGTTGCCCGCTTTTGGTCTAAAACTATTTAGTTGCTTGTGATTTCCAATTTTTAAAATGTATTTGTTATGCAATGCTTTTGACACAAAATAAATAATAAACCTGTGCCTGATTCAAGTGATGCAATTCAGGACAATGTTCAGTCTCATTCACTGTGCCTACTGTTGGCCAAATACTGAAACCGGTACAGTTATTAGGATTGCACAAAGCTGCCAATTGACTGAGCAGATCAGGAGAAGGTACCCGTTAATTGTAGGGAGTTCAGGAATTATGCCAAGAGCAGCAGGTGGCAATAATTTCACCACCATTCATGCCGGCGCGGGCACCACGGGGCAGGCCCGGCGCAGGCACAAGCGCTAGGCCACCCGGTGAGTGCTGGACTGCCCGGTGCTCGCCGGAGCGCTGGGCAGAAGGGGAAGGCCTCGCCAGGAAGGCCTCGCCAGAAAGGCGTTTGGCGGCTTCTCTGCTCTGCAAAGCCCCGAACGCCTTCCTGACGAGAAGGAAGGTGTTCGGGGCTTTGCGGAGCAGAAAAGCGCCGCTTCTCTGCTCCCCAAAGCGGCGACCTCGGCTCCTTCCTTGCGGAGGGAAGCGCGGCGGCGGAGGCAGGCCGCAGGAGACCGGAGTTGCCTCGATGGTGCCCCCAACGAGATGGCGCCACAAGCAACTGCCTAGTTGGCCTGGTGGTTGAACCGCCTCTGCTTCCTAGGGGTAGATTTCTCTCACTTCTTGTGGTCTCACCCCCATTTTTAACTCTGAATCATTTGTAAGTCAGTTGTTTGTAATTCGGGGACTGCCTATATTTAAGTTACAAGGCCACTAATGAATCACAAAGAGGAACTTGTCTAAATATTTGTAAGATTAAGATCAATTTATTTTTTATGGAGAAAAATTCATTTTAATTGTAAGGCCTACCAAGAATTAATTACGGTACATTTTTTCAAAACTAAACACAGAGCTTGTTAGATACACCAGTAAACATTTTCTCCATGTTTCTGAGTCATCTTAGGACAAGAAGAGACCTTTACTCCACAACAGGCCATCTCTTCCAAGTCAAGAATTACTTCCTGGAAAAATACTTTCTGGGTTTAAAATAGCCTTTGGAATGAAACATGGAGAAATTGTTTCTCACCTTATAGGAAGTATCTGGAATCATTCAGCCACAAACTGGGTGCCATGAAAATAGTCCAGCAAACTGCATGCCATCCATAGGTCACACTTCCTCCAACCTTGACCTAAATCTTGTAGACAGGCTTGAGTGGAGTAGACCTACTGAATCAGTGAGATTTGCGTATGTGTGGACTCAACATTCAGCAATCCATTGAATGGATCTAGTTAAGACTAATAAACAGGATTACACTGGAATAACAAAATGGCTTCCCCATATATCTTAGGGGACATTAATGGGCATTAATGTTCAAGAACCTTTCAGGGGTTGCAGGATGTATGCCACTTTCCAAAGTCTCCAGAGAGGCAAAAGCTTTGACAAGTTGCCTACATCTGCTTTTAGGCTGTTAATATTCTTATTGAAAGAGAAGAAAGGCAACCCCCCCAGCCTGTTTTTGCGGTCAGATGGAATTCTTAATCTCAGTTTCTCTGTCAGGCCCTTTCTACACTATCTTATAAAATCCAAAATATCTGCTCTGAACTGGATAATATGACACTGTAGACTCATATAATCCAGTTCAAAGTAGAAAATGTGGATTATCTGATTTAATAATCTGGATTATATGGCAATATAGAATGGGTCTCAGGGCCCTTCTACACATGTCTGAAAACCTGGCAGTAACTGGAATAAAAGGGGAGTGGCTAAATGACATTTAGAGAAAGGGCAAATCCAGCTAACAGATGAAAAGCATGTGTTGGAAAGGTGTGTTTTAAACCCGATTCCACCCAAAAAATTTGCATCTTCACATGACTCTTTATCCCTGCAGACATGGAAAATGCATGATTTCCTTCTGAGCCCCCTGTGTGGACTGCTCCAGTGCATGCGCACATTTTTAAAGCCTGAAACAGCTGATTGGTCTGTCAAAAAATGGAGCCACAGATACACAGGTGGCTCAATGGAAGCACAATTGGAAAGCAATTAGAATTCTCGGAAACCATTCCTTTGTTTTGATCTTTATAATATTAAACAGCAGAGCTTGAATTTACAGTTGGGTGAAGATAAAGAGTAAGAAATCTTCTTGTGTGTACATTAGGATCTCTGCATGAGTACATAGGAGGCCCACGAATCTTGGAGAGAATGTTAAAAAAAAAAAGACTTCCACTGGATGTCCCCCATCCACCCCTCCCCCCACCTTGATTCTCTTCAAAGGAAATGTGGACTAACAGGTCTGTCTGTGGACTTACTATCAGGTCCTGGGATTTTTGCCCCCTTTTTAAACCCACATTTTGCTGCTGTCTTGAAGCACTCTGTTTCTCATCCCCAACCATAGTTGCTGCCAAAAGAGGTTTGGAGTTCGTTTGAGCCCTGGTGAAGGGATAGCAACTGGCAAACTATGGCAATGGCTTTAAAACTCCAGTTATAATTATATAATTGAAAATTAGAGAGAAAGAAAGAAATTCTAAGGGATGGTTAAGAGGAGATCTGAACATACTAGAAAAGTCATTTTCGCTGAGTAACAGAGGTGGTCTGGGGGGTTTTCTGCCAGAAATTTCCATGAAACTCCATGAGGAAAGGATAACATGGCCATGCCCATACCTTACCCACCAATGGACCATTCATGGATGAAAACGCTATGTATTACTGCATAGTTATCGGGAGAAGGGGTCATTAATGGATTAATGGATTATTTCAATTAGTTTCCAATGTGGAAAAAAAACCTAGTTTCAATGATTCTGTAACACACGTCGATACCAGGCAAGATTCTGGAAAAGATAATTAAGGAAGTGGTCTGCGAACACTTAGAAATGAATGCAGTCATTGCTAATAGTCAACACGGATTTACCAAAAACAAGTCATGCCAGACTAATCTGATCTCTTTTTTCGATAGAGTTACGAGTTGGGTCGATACAGGGAATGCTGTGGATGTAGCGTATCTGGATTTCAGTAAGGCCTTCGACAAAGTCCCCCATGACCTTCTGGCAAACAAACTGGTAAAATGTGGGTTAGATAAAACTACAGTTAGATTGATCTGTAATTGGCTAAGCGAACGAACCCAAAGGGTGCTCACCAATGCATTGTCTTCATCATGGAAAGAAGTGACAAGTGGAGTGCCGCAGGGCTCCATCCTGGGCCCGGTTCTGTTCAACATCTTTATTAACGACTTAGACGAAGGGTTAGAAGGTATGATCATCAAGTTTGCAGACGACACCAAACTGGGAGGGATAGCTAACACTCCAGAAGACAGGAGCAGAATTCAAAACGATCTTGACAGACTAGAGAGATGGGCCGAAACTAACAAAATGAAGTTCAACAGGGACAAATGCAAGATACTTCACTTCGGCAGAAAAAATGGAATGCAAAGATACAGAACGGGGGACGCCTGGCTTGACAGCAGTGTATGTGAAAAAGACCTTGGAGTCCTCGTGGACAACAAGTTAAACATGAGCCAACAATGTGATGCGGCAGCTAAAAAAGCCAATGGGATTCTGGCCTGCATCAATAGGGGCATAGCGTCTAGATCCAGGGAAGTCATGCTCCCTCTCTATTCTGCCTTGGTCAGACCACACCTGGAATACTGTGTCCAATTTTGGGCACCGCAGTTGAAGGGAGATGTTGACAAGCTCGAAAGCGTCCAGAGGAAGGCGACTAAAATGATTAAGGGTCTGGAGAACAAGCCCTATGAGGAGCGGCTTAAAGAGCTGGGCATGTTTAGCCTGCAAAAGAGAAGGCTGAGAGGAGACATGATAGCCATGTACAAATACGTGAGGGGAAGTCATAGGGAGGAGGGAACAAGCTTGTTTTCTGCCCTTCAGACTAGGACATGGAACAATGGCTTCAAACTACAGGAAAGGAGATTCCACCTGAACATCAGGAAGAATTTCCTCACCGTGAGAGCTGTACAACAGTGGAACTCTCTCTCCTGGGCTGTGGTGGAGGCTCCTTCTTTGGAGGCTTTTAAGCAGAGGCTGGATGGCCATCTGTCGGGGGTGCTTTGAATGCGATTTCCTGCTTCTTAGCAGGGGGTTGGACTGGATGGCCCATGAGGTCTCTTCCAACTCTACTATTCTATGATTCTATGATTCTACAACAATGCCTAGAGAGCATTGAGACAAAAGTAGGACAAATGCATCACTATGATGGTATAATAGCTTGGTGTGATAACACCCCAAACCTGAGCTGCTCTTGATACAAAATCAATTCTCCCAATGAGCAGCCAATAAGAGGTCTATTAAAAACATACTTTAGCTTGTAATATATATTGCTTGTTGCCAAAAGTGGATTTGCATGAATCCAGATGTTTCCAGAACAGATTATTTGGCAGGATAGAAATAAATATCAGCTTTAGCTATTTTTTCACTCAGTTCTTGTAACTCCTTTCCCCCCCCGAATGCTAATTCCAGCATTCTTCTATCTACCATTCCAAATCCATTCCTGTAGTGCCTAGAGATGGGGAAGGGGATTCCATAGCATTGGGTAGATTTCTAATCTTAAAAACGGAGTAAATGTTCTGTTTATCAGAAGGCCTTTGTGTCAAATATTTGGAAGGGGACACAAAAGAGTTGGTTTGTTGGTAAAAGCAAGGAAAGGTTCCTGTGGTTCCAGTTCAGTAATATCAGCTAAAGAATGGGTCTATACCAGTGGTTCTCAAATTGTGGGTCCCCAGGTGTTTTGGCCTACAACTCCCAGAAATCCTAGCCAGTTTACCAGGCCAAAACATCCAGGGACCCACAGGTTGAGAAGCACTGGTGTATGCCCTGCAGCTTCTCAACCTAGGACTCATTTATATTTGATTTATTTTCCACCTTTCTCCCAAGGTTGGGATGCAAGGTGGCTTATACCATAATTACAAAGGCTGTCATAAAACACAATGGATTATACCTATTAAAATATTTAATTACATTTTATTACAACTCCAAATGAAGCTATTTTATAATTCCTGGCTAATAATAAATAAGCAGAAATACTAGGAAATCCAACACCTTTATTTTTAACATCTCTGTCAGACAATGAGTAGCTAAGGGCCTGCTCAAGCAGAAGAGCCTTGGTCTGCCAGTGAAAGGAGAACTGAGAGAGAACTAGCCTAACATCTTTTATAAAACAATTCTACAATCTAAGGGTGGCCACTAAGAAGCCCCTTTTTCACATCCACACAGATACATCTCTGAAGGTGGCGAGACTATGAGAAAGGCCTCTGTTGCAGATCTTAAGAGCTGTATAGGAGAATATGGTCATTCAGATAGCTTGGGTCTAAATATAAGGTTTTATACGCCGCAAATAGGAAAAACCCTTTCTATTGCAACAGGATTTAAAAACAAAGTTTTTAGCGAATAGGCTGAGAGTATATCTTCTTAAACTGAACTGTTTTTAAATACCTTTTTTCTTTTAAACTGCATCTTATCTCTTAAGTGTGCATTTGAATTGCATTACGGTATTTTCATGAATGATATAATTGCATTTTAATGTTCACTTTTTGTATGTTTTAAACTCTATTCTTTTTAAGCAGCCCTGAGTCCCAATTTTGGAAGAAAGGTGGAATATAAATAGGAATAGCAACAACAGAAAAAACAACAACCAGCACTTTTAATTTTGTTAGAAAATGGGCCAGTAACTAATGCAGCTGTTCTAAGAGATAAATTACATGCTTTCTGTAATCATTTCTGGCTCAAATGTGGTTGCAACATTTTGGACCAGGTGAAGTTTCCAAAAACTCTTCAAAGGAAGTCACAGTAGAACTCAACAGGATAATCCAAATAGGATAAATCAAGGCAAGTGCTACTGTTAATATTTTGGCTCTTTTCACTACAATCATATCATGGGTTAACACATGTCTTATTACAGAGTAATCAGGTATTTACCAACAGGACACCCAGACCAAAGTACATTATATATAGGCCAACATGAACTTAATAGGTAAGGCTCATATCCTTTTATATTCTTTACAAGAATGACGACAACCACTTTATATTATATAGACCCCCAGTCAAAGCCAGTTTTATAGAGGTGTCCCCTTGTTCCACCTTCTTTCCCATCTAAGCACATGCTTACCCACCACAAACTTGAACCAACTTTATTTGAAAATTTAGTCTGCTTTAACACTGCAATTCTCATAAGGGTGAATGGAACATTCATTTACACACACAGTATACTTTAAAAATTTCAAAAGATTCAAACAAATATTAATAAAATACACTTTCCACTAGAAATCTTGATTTTATTGGTCTTCCATATTGAAAAAATCAGAATCCATTGATTCAACCATCCGTGTTTTGAGAAGATCCCGCCCCCCAAAGTTCAAAAAGCAACACTCGATATTGCCTTTTTATATAAGGGCATTATTTTACTACACCACTGTATATAATGGGAATTGAACATCCACAGGTTTTGGCATCGGGGGGGGGGGGGGGAGTCTGAAACCAAACCATAGAAGATACCAAGGGCTCACTGTACGTAGATATGTAAAATGAAAATGCACATAAATCAGCTGATAATACAGTAGAGTCTCACTTATCCAAGCCTTGCTTATCCAAGCTTCTGGATTATCCAAGCAATTTTTGTAGTCAATGTTTTCAATATATCATGATATTTTGGTGCTAAATTCGTAAATACATTAATTACAACATAACATTACTGCGTATTGAACTACTTTTTCTGTCAATTTTTTTGTATAACATGATGTTTTGGTGCTTAATTTGTAAAATCATAACCTAATTTGATGTTTAATAGGCTTTTCCTTAATCCCTCATTATTATCCAAGATATTCGCTTATCCAAGCTTCTGCTGGCCCATTTAGCTTGGATAAGTGAGACTCTACTGTAATAAAGAATCTAATAAGAATTCATACTCTTCATAAAAATAGTAGGGAGTGAAATCCAGACAATTCAGAGGGTGCTGTGGTTTTTAACTGTGAACTTTTTAATACTGTTCATATTTAATTATGTTTCAATGTTTGCATATTTGTATATTTTAAATGGTATGCTAATGCTTTTATGTTAAGCTGCTTTGAGTCTATTCGGAAGAGATAAATATAATAATACCAATAATTCTGTACAAGCACAATTTCAAGTCTCCAGAATGTGAATCATTTGCAAATATGAGAATGTGGTAGATGGTTGCCAATCTTTGTATGTTACTACTCATATATTAAACCTGCGATGGATGTTCTCTAGTACATGCCCACCTTTGAAGTGAGTGTTGTGGCTACCAAACAATAGGGCATCTTGGTGAGAGGCGATTCACTTGTGAACCTCCCAGATACCTTATTACTCTTTCAGCAGGAGGCAAAAACTTTTTTTCATTGCCCTAAGCCTTTCAGACGAAATTTTAATTATTTTTAGATGAAAAAATATTTTTTAAAATGAAATTTGAATCCTGTTAATGGTTTTATGATGCTTTTATAATTTTGTGGCTTTCATTTATTATTATTTCATTTTTAATTATTTTATTTTCTGTAAACTATACAGGAAATATGCCAAAGGGCAGTATTAGAGTAATACATACAGTAGAGTCTCGCTTATCTAACCTTCACTTACCCAACATTCTGTATTATCCAATGCAGTCTACCTTTTAGTAGTCAGTGTTTTTGTAGACAATGTTTTCAATACATTGTGATGTTTTGGTGCTAAATTCGTAAATACAGTAATTACTACATAACGTTCCCGTGTATTGAACTGCTTTTTCTGTTGATTTGTTATAAAACATTATGTTTTAGTGCTTAATTTGCAAAATTATAACATAATTTGACATTTAATAAGCTTTCCTTAATCCCTCCTTATTATTCAACGTTTTCGCTTATCCAACGTTCTGCCAGCCCGTTTATGTTGGATAAGTGAGACTCTACTGACCACTAAATTATTGTAAAATATGAATTATGAATTATAAATAAAGAAAAATACGAATAGCAGAGACAGCACCTATACTTTCTTCCTTCCCTAAAACCCCTACTTCCTTTTGTTTGGTTACAATTTCACATTTTTGCCTAGCACACATACATTACGCTGGAACCCAGTCTTTTAAACTTGAACACGCCTATCTGTATTTTATAATGCGCTTTATGAATGTCTTATGTAAGTTAATTTTTAACTGATTCATAGTGTATTGTATGTGTGTTTTATTGTAAGCCGCCCTGAGTACCCTGTTGGGTGAGAAGGACGAGATATAAATATTGTAATAAATAAAATAAATAAATTATCATTATTTCTTTCTTTATTTAATTTATATGCTGCTCTTCTCCCCCAGGGTGAATCATCATCTCTATAGCCCACCCCACCACAAAAGAGGGACTCTATATTGTATTATTGAAAAAAACAGCCGTTTATGTATTTTGTTCAACATACTGGTACTCTCAAGGCATCATAAAGAAAATTAGTAGAGTCCTGGTGATATTAATCGGTACAGATGACTGCTCATAACAATGTATATAGGTTAATTAATCCACCTCTACTTTGGCCAAAACCGTACAAATTATGGATATCTTTAAAAGTTACCTGTGTAAGAAATCTGGTGCTTTATTTAGCAGGGTATAGTACTGCCTCACAAACTCCCGCCCTACAAGCAGCGGACTTGGCTTCTCCATCACCATTTCTTTGGTACACAGTGTCAAGGCTGTAATACAGGAGAGAGAAAATGAAAAAATGATCATTTCAGAGTCACCAGTTTTAAATGTAGTAGAGCTTTATAACAATGAAGTGGGGGGGGAGTAGGATAAGTTTTTAAAAATGGGGAAAGAGTTGTTTTTTTAAATTTTATTTTTAGGTTGCTGATAATTTCTTACTGGTAGATAAGCAGGCAAGTGAGCATAATGTTTAAAGACAAATTCAATTCATATCTATTCAAAAGTAAGTTTCATAAAGTTCAATGGGGGTAATTCACTGGTAAACAAACTTTAGACTACACTTAATTTGGAATAAACTCACACAGGAGTGGATTGTCAACCAAAGCAACACATTCCTGAAATTGAATATCCAAAAAAAGGAAAGAAAATCTGATAAAATTGCTAAGAAATTATGTACACCTTGATCTCACATTTTGTGCATGTTAACTGGTTTCAAATATTTTAATTTGATTGTCCATTAAATGGAAATTAAAATTTTGTAAAACGTATTATTGTACTTGCATTTTCTGTTAATCTTATACTGTAAACTACCTTTGGTCCTATATATTAGGAAAAAGGCAGACAATACATTAAATAAATAAATGCTATTGCCAACTTCTATGTTGTAAACCGCTTTGAGTCCTCCCAGGGGTGAGAAAAGCGGTATAGAAGGGTAACAAATAAATAAATAATATTTAATCAAACATTTTAGACCCCACAAGTTCCTTTGACACTGACAGAACTTCAGTTGTTAAAAGACTCCTTCCACACAGCTGAATAAAATCCCACATTATATGCTTTGAACTGGAATATATGGCAGTGGGGACTCAGATAACCCAACTCTAAGCAGATTTTGTGGGATTTTCTGCCTAAATATTTTGGGTTTTATGGCTGTGTGAAAGGGCCCTCATTCTTTATTGAAAATTGTAGTAATTTCCCCAGTCTCTACAAAAAAAATGGTTCAGGAGATCTCTCATTCTACACTTGAAAGAATAGACATAACTTAACAATACTTCTAGAAAAAACTTGTTGGAGACTGGATACAAAACTATGACTGTGATTAATCCTTTATACAAACATATAGTGCTGAAATACTTGGAATCACATGTGCATTTCCTTCTGGCTCATCTCGAAAAAGGTAGCACTGGACTTGAAGAGGAACTTTAAAAATTGGAATGATTATAGGATTAAAGCACTACTAATTTAGATGTGCGCGAAAATTTTTCCTTCGTTTTCTTCATGCTATCGTTTCGACGGTTCGTTTACACAAAATGAATGATGACATTTTTGTAGGAAATGAAAGGTGACATGAAAATGAAAGCCGCACAGTCATCGTACTTGCTTTCATCTTCCTTTCGGTTTGGCCCCTTAACAATAAGCAGGTACTGACAGAGGGCTGCAGTGCTTTCCCATTACAGTAGGTGTGTACCAATGGGTGTTAATAATAATATTAATATAAATAACAATTGTTACTCTGGTATCCTAAGCTGAGCCTGAGAGAGGTCTGCTTCCCCATGACATCTGATGTGTACCAATGGGTGTTAATAATATTAATAACAATAGCTATCCTGGTATCCTAAGCCGAGACTGAGAGAGGAGTGCTTCCCCATTACATCTGATGTGTGCCAATGGGTGGTGTTGTTGTTGTTATTATTAACAATAGTACTCTGCGGAAGACCAAAACTTTAAAAAGTTGGTGGGCTAAAGGGGGTTAAAATGCCCTCTGTGTGTGGCGATTTTCACCTCTCTAGCCCAAAAACTGTGGTGGGGGGAGCCTCAGAAGTCCTCCCATTGCAGCCAATGGTCTGAAAATTTTTGGGTTTTTTTCGTAAGCCAGATGAAAATTCTGTTCATATAGGCTCCCCATTTTCGTTAGCAGGAACAAATACAAAAATGAGACCAAACGAATGAAACTACACAAAACAAACAGCAATTCCATACAAAAGCACAACACTATTACTAATGCCATTTTTTCCAATTTAATTTTGAAAAATAGTCTGTGCTCTCTTTCACACTCCTCAGAGAAACTTAAGATTTGGAGTACGGTACATCTCCAAAATATTGTAGTGCATTTTAGCCAGTATGGAGGTCCCAAAAAAGCAATGGCAAATATTAGCAGAACATAGTGAAACCTTTTTCACAGGATCAATGCCAACAACAGTTTAACACCTATGGGAAAGGACATGTGAATCAAACTTGCTTTTCCACTGAACAGATAGCAAAACCACACTGCCCTTCCACCCTGTACCATATTGCTTCATTCATCATCACCATGATGTTTTCAATTTGTTATTCTGTCAGCAGGTTAAGGGGCAGGACCCACCCTAATACTGGAAAACCACAAATAAAAACAGCTAATTTTTTACCTTGAGAGAACACCTCTCTATGAATTGATAGGTCCTCCAAGGCAACTTAATGTTCAACTTCTAGCATAGGCTGACCATATAGTGACCCTGGAGGACTTTAATATTCTTAGGAAGTACATATGAAGCCCACAAATAATCAAATCCACAAAAGTCTATTTATTTGGCTTTTATCAACAACACGAAGTGAAAAATTTCGTGCTGCCATATGTTTCTTATGAAAAGCTTTCTATTTTAAAAAATGAATTCTTTAATAAAACAAGTTAGATAAACATAATGAACACAAGATAAGACAAAATTAGCCAAAGGAATAAATGCAATATGTAGAAGTCAGCTTTAAAAGAAAAGATCTAACCAGAAATGCTTAACCACAGCAATAAAAAATCCTTGACTTACTAAATTCTCTGTGATTGAACTGATCTATGCTAGTCGGAACTAACAATATGATTTAGGCCAAAGTTATAATTAATGTTTCCCAGGTCACTCTTCCTAGGAATTCTGTATGTACATAATTCTTCAGCCTGGGTCAAGTGAATTTAACATTTTCCAACGTTTTCATTTCTCCCATTAAAAATCTAAATAATATAAAGGAAATGTATACTGTATTATTTAGCCAGTTTTGATATATATAAAAGTACTCCAATCTAAGTTTTGTAAAAATGAAATTCAGTCAGTGCAATCCTATATATGTCTTCTTGGAAATCTAGGATTTGAAAGGAACTTACTCTCAAGTAGATGAATAAATGTAGCTTCAGTGCTGTTTGAAAGAATCAATCAAGTATTTCACATTTTTGGAAATATTTATATATTGTGTAAAATTACTATGACATTTACAGAGTTTAGTAAATTTCAATAATTAGGGAGGAAACAGATCTCGGTTGATACTAAGCAGAAGAAATGGAACACGTTCTTGACAATCCTTAAATCATGCACAAATTTTGGTAGGTGGGCCTTCATAGCACTTGCAAACTCTGAGCCATTCTAGGTATCCCCCAAAAAATATCCAAATGCACCTCTTAACAATTAAGAGACTTTACCCCAGCTGGAGGCTGAAAACAATATAGGTTGGGGACACAACGCTCACATGCAGGCAAGCCCTATGCTGGGAAATATCAGACCTGTTGCACAGATCAAAAACTATCTCGTTGCCTTGAAAGAAAGTTGATGCAAGTTCCACTGCAACTCTATGATGGAAAGGATGTGTTCTATGATTACCCCTACAAACAGGAGAGGACTAGCCAAAGGCACTAGAAGACAGTAAGATTAAGAAAAGGCTAGGCTTCTGGTTGCTGATGTGATAAATCATGAAGTAGGCTTGTGAATGAAAGGATAACAAGGTATGCTGTAAGGGCAGAAGACATGGTTGGTTGGAGCAATAATTAGTCAAAGTAGGGAGCTTTAAGGTTGAAGAATTCTCTGCCAAGGGAGGGTGGGTAGGCTGGTATCATCTTTGCTGTCCCTTGACTGGAAGCCCAAGACTTATTTATTCAGGAAGGGTTTCAGTAACTGGCTGCCTAAGAAAGAGGTTTTTTTTAACATATCAATGCTATATTTTGTATTTATTTTATTTATCCAAAGATCTCAGAAACAATAAATAAAGAACAATAGTTTTAAAAAATTAAGAATATATCAAATTTTGCTCTTGTTGTGTGGCTTCAAGTGGTTTCTGATTAAAATCAATTAAAACCAAATGATTTAAAACTGAATAAAACAATTTAAAATACTATAACCATAAGCTATATCCATCCTGGATAAAATTATTTAGGCCTATAACTTTTAATAAAAAGCCAGATTTTCATACAATGACAAAAGATCTCAATGCTGGTGCCAGCTGGGGCCTCCAGAGAGAGCGAATTCTACAACTGAGTTGCCATCGCAGAAATTTGATAAGATTACTCACTAGTGTTCCACCTCTTCTGGTCACTTAGGCTGGATCTACACTGCTCTATATTCCAGGATCTGATCCCATATTATCTTATTCCAGATTCTCCAGTAAAACAGACTCATATAATCCAGGTCAAAGCAGATAATCTGGGAACAGATTCTGGGATATAAGGCAGTGTAGATCCAGCCTCCGATACATAACAGGTTTTTCTTAGCAAGATTTGTTCAAGAGCGACTTATCATAGTTTTCCTTTTTGGCTGAGAGAGTGTGACTTGCCCAAGGTCACCCAATGGGTTTCCAAGGCCGAGCAGAGAATCATGCCTTGGTCTACAGAGTTACAGTCTAAAACTCCAATTAATATACTGCAATGGCTCTTGGACATAGGTAACAGAAGGCAAGGATAACTTTCCAATCTCAAGGTTGGATTATTATACTGCCTTCTAGGTTTTGTAGTCTCTGCTAAATGTTGTGAACAGTATATTAATTGTAGGGCTAAAACGTGTGCTCCTCCAGTGTGGACCAAGTGCCAAAGGATGAGTTTGACTTTTAATAACTTTTAGATTCTGTCCCATCCTAAAACTCAAATGAATGCACCCTTTTAATTTCTCCATTTAAGTGACATTTTAAAATGGCAGGATCAAATAATGTATATTCTTCACTGCTTCAATACCACAGTGGAATCCCCCCTTATGTTTCATAGATCCATTTTGCAGGAGACTTGACTGGGATCATCATTATTAGCTAACATTAGTTGGGGGTAAATACAATGGGGCTAGTTCCAAAATGAGCAGGAAGTATTTAAATTTTCTTGAAATTATATACCACCCTTGTTTATTTAATCTATATTTGTTCTTCCTGCTCAAAGCAACCTGAAAAACTCAAAAAATACAGTCATTCCTCTCATTTACGGGTTTGATTCATGAATTGCTGAATTTTCCTTTGCCATTGCTGCTGAGCTGTATGAAAATGAAAAATATGTTCTCTCTAGGCATTTGTTGAAGATAGAACTGGAAGTTGAAGATAGAGTTGTTGAAGGACCAACAAATAACTAGAGATGTATTTCCTCAGTTAAAAATAATGGCAAGTATTTGTTTCCAGTTTTATTTGCTATGTCCCTAATTCTCACAAATGTGAAAGGCTGACTGTGCATCTTCCTTGGTTTTTAGATCCAATGTAGAACCAATTCCATTGTTCAACTTAGCTCTGGGAAGGTGACAATTTTTAAGCAATAAATATCAGTGAGAGGGCTTTCTACGGACAGCAATCTTTGGTATGGCATTTGGGGCAAAAGCATGTACAGGTAAAGCACCCCTTAACTGGGATCAGAAATGCCTCAAAATCTAAAATTGTCCACACAGGTGGCTGAGACAGTGACACCTTTATTTCCTGATGATTTAATGTAAACAAATTTTAGTCCATGCTCAAAATATTAATTAAATAGTATTATATAAAGTTACATTCAAGTTATGTGTATTTCATATCAGAACAACATATTTTATGTGCAGCCAAGACCCAAAAATAACATATAAAACAGATTTAAGCAAAGCAGTATGTCTCAGATCCACATATGTGGGGCTGATCAGTATAAATTGTAGGGGGATAGGGAAATATGATGTACATATAGTCAGTTTTATCATATTTACTGTATTATTACAAGTATCTGATTTAACTTACTAATAAAAGTTTTATTACATTGTATCAAGCTTTGTTGTTTGGCTCGATATGGTGATATGGCCTAAGGGCTAATCGATACATTTATTTATGTGTGATTTTTCTAGTTCAGATCTCTTTTTTCTGCAAAACTCCCTGGCCTTCATCACTGGAGCTCCTTATACACAGCTGAATAAGATCTCACATTTTTGACTTTGAACTGGAATATATGGCAGTGTGGACTCAGATAACCCAGTTCAAAGCAGATATTGTGGGATTTTCTGTATTGATATTCTGGGCTATATGGCTGTGTGGAAGGGCCCTGAGTTGAGTATATTCTCTCTCTCTCTAAAGTGTAAACATATATCTCAATATAGTTGATCCAAATCCTCCTCCAGGTCCATCTCCCCTCCTCCTATGAAACTTGCCAAAGTGATAAGCATCCATTTATGTATTTTTTCATCTGTTCCTTCCCAGACAGTTTTAGGGCCCTTCCACACAGCCCTATATCCCAGAATACTAAGGCAGAAAATCCCACAATATCTGTCGTGAACTGGATTATCTGAGTCCACACTGCCATATATTCCAGTTCAAAGCAGATATTGTGGGATTTCCTGCCTTGATATTCTGGGATATAGGGCTGTGTGGAAGGGCACTTAATGGTGAATTTCAATCACCACTGTATGCCTGGTTTTGCGTATTTAATACGTATGTTATGGAGGTATATTTTAATACAGTAGAGTCTCACTTATCCAACACTCGCTTATCCAACATTCTGGATTATCCAACGCATTTTTGGAGTCAATGTTTTCAATACATCATGATATTTTGGTGCTAAATTCATAAATACAGTAATTACTACATAGCATTACTGCGTATAGAACTAATTTTTCTGCCAAATTGGTTGTCTAACATGATGTTTTGGTGCTTAATTTGTAAAATCATAACCTAATTTGATGTTTAATAGGCTTTTCCTTAATGCCTCCTTATTATCCAACATATTCGCTTATCCAACATTCTGCCGGCCCATTTATGTTGGATAAGTGAGACTCTACTGTATGTGTATTTTACAGGGTGTTTTAAAATAATTGTGTGTTTGTTTATGTTTTAGTAATGTGGTGACCCGCCTCGAACCGTGAGGAGAGACGGGCAAGAAATAAAACTTATTATTACTGTAGAATGGTGAAAGGAAAAGGCTCTGCTTTATTTTTGCTAACTCCTCAGTGTTGACCTGCCTTACATGGTAGGTGTAAGGCGAATGAACTGATTCGAGGGCAACGTTTAATGCGTATTAGGAGGCGGGGTTGCATCTACACTGCAATACAATGCAGTTTGGAACTGCATGCTATAGTGAGCGTAGAACCACATAATGCAGCTCAGTGCAATTAACTGCTGTTGACAGCAGCAGCAGCACACCCCCCCCCCCCCCGCTCCTCCTTCTCCGCCACGTCCTTTCTCTGAGGAGCGAGAGAAAAAAAGCCCGACCAGGAAGCTTGGCCCCCAGGAAGCCAAGCACGGGCCAAGGAGGCTCCCCGGCCGGCCGGCCGTGCCCCGTTACTCACCTAGGCGCTCTCCGCGTTCTCGGGATCCGGTTCGCTCCCGGCCGAAGGCACGGGGAGGAGCGACTGGGGCTGCGCGTCCCTCCCTCCTTCCTTCCCTCAGATGGAGTCCGGGCGGAACCGGAAGTCGTTCTCTCGCTCCCCGCCGAGAGCGACGCCAGGGAAAGCGCGAGGGGCCGAAAACGCGCGCGAGCAAAGGGCCTCCAATAGCCGCCAGGAATGGGCGGAGCTTAAAGCCGCCGCCTCTGCTGCCGCGGGGCGCGCTCTCTTAAAGTTATCGGCCAAGCGGAAGCCCGGCTCCCGCGTCCTTCTCTTCTTTATCCTCTCTACGCTAACGCTTCCGGGACAGGACAGGCCATTCAGAGGGGCGAGTTGTGACGTCCTTGGTTCGGGCCGCCAGGCTTTTCGGACTTCAACCCCCACAATTCCTGCCGCCTAGACAAGCTTCTGAGGCATCTGGGAGTTGAAGTCAGCCCAAAAAACTCGGGGCCGGCCATTCTCTTCCCTCAGAGTTTCGTTCACACTCCACTTCCGGTTCCCCTTTAGGCTTTTTCGCAAGCAGTTAGCTAGCAAGTCTTGCCAATATTGTACATGGAATAATCATAATACAGTAGAGTCTCACTTATCCAAGACTCACTTATCCAACGTTCTGGATTATCCAATGCATTTTTATAATAATAATAATAATTTTATTCTTATACCCCGCCCCATCTCCCCGGAGGGACTCGGGGCGGCTTACATGGGGCCAAGCCCGGGCATGACAATATAAAAACAAACAGTAAAACAAATCAAACAACAATAAAACAAGTTATAAAAACACATACATTATGATAAAATCATGGATAAAATCTGTAGGAACCTGGGCTAAAGTGCTAGTTAAGTCGATATCATCAGCGGGGAGTGGTTATCCAAAGTGTCATAGCCATCAAAAGTGCTATTTGAGTCAATGTTTTCAATATATCGTGATATTTTGGTGGTAAATTCGTAAATACAGTAATTACAACGTAACATTGCTGCATATTGAACTACTTTTTCTGTCAAATTTGTTGTATAACATGATGTTTTGGTGCTTAATTTGTAAAATCATAACCTAATTTGATGTTTAATAGGCTTTTCCTTAATCCCTCTTTATTATCCAAGATATTCGCTTATCCAAGGCTCTGCCAGCCCTTTCACTTGGATAAGTGAGACTCTACTGTAATTTAAAGAAATCAGAGCAATAATAAAAATAGGGATAGACGATACACCAAAATCAACATTGCTACAGTAGAGTTTCACTTATCCAACATAAACGGGCCGGCAGAATGTTGGATAAGCGAATATGTTGGATAATAAGGAGGCATTAAGGAAAAGCCTATTAAACATCAAATTAGGTTATGATTTTACAAATTAAGCACCAAAACATGTTATACAACACATGTGACAGAAAAAGTAGTTCAATACGCAGTAATGCTATGTAGTAATTACTGTATTTACGAATTTAGCACCAAAATATCATGATGTATTGAAAACATTGACTACAAAAATTGCTTGGATAATCCAGAACGTTGGATAAGTGAGAGACTACTGTACTTATTTATTGTGTCAGAAGCGAACCGAGGATACTAGTTGCAATGTACAGTATATGAAAAGCCAAAGTTTTTTTAAAAAAGCATACTAAATGTCCTTTGACTAGTAGCTGCCCAACTTGGAGTGCCGCTAGTGTTGCTATTAGAAGGTTCTCCATTGTGCATGTGGCAGGGCTCAGATTGCATTGTAATAAGTGGTCTGTGGTTTGCTTTTCTCCACATTCGCATGTCGTGGACTCCACTTTGTGGCCCTATTTCTTTTTTTTTTTTTTAATTTTTATTTATGATTTTCAAATACAGTGCACTATTAAAAACGGGGATAGGTGCAAAAACAAAAAAACAAACAAAAAAAAAACAAAGGCAAAAATATATATACAACCAAGCAAACAGGACGTAAGGGGTGAGGGTTAACAATCTATCATAAAGAAAGGAAAAAAAAAAAAGGGGGGGGGTCAGGAATAGGGAGAGGGATTAACAATCATAGAACCATAAGAGAAAATTAATATTTAACACTGTATATAAAACTATCAATTTCCAATTTAGACATAGTCATCAAACATAGAATTAATCATTTTTTGATATAGTCTTCCAGTTTGGACCAGTTTGTCCTTCTAACAGGTTTTCCTCTCGATTCTTTCAAAAGGAATGTAAGTTTATCCATATTTTTTATTTCTTCTAACTTGTGGATCCAAGCTGCTTTTTTCGGGGATTCCTCCAATTTCCATGTTTTCGCCCAGGTCATTCTAGCAGCTGTAGCACAATAAGTAAATAAAATATCATCATTTTTATCAAGTTTGAGTTCGCTATCTACAATACCTAATAGGTAATATTCTGGTTTTAATGGGAATTTCAATTGTAAAATTAGTTGAGTTTCTTGGTAGATCATTTTCCAGTAACTTTTTGATTTTTTACATAGCCACCATAAATGATAGAACGAACCTTCCTGTGATTTACATTTCCAACATTTCTTATCATAATTTTTATACATTAATCCTAATTTTTGGGGAGTCATATACCAACGATGAAAAATTTTTAACCAGTTCTCTTTCAAATCTGATGCATATGTATACTTTAATTTTTTATTCCAAATCCCTTCCCATTCTACTAGTTTAATCGGTCGTCCAATATTTTGTGCCCATTTTATCATGCAATTTTTAATCTCGTTTGTTTCAGTTGCCCATTCCAAAAGTAGTCCATAGATCTTAGATATCGTTTTCTTCTTACTTGTCATTATTTTATCCCATCGATTGTCTATCTCACCAAATCCAATTCTTTTGTCCTTATTGTATTGTTCATGAAGTTGGGCATATTGGAACCATGAAGTACCTGGAAATTTCTTTTTTATTTCTTCCTGTGATTTTAACATATATCCCTCTTTCTTTTTTATCAAAATATCCTTATATTTTGGCCAAATTGCCCACCCTAAAATATTTCTTTGTTCTGCCTCTAGGGGTGAAATCCACATTGGGATCTTATTATTATAAAATCGTAATTTATATTTTTCCCATATCTTTATTAATGCTGATCTAATGAAGTGGTTACCAAAATTTTTTTCAATTTTCCTTTTTTCATAGCCAATATAAGCATGCCAGCCTCGTCGTAAATCCATTCCCTCCAATGTTAATATGCTTTCATTTTCTAAAGTTGCCCAGTCTATGATCCACTGTAGTGCACAAGCTTCAAAATATAATTGTAGATTGGGTAAACCAAAGCCTCCTCTTTTTGCCACATCTGTTAAAGTATTATATTTAATTCTAGGTTTCTTATTTTTCCAAATAAATTTCATTATTTCTTTGTTCCATTCTTTAAATATGCTGTTGTTTCTAATTATCGGTAAGTTTTGAAATAAATACAATAATTTGGGAAGTACATTCATCTTGATAATTGCGATACGACCTAATAAAGAGATATTTAAAAATTGCCATTGTTGCAGGTCTTTCTTTATCTCCTTCCATTTTGTCCAATAATTATTCTCCAGTAGCTTAGCATTTTTTGATGATATCCAAATACCTAAATATTTCAATTTTGTCACAAATTTTAATTCTGTTTTCTCTTGTATTATTCCCTGATTTTTCTTACTTATGTTTTTCGCAAGTAGTTTTGTTTTTTCCTTATTTATGTAGAAGCCTGCTAATTGACCAAAGTTCTCAATTTTCTGAATCCATTTTTGAATTTGGTTTTTAGGATCTTCAATTATGCATAGTATATCATCCGCAAAGGCTCGTATTTTAAAATCGTGATTTCTAATTTTCAAACCTTTTAGTTGTTCATCACATCTGATATCTCTAATTAATGTTTCTATTGCAAAGATAAATATCAAAGGCGACAGGGGACAGCCTTGTCTTGCTCCTTTACCGATTTTGAAATCTTTTGATTGTTGTCCATTTATCAGTATTCTAGCTTTTTGTTTATTATAGATTGACTCTAAGGCGTTCAGAAAATAATAGCCTAGATCTAATTCTTTCCCTAATAATTTAAAAAAATCCCAATTCAACTTGTCAAAAGCCTTTTCGGCATCTAAAGACATCAAGATAGCTTCTTTTTGGTGATGTAAATCATAATACTCTATAGCGTCAATCACACATCTAAGATTATCTTTTATGTTTCTCTCTGGTAGAAAACCATTTTGTTCTTTCCCAATCCATTCGTTCAAAAAGCTTTTGAATCTATTAGCTAAAACGGACGTAAAAATTTTATAGTCCGTATTAAGCAAAGAAATAGGCCTAAATTTTCGTAGTTCCAATTCCTCTCCTTCCTCTTTTGGTATAGCTATTATATCCGCCTGCATCCATGATTCTGGTATTTTTTTCTCTCTCATAGCTGCGTTCATTATTTTTACTAACCACGGCAACAGTTCATTTTCCAATACTCTGTAAAAATAAATTGGGAATCCATCCGGCCCAGGTGCTTTGTTAGGTTTCATTGAATTCATTGCTTTTTTGATTTCTTCTTTTGTTATCTCTTTATTTAATAGTTCTCTTTGATCATCTGTGATTTTGTTGAATTTTTGTGCACCAAGGTATTCCTCAATTTTACCCTGATCAATATTTTCTTCTTTATATAAGGTAGTATAGAACTCCTCAAATTCCTGGATAATATCGTTATCTGTGGTAAGAGTCACCTCTTCTTTCTTTATTTTTATAATTGGTTGTTGTTGTTTTTTCTTTCTTATTTTACGTGCTAGCCATGCTCCTGGCTTGTTTGCATTTTCGAAATTATATTGTTTTATAAATTTTAATTGATTTGCAGTTTGTTCCAATTCTAAATTTCTTTTATTATTTTGCAGTGATCTAATTTGCTTTACTAAGCTGGTATTTGAGGGATTTTCCTTTAGCTTCTTCTCAGTGTCATTCAATTCTTTGTTTATTCTAGTTAATGATAAAAATTTCACTTTATTTTTCTCAGCTCTTTGCTGGATAAGATGTCCCCTAATTACCGCCTTATAAGCGTCCCAAATTACCTGGTCGCTAATTACAGGTGAAGCATTAACTTCAAAATATTCATTCGTCAATTTTTTATTTCTAGCAATATCTTCTTCTTTTTTAAGTAAGTTATTATCCAGTCTCCATCTTGAATTCTTTTTCTTATGGTTAATTCTCATTATTATTGGATTATGGTCTGATTTATCTCTAGGCAATATATTGATTTCCTCGACTTTTGTACATAATGTTTTTGAAAGCCAGACCATATCTATTCTCGACCAGGTTTTGTGTCTATATGAATAGAAAGTATAGTCTCTTGTTTCCCTATTGTTCATACGCCAAATATCTTTTAAATCAAATTCTTCTTTTAAATTTCTAAAATTCTGAGGAATTAATCTTGATCTCTCTTCTTTATTACTTTTAGTCACTCTACTTGTATCCAATTTCAGTTCCATTATTCCGTTAAAGTCTCCTAGGATAATTAGATGGTCAAATTCGGTCTCTAAGATCTTTCTTCTCAAATCTTTTACAAATTTAGTCTGTGGGCCATTGGGGGCATAGATGTTACAAATAAGTATTTTTTGCTGGTCAATTATAATTTGGACTGCTACTATTCTACCTTCTTGATCTTTAAATTGTAGAGTCGCCGGGATATCGTCCTTTACGTATAATACCACTCCTCTTTTTTTCTTAATATCTGATGAGAAGAATTCTTTGCCAATTAATTTGTTTGTCAGGTATGAGCCATGTCTTTGGGAAATATGAGTTTCCTGCAATGCAATTATATCAAATTTCCCTTTTTTTAATTGAATCATTATTTCTTTCCTCTTGCATGGTGCATTTAAACCGTTGACGTTATTGGAATAAAAATTTAATTGTCTGATAAGGTTACCTCTATCCATCTGTCGTTTCGTCTATCTCTTTTACCTCCTGTGGTTTCCTTTCCTTTTCCGTTTTTTCTTCATCCTCCGTAGTTAAGTCCACTTCATCCTCTCTTTCACATTCTTCTTCCTCCTCATCGTCTCCTACATCCGATGGTTCTGAGGTGGTAATGGGAGCTGCCCCTTTGTTTTCTTTTAATTCTTTTGGAGATTGGTGTCTCGCTCTTTTTGGTTTTTTCCTTTTAACTGAAGAGGGGGGAGATTCCTCCTGCGGTGGCCCTATTTCTTAAGGTTGGCTCTGCATCTCGTGCCAGTGCGCAGTCTGTTCAGCGCCTTCCAAGTTGCTCAGTCTTCTGTGTGCCCAGGAGGGAGTCTCTCATCCGGTGTCAGGATAAAATAGTGAAGAGTAGAGACATCACATTGGCAGCAAATGTCCGCGTAGTGAAAGCAATGGTATTTCCCATAGTAAAATAATAATAATAATAATAATAATAATAATAATAATAATAATAATAATAATAAAATGAAATAATATGTATAAGTAGATAAAAGATGTATAGTACAGTACAGTATATGTAGTATAAGCTGTAACTGGGGAAAGTTAAAAACTGATAAGTATGCTTCAGGTGTGTTTGATGTATTTTCTTTTTATTTGGATACAATATGGCATACTCCCCTGTCTAAGATATTGTAAAAAAAAAAAGAGGGAAAGGATTATACTATTCATTTTGATGGATAAAATTTTAACAAGAATAATAAAAATACTAATACTTTATTTATGTCCTTCCCTATCTCCCCATGGGGACTCAGGACGGTTTACAGTAAACAACAGCAAACGTTCAATGCCGTAAGGTACCAACAGAACCAAATCAACTAAAAAAAACAAATTTAAAAAGCATATCCAACTACATCAAAGTAATAATAAAGACATTACCACAAACTAGACAATGACAAAACAGAATTACATTTTCAAACCTAAAATTTAAGGAGGCAAAAACCAAGGATTAAGACAATAAAAGTATAAAATTTAAAAGCCAGCATAGACAAAGTAAAAAGTAATTTCTGTTCCATAGTGTCTGTGTTAGATATTCTATGCATACTCCTCTCTATATGCTTGTGAACATAAGGAGGTTTTAGTTGTTTTTTGAAAGAGAGTAAGGAGGGGGTCATTGTGATCTCTTTAGGGAGGGGGTTCCAGAGGTGGGGGATGACCACAGAGAACCCCCCCTCTTGTTCCCACCAGCTGTGCTTGAGACGGGGGTGGAACTGAGAGCAGGGTCTTATCTGCCGATTGTAGCACCTGGGCAGGCTTGTATGTGGAAATGTGGTTAGCCAATTAGTCTGGGCCCGAACTGTTTAGGGCTTTAAAGGTAATGACCAGTATTTTGAATTTCGTCCGGAAGCACACTGGTAGCCAGTGGAGGTGCTGCAACATGGGAGTGGTTCTCTCCCCGTACGGAGCTCCAGTTATTAATCTGGCAAAAGATCTCTGGACCAGCCGAAGCTTCCAAACTATCTTCAAAGGCAGCCCCATGTAGAGTGCATTGCAGTAATCCAAAGAGGATGTAATTAAGGCATGGACTACCATCTCCAGATCTGGCATCTCAAAGTACGGGCGCAGTTGTCGCACAAGTTTTAATTGTGCAAAGGTGCTCCTGGCCACTGCCAACACGTGGGCCTCCAGGGTTAGCAATGAGTCCAAAATCACCCCCAAGCTGTGGACCTATATCTTCAAGGGGAGTGTAACTCCATCCAGCACAGGTTATATCCCTATTCCCTGATCTGCCTTCGAACTGACCAGGAGCACCTCTGTACATTCCAGTTTGTAGGATTTAGAAATGTTAAAGCAATATAGAGGCATTATGTTGATATCTCAAGATCAGTATAACTATACCAATTAGGAATTGTGGGAGTTGAAGCCCAAAACACCTGGAGTTCCCAAGTTTGCCCATACCCGCTATTCATACTCTGCATGGACACTGCTACCACAGATTTGCAGACTATGCATCCCTGGACACTTCTATTGTATATGCAGATGATGTAGCACTTGGCCACCAAAAATGTGTAGCCCTCCAATAGCTGCAGATATGGAGTGATAAGACTCAGTGAAAACGGACTTCAACTGAACATACCCAAAACAGAGTATCTGGAATGTGGCCTTCAGACTGAAAAAAAACAATTCAAATTAATGGACAAGCACTAAAAAAGCCACCCAATTTAAACACCAAGGGTTACTGGTCTCCATAGATAGCGACATAATGCCAGACACATGGTCACGAATAAATGCAGCCTGGTTGAAATTATGGCAAACTACTGGCATTCTATGTGACTAAAAAATGCTGAAACAGCTCAAGGCTAAGTTCTACATTACAGTTGCCCGCCCAGTAGCCCTTCTGGGACGGCTCTCTGGATTGGGCCTTGGGGGCACAGCTCTGCTGTGGCTCCAGTCTTTTCTGGAGGGCCGTTCCCAGTTGGTGAAGCTGGGGGAGACCTGCTCGGACCCCTGGCCTTTGACCTGTGGGTCCCACAAGGCTCTATTTATCCCCTATGCTTTTCACCATCTACATGAAACTGCTGGGCGAGGTCATCCGGACTTTTGGAGCTCGGTGCCATCTCTACGCAGATGACACCCAACTCTACTACTCTTTTCCACCATAATCCAAGGAAGCCCCTTGGATACTGGACCAGTGTCTGGCCGCTGTGTTGGCCTGGATGAGGGCAAACAAGCTGAGGCTTAATCCTGACAAGATAGAGGTCCTCCAGGTCAGTCGAACGTCAGATCGGGGCATAGGGTGGTAACCTGTGCTTGACGGGGTCGCACTCCCCCTGAAGGCGCATGTCCACAGTTTGGGGGTCCTCCTGGATTCAGCGCTAACACTTGATGCTTAGGTGTCGGCGGTGGCAGGGCGGGCCTTGGCACAACTAAGACTCCTGTGCCAGCTGCAACAGTACCTCGTGAAGTCGGACCTGGCCATGGTGTTCCATGCCTTAGTGACCTCCAGATTGGACTATTGCAACACACTCTACATGGGGCTGCCCTTGAAGATGGCCCAGAAACTACAACTGGTCCAATGCTCGGCAGCCAAATTATTAACCGGAGCGAATTACAGGGCACAGTCTACCCCCGTTTAAGGAGCTCCATTGGCTGCCGTTCATTTTCCGAACCCAATTCAAGGTGCAGGTTATCACCTATAAAGCCCTAAACAGTTTGGGACCCACCTACCTTCGTGACCGCCTTTCCCCTATGAACCTGCGCGGTCTCTTCGTTCATCGGGGGGGGGCCCTCTTCTCGCTCTCGCCACCGTCACAATCGCGGTTGGTGGGGACAAGGGACAGGGCCTTCTCCGTGGTGGCTCCCCGGCTCTGGAACTCACTCCCTAGAGGGATAAGGCAAGCCTCTGCCCTTCTAATCTTTAGGAAGGCCTTAAAAACATGGCTCTTCCTACAAGCCTTCGGCGAATAATTTCTGCCCCTGTAAGTCTTGTCTAGGGGCTATATATCTGTTGCACTTTATTCTATTCCTTCAGTTGGAATAGTTCCCACCATGTTTTATCTCATTCTTAGTCCCTTACCTGTGTTAACAGTCTCGGGTACCGTTCATGTCTTCATCTTTTAATACATGCACTTTATGGCCCAATTATTTTTATGCGTCTTTCATGTTTTTATTCCATTTATGTTTTATTGATTTGTTATTGATATGTTTTTATCAACTTATTTTACTTGATGTATTTTACTGTGGCTGTTATGTTTGGGGCTTGGCCCCATGTAAGCCGCTCCGAGTCCCTTCGAGGAGATGGTGGCGGGGTATAAAGAAGTGAAGAAGGAGGGGGCCAGGAAGACATCATACCAACCTGTCTCCTGTGTCATCGGTTGGGAGCCCCTCCCATTAAGGAATAAGAGCCACTCGGGCCAGAGTGAAGAGGGGGGGGGGGGGGAGGAAGACATCATACCAACCTGAGAGCCAGGAAGATAGTTCCATCTTGTCTCCTGCTATGCTAATTTTATATATACACACACATATATAATTTATAATAATTTATAAATATATAATATATTGTATATACATATAATATTGGTAATAATATTATAATGGAATATAATATTATACTACTAATAATACATTATAATAATATTAGTTATATATATTAAATGTAATATTACTAATAATATTACTATATAATGATATAGTACAATATAGTAATTTAATGCTTATATTGTGCTATGCTAATAATATATTGTATGTTCATTTGATTTGTAAGCCACTTTGAGTCCCCTTCGGGGTGAGAAGAGCGGGATATAAATGTAGTAAATAAATAAAAATAAAATAAAATAATAATTATAATCTATCTATATATCTTCTATCTATCAATCTATTTCCAAACTGATATGACCTCACATCCAAAAACAAACAAGGCCTTTCTCAAATAACCCGGGCATCGCTGTGTGTGAGTGTGTGTGTGTGTGTGTATCTAGATAGATAGATTTTATATATATATATATATATATATATGAATGAATATGAGATATATATATGAATATGAGATAGCATTAACACAGTTTGACAGTCCTGCAATTGCTATGTCTCAATGATATGAAATCATGGGACAGTTTGGTGAGGCGTCAGCACTCTTCAGCAAAAAAAGGCCTTGCCAAACTCTAGTTCCCAGATCCCATAGCATTGAACCATGGCAGTGAAAGTGGTGTCAAAGTGCAGGGATTCTGCAGTGCAAATGCAGCCTTCGTTTCATCTTATTGGCATCTATCGAAGCAAGAAGAGTCTATACAGAAACCGGAAGTCGAGGCTGTTCGTGCGTCGCTCAGTGTTCTGTCTCTATGATGCCCATCTTTGTGCCACGTCTTGGCGCAGGCGCACTAGAGCGGCGGCGGCGGCTGACGGAAGGCAGCGGGGCCCGAGAGACACGAAGCGGCTGCGGCCTAGCGAGAAAGCCGGGCCCGTCGGGAAGATGAATTTCTTGCGGGGCGTCATGGGCGCCCAAAGCGCTGGGCCGCAGCCTTCTGGAGCCGAGACGGTGAGTCAGGCTGCTTGGGGTTTCCTTCTTGGGATGCATTGCATGCCATCGTGCCTCCCTTGGTTTGTTTTCACGTCCTGTATTACAGGCCTGGCTCTCAACATGTTGCAGCTGAGGGCTGAAGTTGTCCTTGCTCTGCCTACACTCTGTAGTCACGTAAGGACTATCTCTAGAACTTCGCATAATTTATAATGTGGGGTGCTGTGAGTTGATGTCAAGTGTACTGAGAAACACAAATGTGCTCCATAAATATAGATCAGGCATGTGAAAACTTCAGCCCTCCAGGTGTTTTGGTCTCTAAGCCAGGCTGTTAGAAATTGTGGGAATTTGAGTCCAAAACACCCGGAGGGCCGAAGTTTGCCCATGCCTGATCTATATCTCCACTGTTCTCTTACTCCAAAGATTTACAAACGTTTCATATTGGTGACACACTTTTGAGACATGAATCATTTTGCGACATAGTTATTTGGTTTTACTAGCAACCAACCCCTTATATGCAATACAGATAGATTTGTTTATTGATTCGTCCACTGACATTATTTTTTTTATTATATTTCTATCCTATCCAATTTGTCATCGATCCACTCCTTTGGGCTTCACACAAATCTACCATTTGCCAAAATATATGATCCTGTGTTTTTCTTTTCCATTTCTGGCCAAATAGCTTAACCATGGGTTCGTCCGATTGACTACAGGGTTTGCCCAAGGGCTGTTTGTGTTAAAATCCATCAAAACATATTGAAAGTTAAGTTCACAGCACCCCCTTACTAGATCTTATAAACACCTTCATCTTTAAAAGCCTGGCTGAATAAGATGTTTTAGCCTGCCACCAGATGGACAACAGGGAGGGGCCATTCTGGCTTCCCTGGGCAGGGAGTATCAACAATAAAAGACAAAAAACAGAAATATACACTTAAACGGACACTAATCCCCATCCTGAAACTCCTGCAGTAGTTAACTAAAATAAATTGATGCACAACAAAACGTGATTAAATAATACATTTGGTTAAATGGGATTAAATTACAAGATGAATTCAGGGGGAGTAGAGTGATGAGTGTAAAAGAATCAGTTGGAAAATTTATGTATGTTCATTGCCATGACAAGGGACCCCATTTTGTGAGATAAAGGGCCCATCCGAACAGCCATATAACTCAGAATATCAAGGCAGATAATCTACAATATCTGCTTTGAACTGGATTATCTGAGTCCACGCTGCCATATAATCCAGTTCAATGTGGATTTTATACAGCTGTGTGGAAGGGGCCAGAGATCTCTCAGGTAGCCAGCTTTTATGATGAATTTGGCAGCAGGCTAAGGGCCCTTCCACACAACTATATAACCCAGAATATCAAGGCAGAAAATCCCACAATACCTGCTTTGAAATGGGTTATCTGAGTCCGCATTGCCATTTATTCCAGTTCAAAGCAGATAATGTGGGATTTTATTCAGCTGTGTGGAAGGGGCCCCAGTTAGTTGTTCTAGCCTAAAGTGGTTGTAAATATTGGGATATCACCTTAGCATATAGACAACAATCATACAAAATATGTACAATGTCTCTATGGCTGGTGCACCACACCACACATGGTAATGTATTTTTTGAAATTGTCCTGTTCTTAACATAGAATTAAGTTGCTCGAATCTAGCTCTGGTAAAAGCTATTCTCTGTTCCCTTCTTGGCCTTTTGGCTAAGATCAAGTGCAATACAGACACATACATAAATTGTAATAAGAAAATGTATGGGAACACAACATAACTCACAAAAACCTTTCATTTCAATTTTGGAAAATATGATTTATTGCATATTTTGCATGGAATCAGAGGTTTGTGCGACACACCCACTCACAGCAGCCTTGCTCCATGCAAGTATAACCTGTCTTTTTTATGACCACCGTTTGCTATACTGTTATCAATTCTTTACTTTTCCTTCCTGCAGTTTCCCACCTTGAGGTGCATCTACACTGTAGAATTAATGCATATTGGCACCATCTTTATTGTCATGACTCAAAGCTATACAATTATGGGGATTGTAGTTTTTACAAGACCTTCTCTGTCAAAGAATGCTGGTGGCATTATCAAGCTACAACTTCCAGGCTTCCAAAGGATTGAGTTATTGCAGTTAAAATGTTTTCAAGCTGCGTGAATTCTAATGTATATATGCAGCTTTGGTTCTTGTAATCTCAGGTGTGTTCTTGTTCTTTGTTTCCAACCTGTTGTCATATACCCTATTAATGTAAATGTACGGTTTATACACTGGTGCCATTTCAGGAAAGTGATCACTTTTAGTGTTAATCCTTCTGTTTTGGAACTTCATCTCCCAGAAACCTCAGGCAGCTTTGCCAACTGTTGGGAATTCTGGGAGCTAAAGTTCAAAACATCTGGAGGACCAAAGGTTGTATCATCCACACCTTTATATTATTCTCAGGAGGGGATCTTGTTGTATACATTTTCCAACTTTAACATGAGCTTCTGAATATTTCCTGCATGCTTGTGTGTGTTAGAGAGAAAGAGAATGCGTCTTCTGAACTATTCTATTCTGATTTGGTCAGACCTCATCTTGAATACTATGTCCAGTTTTGGGTATCATAATTCAAGAAGGATGTTGACAAGCTGGAACATATCCAGAGAAGGGAGATCAAAATTATTAAAGGTTTGGAAGCCAAGCCCTACAAGGCACAGCTAAGGGAGCTGTGTATGTTTAGTCTAGAGAAAAGATGGCTGAGGAATGATAATAACGTTTCAGTATCTGAAAGAATGTCACATTGAGGAGGGGGAAAGCTTGTTTTCTGCTGCTCTGGAGACTAGGGTCCTTTCCACACAGCCATAAAACCCAGAATATCTGCTTTGAACTGGGTTATCTGAGTCTATATTCCATATATTCCTGTTCAAAGCAGATATTGTGGGATTTTTCCCTTGATATTCTGGGTTATATGACTGTGTGGAAGGGCCCTAGGACACATAGTAACGGATTCAAGGTGCAGGAAAACAGCTTCCACCAAAACATTAGGAAGAACTTCCCCTATGATAAGTGCTGTTCGGCAGAGGAATACACTGCCTTGGTGTGGAGTCTCCTTCTCTGGAAGTTTTTAAGCAAAGGCTAGATGGCCATCTTTCGGAGATACTTTGATTATTTGTTCCTACATGGCAAATGACTGGATGACCCTTGTGGTCTCTTCCAACTCTATGATTTTTTGATTTTACATTATTACTGTTTTTCCTCCTCACAAATTATAATACTGTACATCAGAATGACTTCTTGTACAACATTATGATATAGATTGATGTATGAGTGTTCTTGTATTTATGGACAGTAAATTGGTGTTCTAAAAGTAATACTTGTAGTATGTGTTTTGCTGTCATTGCCATCTACGGTCAGTAAATTTTACGAATTGCTCCCTATTCTCATGTTACTTAATAGACAGCTGGCGCGATACCAGCAGCGTGCTTCAACCTTCCCTAATAAAAGAAACACTGAAATTAAAGGGTTGAGATTGACTTTCTTGGATCCCAAAAAGACACCAGTAAATATATATCTCCAGTTTTGAGGAACATACAGTAAGTCCTCTGTATCCACAGATTCTGCAGCCATGGATTCATGGCTTGAAAATATCCCTCTCCAAAATTCCGAAAGTTAAATCTTGATTGTGCAATTTCATATAAGAGAAACAATTTTACTATGCCATTTTATATAATTGGGCTTGAGTATCTATTGATTTTGGTATCTGCAGGGGGTCCTGGAACTAAACTCCAGTGGGCCCATTGTAATTATCAAGCTTGTGAATCATAGTAAGAAATTGTTAGATTGGAAAAACAGTAGACTTAAATAGGGTGGTAGATGGCTGGTTGATCAAGAGTTTTGGATACCCAATTATTTTAAGAAGAAGATGTCAGCTTTTCAAAAATGAGACTTGAATTTTGTTGTCCATGCAGTACTCTAGCAATGGTTCTACTTTCTGATTCACCATTTTGTTGATCCACAGAGTCATTCTTTCACCTGGGTTTGAATCAATAGCAAAGGTGGTCCTGCTAACTTGAAGTGTGCCCACGTCTTTTGTAAACATTGTTTCCAGTCATAATATGCCTACATTGCTGACTTAATAGCATAGTAATGCAAACCGTCAACAAGAGATTTGATTAAATCAAACAAACAACATGTTTTTGGGGCTTTTTGTTGCTTTATTCAACTCTTTATCTGTGGAGCATTTATTTTTAAATGATTCTGAAGTGCTTATAGATTTAAAGTAAGATGTAACTTTAGTCTAATATAGGTTTAAATGAAACAAATACTAAATAATCTCCCGTATTATCGAAAGTGACATTTTGCTATTGGTTTCTATATACAGAGGATGGGATCAATAGTAGGTCCATTTTTTAAGCTTGACCTAATCATGACCAAGAACGGAAAAATGCAAAAGTGGCAAGGCTTGCTCTTTTGAATACAGGATTTTTTTCCTGTACAGAACAGAGGCTGTTCTTGGTGCAGAGGTTGCAGTATATGAACATGTTCGTGAACCTTTGATCAAACAGATGAGAACAAGGAGAAAATGCCTGCTGCCCCTACACTCTGAAGCTTTATGGTTTGGATGCATTTGTTGCTCAGAAATGCTGCCAGAAAACCCGCCTACATAATACTGTGGTAAAGAGGTCACCCTTTTCATTGAGGAACAGAAAGGCAAACAGGCTTTTCTTTCTCGGTATGAATGGGATTTGCGACATTACACTGAGCATAGAAATGTTTTCATGTTGGGAATACTGTGTGGAAATTGATGCATTTGATTTGCAGGGCTTTAAGACTATCCCTTTCCAGTGATATCTAATAATAAAATTATTTATTCCACTAGCTTGTTTGCTTTCAACACAGGACATCTCTCTTGGCAGCATTGTTTTAATAGGACTAAGAAGCAAAATGTAGTAGTAGCTCCAGATCCCTAGAACACCACTCTCTGAATGAAACAGTTAGGAGCTTGCTACTCCAACCTGTGGCCTCTTTCTCAGAATACTTACCAGTATTGCCTCCCATGTACAGTCAACTCTCCACATTTGTGGGTTTAACTTTTGCCGATATGATTATTTGTGTATTCAATTAGTCTGTTCTCTCTAGATGTTGACAATAAAGTTACCTTGTAGTACTTCTCAGAGAGGTGTTCTCTCAATTTTTTTTTAAAATGGCAATTTTTCCACTTTTGCATCTCTAACAATTGCAAAAGTGGGGATCATGCTGTATCTTATAGTGGGCTACTACAAGTCACCTAGAGACTTGAGTGAAAATGCATTTGATAGGCTAATGTGACTTGGCTCTCCATTTAACTTTGATGCCAGGCCAGAGGTCACAAATATATGGTGTTAATATATATTTTCTGTGATGTATATGCCAATGTCTGAGCTTAAAATCAGGAAGCTTCTAATGCCTTACTGTATATTTCCCAATGAAATGTAATGCAGCTTCCCTATTCTAAAATGTATATAAGGACAAATTGCAAGATTTTACCTTTCTGTATTGTACCTGTATTATTCATCATCAAAATTGAAAACTAAGAGTAGAAGCCTTAAGACTTTTGGAACAGGATAGGGGAGACCTACATTTTCAGTCTTATTTGCTTTCCTCTAGCATACTGCTATACGTATTAATTCACAAAAAGACTATTTAATTCGAAGGTAATTCTATATAGGGGATCATTTGACCCAGAAAGCCATACTGTTTAATTTTCCAAGGCCCCACACCAAAGTTTCATCCCTCAGGGAGGAAGAGGGACTGCAGCTGCTCACTGATCAAATGAATAGTGCAAGTGCGTGGGGAGGACACATGGAAGGAATGTTTAAACTGGTATGGTGGCAGAATTGGGGAGGTATGTGTAATCTTGTTGAAGGCCTTTGGATTGCTAATTTGTTACATGATTTATTTTTGTGGATTTTATTTTGGCTGAAAATGTGACTGTGCTTTGTGTTAGTGGAGAGGTTGACTCAACCTTTTCAGAAGATGAGTTATCAATGGATAACCCCAGAAGGTTATTTGGAAAGGAAGTAGCTCTCAAGGTGACAAATATTCCCCATCTGTGATATATTATTCTTCCATTTATGAGTTCTGTTAGTCCCGTTCTCTGTAAAGAAAGCTACATACTGGTGTAACTGGCTTTTTTTTTTAAATTAACAATACGTGCAGTGAATCCTTTGACATTATATTGAGATCAAGTTTAAATTTAGTGATGAAACTTTAAATGATAACATAAAACATTTTTTAAAATTTAGAGATTCAAAATTAGAATAGCTACAGTACTTGATAGGTAACATATAGGAATGCACCAGTCAATAAATAGTTGAAACATTCCTCTTTGGACCCTGTGAGTTTTATAATGATCTGCATTAGGCCCCTTCCATACAGCTGAAGAAAATCCCACATTTTCTGCTTTAAACTGGGATATATGGCAGTGTGGACTCAGATAACCCAGTTCAAAGCAGATATTATGAGATTTTCTGCCTTGATATTCTGAGCTATATGACTCTGTGGAAGAGCCCTTAGAAGTTTCCCACTGAGCGTTTTATAAAAAACAAAACAAAAAAAACAGTGCAAAACATGTTTAATATCTTCCACCTGACCCAGTCCACAGGGACTACAATACTGTCCTCGGGGTATACAGAGGGCATACTTTGGAAACATAAATTTGTAAATGCCTTCTGTAAATGGGTTTTAATAAGGGTAATAAGGTAACGACAAATGCATTTGTTATTAAAATGTGACTATTGCCTGGAACATTTTGCATGCGAGATCAAGCTAACATCTTGGATAACATCTTGGGCAAATAAGCAATCTTCAACTTTGTTTTACAGTAGAGTCTCACTTATCCAACATAAACGGGCCAGCAGAACGTTGGATAAGCAAAAATGTTGGCTAATCAGGAGGGATTAAGAAAAAGCCTATTAAACATCAAATTATGTTATGATTTTATAAATTAAGCACCAAAACATCATGTTTTACAACATATCGACTGAAAAAGCAGTTCAATACACAGTAACGCTATGTAGCAATTGCTGTATTTATGAATTTAGCACCAAAATATCACAATGTATTGAAAACATCGACTACAAAAACATTGACTATTAAAAGGCAGGCTGTGTTGGATAATCCAGAACATTGGATAAGCAAAGGTTGGATAAGCAAGACTCTACTGTGTATCCTAGATCTCAGCAACTTCTGGTAAAGACAGGGAGTAGAGTAAGTTTATAAAAAACTATCTATGTACTAATTGACTTGTTTCTATCCCTCAGATGTTAAAAGCAAAGTTTAGCTAATTGTCACAAGAGAGGCCATCCAGTTTCTTAAAATATTTTAGCAGATGAACTCTTACATTAAGGCAGTCCAACTTCCAATCTTAGTTGTGTGATCTTGGGAAACACCCAAGATTGTCCTTTGGACTGCCCCCCCCCCCCCTTGGTAATGCACCTTTTCATTTCATCACCATATTTCAGCCTAATATAGAAGTTCTGAAATAACTTTGTCCTGTAATATTTTAAAGGCAGGGGCTATTAAATCCTAATAATTACTTTTTAAAACCTAAAACCCATGAAACAGATTTAGGTTTATCTGTAGTGAACTTCCAGTGGCAGCTCCTGGCATAGCTCAGGATTACAGAGAAAAGATGTTTGCAGTCAACAAAATGCAATGAAACTCCTTGTAAGTTTTTGGTTTTCTTTACTTATAGATTCAGAAATTATGTGATAGAGTAGCATCTTCAACATTACTTGATGATCGTCGGGATGCTGTACGTGCACTAAAATCGCTTTCAAAGGTATTTATGTTTTGTTCCTTTGATATTATTTGGATAAACTTTCAGTTAAGTAAGAATCTTTTAACTTGACATTGTTAATGTCTGTTCTTGAACTTAACAGAAATATCGCTTGGAAGTAGGGATTCAGGCTATGCCTCATCTTATCCATGTTCTCCAGACAGATCGGTAAGCATCTTAAGAAAAAAAATAAGTGTCCAGATATTTGTTATGCATACAGTTGCCACCCTTGCTGTGTAGTGCACGCTGCAATTGAATTCAAATTAACATGATGTACTTGCAAGATCCTTTTAATAAGAAATAAATTTGTCAGTATTTATCAAAAGAGTACCCTTTTGCAAGTACTAAATGGTAAACTCAGCAATCATTTTCAGCAATTCCAAAAAATAATAACAATCCAAAATTATTCATGGTGTTAACAGATAATTTATATAGGAGAGCTTATTCCATATACAAAATAGTGATTGCCAGAAAGACATAAATAATTAAAAACGTTTTAATACCTATTTTTGTATTGAAAATGCCATGACTTGCAGTATAGCTGCTGCTAATGAGCCAAATATGAATATTCATCCTAATGAAGAGATGTTTCAAACATGCTGACACTGCTTTCCATTCAGTAAAAATGGCATTTGTTTTCACAGTTCAGATTCTGAAATAATTGGTTATGCTTTGGATACCCTTTACAATATTATCTCCAATGATCTGGAAGAGGAAGAACAAGGTACACACTTGATTTTTAATGATACAATTGCCTAAATGTGTAGGTTTACTTTTGTTTAATCATCTGGTTATCAGTAGAAGATTTTTGTAAAAAAAAAACCCATAGTTCACAGTTTTAGTTTGCACTTCTGAAAACAAGGCTACATGAACTTTGTGCCCATTCACCCTCGCTTTCCTTTTCTCTTGTTACTTCATCGAGAGGGAGATAACAAGTCTCTGCTTTCATTTTACATTAATGAGAACTTCCTCTTGTGTCTGAACCCAGATAATGGTGATTAGTTTTAACAGTAGCTAGTTCAAAAAGGACAAGATCATACATAATATATCGTTTGATCTTGCCTTGTTAAAATTGTTTGCAGATCCCTGCGTGCAGACATAACAGGGAACTTTGGCTAACTTCAAATCAAAGTAATTGCTTCTGATCTTCCAGCTGCATCAGAGGAGAAGAGAGGAGATGAAAGTGTCTGAGCCCATGGCTTATGCAGGCTTGTTCACATTACCATAAGTAATAGATGTGCATTGCATTTGAGTTACCAAGTATCTTTTTGCTATTTCAGAAATTATTTTTTGTGAAACTGTAGTATTTGTGTTAAACAGTGTTCACAATCTTTGTATAACTGTCATATGCCTGAACAAATAGAATAAGTGGTTAACTATGGCAGAAAGTTTTTTTTACAATATGTATGAGTGTGTCAGAGCACGCCTTCAAGTCGCCTGTGGATATATGGTGATCCCATGACTTTCATAGGGTTTTCTTAGGCAAGGAACACTTAGAAGTGATTTCCCATTGCATTCTTCTGAGTGGAGCCTACAGCACTTGGTCATTTTTAAACTGCTACAGTGTTTTTGTTTCTCTCATATATAATTACCTTATTTTCTGATACAGTATTTCAAATATTTCAGATCTTTTATACAATATAATTATAGACCTATGATTCCACCTTAACTGCCAAGGCAGTTGGATGGAATTTTCTGATCTGTAGTTTCGTGAGGCACTAGAAGTCTCTGAGATATAATTCTATATACTTTGTTAAACTATAAACCTAGGAATACATAAGATGAAGCCATGGCAGTTAAGGTGCAGTGTATCATGCGAAATTATGTACTGTGGGAATATCCTCCCCTTAGCTATAACAGTCTACTAGGGATACACTTCCACATCAGACAATTTCTTCTTGGGAGATTAAGCACATAAAATCAATCAAGAGTGATATAGTGGATTAAAAGTGTGTCTCATTCTTGTCTTACCTAAATCAAAATGTTAAATATTATTTCTCAAATGGATAGCCTGTTATACATAATCAATAAGAGACAGAAATAAAACACAAATTATTTTAATCATTGTTTTCTTCTGGAAATATGAGCAGTAAGCCTTATAGATCTTTCCATAATAATTTTGAGTTCCAAATGGTGAATCTTTTTCTGAATGGCAGATATGTGTTCAGCTGTGGTGAGAATGGGGAGGGGAAAGAAGAAGAAAAAGCGACTTGTGCTTTTTCTTCCTATTGTTCTTGGGATTGTAATTATATACTTTGAGGTCAAAGTAGCCACCTGTCCACTTGTACTTTTTTCCAATCTTTTCACCAAACTGTTTCAGAACATGAGAACATATGTCTTAATGCAAGAGCAGTATTCTAGATCCAAATGTATTGTAGTAATAACAATAATAACAGAAAAGACACTGCCAGTGGATTGAAGTTAGTTATGATTACAGGATTCTGGATTTTAAAGGGTCCACTCAAATTATGACTAAATTAGTATCCAGTACCTTGTGCAATAATTAGTATCTTCACATTGATGTTGCTTGTGTAAAGGAGCAGTTCTATCTTGATATTCAGACCTCCAGAGTGATCATCTGGAGACCAGGCTTTTCAGGGTGCATTATTAGATCCTATAGTGTATATTGGGTAATCTGCTAGATCTTATTTGAAACAACTGGCTTGTGAAGAGGTCCTGGGGTTTTTTCATTATCTTTATTATGATAGGTTTGTATCAGTTTTTGAAAGCTTTTCAATTAGTTGGAGACTAATTTTGGTGAAGTTCAAAAAAACAACTAAGGAATACATGTAATGATAATATAGCTCTACATGAAATTGTTAAAAATCAGATTTTTCATTTGAAGCCTAGATAAAACTGTAGAAAATATTTTTATCAAATTTTATTTTGGTTAAATAAAGAATGTCAAAACAGAATTGAGATTAATGCAACCATGCTTCAAATAATAGTTCTTGCATTTTATATATAAGAAATATTTAGATGTACGGAAATTGCTTCCATAAGTATATGCTTCACTATTTTATTTTTAATTAATTAATTAAATTCATTTATAGACCGCTTTTCTCACTCCTGGGGGAACTCAAAGCGGTGTACAGCATTATACATGGCAAAGATGCAATGCCTCACATTCATATAAACATAAAAATTACACATCTAAAAACAATCACATATGGCCATAAATCAAATAATTAAAAAACTATATACCATCAGTATAATGATAAAACATTAAAACATTAAGCATTAAGACATTTAAATATTGCACCAACCCCGTGATTTTCTTTAGCTGCTTGTGTATTGGTGTTATTCATAAAATGCATTGTCTACCAAGAACTTCTGGAGTTGTGAGGCTACCACACATTCCAAGACTTTGCCCAAGTAGGGGAGTTTGGACACTGGCCGAAAGTTCCCTAATTGAGTGGTCAGGGATCCTGTCTTGAGGGACGGGATTCAACAACCCACTGACTACTCGAAACTGGATGGTTTATTGTGGACGCAATGTCAGCTGCAGTATAAGATTGCTTTGTAGCCTTGATTGCCACAGAATATGCCCTGAAGTAGGAACATACCCATGTTTGATCTGATTTGCTGTGAGTTGTATGCCACATGCACTCTAGACTCCATTTCACACGCTTCATTGCTGCCAGCTCCTCAGTTGATACAGCTCATCCATGTGAAACGAGACTCTCCGGAGCAATCGTGTCAATTGCCCTAATCATCTCCCTTTTCTAGAGAGTGATCAGAGCATCAGCAGAATCACCTACTAGGATAGCAGGAAATTCCCCGAGAACCGTCAGGAATCCTTCTGGATCCATAAGCCTCCTGGGGTGGGCCATTCTAATTGGTCCTCCACCCCTGCGGAGATTAGGGGGCGCAATAAGTCTAAACTTGACCAGATGATGGTTGTTGGTCCATGGCAACGGAGCGATGATCAACTCCTCCACACTGCCACCTTCCTCCCATCCCTGACAGAAAACCAAGTCCAATATATGTCCCACTTTATAGGTAGGGCCCAATACCATTTGGGACAGTCCCATGGTGGCCATGAAGGCTTTGGGACAGTCCCATGGTGGCCTTTGGAGGCTTTTAAACAGAGGCTGGATGGCCATCTGTCGGGGGTGCTTTGAATGCGATTTCCTGCTTCTTGGCAGGGGGTTGGACTAGATGGCCCATGAGGTCTCTTCCAACTCTACTATTCTATGATTCTATGATTCTATGAAGCCCTGAGCCACTCCCAAGAGATTGGTCTCTGCATGGACATTGAAGTCCTCCAGCACTATAAGCCATTGGGACTCCAACGCCAGGCTCAAGATCACCCCAGCTAGCTCAGGCAGGGAGACTGTTTATTTTATTTTATTTTATTTTATTTTATTTACAAATTATTTGATGATGGGTGATATTTGTTGGAAATATTTGTTCAGGTATTAAGGTGTATCAGACTAGGACAAGTAGGTGATATTGTTCTATCAATTTTGAAGCAAATGAATCAATTATTAAGTATATAAAATGGCCCAAGCAGAATAAATAGATACCTTCCAGAGTGTCTTTTGTACTAGACAAGAGACAAAAAGAATGAGAAACACAAACCCAAATGCATAACATTTATATAATAATAGTTATGTTAGAATGGCAATTGATAGAGAGAATTCAAGGAGAAAGGAAGAAACCAATATTGGAGAGGGCCATTCTGATTATCCTGATGGCCAATTTTTTTGAACAGCTTGGGTGATGGTCAGCTAAACTGTAGGCATTCTATGGCTTCTCTGGGGCCAGGGATCCTACTGGATTTCTCTCACTGAACCAAAGCTGTATCCTGCTCATCATTTAAAATGCTGTCACACTACCAAATTTCAGTAGCATGGCAACAGATTCAGTGGATAGACTTTGTGGGAGCTGAAGAAAAGAACAAAGGTATCCCTCTGGCTTCATGTTGCCCGCCCTGCAGTGTCATGCCAATTTTATTTTGTAACAGAACTGAAACTGCTTGGTTGGAGAGCATGATTTAAAGGAAGCTACGATAAACAAACTGTAGAATCTTTGATGGTTTCCAGTCTCTAGTGCATGGATTTAGGAATACATCATTAGGAGTACCTGAGCTAAACTAATCAAGTAACCACTGTAATATTGATCTGGAGTTCTTCCTTTTGACTTGGTTCTATACAATTAACTGACCTTTTGTGCTGTACTAAATGGAAAACGGCTTCATTTTGAATCTTTCTTTCTTCTCTGCCTTTACAGATGATTCTGAAGGTAAAAAAGATCTAAATTTATATTAGCATGGTGCCTGTTAGTCATAGTTTGAAGGAATAATGACTCACAACTCACAGCACTTTAAAAGTTTCATCCCACTGCAAGTATTTTAGAACTGTAATTCTTTTCTTACACTCCCAAATCGAAAACGGTTGATTCTTTGCATATCAAGAGGAACAGTGTAATTAGAAGTAGTATCATTGGAATAATATGATAGCTTGTGATGTCAGGTCCTGAACAAAAATACCTGAAACACATTTTCATTTGTTACTAAAAATGCTGATTTAATATTAAGAGATATGTTCAAAAATATTTGTCCATTTATTTTCACTAACCTTGACTTGTAAGGTACAAAAGCTTAAAGAAGTTAGATATAATTGGTGAAGGCATTTGTACCGAAGCAAAGTCAAGTTTAAAATTGTCTCATTTGCAGTGTCCTTTTAAAACAGTGCTGTGTGTACGTAAGCATGCTTTATTTAACATATGCTACTGTATAGATTTAGGTTTCTCTTTAACTGTACACAGTTCCAAGATACAGTTAGAATAATGTATCACACTAACAAGTGACTAATCTTACTAAAATATTTTGTTCCAATATTGTACTAATGAGTTCTGGTATATTATAACCTACTTCATAGCATGTACAAACTATTAGGTTTCTTTACTGTTACCCTTCTTTGTTGTCATTGTATATATGTTTGTTCTTAGAAAATGCTTAGATTTTCTGTTATTTCTAAATTTATTCTAACATTTTAAGAAGATAGTTATTATAATTGTCCACATCTTGATATGGGAATTTAGGAAACAAACTGTTTTAATGGCAGTTTTGAATATCCGTGTCATGAGGGTTGGAAAAAATTAATAATACCTAAGAAATTAAAATAATTTTCAAATTCATGTATCAGAGAGACTAAAATATAATATGTAAAGTTGTTTGTGGGGTATTGTGAACTTAGTAGGACATACCAGTCCTAAGCT
Source organism: Anolis carolinensis (assembly GCF_035594765.1). Lineage (NCBI taxonomy): Eukaryota > Metazoa > Chordata > Lepidosauria > Squamata > Anolidae > Anolis > Anolis carolinensis. The sequence continues at coordinate 43,311,443 of NC_085846.1, forward strand.
TTTCCAGTTCTCATCTCGCCCAACCATTGTAATAAATTTCTCTGCAGAGGTTGAAAAAATAGAATAAATTGAAGAAGAGCTTTTCCTCTAGGCATTAAAGGATATTATAGCATCCAGCATAAAAATAAGTGTTCTCAGTATTATGAAATAGGAGTCAAAAGTAGCCAATGTGGTGGTGTCAGAGAAGAGCAACAAGTGGAAATGCTAATGCTTCCCTCTGATGTTAGCAGTTCCAAAAGAGGATGGCCAGTCAGTGGAATCTCCTAACTTATTTCAAAGGTAACCTAGGTTGAGATGAGTCCCAGCAAAGAGAAAATCAGGACCAGAAATCAGTACTAGCTGGTGACAGGCCAAAAGGAAGAAATTCTCTTGTGTAAATGCTGTTACACTTAGCTCTTTTTCTCTCCCCATTTTAATTATTTGTGTTGGAATTAAAAACCCAAGAAACTACAAAAATGAGAGAAGAAAGCACAGACAAATAAAAGAACCAAACAACATACCGAGTATCACAACCAACAAAAGTGGACAGAAAATAGGAAACAAACAAACTGAGAAAGTAAAGAGTTTAATAGAAAATAAGGGAGGCAATTGTGCTATCTAGAAGTGAATAATTTACCTTGGTGGGGAGGAGCAAATAAGCTGAACCCATATATGAATTATGGACATATTGTTTTGGGAATTTATATTAGTGTCCTATGAATGTAGCACAGTCTTGTAACCAAGTTCAGAAAAGTTATAAACCCGCAGAAATGTAGCATAGGAGAGACACTGAGATAGGTCTGTATTTCTTTCACCATGGCAATCCTGATAGTTTCTAAGTTGAGTTCAAAGTAGGGATAAGATACTTTATACTTTTTCTGCTGGTTTTCTCACCAGCCACTCTGGGAGCCTTTTTTTGGCTTAGGGGAGGGGTATAAATGCAATAAATAAATCAATATAGTCTGTCTGTAATTCCTTGCAACAAAATCTTGTCTAAATAACACATCAGTGTGATTGTGTAATTTAAATTGTTTGAGTTCAGATAGTTCCATTGCATATTGAAGACCATGCTAGTGTTGCTTTCCTTTTGAAGTTAAACAGGTACTGAACATAAAGGAGTCATGTCAAGGATATGGCATTGTTCATGAAATCTGGAATTTCAGTTTTGAAATACATTATAGCTCAGAAATTTGCTGAACATATTATGTAGAAATAGTGGTTTGAGTTATGTATTTTGTCCAAATTGATTGAGAACCTATGAGACATGGGGAAGATAGAGAAAAAAAGCTAATTAATCTGGTTTCTATGTCAAGGTGAGTATTTGGCTCTGAACACAGCCATAACTGAACTTGTACTTACTGCCTAGTCTTCTGTTTATTCCCAATCCTAGTACTCAAGTAACTTTTCTGTATTTTAGCACTAGCCATGAAGGAAGCTTCTCTAAAGAATCTTATAGGGGCTAAAATTAGCAGAGTGACATTAGAGGGAGAAATTTAGGACCACTTCCTGTTAAGCAGTGTGACTGTTAGTCGGAGCTTAGAAATATTACTATTTGGTTAGGCCACAGTTCCCAGAATCCCTCAGTCAGCAGGATGTCTCTTATTTGGAGTTGAGATACTTTTATGACTAAAGGTTGGAAAGGCTAGTCAAGGTTGACAAGAGATACCACTGTATTGGAATTAAAAGCCCAGTCCTCGTTTCCATACTGCCATCATCCTCATAATTGATCTCATTTCAGCCACTACAGCATTCATAGTTAGACTGGAAGAAATAGCTCATCCTGAAGTCACATCAACTCCATAGGTTCCATTTACATTTCTGCCACTTTTATAGCTTCTTGATATCTCTACCAATTATTATTTAAGATGCTGTCTCCACAATCTGCATCTTGATTTTAAAAAATCAAAAACTTGTACAAAAAAGGTGCGATAGAAATATGGTAATTACCATAGTCTACTGCAGGCTCTGACTGTCATGCCAACATTTTCCAGCAAGTGCCTGTTGAAGTTAATGAATGATGCTATGAAATCTCTCTACACTACATTAAATTTACTTTGGTACATTTGTTGTGTGGTGTGTGACAACTAATGCATATTTATGGTGTTTATATTTAGTTGTCTTCTCACTGTTATATTTACCAGATGTAGTCTTTGTCAGAAGCTCTGAAACTGCTCTCTTATTGGCTATTTAATATTACAGAAGAAAATTCACAGAAGCAAGTTGAAGATCTTGGAAGCCAATTTACAGAAATTTTTATTAAGCAGCATGAAAATGTCACTCTTTTGTTGACATATTTAGAGGTGAGAATTGTTTTACAGCTTTAGAGTAAATTTTTATTTACTTCAATATTGACATGAATGAAGCTATACTAATTTAAGACTATTTATTGCAGAAACAAGAGTTTGTTTCAGAGATTACTGATAGATATACACTAGTGTGAACCATCCTTTCAAATATTCATGACTAACAATCATAGGATTTCTAATCCCATATTTACCTGTGATGTTTAAACTGGGATGGGACATTTTGCAGTGGAATTCTACAGTCAGTCATGTCGGTTTTTAGACTTGTTGTTGTTGACTGGGTCTGTCTTTGTACAGAAACAGTCTAGGGAAAATGTTGCCTAAGAAGAGCCACAAGGAGGGGGGGGGGGGGAGACATATTCTTCCTCTTCCTGCTCTTGTGAAAAACCTGGAGATCTATTTCTATACATTCATGATTTTCAAAAAGCTTATATAATATAAGAAAAATGATAAGTGAAGAACTGTGCAAAAGATGTAATGGTTATTTCCCTTATCACACAATTCATTTACGACACTTCTACCTCGCCTTTCTCAACCCAGAGAGGACTCAAGGCAGCATTACACATAGACAACTATTCGATGCCTTTAAAACAATGTACATTTAAAATGAGCATTTAAAATAGAATTATAAAATACATTAAAACAATTAAAAACATTTACAACAATACCGTACAATTAATCATGTGATCCACAAGTGTAATCCGGGCTGTTCCAATAGTCATTGCACATCGTTTCATATCTATCTATACAATTCCCCATTGGGTTTGCTGTTTTCCTCTCCCCCCTCATCACCTTTCATTTTTCAACTGTGTCTTTTAGATTTAGATGCTAGGCCTTATAAATGACCATAATACAAGCCAGTGTGGTATAGTTGTTATCAAGGCAGTAACATTCACTGAGTGACCCTGACCTAAATTATCTCTCAGCCTAACCAAAGGTACACCATTATCTTCTGGATAAAATGCAGGAGGAGTACCCTGAGCACCTTGGGAGAATGACAGGATATCAATAAAACAGCCTTTCATTTCCATCTAAATAGACAACCAAATTGGTATTTTGTTGTTCATTTAGCTTTATTTAGATTAAACATAGTGTTAGATTAAAATTCTCCTATAGTACATTGTTCTGATATTATAAATTGACATTTATTCAGAAACTAAGCAGCAGAACTATGAGCCAAGTATTTGGGGTATATTGTGTCCTAAGAATGCATTGAAGGGAAAGCTTTATACTATAAACATGCTTGGGAGTCAGAAACTCTTGCTAATCTACTACAAATCAGCTGTCTTGTCTTAGATCAACTATAATCATACACAGGATAGTAGAAGCTATGAAATACAGTGGATTTTGATGCATAACACGATACATTGCAGGAATTTGATTTCCAAGTTCGGTGGCCTGGAGTGAAACTTCTTACAGCATTGTTAAAGCAGCAGGGACCTCAAGTGCAGCAGATCATATTAGTCAGTCCTATGGGTAAGTATTAATACCAGTTTTATTTTGAACATTTATAAACTGCATTTGAGTGCAACACCCTCTCAAAACAAAAAGGAAAAAAAGACAACTGAAGTATATCTGAAGACATAGACTGAAATTCATTAAAGGTCATACTAAAATAAATCAGTCTTAAATATTTATTTATTTATTTATTTACAGCATTTATATTCCGCCCTTCTCACCCTGAAGGGGACTCAGGGCGAATCACATTGCACACATAAAGGCAAACATTCAATGCCATGACACAGAACAGAGACAGAGACAAGACGCAGGCACCGGGCTGGCCTTGAACTCATGACCTCTTGGTCAGAGTGATTTGTTGATTTCTTGCAGCTGGCTTGCTTTCCAGCCTGCGCCACAGCCCGGTCCTATATGCTGCTAAACTCCTTCTGACACTGGATGGAGCAACAGAAATTGCTTCCACCTTTCCGCTCTCCTTTCTGTGATCACTCCTTTGCCCCAGCCAGTATCAGTGCCTAGTGGTTGCCACTAAGCTGAGGACAAGAGGGGGAAGATAAGGGCTGCTCCCTGACTGTGGACCTCCCAAGCCCAGGGAAAGTGATATGGCCATGCAAACAGCCATGGGCACTTCTGAATAGGCAAGCATTCTGCATCTTTTTTTTAACATGGGACAGGGCTGCGTTAGCATGAATGGATTCTGTGGTGTTCCAGGTCATGTGGTTACCACAGAATCTATTCACTGTATATACTCGAGTATAAGCCTAGTTTTTCAGCCCTTTTTTAGGACTGAAAAAACACCTCCTCAACTTATACTCGGGTGCGGGTCCTGGTGGGCTTATATTCAGGTCGCTTATACTCAAGTATATATGGTATATTTATTATTTTTCTCTATTATTATTGGTATTGTTACATTTATTATTTTAACTCTATTGTTATTACATTTATTATTTTACTTTATTATTGTTGTTACTTTTACATTTATTTTACTCTATTTTTATTATTATTAATACTTTTATTATTTTACTCTATTATTACGTTTATTATTTTACTGCATTTATCATTATTACATTTCAAATCCCGGGAGCAGAATGAGCGCCCGCTGTTAGCCCCACCTCCTGCCAACCTAGCAGTTCAAAAACATGCAAATGTGAGTAGATCAATAGGTACCGCTCTGGCGGGAAGGTAACGGTGCTCCATGCAGTCATGCCGGCCACATGACCTGGAGATGTCTATGGACAACGCCGGCTTTTCAGCTTAGAAATGGAGATGAGCACCAACCCCCAGAGTCAGTCACGACTGGACATAAAGTCAGGGGAAACCTTTACCTTATTATTTCACTCTATTATTATTAAAATGATACATAAGCACATTTACATTGAAGACGATGAAAATAATGATTTAATCAGAGATGAACAGCCATATCTTAAATTACAGTTTGATGTAAAGATTCAAAAACATATAAACTACTGATGCCTCAATTAATGTAATTTTATTGGTATCTTGGCTTATACTAGAGTCAATGTTTTCCCAGTTTTTTGTGGTAAAATTAGGTGCCTCGGCTTATATTCGGGTCAGCTTATACTCAAGTATATACGGTACTTTGATTTGTGGGCCCTTAGTCATTTTTGAAGCCATAAGAGAAGGTGGGATTACATCTCAGTGGTAGATTGCACACCTTTAATACAGAAATTCCTAAATTCAAACCTTGGTATTTCAGGTTACTAGCAGGGTGGGAAAAAATCTACTTGAGATGTTGAAATCTAATACCATTTAGAGCAGGATAGTATTATGATAGATGACCAAAATTCTGACGTAGCAATAAATCTGTGGGCATAACAAATCTTCTATCATGGTTTTCTTTTTCAGGGGTCTCCAGGCTGATGGACCTACTAGCAGATTCTAGAGAGGTTATACGGAATGATGTAAGTATATATAGGGAAACTTTTTAATTATGATCATTTGATTGAAAATTGAGTTGCTTTGTAGAGTGCAAACTTATACCATTTCACTCCTCTGTAGAAAAATTATATGGCATTGCTTTGGATCTGTCTCATAAAGTACGTGGGTTAACGACTACCACTGCAGAACTTTATTAGATAGTGTGTTTGCAGAAGATACATTGTTGTAATCTACCCCCCAGAGTGATGCATTATGTAAGGTTTTTATTCCATTTTTCATTTAAACAGTTTCAAAATAGTTTACAGAAAGGAACAAGTTATAAATAGTCATCATCTAGAGCAGTGATTTGACATTAGAATCCACATTCGCTGGGGTTAAGATCACGGGATAAGAAATCCAGGACAAGATATGAGCCAATTATACTACCGCAAAACATTTGGGGCACTTTATAGCATCCTGTAGCCTATTTAATTCCAGAGAAATACTTCTACGCTCTTTCTACAGTTGCTGATTTGATAGAAATGGGGACAAAAGAGGATGACAAAGCATGGGGAGAATAGAATATGTAAAGTGGTTACATGGAGGGCATCCTATCTTAAAAATCTCTCTGTACCTTAATTTTCCTCTTTTTAAATCGAAGGTTCGTTTAGGTCCTAGGGTAAAATAAACCTTAAAAAAACATAAGCCCTTAAAATACACTATATGCATGAAACATATTACTATATTTGATATAATAGGGCAGGATCGTGTGGCATTGATTTAGCCATTCAGTGTAGCATTAACAATTTGACATTTGCTGCTCATGCACTTTAATATCTTCTTCATTTCACAAGCTGGGGAGTAGTGGTGAATGACAGTAGATGGTCCCAGCCAACCAAAACATATGTATATCCATGATGTCGCCAAAGAAGAATGCAGTCTCCCAGCTCCCAGCAGAGGCTATATTCAGCCTTCTCTGTTTTTATTACCTAGTATTGATATGTCCTCAAATTGAAGGCCTTGGAGCCCAGGTTTCTGCAGTGATCAAAAATGTTTTTATATTCCTGAAACTAGTACACCAACTCCTCTGCTTGATGATGTCTTATCTAACCATGGTGACATATGCCTTAGTAAAATCCCAAGTATAATGCACTCTACTTGAAGATTCCTTTGAAGGGCATTTGGAAACTTCAGTTGATACAAAGAGCTGCAGACATATTGTTAACTAGAACTGACCACAGGAGCCTTGCTACAATAGCTGCCCTGGTTGCTGATCTGTTTCTGGGCACAATTGGAAGTGCTCTTTATGACCAGTAAGGACGTATATGGCATGGATTCAGGCTATCTAACAGATGAATCATATGGTCCTGCTCCTGAGATCCTCAGGAGAAATCATTCTCTTAATTATTTCATTCTCTTAATGATTCATATTTTATCATTGCTTGTATTTTGATTTTGCTGTAAGCCGCCCCGAGTCCCCTTCGGGGAAGATGGAGGCGGGATATAAATAAACATTATTATTATTATTATTATTATTATTATTATTATTATTATTATTATTAATCCCACTTCTTTCATAGATGGGTGTGTTGTGATTATGAGAGGGTCTTCTCAGTTATTGCCCCTAGACTCTGAAGCTTCCTTCCTAGGGGCCCATTTCCTTGCTGTCCTGTTGGCAAGTAATTATTCTTTTAGTCTTGACAGGATTTTGATAATGGTACGTTACTAAAGAAAGTGATTTTAAGAGGTACTGTTTTAATGGTACATGATGTTTCAAAAAGGTGGACATGGTTTGAAATTGCTATGTCTCTGCGACTACAAACCACCCATGAATGAAACTCTTACCACTTGAAAAGGTGGGGCATAGAAATTGAAATGATTACCGCTAGATGCCTTTCTCAGTGCACAAACTGTAGCCTCGGTCATTCACAAAATGGCAACCCTACAACAGAAGGCTAATGAGATATTCTCCATTTACAGGGTTTTTTTAAAAGATTTGTTTCTGCTCAGAATTGTTAGTAAAACATGAGAACTTGATAACTTATTGAACTCTTTGTAACTTTTTAATATAATTGTAACATGTTTCCATTTTGAAATACATTGTTTTGAAATTGGATCCATCATTTTGAAATTCCCTGTCTTGTTATAAATAGCTTTTTATGGATTTAATTAAATGTTTTAATTTATTTTAAACTGTTATGAATAACTTGTGATCTGTTAAAAGTTTTAATTATATTTTATTTTAGTTTGCAAACTGCCTTGAGTCTCTGTTTTGGAAAAAAGGAGTGGTATAAAGTTTAAAATAATAATGATAATGAGACGGTTTGGGAGGAGAGAAACAGAAGATTACATGTACCATCCCTTCCATTGTGCCTTGGCTTCTCAAAGCCATACAATGAAGAAAGAATTAGCTCAGTTTAAAGCTTGTCTATGGTGGGAAAGTACTGCATAACTATATTGATGGGACATTCTGCTTTGCCAGAGTTGAATGTGATCTTTGCCGTAATAGAAGCCATCTAGCAGAATATTAAATTTGCACAGATAGAATAGACACAACAGGAAATAATTCCATTTATGAAGACCTGAGATTCTCAGGAGGTGAGTCTCTGAAATAAAAGGATGAAAGAGGTGAGTCTCTGAAATAGAAGGATGCACATACCATATTATGCAGATAGATATGGACTAAGATCGTTTTTTTGTTGGGTGAAAGTTTGTTGGTCAGTTTTGTCTGCCTTTTCTCCCACAGGGTGTGTTGTTACTTCAACAGTTAACAAGAAGTAATGCAGCCATCCAGAAAATAGTTGCTTTTGAAAATGCCTTTGAGAGGTTGTTGGATATCATAACAGAGGAGGGAAACAGTGATGGAGGTATGCCCTTGCAAGCTTTATTTTCTTACAGTACTCATGAAATATTGTGCGGCAGACATAACCCTTTCTAGTTTCAGATCTAAATTAAGTCAAAATCCCAACATAAGTTTATAGCAGTTTCAGAATGGGGGGGGGGGGGGGGGAATCTTGAGTGTAGTTTAACCTCCAGAAGATGAAGGAAGAGATGCCAACACTGCTTTAATAAAGTGAGCAGTTTGCATCATTAGGTCTGTGCTGCAGTGTTTATGAAACCACTAGAATGCAAGAACATTTGAAATAAATAGGCTGCATCGGATCTGTGTATGTTAGTGTTTAGCTTGCATTATTTCTAAACAATAGCTTTCTGACCTTAGACAGTTATTTGTGTTATATCAGTTATTTTGTCATGGCAGAAACATCTTACTCTACATTACTCTCAGAGCTTTCTCATTCTTTAAAAAAACAACAACAATTACCTGTGTGTTATGTTATTAGGATACTCTGTCTTGGAGTGATTATATAATATTGACTGCTGAAACAAGTGTCCATCAACCTTTCTTTCTTTGCAGGCATAGTTGTGGAAGACTGTCTTCTTTTACTACAAAATTTGTTAAAGAACAACAATTCAAATCAGAATTTCTTTAAGGAAGGGTCTTATATTCAACGTATGAAGCCATGGTTTGAAGTTAGCGATGACAATGCCGGGTGGTCAGCACAGAAAGTAACCAATCTGCATCTCATGCTACAGGTAACTGCTTTTGTTAGAATGCAGACAGAGCTGGTTAGCACCAGTATATACACCTTTGAATTTAATTTGAATTCACTAGATTTTTATTTTAAGTCAGATATTAAAAAGTGTTTCCATTAGCATTTTGACACTCGTATATGATGGTCTTTTCCCTGTTCCAGCTGGTTCGAGTGTTGGTGTCTCCCACAAATCCCCCTGGTGCTACCAGCAGTTGTCAGAAAGCCATGTTTCATTGTGGGTTGCTTCAACAGCTTTGTACAATCCTGATGGCCACTGGGGTTCCTGCTGACATTCTTACTGAGGTAACAGAGCACAGAGAAAGATAAAGTTATATATAGAGAGAGTGAGTGAGAGTGAGAGTGAGAGAGTAATGGGGCATAGGAAAGATTTCATTAAATTCCTGACTTGAAGATCAGTGTTTGAAGTGATGCCACTGAACAGCTTTGCTTTTGACTCCAGGTTCAGTAGTAGCATGCAGTAGTGAGTGTGAGTGCCATACATACAATGCATCAAAAATGGTGAATAGGTTTGATCGAACTCATATACATGTATCATCGGCAGATAAACAACCACGCGACTGGTACTGGAGAGTGTAACTTTGAATCAATATTTTTTTCTTATCTTGTGTATTGGCAAATAATTCTCTTTTTTAAAAAACATTTTGCATAGCTATTTGCTTTTGACTACTTTGGTATATTCTCTGAAAGAATATATAAACCTTAAATTTATTGTACTACTAAGCTAAATCACATGCCAAAAGAACCCTATCAAAATTAATGTGGCCTGTTTTGTTGGAACTAAGTTAAATCCTTTACTTTAGGTAGGATTAGACTGTGTATAGCCTATTCATATTTCCTTAAAATATTTTATTATTGTTTCAAAAAGATACATTTAAAGCCCACTCCCCACAACTTCTCCCATCCCTGTAACCTCACCTTCAAAAATACAACTAAAAAAATATATGAAAGACGTTAAAAACAGTTGACTTCTCTCCCCCTCCCCTAAGACATCAAAATGTTATATAATTATATTATAATTGCTTTAACTTCTGTTAAATATAAATAAATATACTGTAGTTAAAATTAATGCCTTCCCACAAGTGATATTAATACAAACAATGTAAACATTTTTACTAAAATTCAATTCTTACAACATCACTTTTTATTTTCCATTTCAGTAACTCTTCATTTTTTTTCCTTACTGTGTTTTTTTACTGTATTTCAACAATTTTCCTCAATATAATATCTTTTTATTATATATTTAATGTTCCTATTTCTTTTATTGCATATAATAAAATCTGTAATTTATTTTAATTTCTTCCAGAGTTTCTATACACTATGTAACAACATTAGAAAAAAATTATGTTCCTGGTTTGAAAGTGTTATTTCTTGTTTAATTGTACAGTACTTACTTGGAAAGTACTTGTTGTTCTCCAGAAACTTCATTTTTGTGGCTGCCACAAACTATGTTGAATTGGTTAAGATTCTATGGAAAACTAGAGCAAAATGTGTTACAGGATGTCCCACAAAGACATTTTTTGCAGTTTAATACATTTTTCCATGTTTTCATGATAGAACAGGAACAAAAAATCATGTTACATAGTGTTATTCATCCATATCTCTTCCAATATTTTCCATATACAATTTCCAATATTTTTCATATTTCTGATGCTTCACCTTTTGTGTATCTGTGTGATTTTACCTTTTAGACTATTAACACTGTGTCAGAGGTCATTCGAGGATGTCAGATAAACCAAGACTATTTTGCTTCAGTAAATGCACCTTCAAACCCACCAAGGTACGGTAAGGAAAAATCTTGATGTCTTTTACTGTAAACATTAATAAGTGAAATAGCAAGATATTCACACGTGAAATTTCCCTGATAGAAACTTCAATGACCCCCTCAGAAATATTGTATGGCACTTTTCCAGAAGAAATAAACTTTGTAGTTAAGAGTACGAGGATCTCAGATCAAATAGTCTATTGCCAACTAGCAACAGTTACTAGAAACAATTAACATTTTTTTCATTCACTAATGGTGGTTCAACTTTTGATTATTACTAATATTTTTAGCTGTGCTCCTATAAAGAAATAATGATATCAGTTAATTTAATACAGTTCAGTGTAGGGAAGCAATGGTTCATAGCGTTTCTAGAGGAACACAGGGTCGGGAATATATTTTATTTTCGGTATTAAACATTTCACTTCTTGGAACAAAATTAGTATACATGCATGCATATATACCGCTTTGAAAAAAATAATAGATTGCCTTCTTTCCAACTTGACAGGCCTGCAATTGTGGTACTGCTTATGTCAATGGTAAATGAACGGCAACCGTTTGTGCTGCGTTGTGCCGTCCTTTACTGTTTTCAGTGTTTTTTGTATAAGAACCAAAAGGGACAAGGAGAAATCGTGTCAACACTTCTGCCTTCAACTATTGACGGTATAGAATTTTACGTAAACATTTAAATAAATGTTTAAATTTTAACGTAATTTTACATAAACATTTAAATTTAAATAAATACTTGACATTTTCCTGAAACTTTGTGATCTGTGGACACTAATATTATACCTCATTGGATTCATTTGGGTTTAAATAGGCATCTGTTTCTTGGAAGACTTTATTGATCTGTTTGAGTCAGTTATATAGAACAAATTGAAGCCTTTGATTTTCAAGACCATAAAAATTAGATGGAGTTGGGAAGGAGGGTTGAATCTCTGAGCAGTACAATTGCTGTGGGAGAAATCAACAGCTCAAGGCCATATCGGAATTTCTGGAAAGATGGTCTATTGTCTTTGTATTTAAACCAGTGGTGTCAAACTTGTGGTCCTCCAGGTGTATTGTAGTTTAGCTCCCAGAATTCCTGGCCATTGGACAAGCTGGCTAGGGCTTCTGGATGTTGGAGGCCCAAACATTTTGGACTTTAGCCCTGATTTAAATGGTCCAGATTTTAGGGTGCTCTTTAAAAATATCTTTCACCAGCATGCATAGTTTCAGAAAAACAGCATTTCCAAATGTGTGGCATGTCTGAAAGTAACAGATGGCATTTTTAGCACTATGTGTACATTTGTTTGAGGTAGGATTTTTGGTCACATTTTGATGTCATTAAATTGTGTGTCTGGTGTTATAGCAACAGGAAATTCCGTCTCAGCTGGCCAGTTACTGTGTGGAGGACTCTTTTCTACAGACTCTCTCTCAAATTGGTGTGCAGCTGTGGCATTGGCTCACGCTTTGCAAGAAAATGCCACTTTGAAAGAACAGCTGCTAAGAGTCCAGCTTGCAACAAGTATTGGTAACCCTCCAGTGTCCTTACTCCAGCAATGCACCAACATTCTTTCTCAGGTATGACATTCACATCTTTCCGTTCTCGCATAAAAGGGTGTCTTGTTAAGCTAAAGAAATAATAGTACAGTAGAGTCTCGCTTATCCAACATAAACAGGCCGGCAGAATGTTGGATAAGCGAATATGTTGGATAATAAGGAGGCATTAAGGAAAAGCCTATTCAACATCAAATTAGGTTATGATTTTACAAATTAAGCACCAAAACATCATGTTATACAACAAATTTGACAGAAAAAGTAGTTCAATACACAGTAATGCTATGTAGTAATTACTGTATTTATGAATTTAGCACCAAAATATCATGATGTATTGAAAACATTGACTACAAAAATGCGTTGGATAATCCAGAATGTTGGATAAGCGAGTGTTGGATAAGTGAGACTCTACTGTACTTTTATATCAATGTATGTTTTTCTCATTAGTTGTTAGAAAGTTATTTCTAAGTGATGTAACATGTCATTTTTTGTAGAAATTGAAATAGAATTAAATGCTGTTTCTCTAGTGTATATTATCTCCTTTCCGACAAAATGAATTATGTTGAATTCCAACTAGTACATGTGGCATACCTCATATTTGGTTGTTGTGTGCCTTTGAGTAGTTTCTAACTTATGGCTACCCTAAGGCAAACCTCTCATAGGGTGTTTTTGGAAAATTTGTTCGGGGGGGAGGGAACCTTTGCCTTCCTTTGAGACTGAGAGAGTGTGACTTGCCCAGGGTCACATCCAGGCTGAGCAGGGATTTGGTTACCCAATTTGTAATCCAGCATTCAAATGCTCAAACCAGTACACTACACTGCCTCTTATAATTCAGGTTTAGGATGAGTAAAATCAGTATTTTATTGATTACACAATATAACACGATTTTTGTTCCTGACTATAAATGTCATTTCCTAATTGGTTCTGTCATAAAAAACATGGAAAAAGATTATTAAACTGGAAAAAACTTTGTTTTTGTGGGACATCCTGCAACCCATTTTACTATAGTTTTTCAATGAATATGTCATAGAGTCTCAACCTATTTAGCATAGCTTGTGGCAGCCATAAAAACAAAGTTTCTGGGGTATAGCAACTACTTTCAAAGTAAAAACCACACAATTAAACAGGAAGTAACACTTTAAAACCAGGAACAATTTTTTTTCAAATGTTGTTGTTACATAGTATTATTGATGAATGGTACAAATGAAAACAATGTATTAGAAGGTACTAAAATGCATAAGTAGTCAAGCTTATACGCACATCTAACAGAATTGGAAGTAGAAACCAGTATGAAACCATGAAGTAATATGCAGGAAAAACATTTGACTTGTTTGCCAGCAATCTGTCCTCTAGAAAGAGAGTGACAAATAGAAATCCTACATTAACTTGACTGTTATTAAGCAGATGAAGATCAATCATGCTTGTCTTTTTTCTGTTGCCTTCGTGCAGCTTCTTACAGAAGATACCTGTGTTCCTTCGTGACCTTCAAATTGATTTTAAGTGTTCTGTCAGATTTCAGAGATGTACAAACTTTAGTGTAATTATTGTCATTGTATGAAGGGCAGTAAGCTTCAGTTGCATATGTCTTACATTCTGCATGTACTTGTGTATAAGACAACCTCATATGTACGTCTAGGGCAGGTTTGGGAGCCAAAGTTGTGAATTGTAATGACTTGTGGATACGTTGAGTCATTCTGTTTTCAGATTTTAGATTTAGAAAAATTGTCATCTTTTACCTCTCTTTTAATAGAAAAGTTTGGATACTTTTTTGATAAGAGATAAGATACACTACACATATTGACCTGTGGATAAGGTGACTGAAGGCTTTTGGCTGATTTTGTTTTAACTGAAATTTCTAGACTTATATCTTAATACATACAGTAATTGTCAAAATTCCACCTAGTTTCCTATGGGATTGTGTAGCCAGAGACTGTAAGCATACTGTTGTTTACAAGCCAGGTTTCTATTCGGGGAACAATTTAAAAGAGTAGGCATCTAGACACAATGTTGTGTATGCCTATGAACTAAAAAGTTTTGTAAAATAGATAAATTCTTTGATGCCACATGTTTTATATCTCATGCTACAGTTTGCTCTGCATAAAGATCATATTCCACAGAATAACCAGTACTTACATAACATTTCCACTCTTAAGTGTAAATATTCTCAAGGTGCCATTTCAACAGTTTTTTTATTTTAAAAAACTAAGCCCTTCATTGTACAATTATATAATAAACCTGCAATATTCCCTTATCATTTTTGGTGTATGATTTACAGGGTGATAAGATCGACAGACGGGTATGTATTGGTGCACCTGAAGCATTTTGTTTTTGGTCCCAGCAGGGTCTTTCTGCTTTTTTAACTTTTGCTGTGTGTTTTATGAAATAACTGCTTTGAGGTTTTTTCTATTTAACTGTTCTGTGCCTGCTATTCATTTTTATTCCTAATAACAACCTATCTTGTTTCCTCTGGTGTTCTTGGAAGTGGTGGTATGGGTAACTTGGTTGTTATGGGTCCTTTTTTTCTTTCCACTCGGAAAGACCTTGCACAGCCGCTGGGCACTGAATGTGGTGGACTTTTTCTTTTCTCTGTGTGGATTTAATATCACATTTGGGTGAAGTTTAATATAAGCTTAAAGACGTTAAGTAATTGGGAGAGAAATGCAGTGGTATATCCAGTTTTTTTCCCTTCAGATGTTTGTATTAAATTATGCATAATCAATATTTTATGTTGATTGTGCCAAGAAGCATACATGCTAGATCATGGGTACACTTTGAATCTTAAGATTGGTGTGGCTTATAATACATTAAGCTTTCAGTGCAAATTCTATTGAAGCCAATCATATTCAGGTTCAGTGCCACACTATACATGTCAGCTAGGAAATACATTTCATTAAGTTCACTAAGGTCAACCTTTGGATAAATGTGCAACAGATAACAATATTCATTTCTTTGCATCAAGACAGCAGGGTGCTGCCCCCCAATAAAATGAGCCTAAGCACAAAACTAGGTTGTTTTAAGCAGTCATGTACAAATACATATATGGAATGAATTAATTTGTTAGTGAATGTTTAAAGTGTTGCACATGCATGCAAAATGAAATGAGTATTGGGTTTTCTTGCTTGAAGACTTTATGGTATTGGAAGAAAAAGCTTCACAATAATTTGATGGTATTAAGTATCTCGTATTTCTTAATGCAGGCAAGACGTTTCTTAGTCTGTTATCCATGGTTAAGATGTCAAGAGTGGTACTGAGTTTTATATACACAAATCTCTTCGGCTTTCTCCTTCCCATAACTTTTTTCTTTTTAATTCTTTCAGTTTTCAGAACTGTGTATGGTTAACATTGCATCTGCTCTTGATTTGAAAGATGAAGCTTTAAAACACAGTTTGAACCATAGTTTGAAACTAATTATTACTTGATCAAACTAATCAGTATTCAATTGAGATAGAATGCAATGTATAGTTGAATGCTAACTATGTTTAAGATAGATTCTAACTTTATGACAGGGTTTAAAGCCAAGGTTAGAAGTAAGCTTAATACTTTAGTTGCTGTAGTATACAAGTAGTAACTATGGTTATAAAGGTACATAGACCCCTTCTACACTATCATATAAAATCCAGATGATCTGCTTTGATAATCTGAATCATATGGCAGTGTAGAAGGGACCCTAGATTATAATTCAACTTGCTGTAAGTAGAACATTACTAATAGCTCAGGAGGAAGCTCATGATCTGGAATGGTACCTTTTTGTATTTAACCATGGTTAAGAAATTAAAAAATCACATCAGCACTAAGAATGGAAGAAGATTATTAAATTTATTTGGAATACAAAGAGCACCTAATAAGCATGCAGGTCGGTGGTCCATGAAGCATTTAGTTGAATGTTGGATTTGATGTTAGAAGAGATTTTGGGGCTGTAATAGTGATGTCATGGTGATCTGTACTTCAAATTTAGTTTGCAGGGCTGTAATAGTGATGTAATGATGAACTGTACTTGAGGTTTTTTCTATATAAACTCTCTTAGCCCAATCTTAAAATCAACAAATAACTTGTAGCATTATCAATTACTCACTCACTTCAGTCTACCCAGCATCAGGTCTTAATATGTTTTGTGCTTATTTTGGGCTTCTCTTTCTGTAGGCAAGAGATGGTTCAGTTAGTCATTCTTAAATCTTACGTTAAAGGTGGCATATAGACAAAGCCTTTTAAACACATGATCAGATGTTTTCAAACATTGCCTGTTTAAAGGCCTGTATTAAGGGATCCTGCACAACTTATACTGGTGTAAAGATCTCAAGGTTGTATCTTCTAGTACTGCTGAATCTACAGTTGTTCAAATCCTGGGCTCAGTCTATGAATACCTATCTCTTGCCTGGGATGTTTAAGCTGGGAAGCTTCAGAAATCAGCCTGGATCATTGGTATCATTCCTGATACCAATGAAGAGGGCTTGGCATCTCTGTGGATATATCAATGACAGAAAAACAGGACTAACATGATTTTTATAATTTTCTTTGTCTTACAAGAAGTTTTGAAATTGTGTTAGTTGTGCTTGAGTGGTTTGTGCTATGGTTGCAAGTTCTGTGAGACATGCTGTTAAAACTATACTGTTATGTTAATAGCACACAATGACTTGCGTCCAAAAAAAATGTGGGTTTCAGATTCTGTTAACCATTCTTGCAAGTGTTCTTTATGCATGTGGTGAGATATTACTGATCCTGATGACACTTAACTATATTTTGTTATTGAAAAAGAAAAAATGTATAATAATTCATGACATATTAGTAATATGCTTTCTTGATACATTTAACCACAAAGTAAATTTGTGTGTCAGTGGAAAATTAAAAATAAATATTCAGAGTGAACTAAAACATGGACAGTCCTAGCAAGGAAATAGTTCTCTGGCCTCTTTATGTGTGTCTTCTTTTGTCTAGCTTTGCACATTTATGCCCTCAGTGGTGAAAACAGATGAAATATGAAACAAAAGACAATTTTTAGACATTTAGATACTGCTTTCTATTTTCCTCCTTATCCCTTCTGTACTCTTTGTTTCCTCTTCAGATTATTAGCAAACTAATATAGAGTTTTTGAAAAATATTGCAAGGCTGACTGCTAAACCCTCTCCCTAGCTGTGATACAAACCAAAATCTCTAGTACAAATAATGACAGAAAAATATAATAGCAACGCTTTTGGCTGTGCTATGAGTTAGGAGTGATTTTCATCCGGGTTGTAGTTGGAGAGGGAAAAGTCAAACTTTCATGCTCTGTGGATCCTTACCCCTAGGATTACATTTTTGAAACATAGGCTGGGCATGCTTATTTTAACTGTGTGATTAGCAAGAGTTGGTTTGGCTTTCAAATGATGTTGCCTTTTTTGGTATGTAGTTATTTTATTCACTGAAAAACTTGTGTTGTTGGTTGTCTTGGTTGTCTTCTACCATAATTTGGCATTTTACTTTTTTGGAAGATTGGGAAATATTTCAAAGTAGCAAATGTGTGAAGGAATTATAAGATTTTGTAATACAAGTGATGTTTTGTTTCCTTCCTTGTTTTCTCTCTCTCTCTAGGGAAGCAAAGTGCAGACAAGAGTTGGATTATTAATGCTGCTTTGTACTTGGCTAAGCAACTGCCCTATTGCTGTAACACACTTTCTCCACAATTCAGCCAATATTCCTTTTGTATCCTTTCAAATGCAGTGCTCCCAATGATAAGTAAGACCACAATTTATGTATGTAAACCAAAAAAGAGAGCCCTCATTTTGTGGATCAAATAGTATAATTACATTGCCATTTCCTTTAGTGGCAATGTAATTTACAGAGGTACCTGAATAAATGTATGTATTGCCCACACTTAACATATTTGTTTCCATTGCACCAGTAATAATATGTACTATGAAAATATCCCATCCATAAAATCATATTTCTCTCCCATTAATGAGTATATATGTGGCACTATTTAAGGAAAGCTTCACAAATGTAGGTGTGTTAAACCAATAGATTTCTAATTGTGCTCTTCTTGGTTTGATAGTAGTGTTGTAACTTTCTAGAAAAACAGTTTTTCATGAAACAGTTCAATAAAACTTTCTGTTCCTAAAATTATTCAGGACATTCAGTCAGCACTCCATACCCATGGATTCCACCATCCATGACTTGAAAATGTTTTAAATAAAAAGAAAGCTTGATTTTGCTTTCTTTTTGACTTTCATATCCCACACTGTGCAGATGAGCACACCTGCCTTCCCTCAAAGCCTTAAATGTGTTTTTCATGTATATTTAAAATATACATATCGATTGTTTTACATTTTGCTGGCCAGGCTTTGGGCATATAATCAGTAAATGTTTGAATATTAGATTTATGGTTACTTAGTTAAATTAATACAAATTATTTGTTAAAAATAGAATAAATTGTTTTTTTAAATGAACAAGGCTCATTCTCTCCATAAAGTATCCAAATAGCCTTAACAAAGGCTTTAGCTAACAGGACAAATAGCCGAAAACCTTGGAGAAGAGGAGCAGTTAGTCCAAGGACTGTGTGCTCTTTTACTAGGAATTTCCATTTATTACAATGACAACTCTCTTGAGAATTACAAAAAGTGAGTATATTGGGAAATAGTGTAATGCGAAAGGATCCTCTTGAGATGGGCATTTTATTCATATTCAGACCTGTTTAGTCTCATTTAATATACCTTCAAAGGCAATGAATAAAAAACAGATGGACTTCACATTAAAGCTAAGTGGGAGGGGGGAGGGCTGATACTGAAGCATTTGATGAAATTAAATGGTTGAAACCATCATGAAATGCATTGGAATTACAGGCCATAGTTTCTCTTCTAGAATTACATGGCTTTATGTTGAGTCTCAGAACTGAAGTGAAAACCCCACACAATCAGTCGTGTTTTTTCAACTACAGGTTTTCCCTTTTCCTCATTATTTTCAAAGGCCTGACTTAACTTGATCCATTTCATTTGCTGTTGTCACTGAAAAATTTAAGATATACGTTGGTGATATATCAGGCCAGTCAAAAGGAGCTAAAAACATTATATTAGATGGCTTCATCAATGGTAGGGGGAAAATAATGTTTTTGCTACAGAATCTGAAGACATCTCCATTATGCTTTATTCTCTGTATTGCCTTTGCTATTACATGCTATTAACATTTTACTTCTCCATTCTCTCGATCATTATCTTTGTTATCAGATGTTTTTCTTTCTGTCCATTCAATTAGATATATTAGTTAAACCGAATCTATAGATTTCACACTGTGGTCTGTTGCTTAAGTGTTATGTTTTCCCCTTTAGGGAGAAATTAAAGCAACTGATAGAAAAGAGGATTGGCAAAGAAAATTTTATTGAGAAATTGGGATTTATTAGCAAACATGAATTCTATTCCCGAGCGGCTCAGAAACCTCAACCAACCTTTTCTAGTCCAGACCATATGATGTTTGATCATGAATTTACTAAATTAGTGAAAGAGTTGGAAGGTAAGATATATTATAATATTTCTGCTTTTGTATTAGAAATATTATATCTTCTTAATGAATTTCAAGTTAAGTGTATAACTTATGTACAAGTTAAGTGAACATCAGCATCAATTTAAAAGTTTTTCCTGAATGTACTTCAGTGTTAAGACTTGCTATGAACCTAGAACAGATTGTTCTAATACAGAAGCTACTATAGATGTATTAGGTGATCTCTTATTAGACTGATTTGTTACTTACAATTTGAAGAAGCAATTCTGTGCAGTTAAAAGTGGGAGGTTGAGGGTTCAGGTGGGTCACAGCATGAAGAGACATAATTGTGCCAATTTCTAGTTCTATGAATGTGTTTCTGTTTCTCTTCTGACCAAATATATACTTAAAGTAATGTAGCGAATTCATTTTGTCACACAAAACTAAGCATCATAACTGTAGAAAAGATTGAAATTGATTGATAAACTGTATTTTAAAATAAAATAAAGCAGGACCTGTGTACAGGCATACGTTCTATAAGTAATAAAATGACATGTTTTGGAGGAAGGAAAGATAAAGAGAATGAAAGTGAATTTTAATAAGACAAAATGAACAGGTATGTTTTGTATAGATGCTTGAAATTAAAAAAACAAAAAACAAAGAATATTTGAATATTAAGTGGAAGGTTATTCCAGTGATATAGATTTAAGCCTCCAGTGGCACAGTGGATTAAACCGCTGAGCTGCTGAACTTGCTGATTCAAAGGTCAGCGGTTCGAATCTGGGGAGTGGGGTGAGCTCCCACTATTACCCCCAGCTTCTGCCAGCTTAGCCGTTCGAAAACATGCAAATGTGAGTAGATCAATAGGTACCGCTCTGGTGGGAAGGTAACAGTGCTCCATGCAGTCATGCCGGCCACATGACCTTGGAGACGTCTACGGATAACTCTGGCTCTTTGGCTTAGAAATTGAGATGAGCACCAACAACTAGTCTTAATGTCAGGGGGAAACCTTTACATTTACTATAGATTTAAGAGAAGTTGCTAGGAAGAAAGAAATAGCAGCATGCCTTAAAAATTACCTACTGCAAGCTTCTTTCCTGAAATATAAGGGGCAACAAGTAATTGATATTTTTCTTCAACATAATAATAAATGCATTGGAATATCTTAAGAAATATTATTACTAGAAATATTTGGGTGATTGCTTCCTTAATGCTTGCTGAAGTAGTCAAACCTAGATATCTAGGGAGAAAGCATTGTTTTTTTCATGCTAATAGCAGCAATTTCTTGTTTCTTGGGTGGCAATAATCAAGATAGAATTCATGAAACATCTGCCTGATACTTCTGAATTAGTAATGGCATCAAAAAGATACCCAATTTGATTTATGCAGTCTAACAAAATGGGCAATTCTTTTACAGGGGTTATAACAAAGGCTGTTTATAAATCTAGTGAAGAAGATAAGAAGGAAGAAGAAGTAAAGAAAAGTTTAGAACAGCATGACAACATAGTGACACACTATAAAAATGTCATACGAGTACAGGTAAATATCTTTTTGAAGTAGTAGCCATTTTCAAAAGTCATTGCTTGTCTCAAGAGCAAATCTAGACATGACATCAATCGCACTGTAATTAGAGCATGCACTTCTGTAAATAGTAAGCAGACTTTGGAAGGGAGTGATCTGGATTAACTGTTGCATATAAAGAGGTTTAACCCTTCCTCACTGCGCAAACATTTTCTTCATTTGGTGGGACTGGTGACTTAAGGCCCTTCCAGATAGGCCCTATATCCCAGGATCTGATCCCAGGTTTTCTGCTTTCAACTGGATTGTATGAGTCCGCAGTGCCAAATAATCTGGGATAAGCAGAAAACCTTGGATCAGATCCTGGGATATGGAGCTTGTCTGGAAGGGCCCTTAGAGTAGCAGTTCCCAAACTTTTTTGGTCATGGAACCCTTCAGAAACCATTTTTTCCCACAGAACCCTAAATCTTTCCTGATTTTTACTAAGCATTGTGAACCACAAAATTCTTCCTTCCCATGTAGTTTTATTTTAAAGTCTGTTTTAAATTTGATTTTTCAGATTTTTCGCAGAACCCCCACAATGCTTTTGTGGAGCCCTAGAGTTCTGCGGAAGACATTTTGGGAACCGTTGACTTAGAGAACCAGCAAACATTTCTCAGTGCAGTAAGCCATTGAGTTGATACTATGGGATTTTTGTAAATGGTATATAATGATCACATTCTAATACAATGAAACAGCATATCAGCCAGTTTATGTAGCAGTTGGCTGAAGGCAACCCATCCTTAGCTCTTCCTACTGGGAAACATGCGATATTTTGAATGGAAGCTCACATAGTCTACATCAGGGTGGAGTGCCTAATGGAGAGCCAGTATCATGGTTGACTGGCTGTCTTAGTGTTCATCCAATTGGTGGAATGGGCCCTGCAACCTCAGGTCTTCAATCACATCTTATTTACATCACTTTTACCCCGCGGCTTACAACAGTCAGCAATTATATTGCCCAAAATACATTTAATAAAACAGTAACAGAATACATAAACAATAAAACAGTACCACATTGATTAAAACTCTAATTAAACTCTATTAAACCATGAATTATAAAATTTAAAATGCATATATAGTTAAATTTGTCCACTAACACCTTCGCGTACGCCTTGATTCATGTACGCCTTGATCTTGAAATGCTTTGTCTAACACTTTGCAGACAGAACATTAACCATACTAGCAAATGTCCAAATGCCACACTTTCTGTCCAAAATTGCAAAAATGAAATCCCTTTCAACTCCATAATGCATCTCCCATCCACCTGCTTCCATTGGCTTCTCAAGTCCTTTGGAGGATTTGGGAACTATGATCGAAGCTCTTAACAGTTGTGTCTAGAGATGAGAAGCCCTGGAAAAAAGCCAGAAAAATTGGGGGAAACCATCGGGGGGACAGGAAACCTCCACCTCCCATTTTTCTGGGGTTTTTTCCAGGCCTTCCCATCTTTAGTTGTGTCACCTGGGGTTTGCAACGTGTGCCAAACTCTAATAAGGAACTGTCAATTGGGTGAAAACTGCTACCTCATGGTGCTGTACTACACATCTTAAGTTACTTTCTTGTTTCAGTTAGCTACTTCGATACTGTAGTGCCAATGGGGCAGTGAGTGAAGTGTTTCATATCCAATTTTCACCATGCAGAGCAAGGCTGGGACAACATGTGGCCTTGCATAACCCTAGTTTAGCCCAGTGAGTGATAAAAGAAATGGGAACTAGAGTACAACAGTATCTGGAGGCACACAGATTTCCCATCCCTACTAACAGAGTAATCCTAATGGATATAATTCATGTCGTGATGCAGAAATTTCCGAATGAGTCAGTGAGGATTTGCTATTATAGGTATCTTAAAGACATTTTACTGTAGTCACAAAAGAATGAAGCGCACCAGGGAACAGCCTAGAACCATTTTGAACAAAGCCACTAAACCATAGAAGTTTTGGAGAGTTGATGCCTGTTAAAAAATAGTAGTCTCTGTGAAAACTGATTTGTGCTTGCTGTGGGTCATAACAAAGTTGTATGTAAAAATCTAATTGCACATTTTAGTGGAACTGGAATGTAGTGTGTTATGTGGATAGTAAGACAGGGTATCAATGGAATCATTAATTCTTCACTACATTGAACTTCCAAGCAGTGTTATAATGGGCTTGTTGTATGTCTTTTGGGCTGTGTGGCCATGTTCCAGAAGTATTCTCTCCTGACGTTTCGCCCACACCTACGGCAGGCATCCTCAGAGGCTGTGTAGTGTGTTCTAATGTGTAGATAACCTGGCAGTGGTGCAGGCAGCTATCTCTGCATATTTTCTGTTGTGGGATCTTTGTTGTAAGAAAATTAAATATAATGTGATGTAGTGCGTAGTTCCATATTGAGCATTTAGTATTAAGTTTGCTTTAAGTTAATTTTCTTCTTAAATTTTATTTTTGAAGGACCAGGAACTTGAAGAACTGAAGAAGCAAGTAGAATCTTTGAAAATGCAAAATGAACAATTTCAGACAACAATCACACAACAAGTATCACAGATTCAGCAACACAAGGACCAATATAACCTTCTTAAAGTACAGCTAGGTACAACTGCGAGTAATGTCTTGTATAATCTTTGCAAATTATACTGCTTTGGAACCATATGAATAGTCAGTATTAGTCTGCTCCTTTATAGGCATTTGGAGTCATTCCTACTGCTTCATCAAGTTGGAATCGGGTGGTTGTAGTGTAGGGATTCTATTGTTATTAGTGATTCTGGGTAATATTCTTAAAGGATATTGGCTCAAAGGATCAAAGAACAAGAAAGAGGGCCGAAGTTGATGGAAATAGAGCAGTTATTTAAAAGAGGTAGATAAAAGCCTGGAGTATCAAAGGCTGAGAGAATAGAGATAGAAGGGTGTTAATTTGGGATTCTATAGAAGCCTCCTAAGTAACAGAATAGAACCAGGCATTAGATTCAGGAAGAGCTTGATGAGTGTCATGGAGATTAGTGGGAAGAGTAGGTTACAGACTCTTGCCATTGTTTTTGGAATATAAGAATTTGCCCTTCATTCCTAGAAATAACTGATGGGGAAAATGTTGTGGATATAAATTTATATCAGAGACCTGGTATAAAATGACGTTAGAATTATCTTCCAAAAATAGTACATCTCTTTGGAAGAAATAGTTGCTGGTATACACATGTCTTGTAATATCCCAGAGGAAATATACATTTAAAATGAATTTTGAGTCATGCTTATCTTGATGTCTTGTATCCCGAACACTGCCAGTAAGACATTTCCAAATTGAATTTACAGGAAAAGAAAACCAGCACCATACTTCTCACAGTGATGTGGCTCAAATGAATGGTGTTCAGCCAGAAGATATCAGCAAATTGCGCGATGAGATTGAAGAATGGAAACGCAAGCTTGAACTATTACAGGAACAGTTAAAAGAAAAGGACTCTTTGATTGAAACCTTAGTGAGTAAACAAAGCCTTAGAAAATGTTGGCTGTTAATACCTGATCTGAAATTCTGAGCCATTCTTTTCTTATATGTAGCACATTATATCACATTCAGAAACATTGACTTAATGCAAAAATAATTGATGTGTTGGATCCTACAGTGTTAATTGATGAAAAAAATCCAAAACAAACAAGATCTAAATTGAGTGCTGTATTAATATTAATTCTTTTTAAAATATATGTTTTTAAAAGATGGGAGAATGAAGCATCACAGGAAAGCTAACCATAATTCTTAATTTAAAATATGAAATTGTTCAGTTTTGCTTAAAATGTGTTGCAAATACTATAAATACCCATGGTGTTTGAAGCAACTCCATTAGCACGACACTGTTTTAAAAAATCCAGTTTGAAATCTTATTTCAGCGTAAATTATGTGAATTTATTTTGGATCTGCTATTTATAGGCAAAATGATAATGTTCTTTTAGATCACTTTGACAATTTCTGATCACTGACAATACCTGTTGTTGCGTCTTTAACAAGAAAATTAAGGTTCTCAGGACAGAAACTCTTTGCTAAAATTGTTTACAATCATCAAAGAACTGTGTGTTTGTTAATATCTGATATTTGCAGAAGCTCCCATCAATAGAAGGAGGAACAACAGAACAGTCTTCCCAAACCAATAAACCAAGTGGTGGCCCTGATGCTGACAATGAACTATATAAGGTCAGAAATTCTTGTTTGTTTTCTAGAGCACTTTTTGCTAAACCGTGGGTCCTAACCCAAAACGGGGTCCCCTTAGTTCATTCTTGGGGTCACGAAAAGTTTGGAAAAAGTAAAATGTTTCTGAGCATTAATTTGGACATTGACACCAATCTGTGTTTACAGTGGAGTCAGCAGAAAATGCTTTAACTGTACTTCATAAAAAGGGGAACCAGTCTATTTAGCAAGGACTTGCAAATGCTGATTTATCATCGGTGAATGTTTAGTTTTCATACCTATTTTGTATGTTAGGCCAGAGAGGGTTGTAGAAAAATTTATCAGGTGGAAAGGGGTCATGCTTGGAAAAGGTTTAAGAAGCCATAGTCAAGATGTATCTGTGGAAGGATTTATGTGATCATCAGCAGAGGTCATTCTGAATTAAATTGCATGCTTGAAAAATAGGACCTCTTAAACTTTTCCCCCTTAATTTGTCCCTTCTGATGGAAGGCTTCCACCCTGAGCCATGTTTAATGGACTCACTCTAATACAGTCTATTCAGATCCCATGCCCTGTTAACATCAGGCATTTCGTAGCACATTTCATTTGTTTCTGTTACCCCATCCTACCCAGATAGGATGTATAGGAAGGTATAACAGACTAACTTATATGCCTTTGGCAAGCCTCAAAACATCCTAATAGTTTTTTATAGCTGCAAATTGTGGAATTCCAGCAAGGTTATTTATACCTCCCTCTATAAGAGAAGGAAATTATGTCTGAATGCTGGAAATGGAAGGAGTTATGGGATCTCATCCTTCGATTCCTGCTTCCATGTCCTCAACTAAGTGAAATTTTCAGAGTTACCCACATTGCAGAAATTCAAGTTGTGTAAAATTAAGTTATTACTGTGACTAGATCTGTAGGCAGAGCTGATATAGCATAAAGTGGCCAAAAGCGTTATTTTTGG
The DNA here is from genome assembly GCF_035594765.1 of Anolis carolinensis. Classification (NCBI taxonomy): domain Eukaryota; kingdom Metazoa; phylum Chordata; class Lepidosauria; order Squamata; family Anolidae; genus Anolis; species Anolis carolinensis. The sequence continues at coordinate 43,338,057 of NC_085846.1, forward strand.
CCATCCAGTGCAAAGTCATGACACGCACATTCGTGAAGCATTTCATATTTTTCGCTTTTAAAGGTTTAAACTGTTTATTTTTAATACTATTCATACATGATTCTATTTTAATGTTTGTATATTTTAGGTTTTAAATTGTATTGAATTGGTTTTACTGTAAACCTTTTTTTTAAAACAGAAAATGCAGAATACAAATAAAAAAACAGAAAATGCAGAATACAAATAAAAATAAAAATTATAGCTAATAATAATAATAATAATAATATAATAACAATAATAATAATAATAATAATAATAATAATAATAATAATAATAATAATAATAGATAGACAGTGCTGTCCCAAGTTCAAGGTTGACATTGCTATGTTAAAAACAAGCTAAATATGTATACCTGACTAGAAGTTTTCTTTGGAAGCTTCAATTTATTGGTTGTCATATGACAACCCAAGCATCAGCCGATGGTCTGATATTTGATATATGTCATCTGTGTAATGATGACAACACACTTTAAATTCCTGAGCAGTCCCCCCAGTGATTTAAGTCATGCTTATATGGCTAACAATAACAATAGAGGTGACTTATCTTTTACAGGAAGTTGAAACGTTGAGGAGCAAAATCCAGTCACAGTCTTCAGACATCAATAAACTTCAGACTGAAAATCATGAACTGCTTCAGAAACTGGTAATGTTGTAAACTTCTTACTATAGCTTTTGTTTCATTGCAGTTCCAATGAGCTATGAACATATGTGTCACTTAGTATTGTATAATAAGTAGCCAAGGCCTGCTTGTTTATCAGTGTAGCTCTACCCAAATCACTCTTGATTTCATTGAAAATAGTCACAGATAATTATTCTGGGAAAAGAATCCTGTCCACCTCCAAACTTATTCAGTGTTCTTGGTTTTTCAGAGCCTAACTCCAGTTCCTGTATCAGGAGATGGCGGCACTGTTGTGGTCTCAAAGACAGCTGACTTGGATGGGAGGCTCTCAACACTCTTGCAGGAGACTAAAGAATTAAAGGTTGCTTTCTAATAAAAAATGCTGCAACTTTAATTACATGTTTGGTTAAGTTTTGCTTTGTTGACCTTGTTTTTGTTAGACTCCCAATTATATAACATACATATTTTCTATTAAATAAATTGTATTATTTTGTAGTCTTGGAAACATATTTTTAATCTGGATCTAAACAGAGTTTGGACTTTCTTAAATCAGTTTTTATTAGTTGGGTTGCTGCTAGCTTCAGAATTGTTTTAAAGGAAGTATAGCCAGTTTTTGACAAAGCAAAGGCTTTCTCAATAAATCGGGCGTATGGAGACTTAAGCATCCAAAAGCCAAGAAAGTATGTTTAAAAAAAATCTGTAGTTTTACTTAATCTTAATACTTTTAGTGTTAATCTCCTGAGATGTTCAAAGACATCGACATATTATGAACAGGGAAGTAGAGATATTAATTCATGCATGCTGAGAATTCCTGTTCTTCCATTTTTCTGTCCTCTTCAAACAGGGATTCAAAAATGCGTTCAGCTGTGTGCTTAAAATATTTGTTAAGCATTGAAAGAGAAATGGTCTTCCACTTTGAAAAGGGATATCAAAGACATGCCAAGATCAATAACAAGGCAGGTTCACATTCTGAATGGCTGTCTTGTGCATTTGATACATTTTATATCCAGGTATCCCCCACTTATGTGACAAATTATGGACCAGAGCACTGTCTGAAACAAAAATCATTGAAGCATGGACCCAATCTTTTGCTAGCTTTTTATGAGCTGAGAGAAAAAGTGGCACATTGTCGCAGAAGCACATGGCAGGTTGGGGAAACATGATGAATGAGTTCAAAAGAAAGTCTGTAAACCTATTGGGTGGGAGACGTACGCTATTCTCTGAAGACAGGAGCCGTTCTGTAAATATTAATTATTGAAATCACCCAGACATGATTAGCTTTAGATATATTTGATGTATTTTCTGAAGTTGGTATCAGAAGACTGCCAGCATTGAGTAAGAACCATATGTTGAACGCTTGAGTTGTAATCACAATAGAAATTGGTTGAAAAGCAGATTGATGAAAAGTGAAGGACACCTTTCTTTTTACAATTCATCTTAGTAACTTGGGAAAACATCCCAAGGTAATACTGTTAGTGATAAAACACTTGCAGATATCCCCAGCACTGACAAATTCTTATGGGGTCTTTGCTATCTTCTGCTTGAGAAAAAACTCAGTCTGAGAATAACTGCCAGTTGGAGTTGATAAAATATATTACTGAATATAAGACAACTTCACTTATTCATGACTGAAATAGTGGAGAAAGAGTATGTTGGTGCTTTTTCTTCAAACTGTATCTTTTAGATTTGCTCCTTTTTCATACAAATTGATTTGAACCTCTAGAGAAGGTTCTCTATTACCTCTTCTAATTACAATGGGTGACTTTTAGAACTAAGCAATCTTTGCGGGAGACTCCAGTTAACTTTCACAATGGAGGAATGTTGAATTTTTGCTAAACTGATAGATTACTTAAACAATGTAGCAGCGAGGTGTGCATCACTTCTAGATACGCAAGTATTTCATGCATATTATTTTTTTCCATTGCCAGAATGAACTTACAGCCCTCAATGAGGAAAAGGCATCATTGAAATTGCAGCTGGACTCATCTAATAGTACTGTAGCGATTTTGCAAAATGAGAAAAGTAAATTGCAACAAGAGTTGGCAGAATCTAAAAAAGAGCAGGATGACCTTCTGGTGCTTCTGGCTGATCAAGACCAGAAAATAATTGCATTAAAGAATAAGCTCAAGGAACTTGGAGAACCGGTAAGATGCATATTCAGTTAAAGGCATGAGGCTTGATTTGCCCTGACACGTCAATATCTGTCATTTGCTTGCAGCATTCCTTCATTCCTGAGCTTTTTATTGTATGATGGATGAAGCTCAGCTTTTTGAAAATAATTGAAATGAGTTAAATTGTGCCTGCAACGTTTGTGAAGCCTGCTGTTGCCACTATAAGGTGTAAACAGCTCTTCCTGTATGTCTCCAGTGCAAACTTGAATCTTACCAGTATTTATCTGAAGCATGGGACAAACATGAGGCTAGCCTAGTATGCCACCACGAGCTCTTTGAAGAAAGGGCAGGATAAAAAATGAACCAGTAAAGTAATAAACAAGTTACTGGGCAAAGCTGATGTCATAATATGTGCATCTGATTATAGTACAGTTTGAAATTCTGGAGAACACATTTGTTAGTCACAAAATGTGAACTAGACAATTTAAATCTTAATTGCTTTGTTGTAATTCTGGTAAAATCTGATTAAACATGGATTAACTCTATTATTATTGACACAACGACATAGTATGACACAGCAAACAAGATAGATATGCTGGATTTCGTGTCACAAAATTGTAAGTCGAACACTTCCCAAGTGTTTAGGACTGATGTATTTTCGGATGATGTGCGCAGATCCCAGTAGGGTGGCCTTTTGCAATTGGCAGATTGTGATTTTGTCAAAGTTTATTGTTTCCAAATGCTGGCTGAGATCTTTTGGCATGGCACCCAGTGTGCCGATTACCACCAGGACCACCTGTACTGGTTTCTGCCAGAGTCTTTGAAGTTCGATCTTGAGCTCCTGATAGCGGCTGAGTTATTATTATTATTATTATTATTATTATTAACAACTTTATTTATACTCTGCCTTTCTCCCCATGGGGACTCAAGGCGGCTAAAAATCCCACAGATCCTAGTTTTAACAACACAATGCAAAAAATTAAAAAGTGAAATAATGCAGTATGGATGAAGGTAAAAAGCAAAGTAATATATAATAAATGCTATTAAAATAGCCTTCAAAAATTCACACACACATACCCCGCCTGCTCTGAATCTACCTACATTTCCCCAGCAGCATGCACCTTATTCTTCCTCAAAGCCTGCTGGCAGAAGAAGGTTTTGACCTGCATATGAAAGGCCAGCAGAGATGGGGCCATCCTTGTCTCTCTTGGGAAAGAGTCTACTTAGTTGGAATTTTACCAAGACATAACACTCCCTCTTGCACAATGTGACCCTTGTTTTCCTCCCTTGCTGAAAATCTTTTCATGCTTTAACAGTCTCCTTTTTTTTATGTCAGGAGCAAGTTGAGAAATTCCAAGTTTCTTCTGGTGTGAGAGAATTGGATGTCTGCATGGGCATTCCCCAGGGGATGCCCAGATGTTTTACTATCCTGTGGGAGGCTTCTCTCATGTCCTCACATGGGAAGCTGGAGCTGACAGATGGGAGCTCACCCCGCTCCCCGGATTCAAACCACCGACCTTTTGGTCAGCAGTCCTGCCAGCACAAGGGTTTAACCCAGGCATGGGCAAACTAAGGCCCAGGGGCCGGATGTGGCCCCCAAGGCACTTACCTTAGGCCCTCCTTATTTACCCTGTCCTTTTGGCATAAGAATATGGAAGCCTGCAGCAGCTGAGAGCTCTCTGGAGTGATCTCAGTCACCGCGTGTCTCGTCCGAGCATAAGGACGGTGGAAGCAGTCCCATCCTTATGCTAAGACAGCTCAAGGAAAGCACGTGGTGACTAAGAGCCCTCTGGAGCACTCTTGGCCACCTCCTGTCCCGCATTCCTCTGAGAGCGCTGAGAGGGGTGTGACTATTACACGGTGGAGGCTATTATGTGATTAAATAATAAAAGTTATTATTGTTATTACTATTATTATTTACGTCAGTTAGCTGTTTTGATGATCTGTTGCCCAGCTAACGAATTAAATAATTGATTAAGCATTATTCTTCCCCCCTTCCTCACCCCCCAGGTTGAAGATGAAGATGATACTGAGTCTGGTGACCAAGGCGAAGATGATGAAGAGGAGGATGGAGAAGAAGAGGAAGATTAATTGTCCTCTATAGTGTCAAATATGGGAATCTTATAATGGGAATCTGACATTAACAAAATGTGATGCAAAATATGGTTAAGGAAGGATCACTAGAACTAGTCCTGAGTTTCTGATGCAGTCAAGAAATGCTTTGTAGCCAAGAATAAACTCATCCATTTTAAGTTTTATTGCACATGCAAAATGAATTGTTAATGCATTAAAGGCAGTTTTAGATGCTTTCTGAAGCATTGAAGGTAATGGCATGATAAACTAAATGTGCTGCCATTCGCATTTGTGTTTGTCATTACTTAACCTTTCTCTTTCTCTCTCTTTGATCTTTGATGTGATTAAATATGGTATAACTATGGTTTAACATCTGTCGAACTGCCGCCTATATTCAGCATGGAGAGAGAACTCATGGGCTCTTTCTTGCTACCATTTATTCAAAGTTGAAGGTAGATGGAGTGGGCAAGTTGAGAGGATTATACCTTTGGAGTTTCTTCTCAGTGGATTTCACTTGAGAGGAGCTGTCCAGCGTTGAGTGCCTTGTGCCTGAGAGGGCTGCGTTCTGTACCTCAGAAGCAAAGGAGGAGCTGAAAGAGTGTGGAAGGGTTTTCCTAAAGATTAGGATTTGGTAGTGCATTAAAGCAATTTTTTTTAAAAAAACAAAACAAAAATTCCATGCAGACATATTAGATGCTACCAGATTATCCCTTTAAGACAAACCTTTGTTCTTTTATTGAGGTCATGTGCTGATGGATAATTTATTGACTTTAATGCCCAAGAAATAGATTTTTAAAAAAGAATTATACACAGTTGCTGCATCAATTTGTTTTGGTAATAAAAATAGATACTATTAATTTTTTAGTATTCCTTTATTTGACTTCTGATTGCATTTAATCATGTTTCTTGAATGCCATTTTGTTTGGAATAGTCTTTAATTTATTATTTGAAGGTCTGACTAACTGAAATGATACCAGACATAGCATGCTTTATCAGAAACACTGGGCAATGGATACATTTGTTAGCAAGTTTGTGAAATTTCTACATCGTGTGGTTATTAACTCAGCTTTTAACACTAAGGTTAAAAAAGGCTAACACTAAAATAAGTATTTGGAATAGTTTGGGAATACTCCTATAGAAATATGTATTTAAGATGCCCTATTTTGTACCAGTATGTCAAGATACAGTTAAAATCATAAACTACGTTCCAGCTAAATAAATTGGACTGCTACCTCAACAATGTTATCCCTTTTTGGAAATGCAGATGTTCAATATGCAAAAGGTTTTCTGCTGTCACTCTTGACATTTGGTTCTATTATATTTTTCCCATGTAAGGAGAAAGAGGCTTCGTTAAGAGTGTTACAAAATTAAGACATCTGAATAATGAATTATAATTACACTGACAAACACACATTTTGATGCCTCGAATGTGAGACCTGTTTCTGGGTATGTTTGACCTGCTGATTTCAAAAGTAACACCAGTTTTCCGCTATCTGTCAGCTCTAGTTTTTGAGATATCGAACATGTGCCACATACCACTCTTCACTCCAAGGCAGTAGTTCTCAACCTGGGGTCCCCAGAAATTTTTGGCCTTCAACTCCCAGAAATCCTAACAGCTGGTAAACTGGCTGGGATTTCTTTCTGGAAGTTGTAGGCCAAAACACCTGGGGGATCCACAGGTTGGGAACCACTGATCTAAGGTAAAGGTAAGGTAAAGGTTTTCCCTTGACATAAAGTCTAGTTGTGTCTGACTCTAGGAGCAGAAAACAAACATTCTACCTCTTATGACACCCTTGCACATATTTGTATATGGCTATCATGTCTCTTCTCAACCTTCTCTTCTGCAGGCTAAACATGGCCAGTTCTTTAAGATGTTCCTCATAGGGATTCATGGTTTCTAGGCCTTTGATCATTTTAGTTGCCCTCCTCTGGACACCTTCCAGCTTGTCAATATCTCTTTTGAATTGTGATGCCAAGAATTGGACACAGTATTCCAGGTGAGGTCTAATAAAAGTGGAATACAAAGGCACCATGACTTCTCTCGATCTAGACACTAGATTCTTTCTGGTGCAGCCCAAAATCCCATTGGCTTTTTTAGCTGCTGCATCACATTGTTGGTTCATGTTCAACTTGTCCACAAAGACTCCAAGATCTTTTTCACATGGATTGTTGTTGAGCCAGACATTACCCATTCTGTTTCTTTGCATCTCATTTTTTTCTGCCTAAGTGTAGTCTCTTACATTTGTCCTTGTTGAATTCATTTTGTTTTGGCCCAGCTTATCGGTTAAGATAATTTTGAATTCTGATCCTGTCCTCTCGAATATTAGCTATCCCTCCCAATTTGGTGTCATCTGCAAATTTGATAAGCACGCTCTCTAAACCTTCATCCAAGTCATGAATAAAGATGTTGAACTGTGCTGGGCCCAGGACTGAACTGTGTGGCTTCCACTAGTCACTTCTTTCCAGGATGAAGAGGAACCATTGAGGAGAAGCACCCTTTGGGTTTGGTCACTTAGCCAATTACAGATCCACTTAATAGTAGCATTGCCTAGCCCACATTTGACTAGTTTGCTTGCAAGAAGGTCATGGGGAACTTTTTTGCAGGCCTTACTGAAATGCTCCATCCACAGCCTTCCCTGCATCTACCAAGCTTGTAACTCTATCAAAAAAGAGGATAAGATTAGTCTGACATGACATGTTTTTGAGAAATCCATGTTGACTTATAGTAATCACAGCATTTTATCTAAGTGATTACTTCTGTTCCCTTTTGTTTCCAATGCAGGACCTTTTTCTAGTGAATTTCAGTGTGCCTGAAGTGACACAATATCACTTCTGGCTGCCCTTTTGGCCAATTTTTAGCTAATTTTTTCATCTTTTTTGGTATTTAGGGGTCTTGGGGATTTGCATAGTAAGGAGAAGAAAACCTTAGTATTTTTAGGCAATTTGATCCGCTTCTGGGCAAAGAGTTGCCTAGAAAGTATCCCAACTTTTTCATTTAGTCAGCAGCATTGCAATGGAACTTTATTTGCTGCTGCTACTGTTTATGAATTTGAAAATGTGTTATTTGCCTTTTAGTGTCCTGTGTGCCAGGTCCCTACATGGCCAAGATGTGACTTGTCCTCTAACTACATTGATATATATATCTTCTTCTGAAGTGAAGTGAATAATATATATATATAGCAATTGTTTAGATGTTTCGGACTTCTGACTCTTGACGGAGCTGGTTAGGCCTCTGGGAGCTAAACCCCAAACACTTGGAAGACTATTATATTTGGAAACCAATGCTCTGGACCATCTAAACTGACAGCAGAAGTAACATTGGAGATAAAATGTAGCCCTATAATTCAGTGGTTTCAATCTGTGGGTCCCCAGATGTTTTGACCTTCAACTCCCAGAAATCCTAACAGCTGGTAAACTGGGAGTTGTAGGCCAAAACACCTGGGGACCACAGATTGAGAACCACTGCTCTAACTGGATTCTAAGGCCATCTCCCGAGGATCTTCTCAAGATGTATTCCCAACAGAGAGGTTAGCTAAGATATAGGTAAAGATAAAGGTTTTCCCCTGACATCAAGTCCAGTCGTGTCCGACTCTGTGGGTTGGTGCTCATCTCAGTTTCTAAGCCGAAGAGCCACCGTTGTCCATAGACACCTCCAAGGTAATGTGACCGGCATGATTGCATGGAGCACTGTTACCTTCCGTCGGAGTGGTACCTATTAATCTCACATTTGCATTTTTTGAACTGTTAAGTTGGCAGAAGCTGGGGCTAACAGTGGGAGCTTACCCCGCTCCCCGGATTTGAACCACTGACCTTTCAGTCAGCACATTCAGCAACTCAGCGGTTTAACCCTCTCCACTACCTGTACTGACATGGATTTGTCAGTACTGATACTTCAAGTGAGAATTACCCCCTTCAGAGACATTTGATTTCTACACATTCGTTGCTTCATTGCTTGAATTTCAATTACAAGCTAGGAGCTACAGACTTTGTTAACACAACTGTCACCTAGAGAAGGTTTCAGATTTTTACTATATTAAAACTGCATTAATGAACACTATTTTGGCATACAATCCATGCAACTTTCCACAGGGTGGCACTGTTTCCATTTCCTGAGCAAACACTACTACCCTGTTTCCCCTAAAATAAGACATCCCCAGAAAATAAGACCTAGTAGAGGTTTTGCTGAATTGCTAAATATAAGGCCTCCCCCAAAAGTAAGACCTAGCAAAGTTTTTGTTTGGAAGCATGCCCAACGAACAGAACACCACAGCAGGCAGGATCGGTAAATGTACGTACCATAAAGTGTTGTACATGGAAATACATGTAGTAACAAGAAATTCTTGATAGGATTCACAGTTTGTCTGGTTATGCTGGTTTGTGATTACAACTACTGGCCAGTATATAATAAATGTTCATTTTTTTTGTTCAACAATAAATGTGAATTCTTCATGGAAAAATAAGACATCCCCTAAAAATAAGACCTAGAGCATATTTGGGAGCAAAAATTAATATAAGACACTGTTTTATTTTCGGGGAAACACGGTACTACATTTGGACTTTTAGAAACACAGTATTTTCTTTTCAGCAATGTAGCCAATGCTGGCTTTTTTAAACTGCATGGTGAAATATGATTATAAAAATAGCACAAGTAATTGCTTGAAAGAGCGTGGCACTGATCAGTGTGAGCGATGAGAAAATGGGAGACACATATATACAATATAATTTACAATAATATATAATATTATAATATATTGTATAGGGAGCCCCAATGGCGAAGTGTGTTAAAGCGCTGAGTTGCTGAACTTGCAGACCAAAAGGACACAGGTTCAAATCCCAGGAGCGGAGTGAGCGCCCGCTGTTAGCTCCAGCTTCTGCCAACCTAGCAGTTCGAAAACATGCCAATGTGAGTAGATCAATAGGTACCGCTCTGGTGGGAAGGTAACGGCGCTGCATGCCGTCATGCCAGCCACATGACCTTGGAGGTGTCTACGGACAACGCCGGCTCTTCAGCTTAGAAATGGAGATGAGCACCAACCCCCAGAGTCAGACATGACTGGACCTAACGTCAGGGGAAACCTTTACCTTTACCTAATATATTGTATATGCATATAATATTAATAATATTATTTTGTAATACAATATACAGTAGAGTCTCACTTATCCAACATAAACGGGCCGACAGAATGTTGGATAAGCGAATATGTTAGATAATAAGGAGGCATTAAGGAAAAGCCTATTAAACATTAAATTAGGTTATGATTTTACAAATTAAGCACCAAAACATCATGTTAGACAACAAATTTGGCAGAAAAGGTAGTTCAATACACAGTAATGCTATGTAGTAATTACTGTATTTATGAATTCAGCACCAAAATATCACGATATACTGAAAACATTGACTACAAAAATGCGTTGGATAATCCAGTATGTTGGATAAGCGAGTGTTGGATAAGTGAGACTCTACTGTAATACTAATCATACAATATAATAATATTAATTATATATTATATGTTACATGTAATATTATTAATAATATTACAATATATAGATATAGTACAATATGGTAATTTATTGCCAGTATTGTGCTATGCTAATAATATAATATTGTATGTAAATTTAATTTGTACGCCGCTCTGAGTCCCTTTCGGGGAGAGAAGGGCGGGATATAAATGTATTAAATAAATAAGGGCTCTTCTACACTTCTAAGTCTGAAGAGTAGAAGTCTTTTGCTCATCAACCATCTCTTAAGACGTCAACTCTCCCCATTGGAAAAAATGATGAATATAGATTCTGAGTATGCTCAAATGTACCCCAGAAGAGAACCATGGGGCCTGCTGTCTTCCCATTTTATTCCTGCCTCCTAAATCTTTGCAATGCCTTGGACATTTCCAATTTGGTAGTACTGTACAGCTTGCATGAGGTGCCTAGTATGATATACCAATACAATATTGGCTGTTGCAGACAGTTACATATGAATGCATACATATACACGTACACGTTCATTTATTATCAAAGATTCAGGATTGCAAGCACTGCTTTTGTAGGTTTTCCGTACTAGTGGATCAAATTGTATGAAAAGGTGTAGCCTCCCAAACTACTTTATACCTTTCTAATAAAACATTGCAATGGAAAGTAACTTGTTTACTGTGCAGAGAGGCTTTCCTAGGTGTGAGGTGGCTGAAAAGCAGAAAGTTGGATCTAAATCTCAAATTGCTCATTTTCCTTCCAGAAAGGGCTTAATGGCTGGAATTCAGGGCAGCTGAGCAAACATTAAACAGAAAGGAAATAAAATGTTGCTATAGCACACACACACTCACACACAGCTAAAACCCCACTACACCCATTTTCTGAATGCTTCTTAAAGCTGCCCAGGATTCTTAAACGAGACAAACCAAGTTTATGGTGAATTACCGTGTTTCCCCGAAAATAAGACAGTGTCTTATATTAATTTTTGCTCCCAAAGATGCTCTAGGTCTTATTTTCAGGGATGTCTTACTTTTCAATGAAGAAGAATTCACATTTATTGATGAACAAAAAAACCCCGAACATTTATTATATCCTGTACAGTAGTTGTCATCACAAACCAGCATAACTAGACAAACTGTGAATCTTATCAATAATTTCTTGTTACTACCATTATTTCCATGTACAACAATCTATGGTATGTACATTTACCAAAATTGCATGCTCTGGTGTTCTGTTTGGCGGACATGCTTCCAAACAAAACCTTTGCTAGGTCTCACTTTCGGGGGAGGCCTTATATTTAGCAATTCAGCAAAACCTCTACTAGGTCTTATTTTCTGGTGATGTCTTATTTTAGGGGAAACAGGGTAGTAGTATTGGGAATATGTACAGACATGTTCGTGTTATATACCCACTGCAGCCAGTGGCGAAAGACAAGTGAGCTCCATTCTGTAGGTGTTAGGGTTCATACTACCAGAGCCTATAGCAATGCCATGAAAAATACTTAGACTTTATTAGCATGAATAGAAGCAGCACTGGCCTAGCTAAGTGAAAAGTATGGCTTAATTAACTTGGGCTAAACTCAATGATAATTCCACCTGGAATAAAGTCATTAAAACCAAAACCATTGGGGGGTGTGCAAACTTTTTAAGCTACAGCCAGTTCATGGTCCCTCAGCCTGTTGGGGAGCCAGACTGTAGTTTGAAAAAGACATTAATGCATTCTTATGCACACTGCATATGTCTTATTTCCAGTGCCAAAAAAAATCCCATGAAAGAACAATCTTCTATATTTATAAAAATGTCATGTTTGTTTTTTGGGACGCACATAAACAAAAACCACTGGGTGAAATCACACCAAATTTGGCCACAATACACCTAATAATCCAATGTGTGACCATCACCCAAAAAAACCAAAACAAAAAAACCAGAAAGGACTTAAAAACCCCCAAAAGCAAGAAGATGTTACAGCACATGTGCAAAAATGATTGTCCTGGCCCCGCCCCCTCTTGCTCGAGGGAAAAAAATGCTGAATAGCCTTGCAGCTTCAAAGCCTGGCTGCTTCCTATCTAGGGGGATCCTTTGATGGCCTACCTGAATAGTACTGAACAGCCTTGTAGCATCAAAGCCTGGCTACTTCCTACCTAGAGAAATCTTTTGTTGGCCAACTTGCATAGCATTGAATAGCCTTGCGGCTTCAAAGCCTGGCTACTCCTTACCTAGGAGAATCCTTTGTTGGCCAGCTTGAATAGCATTAAATAGCCTTGCAGCATCACAGCCTGGCTGCTTCCTACCTAAGGGAATCCTTTTTGGCCGGCTTGAACACCATTGAATAGCCTTGCAGCTTCAAACCCAGGCTGCTTCCAAATATTATGAAATAATATATATTAAATACCAGCACTTTCTCATTACAGTAGAGACTTACTTATCCAACATAAATGGGCCGGCAGAACGTTGGAGGGCCACGAAGCATATAAAATACAATAAAAACATACACACAGCAGATAAAGTGTTTATGCACTTTATTAAAGCTTTGGATATTGTGTTTTATATGCCTGACCCTTTTTATCTCCAGTGGCTGATGCTGTATTATCACTCATTCGTTCTGATTTTATGTGTTTTATTGTATTTTTAAAATGTTTAAATTGTTTATTTTATTTGATTTATGTTATTACTGTTTTTGTTTTGATATTCGTTGTAATTGCTTTATTGTGTTTTGTTTTGGGCATCGCCCCAAGTTAGCCGCCCCGAGTCCCTTCGGGGAGATGGTGGCGGGATAGAAAAATAAAGTATTATTATTATTATTATTATTATTATTATTATTATTATTATTATTAATATCAATAGTCAGGTGCAGTGAGTGTATTCAAAATTGGAGGCAAGGTATTTCGACTTTACCCTCCCCGCAAGGGCATGCTCTATGTTCATATTCAATGCCTTTGTACCTACCCTCTAGTATGGCTGATTTGAGTGCATTAAATTTGGCCCAACTAAAAGCAAGGTGAAACTTTGGGATATTTAAGTTTTCTAGATATTTGGCACCTCCTAAAGAATTAAATGTTAGGCCTAACCTCAATGGGGAGCATGGGGAGCATGCCAGAGTCATTGAGGTCTGTTTGTCTATGTTACCAATTTGTTCTGCTAAGATCTTCATGGTCTCAAGACCCCTCAGTATGTTCTCTGAAAGCCCCATCTGCCTAAATTTCTTGTTTGTTTTTTAAAATAATTTTTTATTCAAGCTTTTTCAAATAAACAATGACATAGACATGGACATATAATAAAGTAAAATGCAAAATTGAGAGCAGGGTTGAAAATGTGAAAAAGAAAGGAAAGAGAGAGAGAGAGAGAAACCAAAAAGAAAAGAAAAAAGAGAAATCAAAAGAAATAACACTAAAATTGACTTCCATCTATTGCATGGTGACGTTAAGGTTCTTTTTTCTTCATAACTTCTCAGATTTATTCTGGTAGTTTGGTCCACTCCTATTGGGCTCATTTTTTATTTTTGCATACTTGGATCTCATATGATAATTCTCATTTTTTCCTCTCTTAAGTAATTTTAACCAATTCCCAGTTGGTTTCCTTTCCTGGACGGCCTTGGCTATTCTTTAGCAGGTATGTTAATTTGTCCATATTCATTATTTCTAATATCTTATTCATCCAGCACTTCATTTTTGGAGTTTCTTTATTTCTCCAGAATTTGGCTAGGGTCATCCTTGCGGCGGTAATCAGGTAATTAAATAGTACATCTTTGTTTTTGTCTTTTTCTATATCTAACATTCTTAATAACATAATTTTAGGGTTCATATTTATTCTAATTTGTTGCATCTTTTGGATTTTAAGATTTATTTCTTTCCAAAATGTTTTGACTTTATTACAAGTCCACCAGCAGTGGGCCCGGGCTGAGGCGCAAGCTGGAGAGCAAGCCAGCTGCAACCAGCTGCAATGAATCACTCTGACCAGGAGGTCATGAGTTCGAGGCCCGCTCGCAGCGTGTGTTTGTCTTGTCTTTGTTCTATGTTAAAAGGCATTGAATGTTTGCCTATATGTGTAATGTGATCCGCCCTGAGTCCCCTTCGGGGTGAGAAGGGCGGAATATAAATGCTGTAAATAAATAAATAAAATAAAATAGAAGGTTCCAACTTGCTCACCACATTTCCAGCATTTATCTGATGCTTCTTTATAACATTTTGAGATATTTTGAGGTGTTAAATACCACCTGTAGAATAATTTAATCCAATTTTCTTTCAGGTCTGTTGCATAGGTGTATTTGAGTCTTTGGTTCCACGCTTTTTCCAACTCTTCTAATTTCATCGTTTCCCTGATATTTTTAGCCCGTTTTATCATACATTCTCTTATTAATTCAGTTTCTGTTGCCCATTCTAATAGTTTCCCATACAATTTTGTTCTCTAATTTCATAACTCGGTCCCAAAAAAATCTTTTTCTTCAAACCCCAATTTTTTTATCCTTATTGTAAATTTCTTTAATTTGTCTAAATTGGAACCATCCTATAGTAGGGAATTTTTGGCTAAATTTCTTGTTTAATGCTTTGATTTGGTGGGATTGGAAGAGGTCTTTTTGAATCAAATATGTATATCCCACTTCAGGCCCTTTATATACCCTCTCAATCCAATATCCTAGGGCCCTCCTCCAAGCTATTGCAACTTCTAATAAGATGGACTAGAATAAAGTGCAGTATCTGGGTATAGGTGGAGGAAGTGGACCGCTGAGAAGGCCCTCTCCCTCGTCCCCACCAACCGTGTTTGGGACGACAGTGAGAGCGAGAGGAGAGCATCCCCAGCAGATCTCAAGGATCGTGCAGGTTTGTAGTAGGAAATGCGATCATAAAGATTAAGCCGGACCCAAACCATTTAGAGCTTTATAGGTGATAACCAGCACCTTGAATTGGCCTGGAAACTTATCGGGAGACAGTGATTATGTTATATCCCAGCCAGCTAAGGCATCGGGGCTTGTATTGCTTCCAGATATGAACTTTGAAACGGATGATGCTGAGGAGTTTGCAAACATTTTCCCCTCTTCGGATGAGCCTGCAGTTGCCTGGGGAGGTTGACTCTGGAGAGTCACTAATTGGGGAAGATTCTGCTACTCCCTCCTCACTGCCAGAACCAGATGGTGTTGACACAATTGAGGATGGGAGTTTTAATCGTAAAGATTTTGTTGCTAGAGAGAGAAGTTCAAAACAGGGAGTTCGGAGAAGCAAGAGATTAGCTTCCAGGTGGGATAATGGCTAGTGGTTCCCATGAGAAACTTTTGGAAGTATCTTACTCCTTAATTACAGGCAGTTTG
Organism: Anolis carolinensis; assembly: GCF_035594765.1. NCBI lineage: Eukaryota > Metazoa > Chordata > Lepidosauria > Squamata > Anolidae > Anolis > Anolis carolinensis. The sequence continues at coordinate 43,353,665 of NC_085846.1, forward strand.
AAGTCTGTTAAAAGTGTTTTACTCAGTAGGTTAGTGGCGGTGTCAACTTTGAATTTCCTTGAGAAAGGTTTCCCATTTCCAGCTCTTGTTCACCACCAAGCCAAGTTTCCAGTTGGGCTGTGCCTTGAGTAGACCTTGACTTTAACTCAGTTGCGTCTTTGTTCCTATTGAACCATGTTACCTTGTTTGCTACGAAGGATTTTCCAGCGGATTTGAATCCTGTTTATTCCAGTTTGCTTCCTTGTTTCATTACTGGGATATCCTGCCTTCTCTGGAGAGAACTATCGGGTTCTCATTTGTGGATTATAATATTGGACCTTTTCCATTACCCAGCTGGAACCATCATTGACTTTCTATAAAGAACTATTTCATACTCAGACTCTATACCTATTTTCCTTTGGATATATAATTGCTTTAATAAAGATATTGTGTGTTATATTGACTCCAGGGCCGGCCCCACCATAGAGGCCACGTGACGCCGCCGCCTCGGGCGCAGGTCCCGGGGGGCGCCGTCAGGCTGGGAGGGAGGCGGGGCACCGCTCTGACGGTGCCCCGCCGCCCGACCAGTGCGCCTTGGCCTTGTGGCTCCCTCTTTCGCCGCCCGGGGAGGGGAGGAGGGATCCCCTCCTTCCCTCCCCGGGCGGCGAAGCCTGCTTCTTTCGCCGCCCGGGGAGGGGAGGAGGCATCCCCTCCTTCCCTCCCCGGGCGGCGAAGCCTGCTTCTTTCGCCGCCCGGGGAGGGGAGGAGGCATCCCCTCCTTCCCTCCCCGGGCGGTGAAGCCTGCTTCTTTCGCCGCCCGGGGAGGGGAGGAGGCATCCCCTCCTCCCCACCCCGGGCGGCGAAGCCTCCCTCTTTCCAACCCTGGCCGCGCCTCCCACGCTGCGTGGGAGGCGGGGCCAGGGCGAATAGCATGGGAGGCGGGGCCAACACTGGCCCCGCCTTCCACCCAGCGTGCCCTGGCCCCGCCTCCCACGCAGCGCGGGAGGCGGGGCCAGGGCACGCTGGTTGGGAGGCGGGTCCAGGGCGCAGGAGGCGGGGCCGGCGGGGGGCGCTTTTCAGCGCCCCCGCTTAATATTTAAATTTATCTCCGACCGGCCCTGATTGACTCTTGTCTGGTTTTCGAGTGCTCATGCTGCCTTGGGGTGCAACAGATTATGTAAGACAATTACCTTTAAAGGGTCCTGGCTCAGGAGGGGAATCAGGCCGAAAAAAGTCTCATGAGAGATGCAAAAAGCAAAGTTTATTTTCCCCACAGCTGTGAGAAGGTGAACAGCTGTACACCCCAAAAGGTTTGTACTTGCAAATGGCTGCCGCCACATGTGCGTAGCAAACAAAGAATTTATACCTTTGGCTTATCTAAAATTGACCCATGGCTGAGGGTCTTCCTCACCTTCCACACCCACTTAGCATAAGTGATACCTGTGACCTCACTTCTTGATTTCAAGCTAACTTTTGGTCTTGGAACTTTCTGGAGAAAGGCACCAGCTCACAGGAAGGGAGGGGCATATGCAGAGGCAAAGCTACATAGGCAATAGTTTATTATTTTCTGGATTATGGTCCCTTCAATTCCAAAAAAGGAAGGATGGAAGAGAGAAATGGAAGTCAAGGGAGGGAGGGATGGAGGGAAGAAGGAAGACAAGAAGGAATGGAGCAAGGTAGGGCAGCCTGGAGGGAGAGGACTAGTGGACCCTCGGGCCGGACTTTGGTCATGCCTCATTGTGAATTACTACTTGTTTCCATGGGCCTATTCTAGGTATGACTACGGTTGGTTGTAGCCCTCTGGTTGCATAACTAGTATTGAAAGGGCTGAGTGACATTTCATGGAGATAATCTGGAGATAAGCAAATACTTACACAAACCTGCTATTACAAGATCACTTGCAATAGACAAACATGAATGGCAGCTGTATTTCCAGTTCAGGATTATACTGCTCACTCTCCAGTCATAATCCGCCCTAAGGGCCCTTTTATACAACACAATGATAGTAATATAGTCCATGTTAGCTAGCATGCCTGGATATTATGGAATCCTATTTGATGAAGCACTAGAATTCTAAATATTCCTCTCTAAACTGCAAATCCTAGGATTCTGTAAGAAGTGTCTACTACAGCTGCAGCCCAACCTTCATTCTTTTACTCAAAATACTCAAGGTGAGCTAGGAAGGTGTTCTGTCTCAAGCAGGAGATGTCTGTTGGGATATATGCACTCAGTTCTTAGGCCATATACTATAAACACTCCAAGCTACATGATAGATACAACTGATTTACTGGGAAATATAGTTAATCCGCTCCCATCCTATTCACTGAGGATATGGAATACACCAACATCCTGCACTAAAATGGACTACAAGCCATCAAAATACCATCTTGAATGAGACTATACAGCAGATCTAGCTACCAAACTCTGACACTTTATACTTACTCATGACATTTGGGAATATGTATTATTATTAGTCGGGCTGTGACGCAGTTGGTTAGTAGCCATCAGCAATAAATCACTATCGAGAGGTCATTGGTTCGAAGCCCAGGTCGGGATTAAGCTCCCAACCTTTAATAGCCTAACTCGCTCCCCACCTAGACAGTTGCGTCTGTGAGGAGAGAATCTAGGTACCGCTTAATGCGGGGAGGCTAATTTAACTTAATTTGCAACACTATAAAACTGCCAGCAGCGTGCAAAGAACAATGAGGAAGTACTATCATCAAAAAGGACTCGGTGTCACAGTGGATGATGAAGTGGCAGCTCCTCCTGTGGCCAGAATCGGGCATACCCTCATGAAGCCGAAGCTGGAAAATGTTAAATTGCCTCTATTGTCTGTCTGTATGTTGTATGCCTAATAATGGCATTGAGTAGTTGCCATGTATATGTGCATTGTAATCCACCCTGAGTCTCCTTCAGAGTGGAAAGGGTGGAATATAAATACAGTAGAGTCTCACTTATCCAATACTCACTTATCCAACATTCTGGATTATCCAACGCATTTTTGTAGTCAATGTTTTCAATGTATTGTGATATTTTGGTGCTAAATTCGTAAATACAGTAATTACTACATAGCATTAATGTATAATGAACTACTTTTTCTGTCAAATTTGTTGTATAACATGATGTTTTGGTGCTTCATTTGTAAAATCATAACCTATTTTGATGTTTAATAGGCTTTTTCTTAATCTCTCTTTATTATCCAACAGATTCGCTTATCCAACGTTCTGCTGGCCCATTTATGTTGGATAAGTGAGACTCTACTGTACTGTAAATAAATGAAATAAATGTACTTCTAAGTCATTGGCTCTGTCATAAGCAACCAGCCGGCACCATAGTATGCAAACATCTTCATAACTGACCTAAAACAGCACTTTCTCGCTCATGCACTCAAAAAACTCTACCTATGATTTCATAATTGTAGTTCGGCCACAAAGAAAGCAATCACTTGAGAAGTTCCATCAGGATTTCAACAGCTTCCATGCTAATATCAAAATGAATCCTGAATAATTCAGACAGCAAATTCACTTTCTTGACACCAGTGTACAACTGCACAATAGACTTCTAAACATCACACTCTACTGAAAATACATTGATTACTGTGCTTATTTGTATGCCTCCAGTTTCCACCCAGAACACACTACACAATCTATTGCTTACTGCTGAGCCATCCAATTAAACCACACCCACTCAGATCCACAAGTCTCAAAACTCTTGGGGCCTTATCACACCACTCCTTTATGCTGTGTTATTCCAGTTGAAATCCACTCCAGCCATTCACATGAGGGCAGCTGATTGTTGATGTTCTTTATCGCATCCATGCCACATTTACTCTTTAACAGAGTCACTGATTTCTTTCTACATATTCCCTACACTATTGAATATGTAGAGATCATAAATATGTAGCCAGTCACAAATGCATGTCTAGGTGATGCATTTATACCTACAATTGTAATATCCAGACATTATTGAATAATTATCTGTGTAGTATTTTGTGTAGCATTAAGATCCCCCCCCAACACACATCCCGGATATGTCTAGCTCAGTGGTTCTCAACCTGGGGTCCCCAGATGTTTTTGGCCTTCAACTCCCAGAAATCCTAACAGCTGGTAAACTGGTTGGGATTTCTGGGAGTTGTAGGCCAAAAACATCTGGGGACTTAGGTTGAGAAACACTGGCTAGCAGTTCTTTTGATAATTTACCTATTTTTTAAAAAACATAGTTTTTATTGATTTTCCAGAAATTTAGGGAATTACATTAGGGGGGAAAGGAGAAAGAAAGGAAAAATGAGAAAAAAGAAAAGAAAAATAAAATAAAATAAAAATTACACACAGCCAGCAGACAGCAAAAAAAAGAAAAAGAAAAAGGGGGGAAAGCCAAAAAACAAAAAGCACACCAATAACTTCCGGTCGTTTCCACAGGGGTAGTAATTCATTTACATTATGCTATGAATTTTCTCTGCCCATATCCCAGCATATTCCCGGTCCGACGCATGTCTATCGTTGCTCTGGCTAACTATTCAAAATTAATTCGATGTTTCCCTTGTAAAAAATTTTTTTACTGGTGACCAGTCCGTCCTTTTTTTTTTTTTTGGTATAATCTTCAGTAAAAAGGTATCCATGTCCATGTATTCCCTTAATTTGGTGATCCATGCGTCTTCCGATGGGATATCTTTCCAACGCCATCTTTGAGCTATTAAAGCTCGAGAAGCTGCTGTTATGTGAAAGAATAATATATCTTCATTTCTTTCTAAGTGAAAGCCAGTAATATTTAACAAGGTTTAAAATCAAAATTCTTATCTAAGATTCCTTTTGCATAATTATGTATAATTTTCCAGAAGCCTTTGACCTCTTTACATTCCCACCATACATGTAAAAAAGTCCCTGTTTTATTACTGCAATTCCAACATTCTTTTTTCTGGTTTTTGTAAAATTTAGATAATTTCTGGGAGGTTAGGTACCATCGGAAAAACATTTTGTACCAATTCTCCCTTAATTTGAATGAGCTAGAATATTTCAGTTTAGTTTTCCACAATTTCTCCCAATCTTCAAATTGAATTGGGTGTCCCACACCCTGTGCCCATCTAGTCATATTGTCTTTTACCCCTTCGGATTCTGTATTCCACTCAAGTAGTTTTTGATATAAAATCTTGATGGTTTTGTTTTCTCTAGACATTATTATGTCCCACATGGTTTCCCGACCCATAAAGTTGAATTTTTTATCTTTTGCGTAACTCTCCGCTATCTGTCTGTGTTGGTACTACGTTAGGCTAATAATTTTGATAATTTACCTATTGAAAGCATACAGGGTAATTAATTCACATACTAAATTATCATGCACAGTTTTCAACAAATCCTTTCCACAAAATGTACTAAATGTCTAAGGGCAAATTTGATATGCTGTGAGAGGTCAGCTTTCCAACATCCTTGTTAAAAGCAGCTACAGTGTTTTGGATGGGACTGCAATGCTGGAGGCATGAGATCTTTCTCCTCCCAACACTGGACATGCAATTTCCTTAATTTGCATCCTCTTTCACCCACATCTCATTCCTCATGGAGAGAGATAAAATACAAAAGAGAATATAAGTGAAAGAAAAGGTGGATTGATAAGACAAGGCAAATCAACAGGGAATTCCCAAACAGTATTCTGAGTCACTGTATCTTGTTCTTTTGCTCTATCTGTGCTAAAGTCCACTAGGCAGCACTGATAGAGTGAGCATCTGACTCGTTCATAATCAGACTTAAGTAAAAAAATCAAGTCAGCTCTGCAAAAGACTTGCAATATTTCCTGATTCTGTTGGGGGACTGAAACAAGTAGGTCAATTTATATGGCCGGAAGTTACACAATTCGACTATTATAGTCTGGTTTAATTCCTATGGCTGCATCCTATGGGATTCTGGGAGGGTTTTTAAAGAATCCTCAGCCAGAGAGCTCTAGTGCCAAAATACAAAGCCCATGCCATGATAGATAAAAGTATCAAGGTAAAGATAAAGGTTTTTCTTTGATATTGAGTTGAGTCCAATCTGACTCTAGGGGGTGGTGCTCATCTCCATTTCTAAGCTGAAGAGCCGGCGTTGTCCGTAGACAACTCCAAGGTCATGTGGCCAGTATGACTGCATCGAAAGCCATAACCCCCTGACGGAGTGGTACCTATTGATCTACTCACGTTTGCATGTTTTTGAACTGCTAGGTTGACAGAAGCTAAGGCTAACTGCAGGAGCTCACCCTCTCCCCAGATGCAAACCTCTGACCTTTCAGTTCAGCAGCTCAGCGGTTTAATCCGCTGCACCACCACGGGCTCCAAAAGTATGAAAGGACTTTCAAATTTTCATTTAGTAGTTAAGAAGGTTAATATTCATGACATTGACATATGCGTGTGAATATGAGCTTCGTTTAAGCTGAACTTTAAAGGAGGTGGCTCCTTTAAAATGTGGACCCCAAAGAAGGATCACTGTTCCGCTGACATGGAAGTTACTAGCTGCCTTTGATCACAACTGAGATAATGTGTGGGGCAAGGGATCGACAGGTTTGTTGGTAGCAAAATACATTATACTTTTCTATATGGTTCCTTGGTATATCTCAGTATTACTGTATATCCTTAGACTCCAGAATCAAAGCAGTTGGTATAATACCTTCATCAAAACTATTGTGGACATGGATTGTAACTATTGCTGCCAGATACCTCTTAACAGATAAAGTGGAAAATCATCGTATTATCTCACTTTGCTACTTGGTGAGCAATATTAACTGGCACGCCACTTCTTTTTGCTTATTTTTCTGGTATTGATCAAATGTGTTAAGCCCCTTTAAGAAATTATCATGTTTGCCATATGTGCAAACTGGTAGTGACTCACAATACAATAATATAACTAGCAATGCCATAACACTACGAGCAGAGGCAATAGCCAATAATAAGCATTTTTGTATGTAAACCCTCAAGCACTTCAAAAATGAAAACCAGAACATTTGTGGCCAAGTAATATGAGAGTGTGATCAAGATGACAAAAGTCACGAATGAGGAGCTACATAATAGTTTGGAGGCCACAGCAGTTTGTTTTTGCCTAAGCCTTCTGGGAAGACTAGGACTCCTCCCTCTCCGAATTAATGGCAGGCAAACTACTTTTGTACTTTGCTCTCACTTTACAGCAATCACTTTATTTATTTATTTATTTATTTATTTATTTATTTATTTATTTACAGTATTTATATTCCGCCCTTCTCACCCCGAAGGGGAATCAGGGCGGATCACATTACACATATAAGGCAAACATTCAATGCCTTTTAACATAGAACAAAGACAAGACAAACATAGGCTCTGAACTGGACTCGAACTCATGACCTCTTGGTCAGAGTGATTTGTTGCAGCTGGCTGCAGCTGGCTGGCTGCTCACCAGCCTGCACCACAGCCCGGGCCTTTGAGAAAAGTGAGAGGAGGAAAGAGAAACTGGGGCATTTTAAATGCAACTGAGATGATGGTTTGACAAAAAATACGAGGGTTATCCAGAAAGTAGATTACGTTTTGGAATTAAAAATGAACAAAGTATAGGAGAAAACATTTACCATATGTAGTTGAAAGCCACACCCAAATACCACTTCTCAACATAGTCACCATTCAAATCTAGGCACTTATCATAGCGATGAATGAGCTTGGCAACTCCTTCCCCACAAAACTCTGCCGCTTGCATCCTCAACCAGCCGGTCACCCCTTCCTGCAGCTGCGCATCGGTGCCAAAACTCTGTGTTGAGGACGTGGTGGTCCACTGCATCCTTATGCAGAAATGATGGGGGAGGAAGACACAGTAGCTGAGAGCCCTCTGGAGCACTCTCAGCCACCGCATGTCTTGCCCTCCTTCTGGAATAAGGATGGTGTGAATGGCCCTGTCCTTATGCCTAGAGGACAGCCTGAGGAAGGCATGTAGCAGCTCAGAGCCCTCCATAGTGCTCTTGGCCATTGCCTGTCTCACCTTCCTCCTGGCAAAATGCTGAGAAGACAGCCCGAAGATTGAGGGAGGAGGAGCAGGGCAGTTGCCATGTGTCTCGTTTTGCCCCCGGCATAAGGATGGAGCGAGCAACCTTGCCCTTATGCCAGAAGGACAACCTGAAGATGACCAGGACCCTGTCCCATCCCTCCTGGCCCCACTCTTTCCCAGCCCCCCCCCCCATCCCAGACCCATCTGCAAAGATGCAACCACCAAAGACTCAAAGAGGAGATCTTTTACTTTTTTTCTTTCTTCTTCTTCACTTTAGATGGTAGTGTAACTTAGTTTATAATATATGCGATAGAGGCTTAGATGTTGGAGGAACAATAACAAGTTTATTCAGGCACAGAGCTTAGTGGTTACAATGGTTGTTTCTCACTTAGAGGCACTTTCATTAACAGTTACAATACTAGAATGAGGTGAGTCAAACTCCCTAAAGTGTCACTTATTTTACTTAAAGTAGTTAGAACTTCTTCCTCTGCCACTTTTAAACCACAGTCACCCCTGTGATATACGATCACAAATTCTCTGTTCCTTACCAGGACACAGACTACATAAATAAGTCACCAAACTTATTTTAAACTGACTCAAAATGAACAATTGAGTCTCCTGGATCCCCTCAACCTAGGATCAATCTTCCCTGTGCCTCATCAGAGCACAGACTGAATCCCTTTTTTAAACACTGCACTTCTTCAACAAAACGGCAGTTGGCTCCGCCTACTTCTCCATGGCAACCAGCCTCTGAGTGCTGAGATGCAATAACTGTAATACTTACCCTTTTAAAACACAAACACACAATTAAACATAACATCTGTAAACCAAAAATTCATACTTCATTACACCATCCCACCCAGCGCATGCCTGGTGACCCTTCCTCCCAGCCGGGCCCTCTTGGCCAGGCCCACAATGCGTCCCCAAAGCAAAAACATTTGTCCATGCCTGTCCTAGATTAAGATGTTTTTCTCTCATATGCCTGGGTATACAACCTATGCTCCCGGGATGTTATGAGCCACCACTCTCATTCTCTTGGTTCTGGCAAAACTGTCTAATCCTAATGGGAATTGTACTATAACAACATCTGGGGGGCTCACCTCTGGGAACCAGATTGTTCTCTGTGATAGTATTTAGTTTCATATTTATTTCCAAGAATGTAGAAACTTGGAATTTCCAGACTTATTTCCAGAGCTGCGGGCATTTCGGTTCATAGGAAAGTCTTACAACTCACAGAGGTCATAAAAATCCTGTGTCTTTGAAGCAGTATTCAGAGAGGTACTGCAATTTTGCATAATGTTTACAGTTCTAGTCTCACGGAAAGTATGCAGCATTTATCTTGCTAAAGATATGTCATCAGTATGAACAACAGTAACCTGGCTAGTATTAGAAGTGCACAAACTTGAAAGGGGACTGAAAAAGGGCAAAAGCTTTTGCCACCAAATGAATTTCCCCTATGTAAGAAGTATTACAAGTTTTAAAATGAACTACAGCAAGTCATCCACTTTTGTGTGGGTTCGGGGTTCAGATCCTCAGTGAAAGAGGAAAAAGTGAATAAAAGACCCACTGATGTTCTAAAATATTAAAACTTGAAATTCAGCTCAAAAAAATGATCCAAATGAACACTGGATGGCATGTCTAGAATCCAGGTAAAGCTCAGAAAATATGACAATTCCACTCTGAATCCCGAAAGTGTTATAAAGAATGGTTTCCCTTGCCATTGTAATGAAGCCTCCAACAAAAAGGCATTAACAGTTACTCGACACAATAACTAAATCTAAACTTTGTTTCATGCACAACATTATTTTAAAATATTGTGTATAAAATCATCTTGTATCAAATTACCTTCAGAATATATGTTTACGGTATGTATGAAATCTAAATGAATTTCATGTTGAGATCTGAGTCTCATCTTCAAGATATCTCATTATGTATGTATATGTAAATACAGGTATTCCAAAATCCAAACAAATCCCAAATTCCAAAACATTTTTGCACTCAAGCACTTTGGATAAAGGGCACTCAGCCTATATTTGGCTCAGAGTGTCGGAAATTTCAATTTTGTATGTATCAAGTCAGAGTTCATTAAGTAATGCCCCCTAAGATTTGATATAAGCACAAACAGATATTTAAAAATGTATTTCCAACACCTAGCAAATACTTTGTAATATTTCATTTCATAAAATAAACAAAATGAACTACCAGATGTGGGGGGAACACATAATGAACTTGTGTCAGAGTTTCTGGATCTTCTTCCTATTTTTTCTGATATGATTGTGGCCATTTGAGAATATGGTTCTTCTTCCATGCCTCAAACCAGCCTCATCTTTGTGACACCCATTGAAATCATCATTTACAAGCACTTATTATGTACCTTAGATCAACTCTATTGTTCCTACTGGAGCTAAACCATTAAGCTCATAATGAGCCCATTCTCCATTGCCACACTGCATTTTTTTCCTATCGCACCTCTCTTGGAGATGGATCAATAAATGGACTTCAAATACTCCAATGACAATTTATTAATTTTCCCATCACCATAAAGAGCCAACCAGCATTGACATCAGTCAGAGTCCTGAGCTACTCAGGATGTGGATCTTAGCTGGACAGTTTCTAAGCTAATCAGGACCTGCCACGGATTTCTTAAAAAGATGACGAATGAAATAAAAATAATCTATATTTGCTATTGATGCAGTAGAGTCTCGCTTATCCAACATAAATGGGCTGGCAGAACATTGGATAAGTGAAAATGTTGAATAATAAGGAGGGATTAAGGAAAAGCCTATTAAACATTATGATTTTACAAATTAAGCACCAAAACATCATGTTTTATAGCAAATTGACAGAAAAGGCCATTCAATACACAGTAACGTAATGTGGTAATTACTGTATTTATGAATTTAGCACCAAAACATCACAGTGTATTGAAGATATTGATTACAAAAACAGTGACTACTAAAAAAATGACTACAAATAAAGATAGAATTGCATAAAATGACATTGTCAGAAGTTAAATCCGTAACATTTTTAGCCCTTGCTGCCTAGAGAAACAGCTGAGGAGATGGGCAGGAGGCAGTCTGCGTTGGATAATCCAGAATGTTGTATAAGTGAAGTTTGAATAAGCGAGACTCTACTTTATGTCAGTTCTTCGGAGTGTTTTCTCCATGGACATCCTTTCTCGCCGCAGATAATTACCCTTAAAATTTTGCCTTCTACCTGCTTGTGTCTGATCTGGCCTTCTGGGAAGCTTGACATGCTGGGCTCCTGAACACACAGTTCTTGTGGTACCTGAAATCACAACACTACAACCCATTATGAGTCCCAATTTTTGCCCCTAAAGATATGGCAAAGTTTAACTAATTTACGACATTGGAATGAGGAAGTGCTGTCAGAGTGGATGATGAAGCAGCTGCTCCCCCCTGTGGCCAGAATCGAACATCCCCTCAGGAGAAGGTTAAATTGCCTCTGCGTCTGTCTGTCTCTGTCTCGGCTCAATGTGTTCTCTGTCTCGGTTCGATGTGTTTATGGACATTGAATGTTTGCCCTATATGTATATAATGTGATCCGCCCTGAGTCCCCTTCGGGGTGAGAAGGGCGGAATATAAATACTGTAAATAATAAATAAATAAATAAACAAATAAATAAATAAATAAATAAAGGGAGTTCCAGTGAGCTATTCTGGGAGTTGCATCCCAAAAGCTCAAATTTTCAAGAAAGCAGATTTAGTGACACCATCAAGTAGGCTTCTTAATATCAAGAGTTCAGAACAAGGTTATTCAAAACGGGGATACTATGGGAAAGTAAGAGCAGTGGCAGTCACACTTTGCACTCACTATATAAGAAGCCGACTCACTCTTCCTGTTAAGAAATTGTAAAGCTCCCTGCCAAGAAACAAAAGCAGATAGGATGGGAGAACCCCAGGCAGGAGGAAGGAGCAATTCCGGAAAGGCTTGACACAAACATGTTTTTTCTTCGCAGAGGAGAAGGGAAAAATATCTACTAACAAAAGGAATAACTAGAAATAAGCCACAGGGAAGAAACTAGCTAGCTAGCAGCTCCTTCCTCCTTGTGTATTTCCTCCTGTGTCTTTTCCATCATCTGGGGCATTTTTAGTGAGTTGACAGAGCTTATAGAGGCACAGCCAGGCTAACACCAACTAGTATTGGAAATATGTCTATAACCCCAGTGCCAATCTCTGAATATAAAAGTAAATGGGAAAAACGGTAGGGCCAACAAGACTATTAAGGACCTCATTTGGGGGGTTGGGATTTTCATGCTAGGATACTTTCACCCCATCTAATGAACGGAACCCTATGCCAGCCATCACAGAACATCATGTTTCAGTGGAGGCCCCACCCCACACAACATAAGAGACTTCCCACAACACGAGGGTCTTGCTGGGAGGGTGACACTTCCCCCATGTGATGGGTAAAGTGTCACCGAGAGGGAGATGCCCTGCTGCCCCTCTTCTTTCTCAGCGAGGCAGAAAACGGATTAAAAGTACAGTAAATCCATTGTGATAAGGCTGCAAGTGGAAACTGATTGTGAAACAAAACCACCCTCACCCCTAATAAAAGAAAGACATATTTCTACCCCCACGGAAGAAATAGTTTCCTAAGAACAGAGGGCCAAATGAATGGTAATGGCTGCCATCCCTGAGGTGTTGTGAATGTGCTTTCGGAGACTGTGAATGATAGTGGTGGGATCAGGAGAGGAAGGAAAAACCCTCGCGAGGAGGGCTTGTTGGAGGATTTGTTTAGGAAAAGGGTCAGAGAGACTGATGGGGAGTCTTCTGAGGAGGATTCATGTGGGGATCCTGAGGTGGAAATGGATGCTGGGGAACAGGTGTTAACGGAGGAATTGGGCACGGACTGGGCACGGGCACCAGAGATGCTTGGGGAAGAATCAGGGCCCATGGATATTGCTGATGCTGGGGAAGCTTGGGTGTCTTCAGAAGCAGATTTCACTTGGTCTGCTTGGAGGAGTGAGAGGGGGTTCACAGGTGTGGATAGAGTTGGGCATGGGCAGGATGATTGGGACTCTGATGAGGAATTTGGAACACCTGACCCAAGGGCATTGGCTGTGTGGAGTTCTGATTAGGATTAAGAAGTTGAGACACCTGCTCTTTGGGCGTGGATAGTTTGGAAGCCCAGGGAGACCTGGATATATTGGGGTTGTTTGGCCATTATACTTTGCGTGTGGCAAGGTGTTGCTGGGCGCCATTGGGTTTCCTGTGTGCGTTACTGAAGACTGGACTGGGACTTTGCAACGGATCTGCTTTTCGCCCTCGTTGCTTTGGCTCTCTGTGCCATTTCGTGTTGTGACCTTCTTGGATGACTTCAACCTCTCGGACCTTGGACCTTGGACTGGAACTTGACTCGGCTTTGCTCTTCGCTCTCAATCCGTGGCTTGGCATCGTTCTCTATTCCGTGGCTGTCTGCTCTTGCTGACTACTACCTTCACTCCTGATACCGATGCTGTCTGCTTATCCTGACTTCGGACTGGCTTGATGACGCTTTCCTGCTCTGCTCCTTTAACTCTTGGTTTGGTGTATGTTCCAGCAGAGGTTGCTGCGAACTCGCCAGCATCTCGCTGTTTCGCTGGCTTTGCTGCTCTCAACTGGGAGTTCCCTAGCTCAGTTTGGGTGTTTGTTTGTTTTGAACTCCTATTTGTACTTTTGAGTTTTGGGAAAGGTTTGTGGGCTTCAATACTACTTGCTTTAGTTCATGCCTCTGTTTTTCAGCCCATTGTGAACTTTTGGGTCAAGTTCTAGAACTTTAAATTTAACCCAGATTATATCTCTGGCTAATCTGGATTATTTGCCAGTTCTTGTTTTTTGGGGTTTTACCCGCTTGTTCTACTTAATAACACTGAAAGCTGTTTTAAGTCTTTTTAGTTTGTTGAGCTATTTTTTGGACTGTTGCTTTAATAAACTCTATTTTGCTCTCTAATTGGCGTCTGACTTTTGACGTGAGGCCTTCCCTGAGCCCCCCAGGACCAGCAGCAACCTGACTCTATAGTCCGCAACTCCCCACACACACATGCATCCCAACTCAGCTGTTCAGCCTGAGACAGTTTGCAGCAGCGAATCTCCGAAGCTCCATTCGAGATCGCCTTATGGCTCCACTCTCTGTTGCTGTACAAATGTCCCTTCTGTGTGGATTGGGGCTGCCCATGAAGACGGTCCGGAAATTCCAGCTGGTTCAAAGGTCGGCAGCCAGGTTTCTAACTGGGGCTGGTTATAGGGAGTGCACAACGGCCCTATTAAAGCAGCTCCACTGGCTGCCAATAACTTGCCGGGCCCAATTCAAGGTGCAGGCAGAGCCGGTCCAACAATGAGGCGAATTAAGCGGTCGCTTCGGGCGCAAAACATACAGGGGCGCAGTCGAGACTGTTTTTTCTGTTGATTTGTTGTAAAACATGATGTTTTGGTGCTTAATTTGTAAAATCTTAATGTAATTTGATGTTTAATAGACTTTTCCTTAATCCCTCCTTATTATGCAACATTTTCGCTTATCCAACGCTTTTATTTGTCAGTGATTGGTTTGGGGGGGGGGCGCCAAAATTCTGTTCGCCTACACTTGAAAAATATCTAGGGCCGGCTGTGGGTGCAGGTCTTGACCTATAAAGCCCTATACGGCTCGGGCTCTGCCTATCTCCGTGATCGCATCTCCCCCTATCAACCAGTGTGGTCCTTGAGATCTGCTGGGGAGGCCCTTCTCTCGCTCCTGCCGCCATCTCAAGCGAGGTTGGTGGGGATGAGAGAGCGGACCTTCTCGGTAGTGGCTCCCCGGCTCTGGAATGCCCTCCCTAAGGAGATTAGGTTGGCCCCTATTCTGCACACCTTCTGAAAGGAGCTCAAAACCTGGTGGTTTCAGCAGGTGTTTGAATGAACCTATCCTGGTTATCCCACCCACTTTGACCCAAAATATACTACACAGTCTCATCTTCTCCTGATTATGGACTATGTTAATCCGATTGGAAGCTGTTGTGATCTTCATTGATTGTCATTTTTAGTGTAAAATTTTATTTTGTGTAATAATGTGTTTTTATATTGCTATGTACTGTATGTTGTGTATTATTGTTGTAAACCGCCCTGAGTCCCTTTTGGGAGATAGGGCGGTATATAAATAAATTTTTATATTATTATATTATATTATCTGTTTTTTACCTTCAATCTGGTGAGATTCCTGACTCCTGAATCGAAACATCCACGGTTAGTGAAGTTTGCCAGGTGTCCCTCGCTATCCGCGGGGTTTTGAAAAATCTCAAATTTCTGGCATCAGTAAGAAAATTTATTTATTTATTTATTTATTTGTTTACAGTATTTATATTCCGCCCTTCTCACTCCGAAGAGAACTCAGGGCGGATCACATTATTTATATATAGATATAGATATAGATATAGATAGGGCAAACATTCAATGCCCATAGAACCGAGACAGAGACAGACGCAGAGGCAATTTAACCTTCTCCTGAGGGGATGTTCGATTCTGGCTACAGGGGGGAGCAGCTCCTTCATCATCTACTGTGATGGCACTTCCTCATTCCAACGTTTATAAGTGGTACCTTATTTCCTACTTGATAGATGCAACTATCTTTGGGTTGCTAGGTCAGCAACGAGCAGGGGCTATTTATTTTTTATTGACGGGTGCTCACCCCGCCACGGGCTGGCCTCGAACTCATGACCTCATAGTCAGAGTGATTTATTGCAGCAGGCTGATCACCAGCCTGCACCACAGCCCAGCCCCTGGTAAGCAATGCCCCATTTCAAATCTATTATTTTTGTATGCAGGAAAAGATTTGCAAAATAACCAGATGCATGATTATTTACTTTGTGTTCTTAAGTTATTTTCATTTTTTGAAATATTTTCATAAAGCCTCCTTCTCCCCATTGTGACTACAATTATAGCCACAGTTTTTCTGTCAAGAGAGGGGAAAACTTCATTCACTGAATTCCTTCTTTGTGCTCTTGCAGACAGCTAAATGTTTATGCTATCTCTACCCACTATATTTCTAGAAAACAGAGATAGGGTTATAATTAGCTCGGTATTCTTTAGAGGTACATATTCTTCCTTCTGCAGATTAAAGCTAAATTGCCACACTTCTGCATCAGAATGGTGAGTCAAGCACATTAAACACTGGACTTTTGCTTTTATGCAGCATTTCCTTCTTCCATTTCAACTGCATAGTATCATTCATTTTCACACAAATTGGGGCCCTTCTGATATGCTGGACTGCAAGTCCCATATTCCCAAGCTGGCAGGGTCCAATGGGGATTGCAGTCTAACACATCTAAAGAGTTGCTGTTGGGAACCCTATTGCATAAACAGTTTTTACCTCTCTGAACTAAGCTAGTTACTCCTCTAAGATACATTAACCACACAGTGGCTCTGGTTAATATTTACAAACATTTGCAAAAAATTCAGATTTAATTAAATGTCGCCACAGTACGAATGTGGGTTTTCTTTTCAATCTTAAAAGGCTCATAACCCCAACCGCCAGGTTAATATTTTCTTAAAGGAACACAATCTGAAAGCGGAAGCTGTTCCTAATTTGGGGCGGACTGCTCAGGTGAGAGATTTCATGCTCCACGGACCTCAAAGAAAGAAGTAAAGAGCACAAAAGAAGTAATTCTGTAACCATTGTCACCTGACTTTATGAATCAGCCTTTCAGTTACTCCCTTAAACATGAGAAATATATTGCAGGTCATTGAGTATAGTTGCATTTATCCTCCTAATTAAGTAGCCACACAATGGCCTAATTTACCAGCATATGTAACAATGGTGAAGGTGACTGCCATTTGATCTCTTGTGAGTGGATTCTTGGAGTTGCCTGGCTACTTCATACTGTAGTGTTTTTATTCTTATGCAAGTGGTATTACTGAATGGAATGTATATATTCATGTTTGCAATTTGACATTTTTGTGTTGAGTAAGGACCTCATACCATGAGTGAGGGAAATCGTCTTCTTACCATAGTGTTTCGTTCCGTTTATAATAATAAAAATGGATAAATGGATGATATATTCACCCCATCACACACAATGTAATTTTGTCCATTTCTACAGTAATCCTCCATGTTCTAAGCTATCACATGGGCAAATGTAGATCTCACCCATATCGCTATCTTTTTGTTTTTAATTAAAAGGGGGGAAACCTCGGAATTGCGGAAGTCCAAAATCTAGGTCTCAAAAAGGGGGAAATGCAGAACGGGTAAATGGTGATATATCAAAATTGCGCAATTCCTGATGAATAAGTTAATTTAAAAATTGGAAAAAAAACCATGCAAGAAGATTACTGAGGAGAAAAGGAGCACTGGTGCTCATTTGGAGGCCACCCACAGGAATGTCCACTTTTTTATGTCACTAAAGCAATGATGGAGCCCCAGTGGCAAAGTGCATTAAAGCTGCTGAATTTGCAGACTGAAAGGTCCCAGGTTCAAATCCCAGGAGCGGAGTGAGCGCCCGCTGTTAGCTCCAGCTCCTGCCAACCTAGCAGTTCGAAAATATGCAAATGTGAGTAGATCAATAGGTACCACTCCGGCGGGAAGGTGCAGTCATGCCAGCCACATGACCTTGGAGGTTTCTACGGACAACGCCGGCTCTTCGGCTTAGCAATGGAGATGAGCACCAACCCCCAGAGTCAGACATGACTGGACTTAACGTCAAGAGAAACCTTTACCTTACTAAAGCAATCTAACACTCGATAATGTGATAGATCCATTCCCATCACAAGTTAAATTAAGCATCTTCAGCCATTTCCATGTGAACCAGAAGCTCTTAAGACAATTAATTGCTTTCTGACTCCATAATCCCGTGTCTAAACACTTTTGAAACAGCTTACAGACAAAGTTCCACAAGCGACAAGCAGAAGTAGTTTTGCATCGTATGATGAGCTCTGTGGGACTCCGTCTGTAGACTATTTCAAAAGTGTGTAGAAACGGGGGAGACCCTGCATGTGATCAGGTCCTAAGAACTGGCTTACTAAGTCAAGCCAACAATGTAGTTACTCCAACACTTTTTCCTTCAGTAGTCAATCCAAAACTTTCAGGATGTTTATGAAATGTGTATGAAGGCATAAGATTCCCTTGGTTGTCTCCAACAGTTGATACTTAGTGATTTACTACCACTTTATGTGAATCTGGTATTGTGTGATGTACTACCTCCCGACATAGAACCTGCATTTAGTGACATATATCCTCAATAAACATGCCTAAACATCCTATAATGCCATTTACACAGGTGGCAATCAAATTCCATTTAATTTTTCATTATGTCATACAAGTGGAACCTATAACTCCATGTTATTGTAGAGATTGTTTCTGTTGTTTTGTTTGTGGTTCAGCCTACCAGCTGTGCCTTCATTCTGCATTGCTGTCCAACATACGTTGAGAGATTTATTTAGAGGATGCTTGCCATTGCCTTACTCTAAAGCTCGGACATTATGATTTATATATTGTCACACAGTTAGTTTCCATGGCCTGTCCCAGCACTCAACCAGTACATAACACTGTTCTTCTGGATAGTAGAGCCTATTTTTTTTTGGACATTCACAATTCTTATTGGTTGGGTTATTTGTTGGGAGGTTGTCCTCTTACTCACCCATTTTTTTTCCGTGTCAGGAGCAACATGAGAAACTGCAAGTCGCTTCTGGTGTGAAAAAATTTGCTGTCTGCAAGGACGTTGCCCATAGGACCCCTGGATGGTTGATGTTTTATTATCCTTGTGGGAGGCTTCTCTTATGCCCCCGCATGGAGCTGGAGCTGACAGAGGGAGCTCATCCATGCTCTCCCCGGGTTGGATTCGAACCTGGCAACCTTCAGGTTAGCAACCCAACCTTCAAGTCAGTAGTCTGCCGGCACAAGGGTTTGTTTGAATTTTGCAATACTCCCAAACCTATCAATAAAGTCCATGTTTGTCGGTGAAGATGTTCTTCTTTCATTATGATTAACACTCAGACTATACATGCACCATTTGTTTATATGATGACATGCCTCAGCATGATGCCATTCATTTGCAAAGCATGTTATAATTATAACCTTTTTCCCAGAGTGGGGGTGGAGGGAGTTTGTTATTGCTGTGACGTTTCTGCATTACATTCTTGAGCCAGTAGAAATGCTCTCCTTGTTTTCCATTTATATCTGCTAGGAGAGATTCTACAACTGGGCAACTTTGATTTAAGAATGAATGAAAGAAAGAAATTACAATGTGTGTCCTGCTCATTGACATCATGCAGGATGTTGGTGCTATTAAATAGCCTAAATACACAGCAAAGTTAGTATAATGGTTGTTTAACCAAGTCATAATATATTGGTAAAACATAGTTTAAAAAGACATACTGTTGATATTGTTTTGTTTTTATGATTGCATTTTGGGCATTAAATTTTGCCAATTTTTGTAACCCGCCCTGAGTCCCCTTGGGTGAGAAGGGCGGGGTATAAATGTTGTAAATAAATAAATGAATAAATTTTGGCTTTCTTAATTGGAGTTAACATTCTGTATTCAGGGCTCAAAATAGATGCAACATGAATTGTCTCAATGCAATTAACCAATGCCTTAAATCAAGAAATAGTTTTCTAAGATCTACAGACCTCAGCAAGCGAGAGTCCAAAAGTGGCAGGCTAAAACCCGAAATCTCAATCAGTGGCTGACGCCGGATGAGAGACTCCCTCCCGGGCACACAGAAGACTGGGCGACATGGAAAGCTCTGAACAGACTGCGCTCTGGCACCACAAGATGCAGAGCCAACCTTAAGAAATGAGGCTACAAAGTGGAGTCCACGACATGCGAGTGTGAAGAGCAAACCACAGACCACCTACTACAATGCAGCCTGAGCCCTGCCACATGCATAACGGAGGACCTTCTTATAGCAACACTAGAGGCATTCCAAGTGGCCAGCTACTGGTCAAAGGACATTTAGTATAATGCCAAGTTGTTGTGTTTTTTTTTAACTTTGTGTTTTCAAATACATTACAACCTGCACCCCCGGTTTGCTTCTGACACGATAAATAAAAATGCAATTAACCTACACATTTAAAAATGTAAATAGCAGTTGTATGTGTGCAAAGGGGGGAGCATCGTAGCCTTTACACCTCACTATGGATTTGAACAGCACCCTACTCTGGTTTTTCCGACAAGCCTTCGATCATGTTTAGACTCTCTTATAATACATATGGGAGTCTAAACATGATCAAAGGCTTGTTGGAAAAGCCAGAATAGGGTTCTGATCAGATCCATAGTGAGGTGTAGATCATGTTTAGACTCTCTTATAATACATATGTGGAACCCCTGATAGCGCAGCGTGTTGAAGCACTGAGCTGCTGAACTTGTGGACTGAAAGGTCGCAGGTTCGAATCCATGGAGCGGAGTGAGTGTCTGCTGTCAGCCCCAGCTTCTGCCAACCTAGCAGTTTGAAAACATGCAAATGTGAGTAGATCAATAAGTACTGCTCTGGTGGGAAGGTAACGGTGCCCCATGCAATAATGCCAGCCACATGACCTTGGAGGTGTCTACGGACAACGCTGGCTCTTTGGCTTAGAAATGGAGATGAGCACTAACCCCAAGAGTCGGACACGATTGGACTTAACGTCAAGGAAAAACCTTTACCTTTACCTATAATACATATAAGGACTGTTAGACTCTTTTTTAGCACTTTACAAATCTGAGGTCGAATACTACTGTTTTATCTACAACAATTGCTGTATTTTATTGTTTTTTACCAGGGGATACTGTGAATGTATGATGCTGTGTTGACTGTTTATTGCCTATGCTTTGTTTTGCACTTGTTGCATTTTGTATTAAGTGTTTTGTGAGCTGTCCCAAATCCCTCTGGGAGATGGTGGTGGGATATAAATAAAGTTTTATTATTTATTATATTATTCCTCCCAGTTCTGTTGTTTTCACCCTCCTTCATGCAGGGAACTGCTGCATGTATTTCTGTTTATGCAGAAGATAAACTATATCTCACTCCTTGACATGGGTGTTTGCTGACATTGGCCTAATCACTTTATCCGTGGGTGTTTGGCACCGGCCGGCACTTGACTTTCTTAAGATCCGAGAGACAGGAAAGGGTTAGGGTTCACCTCTTTACACTTCCTGGTCTCATAACAGAACGGCTTGCTGAGTCAGAGAGGTAAGCCACACCTGTGACTTTTAGCAGCCAGTGTTTAAAAGCAGAGGGAACTTCCACGCGGCATCAGATCTGAGCACTCTTCTCTGGTCCTCGTTGCGGCTGCTTTATATTCAAAACCTTGCTCAGTGCAGGACACAAGGGCTCAGTTTTGGTGTAAGTGTTGCCAAGTCTTCCTTTCCTTTGTGTCCTCTGAGCTCTTTTGTTTACTTTGTCAGTCCTTGCAGGAAATCCAAGAGCTAAAAGTAGGTGCAGTCGCTGGGAGAGTAATTGCCATGTGGAGAGCTTGCGTTCCTGCTGCATCTTAAGGGTGGGGAGAGATTTTTCTCTCCCCTTTGGCCACTGATGTGCTTCTGCTGGAAAAGGTGGCAGAGAAAGTGACTTCTTGCTCTTCTCTCCTCAGGTCAGCCTTCTCTTCTTCTTTCTCCCCGCGCAAGGCTTTAGTGTGAGAAGTTTCTTCCACAACCATGCTGAAGCAAATCCTGGCCGACATGTATGTGGATCCAGAGCTGCTGGCAGAGCTCAGTGAAGAGCAAAAGCAGATCTTGTTCTTCAAGATGAGGCAGGAGCAGATCCGGAGGTGGAAGGAAAGAGAAGATGCGGCCACTGTACCGAAACCAGCGCGGAAGGCAGGTCAGTGTGTGAGCCCAGGAGAAAAACGGGATTATCTAGCCCAGGGGTCCCCAAACTAAGGCCCGGGGGCCGGATGCGGCCCATCAAAGCTATCTATCCGGCCCCCACGGCACAAGGGCAGAAGGGGGTTGGGCTAAATGACCCAAGGGGTCTCTTCTTCTCTTACAACCCTTCTTCTTCTTCTTCTTCTTCTTATTATTATTATTATTATTATTATTATTATTAACATTGAGGCTGGGTGGCCATCTGTCAGGGGTGCTTTGCTTGTGCTTTTGGTGCTCAAAGGCAGAAGGGGGTTGGACTCAATGGCCCAAGGGGTCTCTTCCAACCCTCTTTATTATTATTATTATTATTATTATTATTATTATTATTATCATTGACACAACGACGTTGTATGACACAGCAAACAAGATAGATATGCTGGATTTCGTTTCACAAAATCACAAGTCGAACACTTCCCAAGTGTCTAGGACTGTGTGATGTATTTTCGGATGATGCGTGCAGATCCCAGTAAGGTGGCCTTTTGCAGTTGGCAGATCGTAATTTTGTCAATGTCTATTGTTTCCAAATGCCGATCATCATTATTATTATTATTATTATTATTATTATTATTATTATTATTATTATTATCATTATTATCATTGAGGCTGGGTGGCCATCTGTCAGGGGTGCTTTGCTTGTGCTTTTGCTGCACAAAGGCAGAAGGGGGTTGGACTCAATGGCCCAAGGGGTCTCTTCCAACCCTCTTTATTATTATTATTTTATTATGACACAGCAAACAAGATAGATATGCTGGATTTCGTATCACAAAATCACAAGTCGAACACTTCCCAAGTGTCCAGGACTGTGTGATGTATTTTCGGATGATGCGTGCATATAATAATAATTATTATAATTATAATAATTATTATTATTATTAACATTGAGGCTGGGTGGCCATCTGTCAGGGGTGCTTTGCTTGTGCTTTCGGTGCACAAAGACAGAAGGGGAATGGACTCAATGGCCCAAAAGGTCTCTTTCAACTCTCTTTTTTATTATTGTTGTTGTTGTTGTTATTATTATTATTGCTCGGTGGCCAACTATAGTCCAGCCCTCCAACGGTCCGAAGAATCGTGAACTGGCCCCCTGTTTAAAAAGTTTGGGGACCCCTGATCTAGCCCACTGGATATGATAGCCATGTTTAAATATCTGAAAAGATGCCACATTGAGGAAGAGGCAAACTTGTTTTCTGTTGCTCTGGGGATTATGATCCCTTCAATGGATTCAAATGGCAGAGAAAAAGATTTCACCTACCCTGCTTCCATGAAAATAAGACATCCCCAGAAAATAAGACCTAGTAGAGGTTTTGCTGAATTGCTAAATATAAGGCCTAGTAAAGTTTTTGTTTGGAAGCATGCAGGGTCGGTAAATGTACATACCATAGATGGTTGTACGTGGAAATGAAGGTAGTAACAAGAAATATTAATAATATAATAACATTATTCTTGTATCCCCAGAAGGGACTCAGGGCAGCTTACACAGGGACAAGCCCAACAACAACATACATTTACATACGAACAGAAACTTCAAACAGAAATTTAAAAACAGTATAGCAATAAAATATAATGTAGAAATTCTTGAAAGGATTCACAGTTTGGTTATGCTGGTTTGTGATGACAACTACAGTAGAGTCTCACTTATCCAACATAAACGGGCTGGCAGAATGTTGGATAAGCGAATGTGTTGGATAATAAGGAGAGATTAAGGAGAACTCTATTAAACATCAAATTAGGCAATGATTTTACAAATTAAGCACCAAAATATCATGTTGTACAACAAATTTGACAGAAAAAGTAGTTCAATATGCAGTAATGCTACATAGTAATTACTGTATTTACGAATTTAGCACCAAAATATCACTATGTATTGAAAGTATTGACTACAAAAATGCGTTGGATAATCCAGAACGTTGGATAAGTGAGCGTTGGATAAGTGAGACTCTACTGTAGTAACAAGAAATAATAATAATAATATAATAACTTTATTCTTGTATTCCCAGAAGGGACTCAGGGCAGCTTACACAGGGACAAGCCCAACAACAACATACATTTACATACAAACAGAAACTTAAAACAGAAATTTAAAAACAGTATACAATAAAATATAATGTAGAAATTCTTGAAAGGATTCACAGTTTGGTTATGCTGGTTTGTGATGACAACTACTGTACAGTGGACAATAACTTTTCATTTTTAAAAAATTCAACCATAAATGTGAATTCTTCTTTGTGGAAAAATAAGATATTCCCTGAAAATAAGACCTAACATATCTTTGGGAGCAAAAATTAATATAAGACACTGTCTTATTTTCGAGGAAACAGGGTATACATTAGGAAGAACTTCCTGCAAGTAGTGGAATATTCTGCCTTAGAGTGTAGTAGAATCTCTTTCCCTGGTGGTTTTTAAGCAAAGACTGGATGGCCATCTGTTAGGGGTGCTTTGATTCTATGTTCCTGAATGACAGGGGGTTGGACTAGTTGGCTCTTGTGGTCTCTTCCAACTCTATGAGTCTATGCGATTTTGATGTTACTAATTAGTAACATAGCATGAGGAAAATTACCGTATTTTCCGGCGTATAAGATGACCTTCAACTTTTCCAGTTAAAATAGTTTGGCATATACTCACCGTATAAGACTACCCCTCTTCCAACACATGCCAAATAAAAAAGACTCTCAAAGTGGTAATGCAAACACGTATGGAAAAAAGAGATAGAGTGGTGCTGTGCCCAGAAAAACATGCCTCTTTCACCCATCTGGCCCGCCCTTGTATCCTATTGCTGTGCCCCCTTCTCTGCCTCTCAGATCTAGCACATGCGCATCTGCGCCACTTCACTGCAGTCCTCAGGAGCAAGAACTGAGAGGCAGAGGAAGGAGGTACAGTTATAGGATACAAGGTCAGGCCAGATGAGTGAAAGAGGCGTGTTTTTCTGGGCTCAGCGTCACTCTTTTTTTCCATACCCCAGGCGTCCTGGACGCCTGCAACTTGCTCCGCCCTTCACTTTCACCTTCCTGGTGAGGCGCCCCCTCACCTCATCATCAGGATCGCATTAAGTCACTTATTTCCACGAATCCTGGTGAGTGGAATTTTTTTCCATTGTACTGGTACAGTGCCACCCTTGCTGCTTTCATACAGTCTCCTCATATGGCGGGGATGCGGCTGCGGCCGTTTTTGCGGTCCTCCCATCATATGTGGTGACCTCAGATTCTCCAGTACTGCTCAGAAGTTTCAGCAGCTGTCCTATAAGATGACACCCGGTGTGTAATACTAATAATAATAATAACTTTATTTTTATACCCTGCCTCTATCTCCCCAAAGGGAACTCAGGGTGGCTTACATGGGGCCAAGCCCGAATAAAAACAATAGCAATATAAAACACAATAGACAAAAAACATGCACAATTATAAAAATTTTAACATTAGCCAATGAAAACAAATGACAAGAACTAATAAAAACATGGATTTAAATGGAGAGGTTGTAAAAGTAGACTGGGTAAGGTGCACCATATAAATATTGTAAGATTATCTTCTTTTGAGAAGATTTTTTTCTGGATTAAAAAGTAGTCTTATACGCCAGAAAATACAGTAATTTTTACAGCTCTCACAACCCTCTCTCCCAGCTAGCATGGCCATGTATCATGCTGACTGTTGGATTCTGGACACTGAAGTATAAAAAGAAACTTTTTCTGAGCTTTGGCCATTAAGTAATATACTACAAATTACATTATGGAGGAACTTGCAAATCAAAGCAATGCAGTATCATATGAAGATGTTCTTTTGGGCTGTAAAACCATCCAATATCACTGAGTATTTTCCTTGGACTGACATATATGATACTAGGCTTTTGATAGATATCTTTTAGAATAAACAAACATATGGCCAGTTCGGTATTCTTCCTATATTGTCTGTATAAGAGGGGACAGAGACAGACTGTTAGGATGCCTTATTTGCAGCCAGTATATTGTAGAGGTCAGCAATGAGGTAAAGATCTCAATAACAACAACAACAACAATAATAATAACAACAACAACTTTATTTATATTCCGCCCTATCTCCCCAGTGGGACTCAGGGCAGATTCCAACATACAAAAAGGCAAAGATTCAATGCCTTAATTAAACAAACACGTAAGAAAAAGATAAAGGTAAAGCTTTTCCCCTGACATAAGGTCCAGTCATGTCCGATTCTTGAGGTTGGTGCTCATCTCCATTTCTAAGCCGAAGAGCCAACGTTGTCCGTAAACACCTCCAAGGTCATGTGGCCAGCATGACTGCATGGAGCACCGTTACGTTCCCACTGGAGCGGTACCTATTGATCTACTCACATTTGTATGTTTTTGAACTGCTAGGTTGGCAGAAGCTGGGGCTAACAGCAGGAGCTCACTCCGCTCCCCAAATTCGAACCTGTGACCTTTCGGTCCACAAGTTCAGCAGCTCAGTGCTTTAACATTCTGCGTCACCAGGGGCTCCTAAAGCAAACACGTACCAACAAAATAATTCAGAATAATCCAGAATAATAAATGGCTGAGAGATATAACTTAGCATCTAAGTGTCATCGCTGTGTGAGATGCAAAACTCCCCACTCGATATAAGTTATTATCTAAGGCTTCTTCTAAACTGCCATATAAAATCCAAATTACCTGCTTTGAACTGGAATATATGGCAGTGTAGAAGAGGCCTACGGATCATAGCTGTGTGAGATGCAAACTCTCCACTCTCCACTGACTAAATTAAGTACATGGGAACCTAATTGCTCATGTTGATCTAATTCCTGTTGCTTACTCCATTTCCAGCAATTTACTCCAATTATGTGTTCTGCCACAGGCTTAATGTATTGCCTTATGAAAGGTATTTGACTGTTGTTAGTGAACCTTTACACCTCTAAAGAAATGAGCACTGAGGATATAGAATAATAACTATCATTTTGAAAACACAGAATACCTCTGGTATTTCAAAAGACCTAGGGTTACAAGTTCATCCACATTCAGGTCAAATAGGTAGACTGTACATTTCCTTTTGTGTAACTTGACACTGAAGAACACCCAGCCCACTTCGAATCTTGTTTTCTCACACTTGTCTTAACTTCTTGGCATTTGGAACACATTAAGCAAATGGGACATTATCATATACAACTTTGGAAAATCCACCAGGAACACAGCCCTGCTTTAGTTGCATTTCATTTTGTTGCAATTCCAACAGTGAACAGGAAGAAAAGCACATAAGGGTGAGATAAAAACTACCAAAATATTTGGGCTTCAAGCTCTTCCTGAGAGCAACTGAGCCATTGGAAAGCATTTAAACTTTTCTGTTGAAGTAGTCATAACTGCACATGTCAAAACCATAGCAAAATGGACAAGCCACAATAAGGTTTATTCACACATGCAGGTCTCATAGTGCTGTTCCATTATTGAAAAAAGAAAGCAAAACAGCTAAATTTTCTAGGACTTAAAAAAAAAGTATGGAAGCAAAAGAGAAGAGGACCATGTCTGGAGTGATGAAACTATGGCATCTTAAGAGTAGACAGAAGGGAAGCAGTCTCAGATGAAATTCATTATCATTAATGTTGCAATTTTATAGTAACTCAGTAGGATTCTTGCTGTATTATTCATTACCTTTTTTGTAGCTTGTTTTCCTTTTTGAATAACCACTGAAAAAAGTTTGCAAATGGCCCATAAATTTGAGTAAAAAATCCCTTCCAGTGCCCCTCCAAAGAATTTTTGCCCATGAAAAGTACAGTAAAGTCTCACTTATCCAAGCTAAATGGGCCAGCAGAACCTTGGATAAGTGAATATGTTGGATAATAAGGAGGGATTAAGGAAAAGCCTATTAAACATCAAATTAGGTTATGATTTTACAAATTAAGCACCAAAACATCATGTTAGATAACAAATTTAACAGAAAAAGTAGTTCAATACGCAGTAATGTTATGCTGTAATTACTGTATTTACGAATTTAGCACCAAAATATCATGATACATTGAAAACATTGACTACAAAAATGACTTGGATAATCCAGAACCTTGGATAAGCGAGTCTTGGATAAGTGAGACTCTACTGTAATAGGGAAAGGGACAACGTTATCACAGTTGTGACTTTGGAGTATGGCTCCATCTTCATTCCCAATCCCCAAAATAATACAGTAGAGTCTCGCTTATCAAACCTTTGCTTATCCAACTTCTGTATTATCCAACACAGTTTGCCTCCTGCCCGGATCCACGTTTGTTTCTCTAGGCAGCAATGTGAGAACACGCCAACACGCCCAACAACAACACAAGCACAGCCATGCTCCCAAACAAGTGGCAGACTTGTTGTAAAACATGATGTTTTGGTGCTTAATTTGTAAAATTTGTAATTTGATGTTTAATAGGCTTTTTCTTAATCCCTCCTTATTATCCAACATTTTCACTTATCCAACATTCTGCCGGCCTGTTTATGTTGGATAAGTGAGACTCTGCTGTACATTATAAGAAATACATTTGGAGATACCTAATGTAACTCTTTGTCTTTACATGTTGATCGTTGAAATACTCAAGCAAATAGGGTTTGGGGATGATGAACATCTGTCTGAATGTGCAGGTACCAATTAATTAGATGCTAATCCTATGAGCCATATCTTGCTTTCTGCAACTATACTGCAACACCTAGTATAAAATTGGTGTGATGTTATGACAGAGATATGCACTTATGAACTGCAAACTCAGCACATGCTCTTGGGACACACCAATATTGCATGGAACTTTGCATTGATTTGATTTTTTGCAGTCTCTGCTGATAATCGTGTGCCTCCGATTATTCTGTCATTCTCACCCTACCGATGGGACCAGTTCTAGGTTTGAAGAAGCCATGTGCAGAGTTTGAAAAGTTTACTTTTCAGGCTATAACTCCCATAGTCCTCCGGGCAACATGGTCTATTCAAGGAAAGGTTTGCTTCTGCCACAGTAGCATGGAGTTTGATCACTCTCTTGACTGTAAACGGTCTGTTTTTCCCAGCCTAGTATTTTTTTCCCCTCTGTTTTTCAGGCCATGGAAAATCTGTGCAGTGGAAGCTGGGATCCGATGGTGATATCTGGGTTTGGGTGATGGGAGAGCACTCGCTGGATAAGCCGTACGACGTGCTCTGCAGTGAAATTCTTGCCGAAAGAGTGAGGCAGCAGTCGCTCCAGGAAGCAGAAGCAAAAAGGTTGGTATGGTTTTTCAAACGTTTGAAATAATAACCAAAAAAATCTGGTTCTTCCAGTCTGTTTGGTCCGTTGTCGCTTTTTCCTGGCAATCGAAAGGGTTCTCTTTGGGCCAGGTACTGACTAGTACTGACTAAATTAGATACTTCTCAGAGCAGATGAAAAGATAGTTCAACCTTTTTTTTCTTTTTGTTTATTTGTTTTTCCATAAACGTAGCTTGTTGGTGGGTGTATTACCTCCAGTAACAAATTAACTTCCCTGACTGGTCCAAATACTCATGGGAATAGAAGGAAAATAGTTTTAGAAATAAACTAAGTGGTGTTAGTCTGTGTCACTTTTGGCTGCAAGGTCTTCATTTCTGCTATGGCAACCTAGACTGGCTTTTTTGTGTGTTTTGCACTGTAAACATGGAAAGTAAGTACTGTAACTAGTTTCTTGCTCCTTTCTAGGAAAGCTTCTATTTTTACATTGGCAAACACTTTGGAACATAGGAAAGAACACGGTTATTTATTGAAATCTTCAGGAGCAACATCTAACTTGGGCATATCATAAGAACTTAACATGAGCACGTTCGCTTGACATACCTGAGTATATCATAACAACTTAATATAAACACTTTGGCTTGATATGCTTGAGCATATTACAATTTGATTTTTGGTTGATATACCTGAGCATAACAACCAACTTAACATACCGGTAAATACTTTTGCTTGATGTTGGGCATGTCACAATTTTAATATAAACACTTTTGCTTGATATGCTTGGGGATATCATAACAACGGAACATAAGCCCAGTAGGCCAGAAATGTCCTCGTCTCTGAAGAATTGATGCTTGGCATGAACTATTCCTTCTAGTAT
Organism: Anolis carolinensis; assembly: GCF_035594765.1. NCBI lineage: Eukaryota > Metazoa > Chordata > Lepidosauria > Squamata > Anolidae > Anolis > Anolis carolinensis. Next base: position 43,383,440 of record NC_085846.1, read on the forward strand.
GTATGTAACCCAAATTGATAGATGGTATGGGCTGCTAGTAAGATTGTCACATTTTTTTGACACCAATATGGGCAACATAACCCTATAGGTTGCCCAGACTGTTTGAGATTGGCTGGTGCATGTGGGGTTAGCCTATATAAAGTCCACTTCTATTAATGTGAGAAAGGACCTCTTGTGAGAGTCCTAGTCTTAAAATAATAATAATAATAATAATAATAATAATAATAATAATAATAATAATAATAATCTTTATTTCTAGACCGCCCGCTCTTCCCAGAGGGACTCCGAGCGGTAAACATACATATAAAGCAGCAAACATTCAATGCCACAACAACTTCACATTATATCAAAAAGTGTAAAATGATGATAACATGCTTATTATAATAAAAATTCCAAATTAGAAAAAAACAATAAATTTAAGCATAGGTAAAGGTAAAGGTTTCCCTTGACGTTAAGTCCAGTCGTGTCCAACTCTGAGGGTTGGTGCTCATCTCCATTTCTAAGCCAAAGAGCCGGCATTGTCCGTAGACACCTCCAAGGTCATGTGGCCGGCATGACTGCATTGGAGCGGTACCTATTGATCTACTCACATTTGCATGTTTTCGAACTGCTAGGTTGGCAGGAGCTGGGGCTAACAGCGGGTGCTCACTCTGCTCCTTTCGGTCTGCAAATTCCGCAGCTCAGCGCTTTAACACACTGCGCCACCAGAGGCTCCAGATTTAAGCATAACAGTCAATAAAAAATTATTGCACAGAGTGAGTGTATACCTGGACCAAATTAAATGATCAAGTTGCAGAAAATGTTGGGCATTTGTTGTAGTTTCACTTAACCTAGCTGCTATGGGTTTGTTTTTTCGTGTCAGGAGCAACCTGAGTTGCTTCTGGAGTGAGAGAATTGGCTGTCTGCAAGGACGTTGTCCAGGGGACGCCCGGATGTTTTTAATGTTTTTACCATCCTTGTGGGAGGCTTCTCTAATGTTCCCGCATGGAGCTGGAGCTGATAGCGGGAGCTCATCCGCGCTCTCCCCGGGTGGGATTCGAACCTGGCAGCCTTCAGGTCAGCAACCCAACCTTCAAGTCACAAGGCTTTTATCCCCTAGGCCACGGGAGGCTCCTTGCTATGGGGTGACAATTATTGTAATCCTCCTCCTCTCCGTAAGCTAAAGTGCATAGATGTGTCTTTAACTGTTTCTTAAAGAAGAGGAGGGTGGGGGCCATTTTTATTTCTTTAGGGAGGGAGTTCCAGAGGCGGGAGATGATCACAGAGAAGGCCCCCTGTCTCGTTCCCACCAGCCACGCTTGTGACGGGGGTGGGACTGAGAGCAGGGCCTCCTCTGCAGACCGAAGTACCCAAGATGGTCTATACAGGGAGATGCAATTTGACAAATAGCCTGGACCTGAGTTGGCCTCTATGAGATTTTAGATGTTGCAGTAGTCTGAACTCCCATGAGAGACTCCCCTTGCAAAACTAAATTTATGCAAGCTTAGATAGGTCTTCTGTAGATCTGAGAGCAGGAAGAGTGAGCAGAAATGTACTAGCCGCAGATGAACCTTCATCTGAAGTCATTTTCTTGTGAGTGCAACTGTGCCTGCTTTTGGAAAGAGTGGACACCAACCACACTCAAAGCAAAATGTATAGTCCCAATATGGAACTGGACTTCAAACCCGAGACACCACAGACTTGTAAACACTAGTAGTAAGGTCATCTGGGTTTTCCCATGAAAAGCAAACACATTGTCTCTCAATGGTTCCTATTCAGCTGAGAAAATGTGAAGTGAGTGAGTGGGTAAAGTGAGTGGCCCTCAGAAGTGTTACGCTTGCCCCTCTTTCTCCATTAAATGTTCGAATTGGGATGCATATACAGTAGAGTCTCACTTATCCAAGCTAAACAGGCCAGCAGAAGCTTGGATAAGCGAATATGTTGGATAATAGAGAGAGATTAAGGAAAAGCCTATTAAACATCAAATTAGGTTATGATTTTACAAATTAAGCACCAAAACATCATGTTATACAACAAATTTGACAGAAAAAGTAGTTCAGTACTGTATTTATGAATTTAGCACCAAAATATCATGATATATTGAAAACATTGACTACAAAAATGGCTTGGATTATCCAGAGGCTTGGATAAGCGAGGCTTGGATAAGTGAGACTCTACTGTAATATCATCAAAAACTGTCCAATGGAATCCATAGAAGAAACAGATAGTAATTTATTAGCAGAAGAGCCCAACACATAGGCCAAAACATGTTGATCAAGATGGCTATACAGTAGAGTCTCACTTATCCAACACTCGCTTATCCAATGTTCTGGATTATCCAATGCATTTTTGTAGTCAATGTTTTCAATATATCATGATATTTTGGTGCTAAATTCATAAATACAGTAATTACTACAAAGCATTACTGCGTATTGAACTACTTTTTCTGTCAAATTTGTTGTATAACATGATGTTTTGGTGCTTAATTTGTAAAATCATAACCTAATTTGATGTTTAATAGGCTTTTCCTTAATCTCTCTTTATTATCCAACATATTCGCTTATCCAATGTTCTGCCGGCCCATTTACGTTGGATAAGCGAAACTCTACTGTATATTGCCTCCAGCCAGATCTTGAAGAAGTTACTTTGTCGATTACAGCTTCAAGATTCTCCCAGTCGGTATGAGCACTGGCCACTTTTTCAAGTTCTGCTCCCAGTTTCAGAGAATAAATGTCCCTGAATACCAGGTGCTCAGGAACCTCCAACAGGAAGGTGTTATTTATCTCATTTCCTTCCCTTGAGTTTCCCAAAGGGATCTGGCAAGGCAATGTTGGAACAGAATGCTGGATTAGTTCAGCCTTTTGTATGATCTACTGCGACTCCTTGTATGTGTTTAAGAAAACACATCAACAAAAATGCCTACTCATCATCCAAGTGAAAGGAAATGGCCTGAGTGAGTTTTTGAGAGGGATTGTCAGGGTCCTTGATACAGAAGGTCTTTCATGAAGATCTCCAATCATTATTTTCTAAACCTGAAATGTAATCGCTAATGTGCAGCAATTTGACTTGAACAGTGGGACTATTGAAGTCTTTGAAGAGGAGGGTCAAAAGGCTCATCAAATACAAAGGGCTTATTTTCTTGCATAAGGCTAACCACAGTTTTCATGGGCCAATTTAGATGGGGAAAATGATTGGGTTGATCACCACTTCCTCCAGCATCCATCTAATCTAATTGACAGCCTGCTGCAGTCATATCTCAGAACGTTGCACAATTATGCATATAAATTGTAGGAGCAATGTAATGGGTAGATCATTCATCATACATTGGATTCACAGTATCTGCTAGGATTTGGTTCCAGAAAACCATCCTACCCCGTCCCCATGGATATAAAAGCCATGGATCTTTTAGTCCTATTATAAACAATGATATAGTACAATGGTGCTCCTTATAGAAAATAACAAACAGCTCAAACAAGTGAGAGAGCCTAAGGATCAGTGAAAAGGCAGGAGGCTACTGCAGGTATGCCTACACATGAACATAGTGTATGATTTTACCAATCAATGTTTACTTTCTGGAATCCCATCCCCAAATACTTTTGGGCCACAGTCAGCTGAATCCATGGATGCAGAATCCATGTACCGTATATACTCGAGTATAAGCCGACCCAAAATATAAGCCGAGACACCTAATTTTACTACAAAAAAACTGGGAAAACATTGACTCCAGTATAAGCCGAGGGTGGTAAATTTCAGAAATAAAAATAGATACCAATAAAATTACATTAATTGAGGCATCAGTAGGTTAAATATTTTTGAACACTTACATAAAGCTCAATTTAAGATAAGACTGTCCAACTCTGATCAAATCATTATTCTCATCTCCTTCAATGTAAATGGAGTCTCCGGTGGCCTAGGGGATAAAAGCCTTGAGACTGGAAGGTTGGGTTGCTGACCTGAAGGCTGCCAGGTTCGAATTCCACCCGGGGAGAGTGGATGAGCTCCCTCTATCAGCTCCAGCTCCATGCGGGGACATGAGAGAAGCCTCCCATAAGGATGGTAAAACATCAAAACATCTGGGCGTCCCCTGGGTAAAGTCCTTGCAGACAGCCAATTCTCTCACTCCAGAAGCAACTCAGGTTGCTCCTGACACGAAAAAAAAATGTAAATGTACTTATGTATCCTTTTAATAATAATAGAGTAAAATAATACATGTAATAATAATAATAATAATAATAATGATAATGATAATAAATACAGGAAAATAATACAAGTTATAATAAATAGAGTAAAATAATAAATGCAATAATAATAATAATAATAATAATAATAAGATCAGAGTGAAATAATAAATGTATTAATAATAATAATAAAAATACAGTAAATTAAATGTAATAGTAGCAACAATAATAGAGAAAAATAATACATGTAATAATATCAATAATAATAGAGAAAAATAATAAATGTACCATATATTCTCGAGTATAAGCTGACCCAAATATAAGCCAACTGAGTATTAGCTTCTTTTTTTTCGTGTCAGGAGCAACCGGAGTTGCTTCTGGAGTGAGAGAATTGGTCGTCTGCAAGGACGTTGCCCAGGGGACGCCCGGATGTTTTGATGTTTTTACCATCTTTGTGGGAGGCTTCTCTCATGTCCCTGCATGGAGCTGGAGCTGATAGAGGGAGCTCATCCGCGCTCTCCCCGGGTGGGATTCGAACCTGGCAGCTTTCAGGTCAGCAACCCAACCTTCAAGTCACGAGGCTTTTATCCCCTAGGCCACGGGGGCTCCTTTGAGTATTAGCTGAGGGGGGGCTTTTTAAGTTTTAAAAAAAGGGCTGAAAAACTAGGCTTATACTCAGGTATATACAGTATGTGAAGTACTGTATAATAATCCACCTTCTATTTAGTGAACTGAATGACATATCAATAGAATAGGTGGTTAGTTACAATGGAAGCATTGCAGTTAGGAAAATCAGAGCAAGAACCTTAGAGGCACTAGTTTGGATGCCAGAATCATATATGAAATAATTAATTTCACAAACAATTTTAACAGTCTTCATGCTGTGAAGTCACATTCACATCTCATACCACATCCCTTTGAAAATCTAATCACATTTCTAAAATACAGTATCTCCTTTTGCAACTTCTGTTAGCACTGCAAGACAAATCTGTGCTGATGAAAAACCTGTTGTTTGAAAAACATGGTATTATTTGTTCTTGCAAAATTCCTCTTTTGTTCTTTTTTATAGGAGAGGTTCAGTGGAAGAGGTGACCGAGCATCATGTTATGTCACATCCTCATTGTCTATCGGACACTCACCTTGGATCAGAAATCCAGAGAGACAATAAAAGCCCTATGAATTGGCTGAAGGGTGCAGCAATCCAAAATCAAGACCAGGTGATTGTATAGTCTTATGCCGCAACTCAAATGTTAAGAATAAATAAGAATTGATATTGAGAAAATATGATGGTGGTTCCAGGAACTACAGCTGAAGTCCAGAATAACCTTGGGTCGTGATCAGATCTTCTGATATTTTTATGATTGAAAAGTCATCACGGTGGTCAACTGAATGGATTTGGGTTGTCCTGCTTCAGGTGTAGGTTACTTCCAGTGATTGTTGAGGGACGTCAAACATACATACAGACGTTGAGGGACATCATGTGATGGGCTGCATGCCCATCCATCCCTCAACTTGGGCAGAAGCATCCTAGGGCATCATAGGGAACTAAAAAATCATCATACAATGAGGTCCCCAATTAGAATATATTCTAGAAAGCTTCCAAATACACTACAAATCTACAAATACAAACAAAAATGAAAGAAAAAAACACACACACAAAGAAAAAACTCAATTAGAAGACAAAGAAAAAAGAACAGAATTAAGAAAAAAGTGGCTTCCATTCTGCCTTTCAACTGTTATATAACAGTACTAGCTGTGCCCGGCCACGCGTTGCTGTGGCTTAGTCTGGTGGTGTTGGTCAGTCTGCATTAGGTTGTATTTATGCTGTGACCTCCACCTTCTTTATACTCACATTAGTAGTAGTATTTGAAGTCTGTTACCTTCTTCAATTTTTGTGTTGATTGATAATTGCTTGAGATCCCTGTTGTCTTTGGTTTGTTGTTAATTGTAATGTCTGATTGTACTGAGTGCGGTTTATATTTTTATTGTGGTACAATAGTCTTTTTTTTTGTTTTGCCTGTGTAGGTGTTTATTATTATTGTTGTTGTAGTGGTCATGAAGGTTGGATAAGTTAGATGCTACTGTATTGTTTTTTGGAGGCCCAGTGTAGCACTGACTGGCCTCTCAGCCTCAGTGCCTGGCTGTTTCTTGCCTGTGATGGTGTTGATTCTTATTGTTGTTGTTGTTGTCATTGTTATTATTGTAATTGTTTTTTTGGAGGCCAAGTGTGAATGTAGGGATTGGGGAGGTGGATGAGTTGTCAAATTTTGTATTTGTTATAGTCACAATGCGTTGTTGTGAGTTTTGTGGGTCTGGATTGTGGTTTTGTGGTGTGGTTGTGTTGTTACAACTGAGAGGCAAGGCTTTTGTGTTGTGTTGCCAAGTTTTGTATTTCTGAGGCGTTTAGTTGTGTTGTTATAGTCACGATGCATTGTTGTGAGTTTTGTGGGTCTGGATTGTGGTTTTGTGGTGTGGTTGTGTTGTTACAATTGGGAGGGAATGCTTTTGTGTTGTGTTGCCAAGTTTCGTATTTCTGGGGCGTTTAGTTGTGTTGTTATAGTCATGATGCGTTGTTGTGAGTTTTGTGGGTCCGGATTGTGGTTTTGTGGTGTGGTTGTGTTGTTACAACCGGGAGGCAAGGCTTTTGCATTGTGTTGCCAAGTTTTGTATTTCTGGGGCGTTTAGTTGTGTTGTTATAGTCATGATGCGTTGTTGTGAGTTTTGTGGGTCCGGATTGTGGTTTTGTGTTGTGGTTGTGTTCTTACAACTGGGAGGCAAGGCTTTTGCGTTGTGTGGTCAAATTTTGTATTTCTGGGGTGTTTAGTTGTGTTATAGTCACGATGCGTTGTTGTGAGTTTTGTGGGTCCGGATTGTGGTTTTGTGGTGTGGTTGTGTTATTACAACCGGGAGGCAAGGCTTTTGCGTCGTGTTGTTAATTTTTGTATTTCTGGGGCGTTTAGTTGTGTGCCAAATTTTGTATTTCTGGGGCGTTTAGTTGTGTTGTTATAGTCACGATGCATTGTTGTGAGTTTTGTGGGTCCGGATTGTGGTTTTGTGGTGTGGTTGTGTTGTTACAACCGGGAGGCAAGGCTTTTGTGTTGTGTTGTTAAGTTTTATATTTCTGGGGCGTTTAGTTGTGTGCCAAGTTTCGTATTTCTGAGGCGTTTAGTTGTGTTGTTATAGTCACGATGCGTTGTTGTGAGTTTTATGGGTCCGGATTGTGGTTTTGTGGTGTGGTTGTGTTGTTACAACCTGGAGGGAAGGCTTTTGCGTTGTGTTGCCAAGTTTCGTATTTCTGGGGCGTTTAGTTGTGTTGTTATAGTCACGATGCGTTGTTGTGAGTTTTGTGGGTCCTGTGTGGTTTTGTGGTGTGGTTGTGTTGTTACAACTGGGAGGCAAGGCTTTTGCATTATGTTGCCAAGTTTTGTATTTCTGGGGCATTTAGTTGTGTTGTTATCGCATGATGCGTTGTTGTGAGTTTTGTGGGTCCGGATTGTGGTTTTGTGGTGTGGTTGTGTTGTTACAATCGGGAGGGAATGCTTTTGCATTGTGTTGCCAAATTTCGTATTTCTGGGATGTTTAGTTTTGTTGTTATAGTCACTGCGCAAACAACTTTATCATTTTATATATATAGATAAGGACTTCAAGTCTTCAAATGGAAAATCCAAAAATTATCTTCTTTCCCTACATGTGTTATATCTCAACAGCCATTTTTTCTTCTCCTCAAAATTAACATACAATTAAAATATCATCCACAAGCTTTCTATAATACAGTAGAGTCTCACTTATCCAACATAAACGGGCCGGCAGAACGTTGGATAAGCAAATATGTTGGATAATAAGGAGAGATTAAGAAAAAGCCTATTAAACATCAAAATAGGTTATGATTTTACAAATTAAGCACCAAAACATGATGTTATACAACAAATTTGACAGAAAAAGTAGTTCATTACACATTAATGCTATGTAGTAATTACTGTATTTATGAATTTAGCAGCAAAATATCACAATGCATTGAAAACATTGACTACAAAAATGCATTGGATAATCCAGAATGTTGGATAAGTGAGTGTTGGATAAGTGAGACTCTACTGTACTACTAAGCGATTTCACCATTGCATCCTGTTAACATCAGACTGAACAGTATGCCATTTATCTCATCTTAAATATTAGAATCAGCCTACTAACATGGTTGCATAATGCTAATTTTATATTTATTACATTATAAAACATTTTTATATTCACTTCACATTTAAGTTCCAATATCTCTATATTATGAAATCACTTTAAAAATCATATCCACATTCAGTTTTTAAAATCATATCTTGTGGTCACATTGCACAAACCAACGTTACCCAAAGATTTTTCTCTTCAGTTTTGTTTTAAATTGAATTTTTACCTGTCTCCAAACCCGTAATAACTATGATCTCCCTTCACTGATCTTCTCATGCTCCCAATCTCAGACTTTGTTCTAATCCAGGGGTTCCCAGCCTTTGGGCCTCCAGGTGTTTTGGACTTCAGCTCCCATAGTTCCTCACAGCTGATAAGCTGGCTGGAATTTCTGGAAGTTGAAGTCCAAAACACCTGGAGGCTCAAAGGTTGGGAACCACTGTTCTAATCAGAAAAATTCTTCCGTGTTTATAATCCAAAGTTTTATTGAAAATTTTTAAGAAAGCGACACTTTGGACTTAGTGTCCATCAGATCGACTGCATTTATGGCTTGAGGAAACCTTGCAGATGTAGCTTTCTTTCTTCATTCTCATTATTTCTATATTTACAAGAATTCTGGATGTTCATTAGTGATTCTCTTGCTATCCCTTTAATGCAGGGAAAGTTTCACTGACCACTCTGCCATATTCCTTATCCAGCTTCCTTCTTTTAGATATCAGCCCTTTGCACACTGTAAAATTATGGAACCACTGTTTCATTTTAATTATAATAAAATCCTGTTGAATCCCAAAGTTTGTAGTTTCATTAAGTAATATAGCACTCTGGCTGAGAATTGCTGGAGGGGTGCCTAATGATCTATTCACATTTGCATGTTTTCAAACTGCTAGGTTGGCAGCAGCTGGGGCTAACGGCAGGATCTCACCCTGCTCCCCAGATTTGAACCGCCGACCTTTCAGTCAGCAAGTTCAGCAGCTCAGCGGTTTAACCCACTGTGCCACCGGGGGTCCCATGTAAACATTTAGATGTTAAATTTTGCATAAAATTTTCTTTATTACATTGGAAATTGATTTTCTCCTGCATCAGGAGCAAAACATTACACTGAACATTTAAAAACATTACGTTTACATCTTGAAATATATTATAACAAGAACACATTGAAGCCCTAGAAGCTCCAAAAGAAAATCAAGAGCAAGAGGGGGGCAGCGATTTGGGTACTTGTTCACGGACCTCTGAAAAATATCCGTGGTCCCAAGGTTATGAACCCTGACTTAGAACAAGGACAAGAATTTTCTCCAGGTTTCACTCCAGTCTCTAACAGAATGTCTCTGTGTTAATATTTAATGCAAAGGAATGTTTGTTAAGGAGGTTGGTCACAAAATCACATGTACTACGAAACAAGAAAATAGAAGCAATACTCACTCTGATAGAGATGCTTATATGAGAGCTTGGAGGTGAGCATGTAAAATATAATAAGCTCTGAAGATTGTATGTTAAGTTTAAGATGTATAAAAACTATTGAACATTCTTCTCACAAGCAAGATCAGAAATCAGAATCCAAGCTAAAAAAATGTTCCTTAGTTTCTATACGTCTTATACTCAAACACACGTGTAAACCAGTGTGTTAAAACCAAGATACGACAAAGTATTCCCCCTCCCCACACAAAACATTAATTTTCCAGCATCTAATTTATAGTGACCTTAGGTAGAATCCAGGCCCATTCTGCCCAATGTAAAACAAACTATTGGGACTCACCACGAATGTTTCCCTTCACATATTTGCCAGCACATAATGTCTAGCGTTTGTTAAATGTTTTGATACAGCTGATGGGCTAATCAATAAAACGTATTGATACTGATATAATGTCTAGCATCCTGTTACTGAGGTATGCAGACGATTTATATTTGTGTAATTCACTTTTTTCATCATTGCAGAGATCAATATCCTGTACCAACAGCACAACCACAAAACTGTTGAGGGTTGTAGAAATAAATAAATAGAAGCTTTACCACAGTTTCTGAATCAAGATAAACCCTGCAGTATAATAAAATGTCACTCAGGCTTGTGTAACAAGTAGCAGTATCTTTACTTCAGTTCAAAAGTTCAAACAGGGCAACAATATATACATCAGTCTTTCTGAATTCACACAGAGAATATAGGGAATAAACAGTCTCTTTAAATAGTCTTTAAATATCCCTCGTTTGCCTTATAAATAATCAGGTTTAGGAGAGTATGGCAGCCATTTCCTTCCTGATCATTTTCAGTCAGCTGCTCTCCTCCATCTCCGAGATGGAAGTGGCAATTAAAACTGTTTGCCTCAGTACCAAGCTAGAGACAGCAGCCAATCGGAATTCTGGCTCCTGACTGGCTCAGCCAATCAGCTATCGACACGTGCCCTTTACAGTTAACTCGCCACATCATGGAGCCTCACAAAAACCTCCCCCCAAATCCCACCTTTTAATTGCTGTGCTCCCCTAAAGGCCTAGAAGGGTAGGCTTGCAAAAACAGGAACATTTTCATCATGTATGTTTACTGTATATATGCTTCAATTACAATTAGCAGGAATAAGAGAAAAAATTAAGTTTCCCTTTATAAATCAAAGGACTTGTAGCGCTGGGTATTATGGGAGGTAGAATGCTAAACTAGATTTTGGACAATGGCAGTTGGCATCTACTAAGGACCAAGAGCATTTGTATATAAGCTGCTGTTGACTTGGGATGTCTCTCTCTTCTAGTCCTAGTAAACAATGACATTTGCAGGGTAGCTTCAAGCCAGTTAGTCTTTCTTAGCTTAATCTATCTCACATTGTTATTGTCAGGATAAAGTGGTGGTGGTATGGAGGCCATGGAAACTCATTGAAGGAATGGTGGGATGGAAAGGTTAATGAAAAATAGTGATTATTTACATCAATGATTATAATTTGAAATGTTTTCTGTTCTTGATTTGAAAGTGTTATTTCCTGTTTGTGTAGTATTTACTTTGAAAGTACAGTAGAGTCTCACTTATCCAACATAAACAGGCCGGCAGAACGTTGGATAAGCGAATATGTTGGATATGTTTTGTTTTATTGTTTTATTGCTGCTATTGTATTGTTGTCGAGCATGGCCCCATGTAAGCCGCTCCGAGTCCCTCCGGGGCGGGGTATAAAAATAAAGTTGTTGTTGTTGTTGTTGTTATTATTATTATATGGAGGGATTAAGGAAAAGGCTATTAAACATCAAATTACTTGATGATTTTACAAATTAAGCACCAAAACATCATTGTTACAACAAATTTGACCCAAAAAATCAGTTCAATACACAGCAATTATGTAGTAATTACTGTATTTACCAATTTAGCACCAAAACATCACAATGGAATGATAAGATTGACTAGAAAAACATTGACTACTAAAAGGCAGACTGCATTGGATAATCCAGAACGTTGGATAAGTGAATACTGGATAAGTGAGACTCTACTGTAGTTGTTCTACCCCAGAAACTTTGTTTTAGTGGCTGCCACAAACGGTATTGGATTGGTTGAGATTCTATGAGATATTCAATGAAAAACTCAAGCAAAATGTGCTGCAGGATGTCCTGCAAAAACAAAGTTTTTGCAGTTTAATAAACTTTTCCCATGTTTTTATGATAGAACTAATTAAGAAATGACATCTATAACCCAGGAACAAAAATCATTCTATATAGTGTTATGATTAGTTTTACTATTCCACCTTTCCTTTAGTGAGCTCCAGTGAAAGGATTATTTCTTATGTGGTATCTAAGCAGAAGACCCTGGAAAGTGTTGCTATTATTTGCAGCAACAAGGAATAATGTATGCATAAAATGATAGTTGCATTTGCACATCTGATAGATAAATAGTTGAACACCTGCTATATATACATTGGTTGCCTAAAGCTGGCTCTTCCTTCCTTTCTCCCCTCCCTAGTGAAAATCAGTAAGTAATACAAGATAGGTAGAAGCATAGAGTTGGAAGAGACCTCATGGGCTATCCAGTCTAACCCCCTGCCAAGAAGCAGGAAATATTAGAAATCATTGTTTTTTTCTCCTCTGTTTACCCAATGAAGGATTCTTTTAGATCCTTAATCCTGTCTGCAAATATGGGTGCCCTCTAGCCTATATATCCTTGGAACCTAGATATGCAAAGTTGATAATCTCATATTTCTTTTGGTTGGGTTTTAGCCTTCTGCAAATAAACTAAGAGGCATAGAGGAGATGTTGGCAGACTCTGTCAGGCATTCAAGGAAGTATGGCAATTTGCAGGTAAGAAAACAAATTTTTCTCTGGGAGCATACTATACCAAACATCATGTTTGCACCTTGTCCTTCTATAGACATGAGCCATGTTGACATGCATGTTGACACAGGGCTCTTCTTGTTCGATCTAGAGAAGAATCTTCCAACATAGTTCCCTTTAGTTTTGCCAGGTGCTATCACTTCTAGATCAATTTGTATTGGATATTTTGGGGTTGTGGGTGTAGGGAGAGAACTATGGTAACAAATACCACAATCCCCTTGCATATTGGCCCTATCCGGAAGAGCCTATAAACAATTAGAAAGAAAAACACCTCAAATTATTGGAAACAGTAGACTTAACTAGTTATATTTTCAGCTTGCTATATAGTCTTCAACACTTTTAGAAATCGTGACTTTTTAAAGATCATAACCTTTTACAGAAGAGCCAAAAACCCATTTGAGTAGAAGTGGTATACAACCAAATGTAACTATGCAAAGCAATTGTCTTCAGTTGTTAGACTGAATAACTTGTTGTCTCTGGTCTGTTAGGAAATAGAGAATATGCCCATGCATAAAAATAGCAGTGTTTTTCAGTGCACAAAAATATATCTACACTCCCGTAAAACAAATAGCTTTATATTATGCACTCAAGAAACAAAATAAAATAGACTTTGGTAAAAATAACATATTTGGTTTACTCAGAGCCTTCATACATTCATAAGTACACAACTTATCATTCAGTTACAGATATGTTTGAGATAGTTTCTGTGTGCTATCTGATCAAAACATCTCTCTTAGAATAAACAGCAGGCAAGAGTTTGCAAGTCTGCGTTCTGAGCAGCCCCAAAGTCTAAAGAAATCTGTGCTCTGTGCCCGTCCTAGAGCGGATCATGTAGTCTGCAGCCCCTCCCACAACTTTTCAGGAAAACATAGAGCAAGGAAAGAAAGCTGCATATCAGAACATACATGCAATAAGTAAGCAACAAGATTATAGATAAACAAATTACTAGAGGAGGCTTGAAGAAGGTTGTAATTTCCAGCAGTTTCCTCTCTTTTAAAAAAAGTCCTAAATTTTTGTATTTGGTATTTTTAGGAAACAAACTGCATATATGTGTGTGTGCTTCAGAACTGGAACTTTCAAAAGTGTTCAAAGCATTTCAGCTTCCACATTCTTCAGTTGCAGACTCTTTAGCAACTGAAGAAGGTGAAAGAAATGCTTTGCTTGTGTTTTGTTAATTCTGTTTGTTTAACAGCGGTGGGTTGTACTGAATTAACTATCAATAGTCTTCTTTTGCTTAAACTGCCTGTTAACTCCGAGCGTTGCTGGTTATAATGTGAAATGCTAGCTGGTATCCTAAATGAGAGTTCTGGCTTTGTATATTTATGACAGAGCAAAGAAAATCCAGTAAAGACAACCATGGATGAGACTGGAGCACAAGAAGAGTCTGTTCATAAACTGGAAAAAGAAGATCCCAGTTGGCTGGAAACTTGTAAGTCATTGGGCAGTCATTTGGAGGGGAGATTCTCATCCTTCATTCACTTAATATGGAATTAGGTGATGAAAGACTTTAGAGTATGTGCTCAATGGAAAATTATCATATATGCTTATGTGGAAGTAAAGTGCATCTATAACACAAGGTCAGGTTTGGATTTTCATATAACCCGTGGCTAAGTTGAAGGCTATTCCATGGAGATGGTTGGCCTCAGCTTCCACATCCTCATCCAGGCATTCAAAAAGCCAGAGCTGGTGCCATAGTGGAAAGAGTTGAAATCGTTCTTTTAGGTTCTCCCAGGATGAACTCAACTTTTGCTAAAGTACAGTACTCATATTGACTCTTAGGCCCCTTCTGCACTGCCATGTCATCCAGATTATCAAATCAGATCATACACATTATCTACTTTGAACTGGATTATATGAGTCTCCACTGCCAGATAATCCAGTTCAAAGCAGATAATATGGATTTTATATGGCAGTGTAGAAGGGGACATAAATAAATCATCCTAGGTTTTTTGGTTGACTTATTGACTGAGATATGTAGAGTATATCGGGTGCATATTTGTACTATTGTTGTGTTGTTGAAGGCTTCATGGCTGAAATCACAGGGTTGTTTTGTGTTTTCTGAGCTGTATGGCTATGTTCCAAAAGCATTCTCTCCTGATGTTTCACCCACATCTATGGCAGGCATCCTCGGAGGTTGTGAGGCATATTGGAAAAAACTAATCTAGGAAAGTTTATATATCTGTGGAAGGTCCAGGGTGGAATAAGGAACTCTTGTCTATAGGAGGCCAGTGTGAATGTTTTAATTAATCACCTTGATTAGCATTAATGGCCTTGCCTGATTCATATCCTGGCTTCTTCCTGCCTGGGGGAATCTTTTGTTCAGAGGTGTTAGCTGCCCCTGATTGATCCATGTCTGGAATTCATCTGTTTTCAGAGTGTTGTTCCTTATTTACTGTTTTGATTTTAAAGTTTTTTTTTAATACTGGTAGCCAAATTTTGTTTCATGGATTCCTCCTTTCTGTCGAAATTGTCTACATGTTTGTGGATTTCAATAGCTTCTCTGTATAGTCTGACATGATAGTTGTTAGAGTGGTCCAGCATTTCTGTGTTCTCAAATAATATTCTGTGTCCAGGTTGGTTCATCAAGTGCTCTGCTATGGCTAACTTTTCTGGTTGAATTTGGGAACACAGAAATGCTGGATCACTCTAAAAACTATCGTATCAGACTATCATGTCTATATGCTCTCCGTGTGTGGCGATTTTAATTCCTCTAGCCCTAAAACTGAGTGCGGAGTGAGCCTCAGATGCCCTCCCATTGCTGACAATGTTCTGAAATTTTTTGGGTTTTTTGGACGCAAGACGAAAATCCCATTCAGATAGGCGCCCCATTTTTGGAACCGGAGATGAAAATGAAAACGAGCTGAAACAAATGAAACAAAACAAAACGGATTGTGATTCCATACAAATGCACATGACTAGCATCTACACTGCCATATAAAATCCATATTATCTGCTTTGAATTAGATTATATGGCTGTGGACGCTCATATCATTCCGTTCTAAGGCAGATAATCTGGATTATCTGCTTTGACTATATGGGTAATATGGCAGTGTAGACGGGTTCTAAGAGGTCTGTTACTGTTGCCTTTTTCCCTAGGTGAATTGAAAGTAGTTTGGGATGAGAAGAGTTACAAAATAGAGGAGAGGAACCCCTCTCAGTCTTATTCTTCAAACTGCAACCTTAGTTGTGTCTGTGTATGAAATAAAAAGGAAAGCTATAAAAAAAGAATTATGGAATTGCATCACATGAGTCATTGAACTGCACCTCTTGCATAAACAAGCCAAAAGGAGTTTGAAAGTATTTAAGGTGGTTGAAGCCACCAGAAATCTACAAGTTCGACTTGTTTTCTTAGATACAGAGCAGTTAATGGAAAGAACATTGGTAAGGTCACTGGCCTTCATTAATTCCATTTGCAAATTAGACACACAAGAGAACAGAAATATAAAACACTGCATTACACATGTTCAATTTACAAATTCTAAAAAGGGAGCCTGAATTTCACCTTGACAATCTGACCGGAAACTACAGCTGTGTTCTACTGCTCCAGGCTTGTTTTGTTTTCTTGCTTTCCTCTGCATCTGTTGTGTTCTCCCATCCTGTCCTTCCCACCTCAATGTATTTCCTGAGTTCTGAGAAATTCCACAGCAGGATTACCTTGGGTTGACTGGAGACAGACTACAGTTTTCTTCAAGGGCAGAACATTTTGGAGCCATTTTTTATTTACATAATTTATATTCCATGACTTTAGAAACCATTTCACAACCTTCATGACTGAGAGAAGGCTGGAGGGAGGTTTACTTTGATGTTAGGTTTTTAACGCTGTATTCATATGTGGAATCTTGTTGGAATTTTATGCCAATATTTGTTTTTTGAAGGCATTGAATGTATGCCGTTTTTTGTTGGAATCTGCCCTGAGTCCCTTATGGGCGATAGGGTGAAATAAGATATAAAGTTTATTATTATTATTATTATTATTATTATTATTATTATTATTATTATTTTATTATGACACAGCAAACAAGATAGATATGCTGGATTTCATATCACAAAATCACAAGTCGAACACTTCCCAAGTGTCTAGGACTGTGTGATATATTTTCGGATGATGCATGCAGATCCCAGTAGGGTGGCCTTTTGTAGTTGGCAGATCGTAATTTTGTCAATGTCTATTGTTTCCAAATGCCGGCTGAGATCTTTTGGCTCAGCACCCAGTGTGCCCATCACCTGCACTGGTTTCTGCCAGAGTCTTTGAACTTCCATCTTGAGGTCCTGATAGCGGCTGAGTTTTTTCTGTTGTTTTTCGTCAATGCGACTGTCACCTGGGATGGCAACATCAGTGATCCAAACCTTTTTCTTTTCCACAACTGTGATGTCTGGTGTGTTGTGTTCCAGAACTTTGTCAGTCTGGATTCGGAAGTCCCACAGTATCTTTGCATACTCATTTTCTAATACTTTTGCAGGTTTGTGATCCCACCAGTTCTTTACTGCTGGAAGGTGATACTTGAGGCATAAGTTCCAATGAATCATTTGGGCCACGTAGTTGTGCCTCTGTTTGTAGTCTGTCTGTGCAATTTTATTATTATTTTCCCTATATGCTTATAAATTAAAGTAAGAAAGAAATTGAAGCTTCTTTGTGCACTTCATATTTTCACTAGCCTGCAATGCTACTGGTGGCCAGATCAAGTAAAATCACTAAAACAATGCTGCGTTGAAAAGACTCAATGTGCAGGTTTAGCTTTTAAAAATTTGATTACTAACAGATGTGATTACAGTAGAGTCTCACTTATCCAACATAAACGGGCCGGCAGAACGTTGGATAAGCGAATATGTTGGATAATAAGGACAGATTAAGAAAAAGCCTGTTAAACATCAAAATAGGTTATGATTTTACAAATTAAGCACCAAAACATCATGTTATATAACAAATTCAATAGAAAAAGTAGTTCATTACACATTAATGCTATGTAGTAATTGCTGTATTTATGAATTTAGCACCAAAATATCACAATGCATTGAAAACATTGACTACAAAAATGCGTTGGATAATCCAGAACGTTGGATAAGTGAGACTCTACTGTAATATATTCTTTCCAGGAATCTCTGTATCCTCCCGTGTGACTTTACTGTCAATGTCTGCTGGAAACTGACAATAGAGTAGAGATGGGAAGACCTGGAAAAAACCTGGAAAAATTGGAGGGAAAAGTTTTTCCCCCATTTTTTTCCCAAAGTCTTTTTTTCCAGAAAAAAATGGAAAGTGTTTATACTATGTTCATTTCCAATGATAAGTACTATATCTATGACATGGTATTCAAACTATATAACATGAATACCTTAATGAAAGATTTCAGAGACTTTTTGTTTCTACACATTTTCCCACCTAATTTTTTTTCTGGAAAAAATAATTTTGGAAAAAAAACAGAAGAAATACTTTTCCCCCCAGTATTTCAATTTTTCCTCAGACCTTCCCATCTTTACAATAGATTCACACTGGCTGATTTAGAAATCCAGATAGAGAAAACCTCTCTGGGCATTAGTAGGTCAACCTCCTCTGGATGGTGACTATAGATAGAATAATGCTAAAGAATCCAGAGATTCCTGGAAAGGAGATAATTATCTCTGGGTTTAAAAATGTGTTGTGCCCCTAATCCCAGGGAATGCGGAAGGCTGACTGTAAATGTATATTATGTATTGCAAAGCAATGTTGCATCTCTTTTCTTCCTGCTGGGTTCTGCTACATCAGTACTAGCATAGATGCCTTAAGGCCCTTCCACACAGCCATATAATTCAGAATCTCAAGGCAGAAAATCCCACAATATCTGCTTTGAACTGGGTTATGTAAGTCAACACTGCCATATATTCAAGTTCAACACAGAAAATGTGGGGTTTGATTCAGCCTCAGTCTTGAAAGAAGGACTAAAATTGTTCTTTAACTGCTGCAGTGCAACGGTCAAAAGCAGCTGACGAGAGGCGAAGCTCCCTTGCCAAACATGCCCGAGATGACTACAAAAGGCTCTCGTTGCAAGGGATCCACAAAGGAAAAGCAGCCGAAGTTTCAAAGATCTTTAAAGCATCAGAGCAAAAACAGCTGGTTCCCCCTCCTTTGCCACCTAAGCCGAAGAATCTACCTGCTCCTGGAGTAACCAATGGAAGACCAGATAGGTGAGTCTCTCAAAGCTTTAGCTCAGGGGTCCCCAAACTAAGGCCCGGGGGCCGGATGCGACCCTCCAATGTCATTTACCTGGCCCCTGTCCTAAACTTTAGACTTAGGGTTGACCTACGTCTACCCGGTCTTTGGAGGTCTTTTTGCTTACCTATGGTCTTATGAGATCGTCTAGATGGTCTTTGAAGATCTCTTTGCTTAGCTACGGCCTTATGAGACCATCTAGATGGCTTTTGGAGGTCACTTTCCTTACCTATGGTCCTATGAGACTGTCTAGATGGCCTTTGAGGGTCCCTTTCCATACCTATGGTTTTATGAGATTGTCTAGATGGTCTTTGGGGGCCCCTTTCCTTACCTATGGTCTTATGAGACCATCTAGATGGTTTTTGGAGGTCTCTTTGCTTACCTATGGTCTTTTGAGATCATCTAGATGGTCTTTGAAGGTCTCTTTGCTCCTTATGAGACCATCTAGATGGCCTTTGGAGGTCACTTTCCTTACCTATGTTCCTATGAGACCGTCTAGATGACCTTTGAAGGTCTCTTTCCTTACCTATGGTTTTATGAGGCTCTGAATACAGGTGAACTATAATTCCTGGATGTCAAGGTCAATCAGCCCCAAATCCCACCAGTATGCAAAGACAGCCGTGTTGGGTCTGGGTGCCAAGTTAGTTCCAGGGCCATCATTGGTGGGGTTCAGAGTGCTATTAGATTGCAGGTGAAACTATACACCCCAGTCCCTACAACTCTTATATATCATGGTGAATTCTCCCCAAACCTCTCTCTAGTATTGTTCAATTACTGTGTGTCATAGGAAAGGGTAGGAAAGGGTTAAGGGAGAGGCAGTGGGTGGGGTCATGCAAATGGGCAGGGAAAGGAACACTGGAATGTGCTCGCTATAACCTGCAATGGCCTTGGAAGGAGTGACTTGGTGACTCCTCATCACTGGGAACTTTAGAATTTGTGGAGGCCAGAGGCTGTCTGAGCCACATACACACATACAGATTTTCACTTTTATAATGTGTATAATTTTTTCTCCTTCTGTGTAATTGACATGGTTGGACACGTGCTTTGCAGAGAGGAGTTGTCTGTTAATCCCTGTAGTCTCTTGGACTTCCTACTGCTCCCCTTGCTGTTAAGTAGGCTTATCTGAGTGAGCAACGAGTAGTGAAGATTTATAGGTGTTCATGAGCCTCACACACTTGCTTGGGTTCAAAAGAAGAGGGCAAGTAAAAGAGCTTTGGCTGCTACGGCAGGAAGATCGATTTTGCCCGTGACCCTACCAAACCAAGAGCCTGCACTGCAATGAATTGAAATACTTTATTCTGAATAGTAATGTTTTATGTGTGTTAAATTGCATTAGCATAGAACATAATCCTCGGGCAGATTGTAAAAATGGCAAACCACCAATTTCTTTGCTTTGACAGAAGACGGGGAATACAGCGAACAGTCTCCAGTTCTACTGAGGAAGGTATTATTCGGTGGTTCAAAGAAGAGCAGCTTCCCCTCCGAGCTGGCTTTGAGAAATCAACGGATTACATAGCACCCTGGTTTCATGGTGAGGACACAGCCCCTGTTGGGTTGGAAGGTGATAGGACAACCTTCCAAACCTTTCTTTGAAAACAAAATAAAAAGAAACATTAAAACGTAGTATTAAGGTGTAACATGGCACATTGATGGAGCAAACAATAGCAATGGTGACTATCATTTACTGCAGTGGGTCTCAACCTGGGATCCCCAGATATTTTTGGCCTACAACTCTCAGAAATCCCAGCCAGTTTACCAGTTATTAGGATTTCTGGGAGTTGAAGGCCAAAAACATCTGCCAGGTGCCAGGTTAAGAACCATTGATCTACTGGCACCTGTAACCAATAATGCAATAACTCACATTTAAGGAGAGATGTTGCAAGCTCTGTCCAACAGCCAAGGACCCAACCCTTAGCTTTCTATTCAGGCTACATCAATTTTCAAGTATTTTAAAACAATGACCTCTATGACTGATTTTGGCTGCAAAAATTAGTGCAAATTGGTCAAAACACAAGCTCTCAAGGTTTCAGTATGTTGATATATTGCCCCTGATGTTTATCAAACATTGTGGAAATGTAATACTGGTGGAGAAATAAAGCTTCCTTCACTGCCATGCACCACCAGATAGGTCTGGAAATAGTCTGTATGCAATAGTCTTATGTTCTAATCAGTGTAGGCATCTTTTTCCCCAAGGAAACTACAAAATCTTCATCAGGGGGTTTAATAGAATTTAATAAATGAAGACATGTAAACCTGAATAGCATGCAACTTCTATAAAATATCAGTTTTGTTAGCATTTGTCTTTTTTGAGTAGTAAACATTATGTAAGTGTGCTGACATAATTTTGACTTAGAATCCTGTTTAGCAGTGAGCATTATAAGGTCCCACGAACTCCCAACATCATGATCAAGAAATCTGCAGGATTATAGTCCATCTCATGGAGAAATACGAAGATGGAGGGAGATGTTATGTTTCACAAGACTACTTTGACTAATAGTGTTTAGTGGAGATTTTAAAAATATTTTTTAAATGGCAGGAGCAACACATTTATGTCATGTGATGTTGAGTGGGAAAGTGAGTGACAGGGATTGCAAACATCCTAAGGTGTCTAGGTTGTTGTAAGTCTTCCAAGCTGTATGGCCATGTTCTAGAAGCATTCTCTCCTGATGTTTCTCCCACAACTATGGCAGGCATCCTCAGAAGTTGAGGGGTCTGTTGGAAACTAAGTAAGTGAGGTTTATATAGCTGTGGACTATCCAGGTTCGAGGAAAGAACTTTTGTCTGCTTGAGGTACATGCGAATGTTGCAATTTGATTAGCATTTTAATGGCCCACAGTTACAAGGTCTGGCGGGTAGCTGCCTGATTGAATCCTTTGTTGGGAGGTGTTAGCTGGCCCTAATTGATTCTTATCTGGAATTCCCCTGCTTTTTGATTGTTGCTGTTTATTTACTGTTCTGATTTGAGAGTTTTTTTATACTGGTAGCCAGATTTTATGCATTTTCATTGTTTCCTCCTTTCCATTGAAATTGTCCACATGCTTGTGGATTTCAATGGCTTCCCTGTGAAGTCTGACATGATAGTTGTTAGAGTGGTCCACCATTTCTGTGTTCTCAAATAATATGCTGTGTCCAGGTTGGTTCATCAAGTGCTCTGCTATGGCTGACTTCTTTGGTTGAATCAGTCTATAGTGTCTTTCATGTTCCTTAATTCGTGTTTGGGCAATGTTGTGTTTGGTGGTCCTTATGTAGACTTGTCCATAGCTGGATGGTATACAGTGGACCACGGCAGAGGTGATAGGATTCCTCTTGTCCTTCGCTGAATGTAGCATTTGTTAGATTTTCTTTGTGGGTCTGTAGACTGTTTGTCTGTTGTGTTTCTTCATCAGCTTCCCTATGCGGTCAGTGGTTCCCTTGATGTATGGTAAGAACACTTTTCCTCTGGGTCTTTACTCTCATGGCTTGTTCTTGGCCTTAAACTCTTCTGATATCTGTGGTGGAGTATCCATTGGCCTGTAGAGCTCAGTTTAGGTAGTTTAGTTCACCTTGGAGGAGGTAGTGTTCACAGATTCTTTGTGCACGGTCTGCCAGGGCTTTGATTGTACTTCTTTTTTGACTTGGGTGATGATTAGAAATTTTATGTATATATCTTTCCGTATGTGTGACCCAATTGTTGATTGGGTTTGCCGATGACCAGGACATCTAGAAATGGGAGTTATCCTTCATTTTCTTTTTCCATTGTGAATTGGATGTTTCAGACAAGAATCAATTAAGGCCAGCTAATACCTCCCAACAAAGGATTCTCTTAGCCAGACCTTGAGACTGCAGGCCATTAAATTGCTAATCAAGGTTGCAATTGCAACATTCACACGTACCTCAAGCAGACATGAGTTCTTTCCCCCACCCTGGATACCCCACAGATATATAAACCTCACTTACTTAGTTTCCAACAGACCCCCCTAAACCTCTGAGGATGCTTGCCATAGTTGTGGGCGAAACGTCAGGAGAGAATGCTTTTAGAATATGGCCATACAGTCCTGAAGACTCACAACAAAGCCTTCGACAACACATCCTAAAGTGTCCTTCCACATTATTGAAAAGATAGAAATCCACATGAAGGGTTCCACATTCAACAAGTATGTTGCTCTTGTCTTTGTTTTTGGAACAGGTATTTTAACCATCAAGAAAGCAGAAGAACTGCTAAATGGTTTGACACCTGGGAGTTTTCTGATCCGAGTCAGTGAAAAGATCAAAGGCTATGTTCTTTCGTATTTGTCAGCGGAAGGTTGCAAACACTTCCTGATAGATGCTTCTGGCGACTCTTATAGTTTCCTGGGTGTGGATCAGCTACAGCATTCAACGTTGGCCGACCTGGTTGACTACCACAAGGTGGGCCCTGTTGTTTCATCCTATAATATGATTATGTTAAAGAAACCGTCTATTTCTACATGACTGAAAGTGAGGTATCCTGTATAAATGGAAGTCTCAGATGAAGGCAATGGCAAATCTCCTCTGAAAAGATCTTGCCAAGAAAATCCTCTGATCGGTTTGCCTTGGGGTCACTATACCTTTTAAATGACTTGAAGGCACACATATGAGGAGGAGGTAAAAGAGGCAATCTAAGGTTGGACCTACACTGCCATATAATCCAGATTATCAAATCAGATAATCCAGATTATCTGATTTGAACTGGATTATATGCGCTACACTGTCATATAATCCAGTTCAAATCAGATAATCTGGATTTTGTATGGCAGTGTAGATGGGGCCTAAGAAAATAAATCAGTTAGAAGGAGAGGACAGAGGAACATGCACAGAAACTAAAAGCAAGGTGGATAAGGACTCTAGCATTTTATTTACTACAAAGTCCAAGAATTGTTGTGGAGGGGAAAAAACGCAGTTCTTCATTCTGTACATACAAGCTCATGCGCCATGTTTGTTGTAATTTTGAAATTATTCTACATTTCTGAAAAATGCTCACTTCTTCCACTTTTATTTAATAACAGCTTGTTTCTCCAGATTTGCAATTGCTTTGTAATTTTTTTGACCATTAATTAAAGGAGTATCTAGTCAATATCATCATTTTTATTGTACAACTAGATCAATGTGCCTTCAAACATTAGCCCAATTAACATTAAAGATTCCCACATACCCAGCATTTTATATTATTGCAAAGTCATGAAAGCAATTTCTTTTGCAAGTTTATAACCAAGCAAAGGGTGTTGGCGGTTTTCAACACTTACCCCTTATAGGAATCCTACAGTTTTTGATGTGTGATAGATTGTTGACAATTCTTTTGGTTTCTACCAAAAGTGTGTGCTAAAAAACACTCCGAGAATACATAATAGGCCATATCAAACAGAAGAAAATCCATATCTTTGTGTCTCGTCCTCACTGGTTTAAACTGGACAAGCATATTCACTCTGTTCTAGAGAAGGACCTTAGGTTGGAACTGGCCAGAAGGCACAAAAGTTTAGATCAGTGTTTCTCAACTGTTTTAAGGGGTCATGGCATTAGGAAGGTTGAGAACTACTGGTTTAGATGGTGGTTTGAGAATCTGAGATTTACAAGATTTAGGCATAAATTGAATACAATGAATTGGGATAAGTTTCTAAAAATGTCTTCAGGCATTATGTATGAGTCCTCCAGGCCACCTGAACCCTAAAGTCAGGGGGGTAAAAATACATATACACCCCAAAATATGAGGGTCCTGTTCATGTTGTTGGTTTAGACCAGTGGTTCTCAACCTCGGGTCCCCAGATGTTTTTGGCCTACAACTCCCAGAAATCCCATCCATTTTACCAGTTGTTAGGATTTCTGGGAGTTGAAGGCCAAAAACATCTGGGGACCCCAGGTTGAAAACTACTGGTTTAGACTTATTCAGTGACTCAAGAGCCTTCCATGAATGCTCCTTAAAATATAAAGGCTGTCCTTCCATGAACTTTTAGATGCTTAGATACATTACATGCTTACATTTTTTGGTTTAAAAGTTTTAGCTACAATTAAATAAATTAGTCATATGTAGAAAACCAACTGATGATTGAATGTTAGTTCTCTGGAACACAAATGTAGACAAATGAATTCTTACCTGCAATGATTTGCTTTTTCTTAGGATGAGCCCATCACATCTTTGGGGAAGGAACTTCTGCGTTATCCCTGCGGCCAGAGACGCTTGGAGCCAGATTACCTTGATCTTTTTGAATGAGACCATGAGGACAGAATTTTCTTGAATGGACAGGTGCCAACTACTGCCAAAAACCCTTCAGTTGCTACAGTTGCCTCTTTAATTGCAAACTTTAAAATATCAGTGTATTAGAGAAGTAAAGTGTTGATTGCTGTTAGCAGTTGTGGATCTAGAAGCACCATCAAGACGTGAAGAAACAGGAACCAAATGTTGAAGAAAACAGGAAAAGTATAAAGCCACTGTGAATGACACTGGCAGTATCAAGCTTTACACCAATGTCTTTGTTTATGCTGATTCCTGCCCTTATGTATACTGTTAAATGAAACAATGTAAAAAATGTCCAAAGTACAATTCACATTTCCTGGGAAGCAGTCTTCTCCACCATGGCTCTTTCCAGACGTGTTATACCAGTGGTTCCTGAACTTTGGTCCTCCAGATGTTTTGGACTTTAGCTCCTGGGATTCCTGAATGGCCAAACTGGCTGGAGACTCTGGGAACTAAAGACCAACAACCTGGAGGACCAAAGTTTGGAAACTACTGTAAAGGTTCCCCTGATATCAAGTCTAGCCGTGTCCAACTCTGGGGGTTGGTGTTCATCTCCAATTCTGAGCCAAAGAGCCAGCGTTGTCCGTAGACACCTCATGTGGCCGACATGACTGCATGGAGCGCCGTGACCTTCCTACTATTGATCTACTCACATGTGCATGTTTTCAAACTGATAGGTTGGCAGAGGCTGGGGCTAACAGCGGGAGCTCACTCCCTCCCCGGATTTGAACCACCGACCTTTTGGTCAACAAGTTCAGCAGCTTTAACCTGCTGCGCCATCAGGGCCTCCTGGAAACTACTTTATTAGACTATAAATCCTATCATACGCAGTGTAGACTGAGCCAAGCACATCTCAAGAATGCCAGATTGGGGAAGGCTGCCATAAAAACTTGAAAGCATTCTTATATTGGGCCAAAAGTCCTTTATGTAAACACAGCTATAACCGTCTTCTTTAGACCAATTCCTGAAAAGGAGATCTCTTCCCCCCTGAACCCTTTTGCCATGCAAGTGTAAATGAGAAATTATTCTTCCCTTTTAGGAAATTTCTGGGGTTGTATTTAACAAAGGATAGGGTTGTGCACATAGTTATAATTCTTCCCCCTTTAGATCCTGGCTCAGGTCTCTAGATGTTACATTTTGTGTGAGAATAACCAAAGTATCTAGTGTGCCCGCTTGTCCATTTGTGCACATAGACACGATGTACCATTATACTGGTGCTCCCTTTCGCAAGTCCACAGCTGCCTATCTAGATCAGGGAAACAGATGTTGTGCTTCAGATGTCAATTCAAAACAGCGAGAAGCTAAGGAGATCAATAGATGAGCATCTTTAGTAATGTGGTCTTGTATGAATGAATTTTATTACAGTTTCAGACCACAAGTGCTCTTGAAGAATACGCTAGGGTATGGAAATAGTGATGTATGAAAGGAGCTTGCAATTTATATCTAGGAAACATTGGATGATATGCTGTATGCTTGGAATGAAATGCTGTCGCTATAAGAATATAGAACAAAATCATTGCCTGAACCCCATTACAATTATGCTTTAGTTCTTCAATTACTAAATGTAAGGATCAAGAGGGAAAAAAAGCATCAGTTTGCCAAAATAAAGACAGAGTGGCCAAAATATTGTCACAGGCTACTCTGCACAGGCTGGTACCTAAATCTCCCAGAATGACTTTTTTTTTATTAACAGTGTTATCTACTTGTATGTAAATCAGGATGTATCAGAAAAATATATTTATATTTTAGTCTTTCTTTTTATTTAACCGATTGCAACTTTTTATTTAAACAATGGCAACCGTTTTCAAGCTAAATGTCACCCCCTCCTAGATCTGTGCATTTCTGCCTAAGTGTAGTACCTTACATCACTTCCTGTTGAAATTAATTTTATTAGTTTTAGCTGTCCCTCCCAATTTGATGTCATCTGCAAATTTGATAAGCATGCCCTCTATTCCATCATTCAAATCATTGATAAAGATGTTGAACAGCACTGGGCCCAGGACAAAACCCTGTGGCGCTCCACTAGTTACTTCTTTCCAGGAGGAAGAGAAACTATTGGTAAGTTTTACTTTAGGTTCAGCGGTTAACCAGTTCCCAATCCCCGAGTCCAACAACTTCCCCAGGCCACGTTTCCAATTGAAACCAGCACTTCCAGTATTCCGACTGGATCGATTGGTAGTTCCCCCTTTGTTACAGGTTTGTTTGGTAACTCTGGTGCAGAGAAAGGAAACGCATAGAGATCAAACACTTGGAGGAGGAAATTACGGGTTCAGATGGCTACTCTTCTGTAACACTTCATGTAAACTTTGTCTGAGGCTTAGGTTGAGTCACCAACGCCTTGTGAGGGCTACATCCGGTCCGCATGTTGTGCAGTCCCGATGGTTCTTTTTCCCAGAATATTCCGTTTCTGCTCATTCCATCTTTTAAAAATATATTCAGATTATTCCAGATAAATGCTGTATCCCAGGGGTCCTCAAACTTTTTAAGTGGAGGGCTGGTTCATGGCCCCTCAGATTGTTGAGGGGCCTAATTATTTAAAAAAATACAAACAAATTCCTATGCACACTGCACATGTCTTATTTGTAGTGCAACCCCCCCCTGCCAAACAACAATTATTTATTTATCTATTTGTTTACTACATTTATACCCCACCCTCTCTCACCCTGAAGGGGACTCAGAGCAGCTTACAAGTTATATGTACATACAATATATTATATTATTAACATATCACAATATTCGCATTATATATTACTATATTGTACTATACCACTATACCATAATATTATTAGTAATATTACATTTGATATATAATATATAATTAATATTATTATAATATACAATATTATTATATTGTATTATTATTATTAGCTACCCTGAGTCCCCTATTGGGTGAGAAGGGCGGGGTAGAAATACTATAATAAATAAATAAATATTATATTGTATTACATTATAATATTATCAATATTATATGTATACACAATATATTATATTATTAGGATTGCACAGTATTAGTAAATTAAAGAACAATACAATATTTAAAAATAAAAACAATTTTAACCAACATACTGTGTAAACCTATCAGGATTTCAATGGGAAGTATGGGCCTGCTTCTTGCCAAAGAGATAGTCAAGTTAAGTAGGATTGTTGTTGTTGTGCCTTCAAGTTATTTTGGACTTTGGGCGAGCCTAAGTCTAAAACTGAGGGCGGGGGGCCAGGTCAATGACCTTGGAGGGCCGCATCCGGCTCCCGGGCCTTAGTTTGGGGACCCCTGCTGTATCCATTCATTTGCAAATCAGTATGAAAACCATTCACCAAATGGGTTACTAAGTTATACTGTGCTATTTCCCAGCAAGTCCTTACAATTAAATAGGTACAAAGAAACATACAACTAAAAATACATTGCTGAAGTCAAACAACAAACAAATGCCAGAGAACATCCAAGAATAAGTAAACGCATTGTATTTACTTAACTCAGAAACATTCAGACAATATGGACTTTTTGGTTAGCTAGCATGTTTTTCCCCTGAAATTCTACTGCATGTAACAAACTCCAATTGTCTCTTGCATTTGTGATTTGGATAGAGTAAGGAATTCTGAAATGTCACCAGGCATCATTAAGACCATAGTTACAGAAGATAAGATTTCAGCATCTTCAAAGGATGTCCCAGTTATCCTAAATGGTTTGATCTAGCAAGAGAAATCCATTATCAGCCGATGTGCAAGGAAAAAAAATGTGTACTTGACGTGGAGCTGACGTATTATTATGCTCATTCAAGTCATCACTGAGTGTTTGCAACCCGGAAACAGATTTCAGGCCACAGCTGAATCAGGATTGTCATGAATACCTCCACTTAAATATTATCCAAAGACCTTCCAATGATTATGAGCAGTTGGATATTCACTTCATAAAATGTAAGGCTTTATATAATGCTATAATATGTCATTCCATGCTGAAAAACTGTTTGGAGTGTATTTCCAAAACAAAAAATGGACAAAAACAAAAAGATATCTTCTTGGCTGATGTTGTGGTTGGGCGAAGAATGGAATAAGATGGTATCAAGATAGAACAGTGCAATCAATAATAAGGTTCAGAATCTTCCAAGTCTGGCTTCGAGGTTCTCCTTTTTCAATTCAGAATTAACACACCATTTCACTTCAAGTCTTCTTGTTGATTGTTTTCTGTTTGCGCCGATGAGCCTCAATCTCCCGCCTGAAGACCAGCATCCCGAGTTGGCCATGCGAAGCTTCATTCATGGCTTTGGATTGAATGCACATCTTGTATTGCTCAGGGGTCAATTCATCTAAGCAATGCTTTTCGTGCCAGAGATGGAAAAGTCCGCGAACAGGTGTCCTGATCACCATGAGGTTGCTGTGGAGGTATTTGCGATACAGATGTACATCCTCTCCTCCCCACCCCTTTATGTCAAGATCAAATCCTCCTAAAAAGAAGAGAAAGAACATTGTGTCATGTCATTAATGACAATCTGGATAATTTCCCTTTAGTTCCTGCACACATAATATACTAACAAATGTGATATTTTATAATAAAAAGATACAAGATCTATCAGTATTATTAATAATACACAGAAGATGGGAAGATGTAAGCAGCATCAGCAAAACTTGGAAACTGAAAGATAGTCAGTTGATGGCCAGTCATAGAATAACACCAACAGACACAAAGATTGGATTGAATAATGACCATTTTATTTAGTATGTCCTGTTTAAATAATTTGGAGCTGAAAGGAAGAAAAGGACAGGAATTGGGTATATTTGTCCTGCTGATTCCAGAAATGGCACCAGTTTTCCCTTATCAGCTCTAATTTTTGGGTTACAGAACACATGTCATCTACCAGTCGCCATCTGCTCATCCATAGAAAATCATGATGCCCATATCTAAGAAACTAGAGCCGATGTGGTCTATCCAACGCAATTTTCCAAATAAGCACCCCCAAAATACCCCGGAATAGGCCTAGAAGTCAAGACACCGAGATTCTTTTGGTTGGGCTGTGTTATTAACGGAATAACACCAAAAATATAATTTATATCAACCAATAAGAAAGAGATTTAAAATCGGAGTCTTGGAAATAGTTCTATGAGAATGTATCTGGCAAAACCTAACATTATATCGTAAGAAGGTGGTTTAATAAATACATATTTACACAGTAAGTCTGACACTTAAAATACTTAGTCATATACAGCCAAGCAATTATGACATATAATGGAAATATATTATCGCCGTATCTTTGAATATAATTCCAGAATTAATTGTACTTTGGAAGTACAGTAGAGTCTCACTTATCCAACATAAACGGGCCGGCAGAATGTTGAATAAGCGAATATGTTGGATAATAAGGAGGCATTAAGGAAAAGCCTATTAAACATCAATTCAGGTTATGATTTTACAAATTAAGCACCAAAACATCAGGTTATACAACAAATTTGGCAGAAAAAGTAGTTCAATATGCAGTAATGTTATGTTGTAATTACTGTATTTACGACTTTATGTTGTAATTACTGTATTTACGATGTATTGAAAACATTGACTACAAAAATGCGTTGGATAATCCAGAACGTTGGATAAGCGAGTGTTGGATAAGTGAGACTCTACTGTACGATATTTGAAGGCTCAAGTATATCGCGAAAGCCAAGACTGTCAGGCAAAATAGTATCAATCTTTGAAAATTTAATGCAAGCAGATTTTATTACCGATGTTGATATAATCAGAGCGATATTGGCACGTCATTCCAAAACCAAAATCCCTCCAAAATCCTGTATCCTTTCTTATAACCTGCAAGGAACAAAAGTGAATATAGAGAGTTCATGACTATAGAGAGTTTGCTCAGGTAACATGTAAAATCCTGGATTTTTTCATAGTTCAGAAATAAAATAAAGAAATGTAACCATTTAAGTGCCAATTACCGCACTCTCCTTTTGTGACCAAGTTAGTACATTTGATAATTAACAACACTTGAAAAGGTTTTCATTACAAAAAAAGTATTCATGCCTAATTTTATGCCAATTTGTTGCTAACTGGAAATTATTCCTGATGAATATGTATAATGGAGCTGTTTTATGATGATGTAATATTGTTTTCCATAGCCAATCAACAGAGCTTTTATGTAAATACGCAAGGTTATAAATTCCTGTTTGTGTCGCTTATTTTTTTAAAAAAACTCTGCACCTTAAATTTTTTCCCCAGGGTTTTTCTCACTCCATTCTTCAGAATGCCAGAATTGAAGGCTGATTATTTTCCTATATTTGGAAGGTGTTTTTTAAATTCAAAAATATTTTGCAACAAACCCTAGGATTTGGGATAATCTTGAACTAGCAACTCAATTTATGGCTTTAAAGACCAAAACAAGTAGCTTGAAATAGAACTGAGTAATGTTGACAAAATGAACTTGTTGGTAGGAAAATCCCACTCAATCACTGTTGCCACCTGTGTTTGCACTGATAATGCCAAGTCTGGAAGGGCACAGGTAGACTTGACTGTATATAGATATCTTTTTGTATTCAGTTTCAAAACACATTTACTTACCAGTTGTTGTTCTATGGGTGGAATGGAATTGTGATGTCCATAAATTAGACCTGGGTTATACTGACTGAAAAGAACTGGATAAAACACTTTCTTTCCTATGGGAAGGGTGAGAAGAATTGAACAAACTAGGTTATTTGCTTTGCAGACAAGTGTTCCTCTATGCCAGTGGTTCTCAACCTGTGGGCCGTGGCCCAGCAGTGGGCCATGAGAACAAAAATCCGGTCCGCGAACCTCCTTCCTCTTTATTTTATTTTATTTATTTTATTTCCGCTCCTTTCTGCAGAGCTGACCATTGCATTGGATAGACCACATCAGCTCTAGATTATTAAAAAAAATATGGGCGAACAGATGGCGATTACTGGATGGCATATGTTCTGTATCAGAAACTAGAACTGATGTGGTCTATCCAATGCAATTTTCTGAACCAGCACCCCAAATAACCAAATTGGATCTAAAGTTGACCAAAAACTGATTCGTAACCTTTTGGTACTAATGTTGGAGATTGATCCCTGGTCAAAGTGGACCCTGGTTAAGTGGGTCTTGATCAAAAAAAAGGTTGGGAACCACTGCTCTATGCAATGTTTTGAATGGAGCTTTCAGGATAGTGCAACCCTCCCATATCTATGGGGGATATATTCCTGTACTTACCAAGGAACCAAGAAACAACTGAAATGAATAATTTCTGTTTGATTTTATCATAGAATAATCCTGGAAGACTTAGAGATCCTATTTACTCGAGTCTAATGCTCACCTTCTTTGGCTAAATTACCTCCCCAAAATTAGATTTGTGTCATACGGTAATCTTAGTGTTGAACCAAAGCAAAAGAGGAAGATACTGCAGGAGCACCTGGAGCTCCTATTTGAGGGACATCATCCCTACTTTAATTTCCATAGCTCAATGTTATGCAGTCCTGGGATTTGTAGTTTGGTGAGGCATCCGCACTATTTGGCAGAGAAGGCCCAAGACCTTGTAAAACTACAGTCCTCGTTAATATGGTAATTCCTTGAGTTATCATCTCTAGATATTTTCTAGGTCCTCCAGAGTGGCTCTATTGTAACTTCCAGCAGACGCACACCATAGAATCACCTGGAAGACCTAGAATATTCCTAGATGGGACATATTTTGTCAAGTGCAGGTACTATATAGTGAGCCTTAGGAGGTAACTGAAATCAGAGGAAGAATACAAAGTACAGTAGAGTCTCACTTATCCAACATTCTGGATTATCCAACACAATCTGCCTTTTAGTAGTAATGTTTTTGTAGTCAATCTTTTCACTACATTGTGATATTTTGCTGCTAAATTTGTAAATGCAGTAATTATTACATAACATTGCTGTGTTTGAACTGCTTTTTCTGTCAAATTTGTAGTAAAACATGATGTTTTGGTGCTTAATTTGTAAAATCATAATGTAATTTGATGTTTAATAGGTTTTTCCTTAATCCCTCCTTATTATCCAACATTTTCACTTATCCAACATTCTGCGGGCCCGTTTATGTTGGATAAGTGAGACTCTACTGTAGATGAATTGTTTTTAGCAGTCCTGGTGTCAGCACCTAGTATGTGTAATCCTAACAGGGCCATAGAGTTGCACTGGAGGATCTAGAGATTACTAGAGAAAACATATCAATCAAATCTGCAAATGATTGTATCCTCAAAGGTCAAAACTGCAAATGTGGAGGGCTGACTGTAGTTCCATAGCTTTAAAAATAGTCTCCATATCCTTATCTACAAAAGTCCATAACACACCTCGGATATTTTAGGAGATTGTTTCCAAAAGGTGCCAAATCCCTCTGAACCAATTTTACAGGAATCGGAAAAAATGCTGAGGATATGTATACTTTTGCTATAAAATGCCATTTTCCAAGCCTTGTACTGAGATGATTTGATACAAGTTGCTAGTTTTGATCTGTAAATAATATTCTACTTCTAGCCGATAATGTGCTGCCACCTATATATAATCTTTCATTTTTGGAGGGATTTGGTACCTTTTGGAAGCAAACTCCACATTTGGCTCCTTCCGTCTATCCCATAGTATACGATTGTATAGAGAGCTGAGATATTTTTTGTATCTGGTAGGTACATCTTGTGACTATGACAAGGTGGCTAAATCACAAAGTCATTTTCTTCTTGCTATTAGTGAATTGGTTTCTTTCATTCACACTCAACACTAGATCATAGTTGTGTGATACCAGAATTAGTGACAGACGGAGTTTTGTTTTTCTGTTGTTTAAATACCATTTTGTTCTCAACTTTGCTACTAAGGACTTCATCAGATGTATTGCAGAAAGTGGGAGGGGAGGGTCGTTTTTTTTAGCAAAGTGTGTAAACCCCTTTCGTTTTAAAAGGCATCATTTCGTTTTTCCAATCCCATCAGATGCTTTATGTCCTCTCCCATTCTGCCCCGTGTTCTGAAACATCACATGTGCTAGTGAAGTCCACATTCTTTTTTTAAAAAAAAATCAGGGAAAACTTCAATATCAAAAGCCAAAATTACTATGGACTGTATCCCATTTGGGGTAGAAGGTGGCTGGAAATTTAAATCCCTTTGCCATGATCTGTCTTTCCCATGCCTTCCATCTTTCCATTATACCAGTGTTATTATAAACCACTTTGCCACGATCCCCAAACCATTTTGCCACAATCCCCTCCTGCAATACTTTCCTTCCCTCCATTAGTCCAGTGTTATGTTAAAAAGCTAGCAAGAGTACAATTTCAAACCTAAATTACTATTAAGGAGAAAATGCAGTGAAAGATCACATCTCATGTGTATTTAATAACATTCTCTCATTGCCAGGTGAATGAGGAGCTGAGAAGATGTGTTTCTCCCCATCTCCTGCCCCCCTCCCTTTCTCTACACTTCTACTACATTTCAGGGACGAAGTGCAACGGATGACAACCAGAAGTAGTTTTACATTGGGTCAAGGGCTCCATGGCACTTTGTTCCTGAAATGTCTTAAAAGTGTATGGAAACAAAGAAAGACTTGCATCTGATGAGGCCCTAAGTGTACATGGGATAATAATAATAATAATAATAATAATAATAATAATAATAACCAGCTTGCTCTTGTTTAAAATTTTGTACCGTTTTTATACTTTGTTTTATGATGCCATTGTTACTATGTTTTGTTTTACTTTGCTATTGTATAAGCATTCTATTGGATGTTGTTGTGTCTCTTGTATGTATTTTATGCTGTTTTATTGTAATTGTTTGGGCTTGGCCCCAGGTTAGCTGCCCTGAGTCCCTTTGGGGAGATGGAGGCAGGATACAAAAATAAAGTTGTTATTATTATTATTATTATTATTATTATTATTATTACTACTACTACTACTACTACTACTACTTTATTCTTGTATCCCGCCCCATCTCCCCAAAGGGACTTGGGGCGGCTCACATGGGGGCCAAGCCCAAAAATCTATATACATAAAAGAGTGATGGCATCACGGCAATTCACAAAACAACAAAAGTACAGGCCCCCCAACCTCAAAATTTGACAACACAACCCATCATCCACGCCTCAAGGTTGATACAACAAAAAGAAAAGAAAAATAAAGTCCTAATTAGAGGGAGAGCAATAATTTTTTTATCCAATTGCTGCCAGTTTAGAGGGCTAATCTCTGCCCACTTGGTTGCCTAGCAACCAAGGGACAGCCAGGTTTCAGTTAGGGGACAGGCAGATTTAGGCCTCACTTAGACTTCTTCCACAGATTATCTAATTTGCACTGGATTATATGGCAGTGTATACTCAAGGCCCTTCAACACAGCTATATAACCCATTTATAATCTTATATTATCTGCTTTGCACTCGATTATCTTGACTCCACACTGCCATATAATCCACTTCAGTGTGCATTTTATACAGCTGTGAAGAAGGGGCCTCATATAATCCAGTTCTAAGCAGATAATTTAAGATTATCAATATACAGTAGAGTCTCACTTATCCAACGTAAACAGGCCGGCAGGATAAGTGAATATGTTGGATAATAAGAAGGGATTCAGGAAAAGCCAATTAAACATCAAATTAGGTAATCGTTATACAAATTAAGCACCAAAACATCATATTATACAACAAATTTGACAGAAAAAGTAGTTCCATGCGCAGTAATGCTATGTAGTATTTACAGTAGAGTCTCACTTATCCAACACTCGCTTATCCAACGTTCTGGATTATCCAACGCATTTTTGTAGTCAATGCTTTCAATATATCGTGATATTTTGGTGCTAAATTCATAAATACAGTAATTACTATATAGCATTACTGTGTACTGAACTACTTTTCTGACAAATTTGTTGTCTAACATGATGTTTTGGTGCTTAATTTGTAAAATCATAACTTAATTTGATAACTTAATTCCTCATTATCCAACATATTCGCTTATCCTACGTTCTGCCGGCCCGTTTATGTTGGATAAGTGAGACTCTACTGTACTGTATTTACAAATTTACCACTAAAATATCACAATGAATTTAAAACACTGACTACAAAAACATTGATTATGAAAAGGCAGACTGCGTTGGATAATCCAGAACATTGTATAAGCGAATGTTGGATAAGTGAGATTCTTCTTTAATATGAAATAATTACTGGGATAGAATAATGCAGAACAATATAATCTCTAAAACCAGGACAGTAAATAAACAGGGGAATTCCACACAGGATACAATCGGGGCCAGCTAACACCTCCCAACAAAGTATTCCCATCATCAAAGTCTGGCAAATCCTGTTTTCTCAGGGCCACAGACAGTAGAAGCACATAAAATATCACAAACAACACCACTCTGAAAACAAGGGAATTCCAGACAGGAAACAATCAGGGCCAGCTAACACCTCCCAACAAAGTATTCCCATCATCAAAGTCTGGAAAATCCTCTGTTTTCTCAGGGCCACATACAGTAGAAGCACATAAAATATCGCAAACAACACCACTCTGAAAACAAGGGAATTCCAGACAGGAAACAATCAGGGCCAGCTAACACCTCCCAACAAAAAATTCACTCAGGGAGGAAACAGCCAGGCTTTAAAGCTGCAAGGCCATTACATCCTAATCATTTTTCCTAATTGCAGCATTCATACTTGCATCCAACAAACAAAAAAAACCAATCAGAAATATTGTATATTCACAACCTTTAGGAAATAATATCCCCTGATGGCGCAGCGTGTTAAAGCGCTGAGCTGCTGAACTTCTGGACCGAAAGGCCACAGGTTTGAATTGGGGGAGCGGAGAGAGCCCCCACTGTTAGCCCCAGCTTCTGCCAACCCAGAAGTTCGAAAACATGCAAATGTGAGTTCATCAATAGGTACTGCTCCGGCGGGAAGGTAACGCCGCTCCATGTAGTCATCCCACATGACCTTGGAGGAGTCTACGGACAACGCCGGCTCTTCGGCTTAGAAATGGAGATGAGCACCAACCTCCAGAGTCAGACACGACTGGACTTAATGTCTGGGGAAAACCTTTACCCTTGACCTTAACTACCACCAATTCCTCAATATTTCCCATACCACCATACTTCGCCACAGCAACGCGTGGCCGGGCACAGCTAGCACACAATAAAATACATCCCAACTATATACTAGGATCCCAACTATACTACAAAGACATTGCTCAGATATTAGTGGTCACTTGTGCAGCTGGATGATACAAATATTTCTTCTCATGTGCCTTTAGGAGAAACAAGCTCCAAATCTAAAGTCAGCCATACCTGGTTGTGTGTTCAGTCTGCATGTGTTGAGGAATTCTGCTGTGAAGTATATATCGACATCACAGAAAAAGAGAACAACGTTGCTTCCTTTCCAAAACCGAGCCCCCACATCGAGGCCTTTGCCTCTTGAGAATTCTTCATTCAGCTGGATGAAAGTATAATTCTTGAAGTTGGCTGATCTGCAAGGAGGAATGTGTTTGTTTTTGTTCAGCAACTTTGTTTTATAAAAAAATAGTAACCAGATATGCATCAAAATAATTATCTATAAGTAAACAAAGATCTTTGGGTGACTTAAAGATGTAAATAAGTAATCACCACTGCATTCATTGTGTCTAGGCATCTTTAAAATATAAAGAAGTAAATATCACCGAGTTCATTGTGTCTTAAGACATCTTAAAGACGTAAAGAAGTAATCACCACTGAGTTCATTCATCCTTGTTCCCAAATAATTCATGTAGGATCGCAGTCTTAGGCCCCTTCTACACTGTTCTTATATTTCAGGCTCTGATCCCAGGTTACCTGCTTTGAACTGGATTATATGAATCTCCACTGCCATATAATCTGGCATAAGCAGGTAATCTGAGATCAGATCCTGGGATATAAGGATAATGTAGAAGGGGCTTTAATTGCTCTAAAATAGGAACAGATAAGACTGCTGCGTTTTGTGTTGTACTGCAATGGCTGTAGTCCAGGCTACTGGTGTAAATTTATAAAGCAATAATTATATCCAGAGCTTCTTAAAATGCAAACAATCTATATCAATTGACCTGAGCCTGCACTTTTGTGCAAGAATGTCAGACTTTTCTGCATCAGGCCAAAGTTTACCTAGTTTAACATTATTTTGCAATTGCCATAATTTCTTCTAAGAATCTAAGAAGTCATAATAGCAACTGTCGTTGCTCTGGCCTTCGAAGAAGAAAACAGTGGCCAGAATCTGCCGGATAGGTTTGCTTTAGGGTTGCCGTAAGTCATAGATGGCTTGAAGATGGCTTGGCCCCATGTAAGCCACCCTGAGTCCCTTCGGGGAGATGGGGCGGGGTATAAGAATAAAATAATAATAATAATAATAATAATAATAATAATGATTATTATTATTATTATTATTATTATTATTATTATTATTATTATTATTATTATTGAAGACATATAACAACAATGGCAATAATGCTATAAAGAGAAGGACAGTGTAGTGTAGTGGTTTGAGGGTTTAGATGTATTATTCATGGAAAAGCGGACAGTGTAGATATAGCCACAATGGACGCACTCAATTTGTATTCATCAGTGTTGTTTCTAGATTGTTTTTTTTAAAAAAATAGCTTAGCATTATAGCCCAACAAGTTTATATTAAGGGCAGAAGTAAGTTCTTTAATTAGACCCAGTTCTACATGTTATCAATAGGCTAACATTGTGTGAATATGGATACTCCACCACAGGCATCAGAAGAGCTGCAAGACCAAGAATAAGCCATGAGAGCAAAGACAAAGATCCACCCAGAGGAAAAGTGTTCTTACCATACATCAAGGGAACCACTGACCGCATAGCGAAGCCGATGAAGAAACATAACATACAAACTATCTACAGACCCACGAAGAAAATGCTACATTCAGCAAAGGACAAGAGGGATCCTCTCACCTCTGCAGGAGTCCACTGTATGCCATGCAGCTGTGGACAAGTCTACATAGGGACTATCAAATGCAGCATAGCCCAAAAACAAATCAAGGAACATGAAAGGCACTGCAGACTACTTCAACCAGAAAAGTCAGCCATAGCAGAGCACTTGATAAACCAACCTGGACACAGCATACTATTTGAGAACACAGAAATGTTGGACACAGAGAAGCCATTGAAATCCGCAAGCATATGGACAATTTCAAGAGAAAGGAGGAAACAACTGAAATGAACAAAATCTGACTACCAGTATTTAAAAAACTATAAAATCAAAACAGTAAATAAAGAGCAAGACTCAAAAAGCAGGTGAATTCCATACAAGAATCAATTAGGGCCAGCTAACGCCTTCCAACAAAGGATTCCCCCAGGCAGGAAGAAGCCAGGCCTTGAAGCTTGCAAGGCCATTAATGCTAATCAAGGTGATGAATTACAACATTCACACTGGCCTCCAACAGACAAGAGTTCTTTGTCCCACCCTGGACCTTCCACAGATATATAAACCTCCCTTGCTTAGTTTCCAATATACTGTATCTCACAACTTCTGAGGATGCCTGCCATAGATGTGGGCAAAACGTCAGGAAGGAATGCTTCCCGGTACAACCAGGTAAACACACAACAACCCAGCGATTCCAGCTATGAAAGCCTTCGACAAGACATTGTGTGAATAACTTTTTCCTTTCATTTCTCCAATACAATTGGTATAAAAACATATGTTATATTTACCTGGATGTGTTTTCCAGAATTCCTTTGACTTCACTCATTTGATCTTTCCCAAAATAAACTACAGTGAGGTGAATTCTTCTGTCTTGTTGTATGCCCATTTCCCTATAACAAAAGTGAACGGATCAGTTTGCTTCTCACAAAATTTCACAAGTGAAAATATTAATATATTTGCCCAATTGTAACTCCAATATACTCTCACCAAGAATCCATGCTCTTGAACTTCCATTGATCTGATACTTCAATTTCCAAGGTTCTTAGGCTGGATCTACACTGCCCTATATCCCAGATTATCGGCTTTGAACTGGATTATATGAATTTCCACTACCATATAATCTGGGATAAGCAGATAATCTGGGACCAGATTCTGGGATATAGGGCAGCATAAAAGGGGCCCTAAAGTGCCCTCAAAGTGTCTGTTTACATTGATTTAATCATCAGTTTCCCTGGGCACTTTCTAACTACAAATACGAGGAATTTTATGATGGAGCTATGACAATTAAAATGACATGAATCTAATTCAATCACTGATATTAGGTGCTGATTTCCCTTAAAGTCTATGCTATACTTTGAAAGCATGCTTCTTTAAGTACAGTTTAAACATTTATTTGTTCTAATACAGTAGTCCTTGATACTTGGTTCCAGGATCCCCTTTGGATACCAAAATCTGTGGGTGCTCAGATCGCATTACATACAGTAGTATGATAACATGGTGTTCCTTGCAAACAAACAATAAAATCAAGGTTTACGTTTGGATTTTTTTGGAGGGGGATATTTATGGTTGTATTCATAGCTATGGAGGGGCAATTGTACATGTTTTCGCTTGGCTTCATAATTTGCAAAAATAGGTGAATGTTCCCGATACTGGTTTCTTGTGATTGACTCGGGCTTAATTTGTATATCTGATTACTGAAGCTTGCAGATCTTTATTTTCTTGGAGAAAATCTATGCTATGTATTTCCCTTAACATTTAGTTGGGAACTAGTTTTTGTTCAAAATATAACTGTTTGGGTTTGTTTGCAGCTGTCTCTTGTGATAAATGACTGACCTGCAAGTTATCAGCACCTGCTCAGAGAGAGGGAGGCATGTGCAGCAGTACCAACCTGAAATTTTCCATAAATTGCCGAAACTTGCTTGCTCTTTTTGCCAGTGGGACTATGACATTGATGAGGGTGTGGGCCATATTGAGGTTTTCATTCTTAATTTTCATGATGGGGCCAAATGGCCTGAAGAGAACAATTCGCTTGAATTCATATCCTTTGTCTCCTTTGAATGTCAGTTCATACAGGGTGCCTTTATCTCTTTCTGTTCGATGAATGCCTATTAGGAAAACAGAGGGGAATTTACAATTAGCAAGACATTCCTAAAAAGGGTACACATTGATTTTGAGCTACATGGGGAAGAAACTCAGTAGAGGTGGGGACTTATTGCATTTGTATTTCCTTGATTTTGTTTTTCTAATTTTGGAAACAGGACTTCCATTTTATTGCATTCTTACTTTTCAAAAATTTTTGTGAACTTCTTTGGTAGACAAGCAATAGAAATATAGAGGCTTTAAAGGTAAAGGTAAAGGTTTCCCCTGACTTTAAGTCCAGTCGTGTTCGACTCTGGGGGTTGGTGCTCATCTCCATTTCTAAGCCGAAGAGCCGGCGTTGTCCATAGACACCTGCAAGGTCATGTGGCCGGCATGACTGCATGGAGCGCCATTACCTTCCCGCCAAAGCGGTACCTACTGATCTACTAACATTTGCATGTTTTCAAACTGCTAGGTTGGCAGGAGCTGGGGCTAACAGAGGGTGCTCATTCCGCTCCCAGGATTTGAACCTGGGACCTTTTGGTCTGCAAGTTCAGCAGCTCAGCGCTTTAACACACTGTGCCACCAGGGGCTTTACTCCAAAGTTAATCCAACTTATGTAGATCTGTTTAAATGAATGGAATTAATTTGTCAACATTTATATAAGTACTATTTATGATGTCTTGAACATATTTGGAATTATAGTCCGTCCCTCAATAGGATTATATTTCCAACCTCTGCTTCTTTGTAGGTCAGTGGATATAGTTCTTAATAGGAACAGTTCACTTTCGATGGAAATCTTGCTTAACATAAAAACTATTAGTGTTGTGCACTTGAATGGAATCACTATTTGTTTTGTTTAATTAATTTTGGCTCATTTTCATTTTTGTTTCTGCTTCCAAAAATTGGCCGCCTATCCAAATGAGATTTTTGTCTCTTGTCAGAAAATTGTTGGACCATTAGTGGCAATGGGGGGCTTCCGAGGCTCGCCCCCTGTTCAGTTTTAGGGCTAGAGGGGTGAAAATCACCACTCACTGAGGGCATCTCAACCTTTTTTAGTCCACCAACTTTTAAAACATTTGGGTCTTCCCAAGATTTTTAGCGAT
The DNA here is from genome assembly GCF_035594765.1 of Anolis carolinensis. Taxonomy (NCBI): domain Eukaryota; kingdom Metazoa; phylum Chordata; class Lepidosauria; order Squamata; family Anolidae; genus Anolis; species Anolis carolinensis. Next base: position 43,425,493 of record NC_085846.1, read on the forward strand.
TTTTCCCCTTTTTATAAATAAAATTCCCTTTAAAAGCATTCCCTTCTTCTACCAGCTGGCCCGGCCCTCTAGCATCTCCCTCTCAATATGCACAGGAGAATTGAGCTTAAAGTCTGGGGTTAAGGAAGCACTTATTTTGAGAGGTCTCCTTCTCGATATGCACAGGAGAACTCAGCTTAAAGACTGGGCTTAAGGCAGCACTGATTCTGAGAGGTCTCCCTCTCGATATACAAAGGAGGCAGAGGAGGAGACCTATATCTTGGTGACCACTGTTTTATTGAGCTTTGATTGGCCCAAACACCACCGCTACCACCTTCTCCTCCTCCTCTGATGCAAACGTGAGGAAAGCAACACTGACAAAAACCAAACAAAGAAACGGAAACTATGCAACTTTCTCTTTTGTGTCATTTTTTGTTTCATCCAAAAATTGGGTCTTTCCTTCCGTGCCTTCCGAATGGATGGTATGAAACAGATACACAAATGAAACAAATGGAACAAATACCGCAAACAACAGAGGTTAGCATACAATTTAAAATATACAAATATGCAAACATTAAAACAGAATTAAATAGAAACAGTTTTTAAACTGTTATAACCCCACTCTGTCAACAAAAGTGGCCCTGTATTTGTTTAAAGGTGCTAAAAGGAGATCGGAGTACATAGATCAGATTGGGGTGCAGTGTATGGGAGACGAGGATAGTTGATGCATAGATCAATAGTTAAGCTACTTGGCACCAAGCAGGCAAATACCTGTATATCTGTATTTTATTTTAAGTGAACTAGATGTACGTTGTATGTTGTAGATGTACGTTGTATGTTGTATGTTGTGTTTGTATTGTCTGTTCTTGATAAGGCCAACTGGCTAATCAATAAATTGTTGTTGTAAAAAATTCAGTTTACCAAATTCTTTCACAACCCCAACACTGAATTAAGAGGATCTCATCTGGGATTGGGATCCACAGCTTAAGAAGTGTTCTATATTATGGTTGCAATTTATCACTCAGTAATTAATTGATTATTTTGAGTCTATATTTTGCTAGAGAATATACCAGAGAGAGAAGGAGGAGCCTGTCTGGTAGTAGGCATCAGTGTTCTGAGGGAGAAAAAGAATTCAGTCAATTGGTCCAAACATGGGGCATTCTAATGGACACCGGTCTCACTCATTCCAAAATGACTATAAAAATGCATACCTTCTATGAAATCAGAGGATGAATATGTCCGATGGTTTGGGCCGCTACTACTTGCCGGACTGTTTAAAGTCTCCAGACCCAGTTCAATAGCTTCTGTCAATTCATCCCGCTTGTCCTTCCGCGCTGGCTTCTCCTCCGGGTGACGAGTAAGGCCCATCTCCAGCTGATACACTTTCTGCAGGGTGAAGCTCTCAAAGGGTATTGCGGCATACTCATTTGGGAGCTTCACGCCAGTGTGTATCTCCGCTCTGTCCATTTGGGAATGAAAGTACTGCAAGAGAGCTTTCTGGGGCTTCTCGGCATTCCCTTGGTCTATTCCCACCACTCCCATAGAGTCAGTGTTGTGCCCTTGTATGTTCTTCAACTGCTCACTCCTCTGTTGGAGCTCATCCTTCAGTTCAGCAATTTGCCTCTTCAGACTGTTGATGTAATCCCAGTGATGCTCTTCCCTTTCTTGTAGGATAGCCTGATATTCTTCTTTTCCTGTAGGGCTGTTGACTCTAGGGAAGCTGAGCTGCTGGTTCTCACCTCTTGGTGTGCAGGCCAACATATACAGTACAGATACCATGCAGCAGAGAACCACCAGCAAAAGCACCATCCGAGGGAGCCATGCCACCAGCCCTCGCCGAACCATTGTCTATTAAGCAGTTGGTAGCACCCACATTCTTGTACAGGTCTCAAGTTTGCAGCAGCCAAGCTCATATAATGCCCATCTGATCTTTCCAATGTTTTCCCTCCTGATGTGCATTTAGTCAACAGAAATGGCTTACATGCCTACTTGGAAGGATCCAAAGAAAAGCAGAAGAACGGTTGTTTTATCCAAATAATGTGTACTGACCCAATTTCAGTCTTGTTAGTTGACATCAATGGAACAGATGCTGAAAAACAAAACAAAATTACTTTCATATCATAGGTGAATAAATTTATTTAAAAAGAATAAATTTCTGAGCATTTGGAGCAATTACAATATATGAATGTTGGATTTGTAAAAGCTATTAAATCTGTCATGTGTGAATGTATAACGTGGCAATGTGTGCTGTTTCATAGCTGTCTTCAGGCAGTAGTGGCTAGTAGATTCCATGTCAGTGAGATGATGAATCTACTCCGGTTTCAGTCCAAACTTTTAAGGAGTTATCCAAGGTCTTGAGTCCCATCCTCAACGAGTTTCAGCATATTTTAAAAATTAGACTAAAACATGAGGCAGATTTGGTTCCTCAATAATATGGAAGCTATGAGATCCAGAAAAATGTAGAGTAGGGGTTTATAAACTTTTTGAGCCACTGAGCCCTTTTTGAAGGAAAAGTTTCTCGTGGAGTCTCAAGGAATGTTTATATATTATATAATATATTATATATAAAGTATATATTACAGGCATGGGTAAACTTTTAGACACAGGGGTGGTATTGTGTTTTAAAATTTGACAGTGTGAGATGGATGGAGAATGTTTGTGTGAACTAATTGAAAAAACATGAACAAATTCCTATTATTTTATTTCGTGTGAAAGGCACTGCATAATAAATAAGTTTAAAAGTGATGAAATAGAGGAGTCACAAACAGCTAAATAGTTTTAGACCAAAAGCAGGCAACAGCGACCGCATTATTCGTAGCTTTAAACAACTCCTCCTCCATACATGAGGGGACACAGAAGGAGCCTCCCCAAACACTGAGTAAATCCAGTCGGGCGTCCCCTGGGCAACGTTTCCCTGTAAACGGCTAATCTTTCCAACCCAAAAGTATTGCTTTTTTAAAACAAATCCTATGCACACTACACATATCACATTTGTAGTGCAAGGATGTTCTCAAGTTGCTTCTGACACAATTTTAAAAAATCATAGTGCCGACTTTTCATTTGAAGATCAGATGTTTACATTTCTTAACCTTTTCTGCTCCTTTAACCATTCAGTTTCTATGCAAACATTGTATGGTTTTCCGCCAAGGTCTGCGCTTAAAATGGATTGGACGCTTTAACTACAAGATAAACCTTTCCTTGAGACCTACATCCCTGTTCTTCCAGTAGACGTGCCAACAGCTTAACACCTTTTCATTCTTACATATTTGCCAAATGCCTATGCCATCAGTCTCCTCAGTGCAAAGTAGCTTCTGACAGATACCTATTCATTAAGAACGGGGTCAGCGTGGAGCATAAAATACAGCTATGTCTGTTACATTTCTATTCTGCACAGTTATGCCTTTGACTGCTACGATACAAGCTCTATACCAGTGAAAGGAACAGTTGTGCTAACAGAAATTACATCTCACTGATTTAGGCGAATACTTCCATTTATAACTGAAGGCAATTGCAGCATTTAAGACCTTTGGTTACAGAGCTTCAAACATCAACTGTCAATTACTTATCAAGGCAAGCTATCGTTTCTTAGAAGACTTTGTCCTGTCTCAGCTCCAGATATTTTCTGGTTTGGATTTTATAGTAACCCATTATGAGTCTCTGATTTGATTCACATTCTGATGATAGGGGCAAAGGCGAGAATGTAGGACTATGGATGCTATTGAAATTGTCTCCTCAGTGTTGTAATGTGGTCACGGATTGCATGAGGCCACTGTGTCAGAAGCTAAAATAATTTTGGAATCCAAGGTTTCGCAGCTAGGAAATCTAATATTGTCAGAACATAACACCAGTTCCCATTGCGGTGACAAGTATTAATAGTAAAAGCAAGAAATAACAATAACATTTGTCTATTAAGAATGCACCTTTTCTTGCAAGCTGTCCATGCCTTGAGTGATATCAAGCCAAACCAGGTTTACTCAGTAGTCAAAGTGACTTAAGGAAAGTTATTGGTGAGGGGTGGATAAAACAAACACATTGTATCTGTAGCACAGAAAACGTTAAATATTTAAACAAGTTTAGCAGTGGAAATTTACCGTCTCCTCATTCTGAACTTCTGACTAGTTCTTACCAGTTGTGCTCAGACTGTTGGATCTCACGATTGCTGCCATGAATGAATTGGGAAAGCCTATTCTCTATATAGCAGTAATAATGCTTACATTTTTAGACTTTCTTGTGGATCTCATTTATTCTGTGGCTGTTTTTCTTTTTGGCTTATGAGATAGGTCTGCAAGGGTTCTATTAAACTGTACAATTCAGTCAACTAAATTCCACTGTAATCTCAACTGTAGTAGAGGCAGAGTAGACTTGTTGGAACAACAGAGAGTACATGATATAACAGTAGACCCATTAGAAAAATAGAATCATAGGGTTGGAAGAGATCTCATGGGCCATCCAGTCCAATCCCCTGCTAAGAAGCAGGAAATCGCATTCAAAGCACCCCCGACAGATGGATTGAATAGAATGAATAGATTACATTGAATGAATAGATTACATTATATACCTATGTTCTCCTACAAATAGATCTTGAGCTTGTTTGGGGTTTTAACCTTGACTGAAGAATGGTGCACTCCTTCTATATGGGATGGCCTTCCTCTTCCACTGACAACACAGCTCTGGGAGGGACACACATGGAATAATAAAGAAACAAGGAGACATCTGCCTAACCAGCCAGATAAGACAAATCAATGCTAGTGATCAATGGAGTTACAGATGTCGCAGACAGGTTACCCTCACATGGTCTTAATTTTACTAACTTGCATAGGTCTGAGAAGGTTGTTCACTAAGCTCAGCATTGTTGATCTAAAGAAAAGTTAAGCATTAACCATTCTAAAACAAAGGTGATGGTGTTCAATGGACCATCAATGGTTATCTGACTGAACAATGGTACGATTCATGGCAAACATTCTAATACACCTTTGACTCTTCATTTGTTTATTTGTAGTGGAAGATTTTAGTCTTTTGTGTGTGTTCTTCATATGGAGAACCAAGAGCTAATTTTGAGGACCTATTTGGTTTTGCATAAATTCTAACAGTGTTCCAGAAAAGATTTCCTAGCTTACTAGGGGGCCTTCCAGACCTTGTATCCCAGGATCTGATCCCAGGCTTTCTGCTTTACACTTGATTATATGAGTCTTCACTGTCAGATAATCTAGGATAAATTGAAAACCTGGGATCAGATCCTGGGATATAGGGCCTGTCTGGAAAGGCCGTAAAGCCGCTTCCTTACAGCAGAATAAAATCCTACATTATCTGCTTTGAACTGCAATATATATGGCAGTGTGGATTGAGATAACCCAGTTCAAAGCAGATATTGTGGGATTTCCTGCCTTGATATTCTGGGTTATATGGCTGTGTGGAAGGCCCCTTCTTCGCTGTCCTTATATCCCAGGATTTGATCCCTGATTATCTGCTTATCTCATATTATATGGCAGTGGAGACACATATAATCCAATTCAAAGCAGATAAGCTGGGATCAGATCTTGGGATAAGGACAGTGTAGAAGGAACGTATGTTTCTCTTTTTGCGCTGGCAGCAATGAAAATGTGGGCCTGACTTTCAGTCAATATTACTGTTGATTGTTCTAGGAATGTTCTTATCTAATTATATTTTCGTTTCCATTTAAATGGGTTAAACCTATTGAATTTTAAAGAAAGTATCCTAGATTTATATGGTATTTATTCCATATTATACTTTTGAATTGTACTCATTTGTTTTGTATGTGAATGACTTGTGGGCCAAGTATTGATGACAATAAACTAATTCCTTTCTGGACATTATACACATTTACATTACCTGTTGATCCAACAATTGATTCAGTGAGGCTTTAATGAAGCTATTGTCCTGCCTATGGGGATTATACTGCCAAGACCCTACCCTGGAAGTCAATCCTACTCTGCCATAGGTAAAAGCCAATGTTGATGATGATGACACTGTGTAATCCCATACTTGTACTCCTCTTTTGTATTCCCATTGCTCCTTCTGCCTTCTTCTTTACCATAGAAAATGCATTAGTGGGGGAAAGATAGAACAGCTGCTCGGGACCTTTTAGTTGTCAGTATAAGGTAACTTCTGTCTGAAAATGCTTCATGACTTGACAAGATGATATGGACACATCACAGTGACTTTGGACAATCTTAAAACAACGTGCTACAAGCTTGCTCTCAAATTGCACCTTTCCCCTTAGCAGACCTTATTACTGTTGTCGAAGGCTTTCATGGTTGGAATCACTGGGTTGTTGTGCTTTTTCCGGGCTGTATGGCCATACAGCCTGGAAAATGCACAACAACCCAGAAACCCTATTACCTTAGCTGCTGTGGTCAAAAGATTTTTCAGATAACATTTAGGTAGAGGATAATATAGAGTAGGTTCCTCATTCTTATCTCGGAGAATCCTGTCTTTCCTGTTTGTTTTAAAGGTGGAAATCTAAGCCAAAGGACACTGGAGGGGCAAATACTTGGAATTTTACCGATTCAATGTAAATGTTTGAAGAGCACGGTAGTCAATTTGCTTAGATTTGTATCAATCAGGTTAGACCAGAAATGGTCGAGATTGTACCTTATAGAAGAACTCTAATGGATGGATTTTGTAAAACTCACATTTTCCTTTGTGTTTGTTTTTACAAAGCCATACTGTAGCACTGTCCTTTGGCAGTCTCTTGGCTGATGTCTTTGCCTGTGACTCATTTGTTGTTATTTGCCATCAAGAGGACTTGCATTTATAGAATGAGACACTTTCAAGATCATCAACTGACTTGTTCAGGTCTTGCACACTAAAGATCATGATTTTATTTTGTCTTTAAAATAATAGCATGCACTCGTAGTCCTAAAAAGCCACTGGAGCAAAGGTTTGACCTTAGAAACATAACTTTTAGGACTACACATCCTAGAATCCCCCGACCAACATGATTTTGGAGTGCGGTGAGGAGAAATGATTGAAAGGTAATGTTTCCAAACTCTGGTCAAGCAGGGTAGCTTCAGTTGGAAAGGGAGGGGACATTTATCTCAAGGGAAAACTTATTTCTCTACTGTATGCATGAGGTTGTTAAATGAGATATATATGGCAGGTTTTGTATTTATTAAGTACATATAATAGCTACACTGTTGGAATCAATATTTAATTCCCTTCTCAATCACAGAACGCACAGGGCGATCCTGGATCTATTACATTTTCTTGTGTATCTTCTTCTCATATGTCATGCAAGGATAAAATGAATATGGGGTTACATGATGCAAGTTACTTAAACTACTTGGGAAAAAGTGTAGGACACAAATATTTTAAAACTAACATTTGCCAAAATATAACAGAACATTTCCGGTGTTACAGCAGCTTTTGCTTGCAATATTCTGCTCTCAAGAATTCTTCCAATGGAAATAAATTTTGAAAAAAATTGTTCTAGACCAGTGTTTCTCAACGTGGGGTTCGGGACCCCTGTGGGGGTTACAAGGGGGTTTCAGAGGGGTCGTCAAAGACCATCATAAAACACATATTTCTGATGGTCTTAGGAACCCAAATCTCTCCAGTATTTTATGTTGGTCATGGGGGTTCTGTGTGGGAAGTTTGGCCCAATTCTATCATTGGTGGGGTTCAAGGGACTCTTTGATTGTAGGTGAACTATAAATCCCAACAACTACAACTCCCAAATGTCAAAGTCTCCCCTGCCCCATTGTTCAAATTTGGGCATATTGAGTATTCATGCCAAGTTTGGTCCAGATCCATCATTGTTTGGAGTCCATTGTGCTCTCCAGGTGAACTACAACTTCAAAACTCAAGGTCAATGCCCCCCAACCTCACCAGGATTTAAATTTGGGTGCATTGGATATTGGTGCAAAATTTGGTCCAGTGAATGAAAACACATTCTGCATATCAGATATTTATATTGCAATTCATAACAGCAGCAAAATTACAGTTATGAAGTAGCAACAGAAATAATGTTATGGTTGGGGGTCACCACAACATGAGGAACTGTATTAAAGGGTCACGGCATTAAGAAAGTTGAGAACCACTGTTAGACAATTCGTTCCATTCTGTGTATGTCTATCTATCTATCTCAAAAATCTGTATCCCAATCCTGTAATCATGTATTTGAAAGTAAGGTACATCAAAATCAACAGGCTTACTTCAAATGATATAAGTTAATATTGAATGTTTGTTTTACAATATGGTTTTTCTCCCCCTCCTCAGTTAAATAAAAAAATATAGTGCTCTATATTATTATTTTACTTTTAGAGTATTATCCATGTATGTAACGCTTTACAGAGACAGGAAAAGGTGGGTCTCTGTCCCGAGGACCGTACAGTGTAAACATAGTGAGAGAGAGAGAGAGAGGAAAAGGAGCAGAGAAAGGAGAGGTGAATATGAATTGGAGCAAAGACAAATGCACACACATTCTAGATTTGTCCAATGAATACATGTTAGCAATCAAGAAAGTTCAGAACTTACTGGAAAGAGGTATTTATCTTACTTTTCTTTGTGGAATTTTTCTGCAAAGGACATTTCCAGCTGCTTTTCACTTCACTTTCTTCCAGGGTCCAAAGACAGGGGAAACTCTGTGCCTGTTAAGGGACTCTTTGCCTCCTCCCACCAACCATTACATCATTCCCTTCTTTTAGGTAACATCCAGGATTTCCACCCACCACCCTCCGTTTCCCCCTTCTTCTTCTTGCAGTATTTCATATTGTGCTTTCTGAATGAAATGACTTTTTCATTGAGCTTGCATGAACCCGGCATGCTAGATTTACATTCAGCATAATGTATCAGGTTTCCTTTCCCAGACATGAGATCACAACTGAAGACTTTTCCAGCACGCTTTCGTGTTTTGTGCTGCTAATTTAATTCAGTTTCCATTAAGGAAATTGGGCTGTAACTTTATCAAGGCTCCATTATCTGTTGCATAAGACAAAATTGTTCTAAACGCGGAAGCATAGGATGGGGAGACTCTGCTCCAGTATTCATTGCAGGTGTTTAAAGAAAACCAAGTAAAAGTTTGAGGTCTTCTACATTAGGGTAACTGGTAGATCCAAAAGCTTTTACCAGGAGAAACAGCCAAAACGGTTTATTTATTTATTGTGTCAGAAGCGAACCGAGGGTACAAGTTGTAATGTATTTGAAAACACAAGCAAAGTTTTTAAAACTTGGCATTATGCTAAATGTCCTTTGACCAGTAGCTGTCCACTTGGAGTGCCTCTGGTGTTGCTATAAGAAGGTCCTCCATTGTGCATGTGGCAGGGCTCAGGCTGCATTGTAATAGGTGGTCTTTGGTTTGCGCTTCTTCACACTCGCATGCTGCGGACTTCACTTTGTAACCCCATTTTTTAAGGTTGACACTGCATCTCGTGGTGCCAGAGAGCAGCCTGTTCAGCGCCTTCCAAGTTGCCCAGTCTTCTGGGTGCCCAGGAGGGAGTCTCTCATCCGGCGTCAGCCACTGATTGAGATTCCGAGTTTTAGCCTGCTACTTTTGGATTCTCGCTTGCTGAGGTGTTCCTGCAAGAATCTCTGTAGATCTTAGAAAACTATTTCTTGATTAAGGTGTTGACGTGCTGACTGATACCCAAAAAGGGGGTGGGCTGGAGATGTCAATGACTTGGTCCTTTCATTGCTGGCTGCTACTTCCCGACGGATGTCAAGTGGTGCAATGCTGGCTAAACAGTATAATTTCTCCAGTGGTGGGGGAATAATGCAACTTGTCTTGTTAAGAGCCACATCCACTGTTTTAACATGGTGAGATGTATTCCATATTCAGCAGCAGAGTAACGAAGAGCAAGGGCAAATGTCTTCACTGTGTCTGGTTGTGATCCCCAGGTTGTGCCAGTCAGCTTTCGTACAAAGTTATTTCTAGCGCCCACTTTTTGGTTGGTAGTCAGCCAGTGCTTCTTGTAAGTCAGAGCACGGTCCAGGGTAACTCCCAAGTATTTTGGTGTGCTGCAATGCTCCAGTGGGATTCCTTCCCAGGTAATTCTCAGAGCTCATGCCAAAATGGTGTGTACATAGCGATATATGGAAACTGCATATACAGTAGAGTCTCACTTATCCAACGTTCTGGATTATCCAACGCATTTTTGTAGTCAATGTTTTCAATACATTGTGATATTTTGGTGCTAAATTCATAAATACAGTAATTACTACATAGCATTATTGAGTATTGAACTACTTTTTCTGTCAAATTTGTTGTATAGCATGATGTTTTGGTGCTTAATTTGTAAAATCATAATCTAATTTGATGTTTAATAGGTTTTTCCTTAATGCCTCCTTATTATCCAACATATTCGCTTATCCTGCCGGCCCGTTTATGTTGGATGAGTGAGACTCTACTGTATATCAATTTTGTGGATCAACAGCCTTAGTGTATATATTTGGATTTTCAGTAGGAATCAAGAAATACAGTTATACAGATTAATATGGGAACTTGAATGTGTTTCTAATATCCAAGAATATACTGGAATGAAATTGCTCTAGGTAGCAGTGTTACGTGACAGACAAATTTCAGCCCTACATTCACCCCCTCTAAAGTGCAGCTAGTTTGTTCCAGTTTTATCTCCCCTTCTCTAACTGTTATTACTACTACCACCTTGGGAGTCATATATTAGTCATGTCAGACTGTAACAAAAATGTGGTATCAAGGAACTGGTATCTATAGATAAACAGAAATATGATTTAAACACTGCAGCGTCACTATATTCGTACTGTGCTAGGCTTCGATCTATAACATCTCATAATGTCAATATATACTTCATAATCTTGACTCAAAAATGGAGTCTTGTTGGATGAGAGCTATCTGTAGTTATCTTATTGAGTATGACTATCCGAAATGACAAAAACAGACTCCTGCAGCATCTTGAAGACTAATATATGTGTTGCCTTTTAAAAAGTATTTATTGTTACATGGGGTTTTGGCAGTGTGGGTTTTTGTAACAAGAATTCTGCTTGGCTATTTAAACTCCTGTGATGTCTAAATTATAAATCTACCACTCCGTTCTCAAAGTGTTTTTCCAGATTAAAATATTTTCCTCTGTTGCCATTACAAATTCGAAGGCACTTTCCTACGTGAAGCTAACCATCTCCAAAATATACAATTCTCCCTGTCCTTATAAATATTCCTATGTGCTTGAGGCCGCTGCGATATGGCAAGCTGCCAAGGTGAAAGGAAATACACTTGGTATGGGAACTTGGCAGCGAAGAGCCCGGTTCTAAAACATTTTGCATTAGAAAGGCTTAATGCAGGGATTGGTTTTTGGTTTTTTTGTATCCTACAGCTTCCAGGTCTCAAGAGTCCTTGGGGATGTGAAGGACTTTGAGACCCAGAAGGGAATCTGATAATTTGGGTGTTGTATCTGGATGGTCTGCTGGAAGTCCCTTCCAGCCTTGTGATTCTGGCCAAAGAGTGTGTTGATTAAATCTCAGTAACCTGCTGGACAGGTCTAGCCTGGCCAGGTTATTGTTAAGTAGACGTTATAATGGGATCCTATTCTCTCTAAGGAATGTGTTAATTTATACTGTAATTGCAAGCAGGTGAGAGTTCAGAGGGTGTCAGAGAGAGAGAAAAAAAAACTTGGGAAGCATATTTATCCTGAAAGTCATCCAACCCAATGCATGTATGAGTAGATATCTGCTGAAGATTAGTTGCGATTTATGATATGTTCACCCATGTTGTTAAATGATTCTATAGACAACGAAGATAAATATACAATCCTCCAAATGTTCCTGGATGGCAAGTCCAAACTAGGTTTCCTAGATTTCCCCTGGTCTCAGGGTGAAAGGAAGAATCTTGGGGAGAGCTCCATCTTGCTAAATGAAAATATTCAGATTTTTTTTATGTTGTGTGCTGTTGATTCCTGTTGCTGCAAATTGGTTCAAAGCAGCTTCTGTAAATTCTCTAGAGGTTCTCTCCAGTCACGTCCCTTTTTCCCTACCACTCTCAACTTTTTAAAACTTCGACCTGCACTAGAGATCAGCAGAGAAACAATGAGGACCGCTGAATATGGTACTACAAACCTGCTGCTTTATTACTTCTCAAGTTCTCAATTCTGTCCTGATGAGTCAAAAAGCAGCCATATACAGTAGAGTCTCGCTTATCCAACATAAGCTGGCTGGCAGAACGTTGGATAAGAGAAAATGTTAGATAATAAGGAGGGATCAAGGAAAAGCCTAGTCAACGTCAAACTATCTTATGATTTTACAAATTAAGCACCAAAACATCATGTTTTAAAACAAATCTACAGTTCAATACATGGTAACGTTATGTAGTAATGTAGGGCTGGGTTGTGGCGCAGGCTGGTTAGCAGCCAGTTGCAATAAATCACTCTGACCAAGAGGTCATGAGTTCAAGGCCAGCCCGTGTTGGGGTGAGCACCCAACAATTAAAATAAAAAATAGCCCCTGCTTGTTGTTGACCTAAGTGACCTGAAAGATAGTTGCATCTATCAAGTAAGAAATGTAGGTACCACTTATATGTGGGGAGGCTAATTTACGACACCATAAAAATCATCCAGCCACTTTTTTTCCCCTTCCCCACTACAGTATTTTTTCCGTCCCCTTTACCTATGATTTTATTGTACTGTTTTGCTTTAATAAAAACCAATTTTAAAAAATCATCCAGCCACCGTTGGAATGAGGAAGTTGCCGTCGCAGTGGATGATGAAGCAGCTGCTCCTCCTGTGGCTGGAATCAAGTATACCTTCAAGAAGCTGGAAACTGGAGAAGGTTTAAGTTGCCTCTGCGTCTGTCTCTGTCTCAGTTCTATGTTTATATGGCATTGAATGTTTGCCCTAAATGTGTACAATGTGATCCGCCCTGAGTCCCCTTCAAGGTGAGAAGGGCGGAATATAAATACTGTAAATAATAAACAGTAATTACTGTATTTATGAATTTAGTACCAAAACATCGCTATGTATTGAAAACATTGACTACAAAAACATTGACTAATAAAAAATTGACTACAAATAAAGATAGAATTGCATAAAATGAGCTCACAGTAACAACATTGTCGGAAGTTAAATCCATAAAAAATTCAGTCCTGTGAAGATTGTAAAAAATCTGTGATCCTTGCCTGCCTAGAGAAATAGCTTTGGATCCTGGCAGAAAACAGATAGCGTTGGATAATACAGAAGGTTGAATGAGCGAAGGTTGGATAAGCAAGACTCTACTGTATATCTTTAACCAATGTAAAACATTTATTGATTTAAAGAGATTCTGGATTGCTGTATTGCAAGTTGCCATCAGGTGGCAGTAAAAGAGAATTCATAAAGAATGTCCTCCATCTTTTGCATTCTGAAGATAGTTTATTATCAGTTAACTTCATAAGCTTATTGAAAAAAATGCAGGTTACCAAGAAGATCCCAGCAGACTTCAATTAGCATCACCTTTCCCAAAAAGTGTGAAAGAACAAACTATGGAAATTATCAACCTCAACCAGGAAAATCCTTGCAATAATCTTCACAAACTACTTTGTACCTATTTTAGAAGACATCCTTCCAGAACCCCACAATAACTTCCACCCCTCCAGAGGAACAGTGGATATGATTTTCACTGCATGACAGCTCCAAGAAAAATGCAGGGAACAAAATCAACCTCTGTACATGGCATTAATTGACCCTGCAACAAAGTGAATTGTAATGCTCTCTGGACCATCCTCTTAAAAATTGAATGCCCTGATAAATTTGTGAACATTCTGTGGCTTCTCCATGATGACATGATAGCAACAGTCTTGGACAGCAATGGCTCCCAAAGTGACCCATTTAAGGTGGGATCAGGTGTCAAACTGGGATGCTTTATTCTCCTAACCTTATTTTCCATCTTCATAGCAATGATTATGCACCTTGCGGATGGAAGCTTCCCACTGGTGTGGAAATCACCTGCTGGACAGATGGAAAGCTCTTTAAGCTCAGTAGGCCGAAAGCCAAAGGTAAGGTCACAAAATTATGTTATACAATTCCAGTATGCTGATGATAATGTAGTCTGTGCTCACCTTTAAGCTTGGCTTCTCACTGAACATCAAGAAAACCAAAGTGCTCTACCAGAAGGCACCGACTAATCCCTCTGCAATGCCTGAAATAAAGCTTCATAGTGTAATGCTAGCAAATGTTAGCTATTTCCACTACCTAGACAGCCATCACTCCACAATGTTTGAGGATCAGGACATGCGTAGGGATACTAAGATGCTTGTTTATAAAGTTATTGTCCTCCAAACTCTGTTGTACGCCTGCAAAACATGGACCATCTACAAACACCAGTCTCAACTTCTGCAACGATTTCACCAGCATTGCCTTCAAAGAATCTTGCAAATCTCTTGGGAAAATAGGCGGACAAACGTTAGCACCCTGGAAGAAGCAAAGACCACCAGAATTGAAGTTGCTCTAAATGGATGTCCAAAACAGAAGTGGCAGACGTGAAAAGTCTGTAGTCATGAAACTCTGTCCACAGATGACAAGTCATATCACTGCTGATGGGATGCATACAGCTTTTCCTATTGCACACAATAACAGAGTTTCAGCAACTGAAAAATCTGTAGTATTTCAAAAAACACTATTAGAATTATAGAATCTGCATTTTATAAGTTTCTACAACGCTTTGCAGACGGATTTTGATGGAATACTGACGGGATGGGACAAACGTCATGTGATGGAACCCGTTCGAAACCATTCTCAAATACTCTCAGAAACAGAGTATTTCCTAATGTGATAAGATCCTTAAAACTGAAATGCAGAATATTCCAATTCTCAGTTGATAAAAGAAGATAGATGCAGACAAACTGTAAATAAAGCACATCCTTTCTTTCCAGTATCTAATACATCTCCTAGTAAGTAAGGTCTAGTTTAGTGTCCCATTAAAACCAATATTGCTGCTTGAATCATCTTAAAGGACCTAGAAAGCAAGTCATGTCAATTAAGTTTCTGCTGTTCTGCCTCTTATGAAGTATGCACAATCACATAGAGTTGAAAAGGAAATGACAAATAATGTTTTCCAAATGCAAACCTTTCAGAATTAGCAATTTTATATGTTACTTATACACTTGTAAGCAAGTATCATGCATGCACTCACCAGTGTTTAGCCACGTTCTTCTTCGTAGCTGCTTTGTTGCAGACTTTTTCAAAGCGAGGACAATTTATTGTCATATATGACACCTTTGAGATGACTGGACCTTTGTGTTGTGTTGTTTCTTAATCCACACAACTCAGGACCACCTCTCAGTGGATCGATTGCCTGAGCGTGGCTAACTTGCCTCTGTCTCCCAAACCAGGTTACTTGCTAAATCAGCCCTTGCTTGTCAAATGGTCAGGAGTTCAGCCACACAGATCCACAATGTTCCCTTCCAGTTTCCTGACAAAAAACAGGAAAGGCGGGATGTGGAATGGCTTAGCAGGATGAACTGGTCAAGAATATCCTCATATAAACTTGCCTCTGATGCTGGGTTAGGTGGGGGGCAGGAGCGGATCCACAGGCTTCAAATTGTCCAGGCAGGTTTAAAAGGAAGTGGGGGGAGAGCCGTTTTCTGTTGCGTCAAAGAGCCCAGTGTGCAAATCAGAACAGGGAATAGAGTTGTTCAAACTATCCAGCTCCTGGCTGAAGACAGCTTTTCAATAAGCTCTTGGCAGAGGTGAATTTCCACTGGCTTGCAGGAAGGCTCTTCCTTTCTTTTTTTTAAAAAAAATAGAGAGTACTGCTGCTTCATGATCTCTGTTGAATTTCCATATGGATGCTACTTAACACATGACATAAAGTGCTTCCATACAGATAGCTTCTAGTCTCACACTAATACATCATAGTTCCCTTGTAACCCAGAAGAATTACAACTGTGTTTCTACACTTTCTGGGGATATTGTGAGTTCTCTTAGCATATATCCCACAGTTTCCCACCAACATCAACATCCAGTACTTTTGGTGCTATTTTCTTGTTTTTTCTTTGGTCAACTTTTCTCCCAGCCTTTCTTCTTCTTCTTTCTTCTTTAAATTATAATCTGCACAACATTAGTACATTCTCTACAGATATTATTAATAATGAGCCCCTGTGGCGAAGTGCGTTAAAGCACTGAGCTGCTGAACTTGCAGACCGAAAGGTCCCAGGTTCAAATCCCGGGAGCGGCTTGAGCACCTGCTGTTAGCTCCAGCTCCTGCCAACCTAGCAGTTTGAAAACATGCAAATGTGAATAGATCAACAGGTACCGCTCCAGCGGGAAGGTAACAGCGCTCCATGCAGTCATGCCGGCCACATGACCTTGGAGGTGTCTACGGACAACGCTGGCTCTTCGGCTTAGAAATGGAGATGAGCACCAACCCCCAGAGTCGGACACGACTGGATTTAACGTCAGGGGAAACCTTTACCTTTATTATTATTATTATTAATAAGAAGAAGAAGATAATTTTATTGATTAGCCCTTAGGCCATATCAAAGTACCAAGCCAAACAACCAGGCTTGGAAAGACCTGATTACATTCTATACAAAAATTAGATAAAACACTTGTAACAATACAATAAATATGATAAAACTGAATGTATATATCATATTTCATTGTCACCCCTACAACTTACTCCAATCAGCCCCACATATGTGGATCTCAAACGTATTGTTTTGTTCAAATACAGAGCCGTTTTATATACTATTTTTGGATCTTGGCCGCACATAATATACGTTGTTCTGATGTGCAATTCCCAATGCATTGTCCGTTTGATATATGGCCTAAGGAACAGATCTCTTACCTTCCGATACAGTTTACAGTTAAATGTGCTAAATCCTCAATTTCAGATGTTCCACAGATACAGAATCGTTCATTATAAGGAATGTTATTAAATCTCCCATATCTAACCATTGTATCAAGCTGATCAAATCTAGCTCGAGTAAATACCTCCCAAAAGTGTTTTGGCATTTGGATTTTTAGATAGTTGGCAATTTGGAAGGTACATTTATATTGGCTCAGCCATTTTAGGTTGGCAACCCCACTGAGAGTAGCTGTATCTTTTTGAGCTTCTATGTCCAGAATTCTTTGTCTGGCGCTCTTCTTTACTTGGTCACTTAAGGCACAGGAGACAGGGAGCCCGCAACTTGTTATGTAATTTGTCAGTTGCGTAATCCATGAGGTCTGTAGTTGGGATTTTATCTGTTCTAACAGACACAATTTTGGGAGTCTATTGAATAATAATAACTTTATTTTCTATCCCGCTTCCATCTCCCCGTAAGGACTTGGGGCGGCTAACACAGGGCAAAACCCAAAAACAATAAAACAGAGTAAAACAGATAAAACTGCATATTAAAATAAGTAAGACACAATACAATCAGGCATGAATACAAATGCAGTACAATGACAGTAAAAACCAATTTAAAACATGAAATGATGTGATAAAAAGACCACCATTTTGGAGAAAGATATTGATTTACTCACTATTACAGTTATGTCTTCTCAAAGAGCGGTTTTGATCTGCACTGGTATGTACTGGGTAACACTGAACCCTTTCCAATTTGGTCTGCTTCAAGAGATCCTTTGCAATATTTACTGTTTTTTGTTATCTAGAATCATAGAATCATAGAGTTGGAAGAGACTGCTATGATATGTAAGAAAACAGTTGTGTGTGTGTGTGTCAACTGCAAAATAAGATGCATGAAGTTGATTGGTTGAACCATGTCTGGAGAACTGTTAAGCCTGGGAGTTTTTGATACTGTTGCAATTTTATTCAGGCTTGGGTTAAGCAGGTGCAGAGACAGTTTGAAGAGAGAAGCAGAGGGTGAGTGAGAGTGAGAGTAAGAGAGTGAGAGACAGAATTTTGAAGTGTGCTCTTGCTTCATAAGCTGTTGGAAGGAATTTATCCACGTGGACAAAGGAAAGACTATTTTAAATCTCTCATAAAATGACGAGATATGCGAGTTGGTGCTACTGAGTACATTGTACATATGTTGTTCTGGGTTTGAGAAGAATAAACCACTTCTTTATTGTTCACCTGCATGGCACGAATCTTCTTTCTCTGGCAAGGCAGTGCATGGACTACACACTTTGATTTTTCATTACATCACAGAAACTACTTGGGCCATCTAGTCCAACCCCCTGCCATGCAGGAAAAGCACAATCAAAGTACCCCTGACAGATGGCCATCCAGCCTCTGTTTAAAAGTCTCCAAGTGAAATGGCAAACAAAGGTTTGAGGAAACGAGACAAAGAGAGTTCCGGTGGCTGTAGAAAAAATGACGTTTATTCTCAGTGGCCAGTGAGAATATAGCAATAAGAAAAAGGAGACTTTCTCCTGTAATCAGGAAAGCGAAGGTGGCAGACAAAGAAACACAGATCCTTATATACTATTTTGGTCTACCTCCATCTATGTCACATAGGTATTATCAATCACCAATTAGTGTCAAAAAAGACTTACTTGGCACTTAACTAAAAGCTATCTTTGCATTTTCTTAAAATACAGACTACTTCAAGACCTCTGACCCTCCATTAGCCTTATCTCTGGAATTCTCATCTCATCCATTAGGGCTCCCCTTCGTCCTCCATTAATTAAGGAATTTCCTCCCTACCTTAGCTTGTCAGAGAGAGTAATTAGTATTCCCCCCTGGCGCCAGGTCTTATCTTGACATCCCAAAAAGCCTTAACTTGTCTTTTGTCCATTAGCTTATCTACTCTTGTTGACACTTAACATATGTCCCTGGCACTCAGGGTGAACTTTGGTCTTGCTTTTGCTGTGGGTTGTGGCGCAGGCGGGAGAGCAAGCCAGCTGCAATTAACTGCAATGAATCACTCTGACCAGGAGGTCATGGGTTCGAGGCCCGCTCGGAGCCTATGTTTGTTTGTCTTTGTTCTATGTTAAAAGGCATTGAATGTTTGCCTAAATGTGTAATGTGATCCGCCCTGAGTCCCCTTCGGGGTGAGAAGGGAGGAATATAAATGCTGTAAATAAATATAAATAAATATTTTTGGGCTATAGGCCTACAATTCTGCTTGTGATTACATTTTCCTATTTCTATTTCTTAACATGATTACATTCAATATATAGTTTCCAATACAAGTATTATATTTTCCCAATACACTTTCATCACAAGGAAGGAGTTGTTTATTTCAGTTGATCTTTGAAGTACAGTACCGGTAATACCAAAACATTCTATCTACCTATGTTTTTAAAGAAGAGATTTCATTGTCAAAACCTTGTAAATGAAACAGTGTTATGTTTCCATAATGCTATAAATCCTTTTTAAAAGTTATACTATAACAGTATAAGGGTATAACAGTGGTACAATGAACTTCCCCTGAGATGGGAGAACGTATAAACGACTGTTTGTTCACTGATGGGTCCATGGACCATAATAAATATTGTTGTGTAGGGGCCAGAGTATCCACTGCCAGATAATCTGGGATAAGAAGATAACCTGGGATCAGATTCTGGGATATAGGAGCAGGCTGGAAGGGGAATCTGGCGTCTTCTACACGGCCATATAATCCAGATTATCAAATTAGATAATCTACACTATCTGCTTTGAACTGGATTATATGAGTCTGCCCTGTCCTGTAGTCCAGTTCAAAGTAGATAATCTGGATTTTACCTGGCAGTATAGAAGGGGCCTCCTTTAACCCATTCAAAGCAGATAATGTAGATTATCTGTTTCGATAACCTGGGCCCTTTCTATACTGCCCTATATCCCAGGATCTGATCCCAGATTATCTGCTTTAAACTGGATTATGTGAGTCTCCACTACCAGACAATCTGGGATAAACAGATAATCTGAGATCAGATCCTGGGATAAATTGGGGCAGTGCGGAAGGGGCCCTGGATTATATGGCAGTGTAGAAGGAACCTCAGAATGTTTTGCCAGAACATACTCCATTGGAAGATCTCCCTCTCTATTTCTCTATCTCAGTTCACTTAAAAGTCAATGAAACAGGAAATTAAAAACACCGGGCTTACTTCAGTTTCCAAGAGTCTGCTTTGATTCAGTGGTGCTCAGGAAGCAATAAATATTCAATGTTTATATAAATCATCACAAGTGTTCTAAGAACTTTGGGCAAAATA
Source organism: Anolis carolinensis (assembly GCF_035594765.1). Classification (NCBI taxonomy): domain Eukaryota; kingdom Metazoa; phylum Chordata; class Lepidosauria; order Squamata; family Anolidae; genus Anolis; species Anolis carolinensis. The sequence goes on from NC_085846.1 coordinate 43,445,511, forward strand.
GGGCAGGAATGAAGAGATAAAAGATTTCTTTCCAGAAAAGAAAAGTATGATTGCAGAAGCCATGAATATATTATGTTAGGTAGCACAGATATGTTTAAATAGCATTTGTTCACAGGCAAGGGCATCTGATACTACCGTATTTCCCCGAAAATAAGACAGTGTCTTATATTAATTTTTGCTCCCAAAGATGTGCTAGGTCTTATTTTCAGGGGATGTCTTATTTTTCCATGAAGAAGAATTCACATTTATTGTTGAACAAAAAAATTAACATTTATTATAAACTGTACAGTAGTTGTCATCACAAACCAGCATAACCAGACAAACTGTGAATCCTATCAAGAATTTCTTGTTACTACCATTATTTCCATGTACAACTGGTATGTACATTTACCAATCCTGTATGCTCTGGTGTTCTGTTTGGCAGGCGCTGGGCATGCTTCCAAACAAAAACTTTGCTAGGTCTTACTTTCGGGGGAGGCCTTATATTTAGCAATTCAGCAAAACTTCTGCTAGGTCTTATTTTTCGGGGATGTCTTATTTTCAGGGAAACAGGGTAGAGTCCTTTAAAAGGGCAATCCCAGTTGATAATGAAGCAAAACTAGATGTGCTTGAATTATAGCTAATCCACTGAATTAACATAAGCATAGAAAAAAGACCAAACCCTGGAGATAACTAATTACAATTGAAGTATGGATAATTCCTTTCCCCAATAACAATGTCAAGCAATGATATTATAATGTCAAGCCCATCCCACCATCTCCAACTGACGCTCGGGTGCCAGAGCTAAGAGGGAGCCATGAAGAGAGTTCCATCTTGTCTCTTTGCATCAGCTGAGGGACCCTCCCCGCAATAACATGCTATGCTAGTTTATATATATATATATATATATATATATACACACACACACACACACACACACACACACACACACACGATATAATTTACAATAATATATACTAATTATAATATATTGTATATACATATAATATTCATATTATATTGTAATACAATATAATACTAATAATACAATATAATATTAATTATATATTATATTTTACATGTAATATTACTAATAATATTACAATATATTGATACAGTACAATATAGTAATTTATTACCAGTATTGTACTATGCTAATATAATATTGTATGTAAATTTAATTTGTAAGCCGCTCTGAGTCCCCTTCGAGGTGAGAAGGGCAGCATATAAATGTAGCTAATAAATAAATAAATAATTACATTATATTATGTTATAATTTTAACTTTTGTGGTAGTTGCAATTTTTCGTTACTTTGATAGTTACAGGAATATGATCTCACTAAATGGTGCAAGAGGAACATCACATGGTTAAAGTGCCTCTTCCACACAGCCATATAACTTAAAATCTCAAGGCAGATAATCCACAATACCTACAGTAGAGTCTCGCTTATCCAACCTTCGCTTATCCAGCATTCTGTATTATCCAACGCAGTCTGCCTTTTAGTAGTCAATGTTTTTGTAGTCAATGTTTTCAATACATTGCAATGTTTTGGTGCTAAATTCATAAATACAGTAATTACTACATAACGTTACTGTGTGTTGAACTACTTTTCTGTCGATTTCTTATAAAACATGATGTTGTGGTGCTTAATTTGTAAAATCATAAAGTAATTTGACATTTAATAGGCTTTTCCTTAATCCCTCCTTATTGTCCAACATTTTTGCATCTCCAACGTTCTGCCAGCCCGTTTATGTTGGATAAATGAGACTCTACTGTACTTTGAGTTTGGGGCCCTTCCACACAGCTGTATAACCCAGAATATCAAGGCAGATAGTCCACTATTATTACCAAGATTATGGCAACCAGACTGATTGACAACTGGCAAATAGAGGGAGAAAACGTGGAGGCAGTGACAGACTTTATATTTCTAGGCGTGAAGATCACTGCAGATGCAGACTGCAGCCAGGAAATCAAAAGACATTTACTTCTTGGGAGGAGAGCAATGGCCAACCTTGACAAAATAGTGAAGAGCAGAGACATCACACTGGCAACGAAGGTCCTCATAGTTAAAGCAATATTATTCCCCATAGTAACCTATGTATGTGAGAGCTGGACCATAAGGAAGGCTGAGTGAAGGAAGATTGATGCTTTTGAACTTTGAGGGTGCCTTGGACCACAAGAAGATCCAACCAGTCCATCCTCCAGGAAATAATGCCCAGCTCCTCACTGGAGGGAAGGATATTAAAGGCAAAGGTGAAGTATTTTGGCCACATTATGAAGAGACAGGAAAGCTTGGAAAAGATCACGATGTTGGGGAAAATGGAAGGAAAAAGGAAGAGAGGCCGACCAAGGGCAAGATGGACAGACGGTATCCTTGAAGTGACTGGGTTGACCTTGAAGGAACTGGGGGCGGCGATGGCCGACAGGGAGCTCTGGCTTGGACTGGTCCATGAGGTCACAAAGAGTTGAAAACAACAACAGTCCACAATATCTGCTTTGAACCGGGGGCCCTTCCACACAGCCCTATATCCCAGAAAATCAAGGCAGAAAATCCCGCAATATCTGTTTTGATCCGGATTATCTGAGTCCACAGTAAAATAATGAGGAATTTTCTGCCTTGATATTCTGGATTATGGTTGTGTGGAAGGGCCCCCAGGTAGGCCCTATATCCCAGGATCTTATCTCAGGTTTTCTGTTTATCCCTGATTATCTGGCATGGTGGACTCACATAAGTCAGTTTAAAGGAGAAAACCTGGGATCAGATCCTGGAATATAGTGCCTGTCTGGAAGGGTCCTGAGGCCCCTTCTACACAACTGTATAAAATCCACATTGAACTGGAATATATGGCACCGTGGACTCAGATAACCCAGTTCAAAGCAGATATTGTGGGATTTCCTGCCTCGATATTCTGAGTTATATGGCTGTGTTGAAAGGCTCTAGAATGGGCCGAGGTCTGAATCAATGGGTTCAAATTACAGGAAAAGAGATTTTAACTGAATAATATTAGGAAGAACTTCCTGACTGTAAGAGCTGTTTGGCAGTGGAACTTCTGCTTCAGGGCCCTTCCACACAGCCATATAACCCAGGGCCCTTCCAGACAGGCCCTATATCCCAGGATTTGATCCCAGGGTTTCTGTTTATCCCAGATTATCTGGCATTGCGGACTCATACAATCCAGTTTAAAGCAGAAAATCTGGGATCTGCTCCTGACATATACTGTGTTTCCCTGAAAAATAAGACAGTGTCTTATATTAATTTTTGCTCCCAAAGATGCTCTAGGTCTTATTTTCAGGGGATGTCTTATATTTCCATGAAGAAGAAATCACATTTATTGTGGAACAAAAAAAAAAAAGAACATTTATTATATACTGTACAGTAGTTGTCGTCATAAACCAGCCCTATATCCCAAAATTTCTCAAGGCAGATAATCCACACTACCTGCTTTGAATTGGGTTATCTGAGTCCACATTGCCATATATTCCAGTTCAGAACAGATAATGTGGAATTTTATTCAGCTGTGTGGAAGGGGTCTCAGACAACCCAGTTCCAAGAATAATATTGTGTATTATCACAACCCAGTTCAAAGAAGATATTGTGGATTATCTGCATTTATATTCTGGGTTATATGGCTGTGTGGGAGGTCCCCAAATTCAAAATAGGGATCAGATTCTGAGATTCAGGACAGTATAGATCCAGGTATAGAATGACAAAAGAATGAAATTGAGAGCAGTTGGGGCTGAGTGGAGTCTTAGGTCAGTCATACTCTATACAGTACTCACAATCTCAACGACTAAGTTGGACTCTTTAACTGAGTGTGTTTATGGCGACAGCTAGGGAGGAGCATGCGCAGAGCAACCGGCTGGCACTATTGGTCCCGGGAAACTGCGAGAGCGGCGAATCCAGTGCGCATGTGCAATTGGAGCAGAGGCGGGCGCTGTCGCTGCTGCCAAGATGTCGGCGCAGGGGGATTGCGAGTTCCTAGTGAAGCGAGCGCGGGAGCTGGTCCAGGTGGACCTGTGGGCGGCCAAGGCCTGGCTCATCACCGCGCGGAGCCTCTACCCGGCCGACTTCAACATCCAGGTCTGTGGAGAGGCCCAAGCCTAGGCCTCAGCGCCTTCTTCCCCTCGCGCTCCCTTCTTTGTGAGGGAAGCTTCTCCTCTGAGCCTCGCCTCGCTTTAGGGACCAGGCCCCGTTGCTTCCTCACATGGAGAGGGAGAGAAGGGAGGGCGAGTCAAGCAATCCGCTGTGTTTGAAGGACGCAGCCTTGTGAAGCATCGCAGTGAAACCAGGAAGGATGCCTGTTGCTAAGCAACAGAGCAGGGCCCTCCCTTCTCACCCCAATGTGAGGTTTGTTCTCTTTTGGCAAACCGGGCCTGCCTGTAGATACAATTTGTAGGGGACTGAGGGGCCCCTGGTGGCACAGTTTGTTAAAGCGCTGAACTGCTGAACTTGCGGACCAAAAGGTCCCAGGATCATATCCCGGGAGCGGAATGAACGCCCGCTGTTAGCCCCAGCTCCTGCCAACCTCGCAGTTCGAAAACATGCCAATGTGAGTAGATCAATAGGTACCGCTCTGGTGGGAAGATAACGGCGCTCCATGCAGTCATGCCGGCCACATGACCTTGGAGCTGTCTACAGACAATGCTGGCTCTTCGGCTTAGAAATGGAGATGAGCACCAACCCCCAGAGTCGGTCACGACTGGACTTAACGTCAGGGGAAAACCTTTACCTTTTAGGGGACTGTAACAAATGGCATCCCCTTTGCAGAGCGATGCTATTAGGCAGCAAGATTCAACTCACCTGTCTATTTATGGCAGCCACATGAGTTTCATACAGTTTTCTTAAACAAGGAATACTCGGAGGGGGTTTTGCCAATTCCTTCCTCAGACACCTTCCACACAGCTGAATAAAAACCCACATTATCTGCTTTGAACTTGAATATATGGCAGTGTGGACTCTGATAATTCAAGGCGCTTCCAGACAGCACCAAATTGTAGGTTTCCCATGAGGCACAAAAAAAACCCTGGACCTGAGAGCAGGTCTGCACACAGATATGCTGGATCAGTCTAGTTTAAAATTCACTTCCCTTTGTCAATACAGTAATGTCTCACTTATCCAAGATAAACGGGCCGACAGAACATTGATTAAGTGAAAATGTTGGATAATAAGGAGGGATTAAGGAAAGCCTATTAAACATCAAATTACATTATGATTGTACAAATTAAGCACCAAAACATCATGTTTTACAACAAATTGACAGAAAAAGCAATTCAATACACAGTAACGTTATGTAGTAATTACTGTATTTACAAATTTAGCACCATAACATCGCAATGTTTTTTTTTTCATGTCAGGAGCAACCTGAGTCACTAGTGGTGTGAGAGAATTGGCTGTCTGCAAGGATGTTGCCCAGCCCCCCCAGCGCCCCCCCCCCCCCCCCCGGATGTTTTTTGATGTTTTTACCATCCTTGTGGGAGGCTTCTCTCATGTTCCCGCATGGAGCTGGAGCTGATAGAGGGAGCTCCTCCGCGCTCTCCCCGGGTGGGATTCGAACCTGGCAGCCTTCAGGTCAGCAACCCAACCTTCAAGTCACAAGGCTTTAACCCACTACTCCATCGGGGGCTCCTATTGCAATGTATTGAAAACATTGGCTACAAAAACATTGACTACTAAAAATTGACTACAAATAAAGATAGAATTGCATAAAATGAACTTACAGTAACAACATTGTTGTAAGCTAAATCCATAAAAAGTTCAGTCCTGTGAAGATTTTTTAAAAAATCTGTCATCCATGCCTGCCTAGAGAAACAGCTGTGGACCCAGGCAGGATGCAGACTGCATTGGATAATACAGAATGTTGGATGAGTAAAGGTTGGATAAGCGAGACTCTACTGTAGTTGCATTCTTCTTGGTTTTCCATTGTGGTGAAAGTAGAAAATGTTGTATAAATCAATCAATCAATCATTATCTAGTTTTTATATGACTCGCATGCTTCTCTCTCTCTTTTTCAGTATGAAATGTACTCTATTGAGAGGAATGCAGAACGAACAGCATCAGCAGGCAGATTGCTCTATGACATGTAAATACGTTTTAAGAGTTTTTTTTAATCCCAACAAAGGAATTGGTGTTTTAAGTTGCTGCATTTAAAATTGTTATTTTATAACAGAATGAGAAAGATGAACAGCCCATGTCTCAAGTGTCGAAGTCATAAAATTATGGTTTGACAAAAGTAGACAGAGATTTTTTCTCTAGTAGAACTCATGGTTACTTGGTGACATTAAATGAACTCATGGGGGACCAAAGTTGAGTTGTTTGTGCTGCCCATATCTGTTACATTTGATTTGCTTTCATAGAATGTGGTAACTGATTTCAAATGAGAATAGGCAAATTAAGTGGAACAGGTCTATTAAAAATTGCACCTGCAGTACTTTAAAAACTTTGTTTTTGCTGGACATTGTGCAGCACATTTTGTTATAGTTTGTCAATCAATACCTAACTGGGTCTCAACCAATTCAACACAGTTTGTGGTAACCACAAAAATGAAGTTTCTGGAGTATAACAACTATTTTCAAAGTAAGTACTACAGAATTAAACAGAAATAATACTTTCAAACCAGGAACAAGATTTTTAAAAATTTTGTTACATAGTGCAATGGTTCTCTGACAGATATAAAACTGTCTTAACCTATTTTAAACCAGAAAACCTGATATAAAGTAAGGCATGGATGACTCAAACTGTTTTAGAGAATATTTATGCTGTATCAGAAGATGTTCAAATATTCAGTTAAAATAACTGAATCTATACTAGTATTTATTGTTATAATAAAGAAACCTCAGGTGGCTAGGTCCTTTAGTTCTAAAATTCTGGCATTGTCAGTTTATGCTACTTGAGCCAATAACCTACAGTTTTTGAACAACAATATTTCAAAAAAAATGTTGATCTCATTGTATGAGCAAAAAACCCCCAAACATTTGCATTTAATACTGTAGTTTCTTGATTCTAGGACACATTTCCCCCATATAACATCCCTAAAAACAGGGTGCATCTTTGAAAAATCAAGTGCTTAGACAGACAGACAGATAGATAGATGGTACTGTTGATGGTAATAACATTATTGTGAGTCTTACAATCCAAGGCATCCTAGAATTGATGGAAATGGTAGTATGTGCTTCATGATTTCTGTTCTTGGCTAATTTTCAAATATACATTATTGATATTCACCCCTCTCCCCTTTATTTCAGGTTTGTAAACTTTCCAGATCAACCAGTAGTATGGCGAGAAATTAGTGTTATTACTTCAGCATTAAGGAATGATTCACAGGATAAACAAGCTCAGTTTTTAAGAGGTATGTATCTCCACTGTTGCACTGTGCAGACCAGCTATATATTCTGAAGTTTCGTACTTCGCTTGACAGTTATTGATACTTAGTTGTGGAGATACCAAAAGGTACCAAATCCATCTGAACAAATCGGGGAAAATATGCTGAGGATGTGCATTCTTTTGCTATAAAATGCAATTTTCCAAACGTTGTACTGTACTGAAATGATTCGATACATTTTGATAGTTCTGAGCTGTGCATAATATTCTACTCCTAGCCAACAATATGCTGCCACCTGTAATTCATTTTTCATTTTGAGGGGTGGTGATACCTTTTGGAAACAAACAGTTGTATCCGGAGGAGCTGGCAGTGATGAAGCGCTCGAGGAGGGGACTAGAGTGCCACTGGCGGAAAACTTGTAGCGTTTCTGACCGAGCACGGGCTAGAGCCGCTATTAGGGCCTACTCCGCGGCTTTGCGGGCAGCCAGGAAGACCTTCACGACTGCCCGCATAGCGTCTGCAACTAACAGACCATCGGAGTTGTTTCGGGTCGTCGGGGAGCTCCTTCACCCTCCTGAGGGGGGAGGGGCACCCGAAGACTCGGCAACTCGGTGCAGCGAGTTCGCGCACCACTTTGCAGACAAAGTCGCTCAGACTCGCTTCGACTTGGATACTAGTTTTGTTGCAATGCCAAAAGAGGTAACTGAGGCACCTGTCTGTTCGAACTTGTGGGATTCGTTTCAGCTTGTTCGCCCGGATGACGTGGACAGGATCCTTGGGGCGGTGAGAGCGACCACTTGCTCTGCAGACCCTTGCCCCTCGTGGCTAATTAAATCGGCCAGAGGAGGGTTGGTAGAGTGGTTTGTGATTATAATTAATGCCTCTTTGGATCAAGGCAAATTTCCATCTGTCCTCAAACAGGCCATAGTGAGACCTATATTGAAGAAGGCCTCCCTTGATTCGGCCATTCTAAACAACTACAGACCAATCTCGAACCTCCCTTTCTTGGGCAAGGTCCTGGAGCGGGTGGTTGCCTCGCAGCTCCAGGGTTTCCTGGATGACACCGATTTTCTGGACCCATCGCAGTCTGGCTTTAGACCTGGGCACAGTACTGAGACGGCTTTGGTCGCCTTGGTGGATGACCTCCGCAGGGAGCTGGACAGGGGGAGTGTGACCCTGCTGGTTCTCTTGGACATCTCAGCGGCTTTCGATACCATCGACCATGGTATCCTTCTGGGACGGCTCTCCGGGATGGGCCTTGGGGGCATGGCTCTGTCGTGGCTTCAGTCCTTCCTGGAGGGCCGTTCCCAGTTGGTGAAGCTGGGGAACACCTGCTCAGACCCCTGGCCTTTGACCTGTGGGGTCCCGCAAGGTTCCATTCTGTCCCCCATGCTTTTTAACATCTACATGAAACCGCTGGGAGAGGTCATCCGGAGTTTTGGAGTTCGGTGCCATCTCTACGCAGATGACACTCAACTCTACTACTCCTTTCCACCGAACTCCAAGGAAGCCCCCCAGATACTGAACCAGTGCTTGGCAGCTGTGATGGGCTGGATGAGGGCGAATAAGCTGAAGCTTAATCCCGACAAGACAGAGGTCCTCCAGGTCAGTCGTATGTCCGATCGGGGTATTGGGTGGCTACCTGTGCTTGACGGGGTCGCACTCCCCCTGAAGGCGCAGGTCCGCAGTTTGGGGGTCCTCCTGGACTCAGCACTGACGCTTGATGCTCAGGTGTCGGCCGTGGCCGGGAGGGCCTTTGCACAATTAAAACTTGTGCGCCAACTGCGACCTTACCTCGTGAAGTCTGATCTGGCCACGGTGGTCCATGCCTTAGTTACCTCTAGACTGGACTATTGCAATGCACTCTACGTGGGGCTGCCCTTGAAGACGGCCCGGAAACTCCAACTAGTTCAACGTTCGGCAGCCTTGCTTCTAACTGGAGCAAATTATAGGGAGCGGTCAACCCTCCTGCTTAAGGAGCTCCACTGGCTGCCGTTCACCTTCCGGACCCAATTCAAGGTGCAAGTGATCACCTACAAAGCCCTGAACGGTTTGGGACCCTCCTACCTTAGTGATCGCCTCTCCCCCTACGAACCTGCACGATCTCTTCGTTCGTCGGGGGAGGCCCTCCTCTCGCTCCCACCTCCGTCACAAGCACGGTTGGTGGGGACGAGAGAGAGGGCCTTCTCCGTGGTGGCCCCCCGGCTCTGGAACTCGCTCCCCAGGGAAATCAGGCAAGCCCCCACCCTGGTAGCATTCAGAAAGAGCTTGAAAACCTGGCTCTTTACTCAAGCCTTTAGATAAAGATTGCTCATCCAGAAGCAATCTGTATCTGTGACCATTCTTGTACCGGTTTGCACCTTTTACCTTTGTCAACTCGATATAGACACAGGGTCTATTCCCATCCCAATTTGCACTTCCAGAATTTGCAGCACTTTATCAGTCACCTTGTGTCTACAATATTTATATGGTGCACCTTACCCAGTCTACTTTTACAATCTCTCAGTTTTAATCCATGTTTTTATTAGTTCTTGTTTTTTATTGGCTAATGTTTTATTTTTATTTTTTATTTTTTTTTATTGTGCAAGTTGTTGTCTATTGCTGTGTTTTATACTGCTACTGTTTTTATTCGGGCTTGGCCCCATGTAAGCCGCCCTGAGTCCCCTTCGGGGAGATAGAGGCGGGGTATAAAAATAAAGTTGTTATTATTATTATTATTATTGTATCTGATGTATTTTCAATAGTAGCTTTCCTGGCTTGTTCAGCCCAACAAATTATTGTTCTCTAGATAATCTTTTCTAGATAGCTTTCTCTAGATAATCTACTGTGTAATCTCTTGCATTCAAGGTTGGGAATCATTTGCCCCTTCAGATGTTGTTAGATTTTGTTTCAGCTCTCATCAACCCAAGACAGCATAGTCAATGGTGAGAGAGCACAATTCTCAACCCTGGTCTACCACACTTTTTGTGGGTGCCTGTTCTTCTCCACATATGTTGTCCATTGAAGCTTGTTACCTGCTCCTTTCTCGGGCACATCCCACCTTTGGAAATACTGCTTGGCTCATTGTCCTCTTTCCCCTCACATAGGTCTATTTGAGACTCTTCCAGGTAGAGTTCAGTGTGAAATGTTGTTGAAAGCCACTGAGCAGTGTTTCAATACACTAGAACGGGCAGAAATGTTGCTTCTTCTATTGCGACGTTTCCCTGAGACTGTTGTTCAACATGGGGTAAGAGAATGAAGATATTTATCTTGCTGCAAATACTCATTTGCTCCATAAAATATTATTAAATGTACAAAATTAGGGGGAATGTAGAAATATGTTAATCTTGAAATAAATAAAATATGTTATTTGGAGGATTGCATGGTCTTTGAAGTATTCTATACTAGAATTAATGAGAAGTGGGAACTAGTTAGTGAATGCAGAAGAGTGATGCTGCATTGATATTGTCACATTTTATTGCTCCTACATCTTATCTTTATTTGATATTATTTAAAAATAATATCAGATTTACTGATATGTACATGTAGCTAATTGACTGTTTTTCAAAAGATATAATATAGTTGTAGACAGCAAACTACTGAAGAATAAAGTCATAAATTTTCTTCAATGTGTTGTAAACAATATTGAAAATCTGAAATAATTAATTAACAGAATTCAATGTGTTTTGAAGGTGGGACTTGGGGAAACATTATTAGAAGCAGAAAGTATCGAAGACCAAGAATCGCCTGTCAATTGCTTTAGGAAATTATTTGGTAAGAATGTATTTTATTTTATTATTATTTTATCATTTTGCTAAAAAACAAATGGCAGGATAAATGGCTGTTTTAATTTATTGAAGATTGGTGACATTACCGGATTCTGTTCACTAACCTTCACATAAAAATAATGTGCTCTTTCATTTTTATGACAGCACATACACCTTCAATGTAGTCGCTTTTTGACTTGTATGACTGTGGCTGGCTCTGCTTGACTTGTGTTGAAATTTATGCCCTTGTTAAAAAGGACATAACATATACATTTCCTAGTATGCAATAGAAAAGTGGTATTGTGATTCATGTAGTTGGCTGAACCCAGCATTCTTCTGATAGCACTTTTATATTTTTATATCCAGTGGCTCTCTCTTTTAGACTGTTAAAAATGCCACATGCTGACAAAGCTGTAAATTAACTGAGAGTCGCTTCAGTTTTAAAGGTAATTTTAATTGTATTTTTATTTATTCTATCTTAACTGTATTTTATCTTGTATTCATGACACAAATATTTAATTGTTTTTATTTTTGTATTTGCCTTGTTTCTAATTTCTTTGGGTTGTGTCATGTTTTTGTTAGCCACCTTGAGTCCCTATGGGGAGAAATTGTGAAGCAGTAATGAAGTTATTAATAATAATAATTACTATTATACTTTTTTGTAACTTGGTTTCTTGTATTCCAGTGGAAGAGACAGTGGGTGCTCTTGATATTGAAGTGTATGCTAAAGAGATTCTCTTAGGTTAATTCATTGCAGCTGAATTAATTTTTTAAATCAAAATTTAACATATTTTAATAAAAGGTGAAGTATGCATGTATGTGTACATGCTTGTACATGTATAAACTTTTGAGTTTTTTGTTAAATGAGTCATAGGTTGCATTTCAAAGCAGCTTGCCACTGAGTATTGTGTTTGCTTAGACCTTTAAAGATTGCCTTGTTAAAAATGGTATGTTCTCAGGGCAACGAGAAGATCTAATTTTCAGTTTTTGAATCTGTTTTCTTTAGTCTGTGATGTCCTTCCCTTGATAATTAACAACCCTGATGTGCGGCTCCCAGCCAACCTGTTGTACAAGTATCTGAATAAAGCTGCAGAATTTTACATTAATTATGTGACGAGATCTGCACAGGCAGAAAGCCAATATCAAGGTAAAACTACTGAAGTTAATTATACTAGTAAAATTTATAAAGGAATACCAGAGGAGTTAGTGTATTTCAAAATTCAGGGACCGAAAGAGATAAATTTTTCCATTTTTATATTACATGTACTTAAGAGAATTCATAGTACAGTACACATGCTGTGTGTTGAGCTAGAAGTCAGCACAGAGAACCTCTGAGAAGCAATTCCATTTGTAAGAGACACGGAGAAAGGTTGGAGTCATTGGAAGGAACACAGGGAGCTGAAGTTGTTAGAACTAGGGTTAATTAATTTCTCGTGATAAGCTAAGTGAGGATGGTTGCGTGCTGAGCATTGAAGTGCAATTTAGGGCAATTTTGAACTGCGGGTACTCTGTGCTGCTTTGGTAACCATTTTCAGCAATAAAAAGTGATGATCCAGTCACTTCTGTTCAGCTTTAAAAGACATTTTTGTCTGTTTTGTACCATCATAATTACAACTATACTCCTCGACCTTTTGTATGGTCGCTCTTTTCCTGATTACTTGATATTAATTCAGGGCTCCTCCCTACCCAATGTGACCTTGAATGAATCTATTGCACTTTATTTTAAAATCTGTAATTTATAATGTGCACCTTGCTTATCCACTATTGCAACCTCATTGTTTTTAATTCGATGTTTTAATACCGTGTTGTGTTTTTGTTTTGTTTTTTTGGTTGCTGTGTATATATTATTACTTGTTTTATTCTCTAATGTTTCATATTTTATTTTGTATTGTTTTGTATCCGATTTTGCTGTAAACCGCCCCGAGTCCCCTTCGGGGGAGATGGAGGCGGGATATAAATAAACAACTTCTTCTTCTTCTTCTTCTTCTTCTTCTTCTTCTTCTTCTTATTATTATTATTATTATTATTATTATTATTATTATTATTATTAGAACCGTGACATATAGAAGCTATTTTTCCAGCTGGATTAAAAAAATAGGGGTGGGAATGAGTTTTATGATTTCCACCCTGGAAATAAATTGGTGTTTTGTTTGTAACTGTTGGTTCTAGTTGTAATTGTTATACCATTCTAAAAATACAAATAAATAAATAAAATTAAATTATTTAAAAAAGAAAAGCAAATTGGTGTTTTCATTGGTTTTTAGGCACACAGGATACATCTGATCTTGTATCGCCCAGCAAACGAAGTTCCCAGAAATACGTAATAGAGGGATTGACTGAGAAATCCTCTCAGATTACTGATCCTTGGGAAAGGGTGTTCAAGATACTATCAGTAGTAGGTGTCAGATGCGAATGGCAAATGGACATGGCAAGAAGGTTTGATACCATTATTTTTTAAAACAACGTTTCTAGTTATCCAAGTTGATAAACTGGTACTTGATTGTTTTAATAACATGTGAAACAAGTGACAGCTCACAGTTTTCCAACATAACTGTTTCTAAAGGTCACTATTTGGAGATAATGGTGCCTGTTCAGCTGCACTGACAGGCAATGGCTAATGTACTCTGAATGGGAATTCAAATGCTCTCAGTGTAAAAAGCTTAATTTGTTCAGTGTGTCTTGAATGAAAGTCCTGATCTAGATACATATCTCATTGGGGATAAAAATCATGACTTCCCAGGGCGTTTGTGTCCCACTTTGTGCTGATCATGGACCATAAATAAAGAATGATTGATTGATAGATTGACTGACCTGGGATGTGCCAGACATTTAGAAGGCTGCTGGGTGCCTAAGTCCCCCTTCCTATATTTGATTTATATATTTTAAATACAGTACTTCACTAATTGACTTTATTTTGAATGGCAAAGACTTTGGACAATTTCCATGCATTTTGTAATTCAATAGGTGGATAAAGAATAGAGGATATTTTCACATTTCCATGGTTGTGGTTTTTTTCAACATTCAGAAATTTTCCTCACAAATTATGGCTGATTGCTGTGTTCCCTAAATAAATATTTGCCTTTGAGCTGCCTTAAAAGGTTTTCTTTGCCAAGGAATACTCAGAGGTGGTTTGCCATTGCCTTGCTCTGAAATACAGCTTTAAAATGTTGGTATCCTTTCATGATCACCCACTCGAGTATTTACCGGTTATTAACCCTGCTTACTTTCGAAGATCAGATGTCTTCAGAATATTTAGCCTCAATAAATATACTTACAGTTTAATCCTTTGCATATCTATTCAGAAATAAGCCCCATTGCATTCAGTTGAATTTGTTTCTAGGTTGATACATATACAGTTGTAGTCATTAGATGGAATGGTCTGAATCTCATTTAATGAATTTTGCTTCCTTTCTTTTAATGGAAGAAAAATAGTGTTCCCTCCCTCTTGGTTTCACTTTTTCCCTCAAAAAGATCAATTAAAGGTTGAAGGCCACCCTCAACAATACGGGAATTGACACAGCGTTGGGTGATGGAATAGGGATGAGTACCCCACATGTGACAGACCCATTTAAGTGTTGATTACTCTATGTCTTTCACTCAGCAGTCCACAATTTCTCATCCTTGTTTAGAAGAGCTCATAACCTTCTTTTGGATTATGAAAGTGACCCTCCTGGAGGAGAACATTAGAAACATATGTTCTGAATCCCAGATTAGAAACTTTATTAATGATATCCTTTTTGTAACTTTAGGAGTTTTGGTGATACGTTGCTCAAAATGAAAGATGTCTGCAGATACATAGGCAACTATGATAATGAAGCCAATGCAAAATACAAAACTCAAGTTGTATATTCAACAATGCTGGTCTTTTTCAAAAATGCATTCCAGTACGTCAGCAGCATTCAACCTTCTCTATTCCAAGGTTTGTTCAAATGATGGATTTTTCTTCTGAGGTTTGGTGTAGTAAGTTTTTGCTAGAGTTACTTAATGTTGTGCCTGCTTTAAAAGTGAAATTAGCCACTTTTAAAAATATGAAATATTAATTTGGGTTGCATAAATTTGATGTCATGTCAGATTTAGGTCTTTACTACTGTATCTTCCATATATGCACACCAGCATGGCATAATCTTTGGACCATATGTCAAGGGCTAGAGTCACTCAAATGAGTGCAGCAATCCTCTTTGAAACACAGTGTCCTCAATATGTGCTTGGTTGGTTTTGTTTGTTGCACATTATGCTTGGGCCTCTTCTGAACTGTGTCTTTGGGAACCTTGGGGTTTATGGCAAGTTTATCAGGGGTTCTCCAATAGGAATATCAGGAATGGTGGAAAAGTACCCCATGTAGATGATAATTTGGTTCTTACCTATCACAACATCCAGAGTAGTATTGAATGTGTTATGGTAATAGCATCTGTTCAGATGGTCTAAGAATGAAGACTGAAAAAGTGCAGATCTGTAGAGAAATACTGTATCAGCGTTCCTTATTATTATTATTATCCTGCTTTCCTCTCTTAAATGAGAGACAAAGCAGCTCATAACATTAAAAATAATACAGTTTAAAACTTACAACATATAGCTATTGTTAAAGCAAGTGGTTGACGTCACACCAAACCATTAAAAACTTTAAAAATAATTAAAACCCTACACAGCATTTGCTGGTTTGTTCTTTAAACATTTCTTCTTTAAAAGTCTAATTGAATAAAAAGGTTTTAGGTGGCTGTCAGAAAGCTAGCAGGGAGGGAGCCATTCTGGTATTCCTAGGCAGAGACTTCCAGAGTCTATAGGCAGCCACTCAATAACAGCCATACGGTGGTTGTGCACATACAGAAGTGAAGGTCAGGAAACATTTTGGAGCCAGTAGACATATAATATGGAATGTCACTAAAGGTATCACTAGGGACCATGTTAGTTAGCCTCCATGGTGTTGGTGGCATTGTTTTGCAGAGGGAGTCTATGAGTTTAACAATCAAATATGTGCATCCTCTAAAGATAATGATAATGTAGCCAGAATCCTTTAATCAGGTGTG
Organism: Anolis carolinensis; assembly: GCF_035594765.1. Lineage (NCBI taxonomy): Eukaryota > Metazoa > Chordata > Lepidosauria > Squamata > Anolidae > Anolis > Anolis carolinensis. Next base: position 43,461,579 of record NC_085846.1, read on the forward strand.
TATGTCTATGGAAGAGAAAACATTCTGAGGAGGAAGCACATGATCATTTTCTGATTTTTATTTTCTCCAATACAAGTTCCAGTGACTATTTCAGTATTACAAATTTTCCATGTCTATAGTAATCTTTATGGCTTCCAAATACAATTTATTCCACCGTATCCAAACAGAGCTAGAAGACAAATGCTCACATGCACAGGACCATTTGATTTGAATTGTTTTGAGAACACTTTTTTGGCTTCCCCTTCCCGCAAAATCCTGTAAACGCAATAGATTTTTCAGGATCGTTTTTGACCCAGCTGTACTTGGTTGGTTTTTAAAAAGTACCTGTACATGGCAGGATGCTGAAATTTTAAGACATGGTTCTCAACTGTTCAGGAGACACTATGTTAAAATATTGTAACTCTAGTTCTATATACATTGTATTTTTGTCTGGAGGACTAAAATGTTATGTCCAGCTTGATGAGTATTGAGGATGTATTTGCAGTTATTATCTCTTCTATTTCAATTCTAAAAGTGATAAATTTAGCTTTTTAATTTGCTAGCCAGGGATCGTTGTCTTGGAAATGAGAAAAATTTCTGGGTGTTTGTACCATCATATCAATCATGGAAGTGGATTCTATTAGTATGCTTGTGAACAGAAATTGTTCTTATTACAGTATTTTTGATGTAAACATATTTAGGGCCAAATACTCCAAATCAAGTACCACTGGTACTCCTGGAGGATGTGTCCAATGTGTATGGCGATACAGACATTGAGCGCAGCAAACATGTACACAAGAAGCGGAAACTTGCTGAAGGGCGAGAGAAAACAATGGTAATGCTTCTCATTATTAGTGAGCCGTGATTTCATGTAAAATTAAAAATATTAGTCTATTCATAGCTATTGCTTCCAAAACTCTGCCATGTTGTGTGTAGAAAGAATGATTTCCCCCTAGCGCATACATCAAGCATTGTGATAAATATCTAAACTGACATTTTGCAGTGTGAATAAACTTGGATTTGTATTATCTTAGTTTTTGCTGAAGTTTGGTTCTAAGTACAGTAGAGTCTCGCTTATCTAACAAACAGGCCAGCAGAACATTGGATAAGCGAAAATGTTAAGATAATAATGAGGGATTAATGAAAAGCAAAATATTTTGGGGCCTAAAAAAAACTGCTTGTTTTCAGTTTCCCGGCCTAATTTTTGAAGACAGAACTTACATTCTACCAGTGGTCAGGTGCACAATTGTTTAAAAGCTAATGCTATGGCACTACCGGTTTTGAGCAGTTGGTTGAGATGATTACTACATATTTTGTTGACTTTTGTATAGAGCTCTGATGATGAGGATCCTTCTGGGAAGGGAAAAAGGCCTATCATGATAAATGCAGCAGATCTTTCAAATTCTATTGAAGTCCAAGAGAGTTTTAGGCTGGCTAGAGAGAGCTGGGAACTTCTTCATTCAATGGAATTGCTAGATAAAGGTAAGAATGCTGACACACTGCTCTGCTGTGTTTGGAAATGAAAAATACACAGCATTCATTTTACATTTGTGTTAGATTCAGCTCTTGTTCTTCTGTCAGAGCATGGTGCAGCCACTATTTGAGTTTTCACTTGTGAAACACTTGCTAAAGACTTCATAAGGGGAGCACTTGAACTTAAACAGTTTATTTTCATTCACCTTGCCCTTTTCCCCTCAAGGTCCTGCACTGGATTGAGTACTGAGTCCTCAGGGTGATCGGTATATGAACCATTGGCTATATTATTGTGTGGGTTCACTGTGTACAGTTTGATGACACTCTTTCTCAGAACACAGTCCTAAAAAAAGAATAAATGAATAGAACTGAATTTAATTTAATTATTCACATCTCCCCAAAACCTTATCCAGCTCTTACCCATTTGTTACGAATATTTGAAACCTTAAAATGTTGTTTGATCTGTATAAACTTACTGAATATAGTCCAGTCAAAGGCAAAGCCCCCCCCCCCCCAAAAAAAAAGCCCCGGGATAGGGTTTCCTTTGGGTTGCCATAAGTCAAAAATGATTTGAAGGCACACAAGAACCCCTGACTCTTGGATACACATATGTAACTGCAATACTGGATACCAACTAATATCTTTATGATGCATGCATTCATGGGCATGTTTATCACAGTTATACTTTACATTGTGAAATACACGCAGCTCAGCCTAGAACGTATTGTTGGTCTTAACAAAAATAGACCCATTGAATCAGTGGGATTTACCTATGTGTTGACTCACCATTCAGCAATGAATTTAACAGTATTCATGCCCTAAAATATATATTTAGAAGATAAAATATGTTAATACGCTCATAACGGTTTCAGTTGTCTTGATGTCATTCCATTTGATTTAGGGACCCACAATTCGGGCAGTACTTTAAATGGCCTTTTAAATGTGACTTTGCACCTTATTAGACCATTGATTGTTAAAAAGCAACACTGGATGTTGATTGTCTTACTATTGTTTAGAAGTGAAGGTTAATTGTCCCTGGATGATCTGGTTTGGATTATATGTTAACTGGTTCATGGCTCAGTTCATTTTTGGTGGAAGAAACAGTACACACTTTTCATGCTCAAAAAAGAAGTTTGATCCATTTTCAGTGAGACTTTAAGAGAAAGAAGTAGGCACACAGACATCAGTGCTGGTTTTTATAATAGTTATATTGGTTATTCACACAGAGGGGGAACACCACATTCACTCAAACATTAATTCACAGTCCATACATTTAACATACATACTCACTATCTCTCCTCCCTTGTAGGGGGAAAAGAGAGGTGAGACAGACACTAAAGGTCTGGCACACACTCATTTAGGAAGAGGGGTTTCCTTATGTAGAGATTTTCTCAGCCACCATTTGATTGTTTTGATAGTCATTGTCCATTCTACTTGACCTGGTGTAGCTTCATAAATCACAGAACTAATGGGTTGTTTCAAGTTCCTTAATTTAAAAAGTTGAACTGTGTAATTCCTCATCTCTGTTGATTTCCCATAATGCAATTCTCAGGTTCCATGTTTAGAATGGTGGCTTCAGTCTTCCTTGCCCTTAGTAGGTCTTAGCCAGACTCCAGATATATAATCAATTCAATCAATTTATAACACATTTGTCTTTCCCATTACTGTTATCTCTATGCCATATTTTCCCTATTTGTCTTCTGTCAGGGACAGACCTCAGCTTTGTATTCTTTCTCCCCCATAGACTCACTTTTACATCCTTCCCTGAGCTGTGCTTGACTGGTACCAACCAGGTTTGGTCAGCTGCTCCCCTCACACAGAGACATCTTTTTTAGTTTTCCCTGATAGAAAATGGCTGTTTCCATCTTTGAAATGAACAACCTCATCCACAAGTGAATAATTTTTTTATCCCTAGCCCAAGATTAATTTTTGTACAGTCTTTTCCTGAGGGCTGTCCATGTGAGAACTTATAAAACAATTGTCTTGTTATTTCCCTCTAATCTGTTTTACATATAGGAGGTCCCAGGTTCAATCCTTGGCAACTGGGGACCTTACCACACAGCCATATAACCCAGAACATCAAGGCAGAAAATCCCACAATATCTGCTTTGAACTGGTTTATCTGGGTCCACACTGCCATATATTCCAGTTCAAATCAGATAGTGTGGGGTTTTATTTAGCTGTTTGGAAGGAACCTGAGACAATGCTATGAAGAAATGCTGTCTGAAAACTTAGAAAGCCACCACTATTCAGTGCCAACAGTATTCCATTCAGTATTCAGTACAGTATTCCATCAAGGTGGGAATGGTGTGGTTCTCTGATTTTCATAGGCCCTCCCTCACAAAACAATAATTTCCTGGTGCTTTTAAAATATATATAGGCCATTTTTGTACAGCAAATCGTTTTGTTCTTAGTTCTCCTCCCTGCCTCTCTGGAAACATGCTGAGAAACCTGGAATTAGTAATTGGAAGTGATTTTTCATTGCTACTTTCAGCTAAAAATGATGTAAAAATAGCATGGTGTGGCCCACCAATGGGTGCTCTCCTCACCTTTCCACTGTTTGGCTACATAGAGTACACTCTTGACAGTTTAAAACAGCTTTTTCATATTCTTTTTTTTTTCTTTTTTGCAGAATTTACAAGAATTTGTGTTTCATGGAAGACAGATACATGGCTTTGGTTACGGATTTTTCTCACAGATATGATTATTTATCAGGTAAAATATGCAGGAACTTTGTGCTTCTGCCATCCTAATGTAAGATTAATGGATCATCTGTTTTCAGTCAGCTTTGTACCTTCCAGCTGGCAGAGACTGATGGAAATTGTTACCCGTAAGATCTTTGTTACCCAAAGTATGTTGAAGGAAGGTGTTGAATAGGAAGTGCTTGGCCTGATATAATGAAAAATTATGTTTCTTTCAAATGAGCCAAACATGAGGCCATACTGAGATTAGGCTTTTGCGCTTGAACACACATGCTTTGGCTTTTAGAATTGAACTCAAGAAATGTTCATCTCTTTCTTTAGAGGTGTAGCCATCAGAAACTTATTGGTTGCAAGAACTGGGCAGTTTCCTTGGAGTGCTTTGAACCTTCATGAAGGCTAAAGAGATGCTGTGACATCATTAGTCCAAATCTCAATCCTGTATTGAGTTCACTGGATCTAAGCAGACTGCTTTCAGTCATGTTTTACATCACATTCAATATAATGGTGTGTATATACTTGTCCATCTTAAAAGGATGTTGAAGGGTTTAAGAGAGGATTTGTGATGTTTAATATTAGCAGAAATTATAAATAACATCTTCATTTTTGTTTCCATGGTTTTAAAATAATCTGAACTGCTAGCAGATTGGAGAGCTATTGTAATTTGGTGTTCATTTCTTTTGTCTGAAAGGGTCAATATAAAAAAGCCATTGTCAGCTTACATCACTTAGCAGCTTTGCAAGGATCACAGCCTCAGCAACAGATCATGGGGCAAGGATCACTAGAGAACCAACGAGCTCTGATCCAATTAGCAACCTGTCACTTTGCGCTTGGAGAATACCGTGTAAGTCGCTAAGGTCTTCTTTACCTAGCTAAATGATTTATTTTTGTTGTTGGTACTTTCATTAAAATCTGTGGGGCTTGGTGTAACTTAAAAAAACACGTTCAAGCCTCTGAAGTTACATCCATTATACCACATGTGTCAAATTCAAGGTCTGTGGGGCAAATCCAGACAGCCATGTCTTTTTATGTGGCCCTCGCAAATATCCCTGTATTCCTGTATTCTTCATCATTAGACATCATGACTAGAGCTGTTGGGAGTTGGGATACAGTAACATCTGGAAATCATCAGTTTGTTGTGTTTAGTCAGGAGTGGGGAGTTTGAATTGAGAAACAGGGCTTGTGGATAGGATGCCCAACTTTAAACATTTATTTATTTATTTATTTACAGTATTTATATTCAGCCCTTCTCATCCCGAAGGGGACTCAGGGCAGATTACAATCCACATATACATGGCAAAGATCCAATGCCATTAGACATATGACATATAGACAGACACAGAGGCAATTTAACATTTTCCAGCTTCATGAGGGTATGCTCGATTCCGGCCACAGGAGGAGCTGCTGCTTCATCATCCACTTGTGACACCGAGTCCTTGATGGAGTACTTCCTCGTGTCTTTCCGCATGCTGCTGGCAGTTTTATGGTGTCATAAATTAGTTAAATTAGCCTCCCTGCATAAAGCGGTATCTACATTTTCTACTCGACAGATGCTACTGTTTTTCGAGCTTCTTAGGTCAGCAGCGTGCTAGGCTATTAATGGTCGGGAGCCCAATCCAACCCGGGCTGGCTTTGAATTCATGACTTCTCAGTCAGTAGTGATTTATTGCAGCTGGCTACTAACCAGCTGCGCCACATGTCCTTTAACCTTTCCCCAACCTCAGAACCACAAGTGCTTTGAATTGCAATTCTCATTATCCCCAGTCTGCATGGCAGATAATTAAAAGAGGGGAGATATCATTCAGTAAAATCTGTGGTAAAAACTAAAGAGCACCAACTATTATATTTAAAAACAGACAGTTGGCATTCTGTATACACAGATTCTCCATCCATAGATTCAACTTTCGATGCAACCCTAAGACTGATATGGCCCTCAGTAAAAATAAGTTTGACACCCCTGCATTATACCATAAACCTTAACTCCTGGTTAATCAAATCAGTATGACTGAACAAACTGTTAATTCCCTCTCCCTTTGCAGCAGTGGTTAAACAGTCCAGACTGAAATAGCTTAGTGATGTCTGAACCTGGGATTGTGTTTGATTGTGTTTAAAAACTCAAAATTGCTAGCCAACTTTGAATCAGGGTTTGTTGGCTTCAGAATCCTAGCTGATCGAGGCATAGGAAGTCTTGAGTTCCAGTATAACACATAGAAACCCCAAATTTGGGAGGCGGGTCTGCTGTACAAGTTTGCAAATAATCAAAACTGCAAGTGTGAAACATGAATGTGGAGAGCTGACTGTAATCGTTAACTGGCTATCTGTGGATTCACTTATAAAACTATTGATCTTATTTTGTTCTCGTAGTTAACCTGTGAAAAGGTACTTGATCTAATGTGCTACGCAGTGCTTCCCATACTAGATGTACCTAAACCCCAGGAAGAACAGCCAACGGTGAAGTCAAAACACAGGAAAGGTAAAGGATGACTTTCTTTGTCAGATGGCAAGGTAGGAGGGAATAAAACTTCCAATGTATTAGTACCCTGTTTCCCCGAAAATAAGACATACCCATGAAATAAGCCGTAGCAAGATTTCTAAGCATTTGCGCAATATGAGCCATACCCGTAAAATAAGACATAGTGATAGGCGTGGCTGGCTCCCCCTGTCAAGTCCTGGTCATTCTGTGCGTGCTGCAAGCTAAGGCATAGAGAGAGAGACATAGAAAGCAAAAGTCTCAGTGAAGTGAGGAGCAGGTGTGTGTCTTCGGGGAAGAAGCAAAGTTGTGGCTGCCATTTTATTCATCACTGTAGGTCTCTCTCCCCCAGTACCAACCAGTAACAGTCTGTGGGTCTCTCTCACCCCCACACAAACACCAGTAAAGCTGCAGCTCCCCAGCACTGACCAGCAACAGTCTGCGAGTCTCTTTCACCCCACACAAACACCAGAGGATAGGGGAAAAGCTTCAGCAAGCAGTCTGCTGCTGAGCCCAGAGAGATCATCCCATAAATGCAGATTGTTGTACCATATTTAATAAAAAATAAGACATCCCCTGAAAATAAGCCATAGTGTGTCTTCTTGAGGAAAAATAAATATAAGACATTGTCTTATTTTCGGGGGAAACACAGTAGTAGCTAGTCAGTCTGCTTTTATATTATTGTATTTCTTCAGTTCTAAGATGCACTTTCCCCCCTATATAAACATCTCTAAAAATTGAGTATGTCGCAGGTAAATCTTAATGTATTTTTGTTGTTGGTTGTACTGAAATTGGGGTGCAATTTACATCTGATAATTGAAGAAATACGATAATTTTAAAAAATGAAAGGGCATCCCTTTTCAATGTTTTATTTGTGCTTGGGTCCAATCAAACCTTTTTTATTATCAGTATTTTTTTAAAAAGCTGTTCCTATCAAACCACAGCCAGCATATTTCCAGAAAAAGTCTGTAATAAGTGTTTTCTGTCAGTATCTGGATGATTGCAGTCTAAAAATCTTTATACTCTGTAAGTTACGACTGTGTGCCACTACAGCTGACAGAATTGGATCATCAGTTGTATTATTATTTGTATTATTGTTAATATTATTATGTAAATGATGCTCTAATATACATATTGTGTTCTATGTTTTGAACCTTTACTGTGGTGCATATTTTTCAGATATTTTTTTAGAATAGATAGCTGTGTTTATTATTATATATTGCCTATCAAACCACAGCCAGCATATTTCCAGAAAAAGTCTGTAATAAGTGTTTTAAAAGTAGCATTTTCTCTCCCCATATCAGCCCAACCCAAATAACACTGAGAAATCTAAATTCTATACGTGGTTAAATAACAGTGATTTGGTTTTCTGATATTTGTTGTTCTTACGTGTGTTGTAAGGAGAAGGCTGGGAGAAGAGGGATAGTAGTAATCTAAGTATGTTGGGAGATATTTTTGCTTTCTGCTTCTGGAAAGAATATTGGGACGTCCAGAACCCTATAAGGCAGGGGTCCCCAAACTAAGGCCCGGGGGCCGGATGCGGCCCTCCAAGGTCATTTACCTGGCCCTGGCCCTCAGTTTTATAATATAATATTTTATATCATTTTAATAATGTAATATATTGTATATACATATAATATTGATAATAATATGATGTTATACAATATAATACTAATAATACCATACAATAAAATTAATTATATGTTATATATTCCATATAATATTACAGTATAGTGGTATAGTTCAATATAGTAATATATAATGCTAATATTGTGCTATGCTAATAACATAATATATTGTATGTACATACACTGTTCTGAGTCCCCTTCGGGGTGAGAAGGGCGGGATATAAATGTAATAAATAATTGTAGTAAATGAATAAATAAATAATTTTAGACTTAGGCTCGCACAAAGTCTGAAATGACTTGAAGGCACGCAACAACAACAACAATCCTAATGAACTTTACTATTTCATTGGCCAGAAGCAGGCCAACACTTCCCATTGAAATCCCAATAGGTTTATGTTGGTTACAATTGGTTTCATTTTTAAATATTGTATTGTTCTTTCATTGTTGTTGTTGTTTTGCACTACAAATAAGACATGTGCAGTGTGCATAGGAATTTGTTCGTTTTTTTCCCCCAAATGATAATTTGGCCCCTCCACAGTCTGAAGGATTGTGGACCGGCCCTCTGCTTTAAAAGTTTGATGACCCCTGCTATAAGGAATGCTAGATAGGGTGATCAAATATTTTCTGTAAAAAGAATTGAGTGGCAGAAGTAGGTTTAGTCTTCTAGCCAACTAATGGGTTAAACTGCCCAATTTCTGAATCTGGCTTGGTGAACAGATGTTTCGAAGATGGGAATAGACATATTTGTCCTCCTGCTGAAGCAACCAGCAACTTGTATGAACCTGTGTGGAAGGAAAAGATTCCACCCTAATCCTATGTGCATTCTAACCTGCCATTAGAGCAACTGTTTACAGGAAAGAAGTGCTTGGCTGGATTAACTTCACCTCCTGCTTTGTATTTGATACTTATTCCTGAGTACAATCCTTCTTTCTTAAAATAGTCAATTCCCGTGGTTCTCCCCCCACTCCCTTGCTAGATCTGTGTACTCTTGAATAAAGGTGATCCTGCTTGCTAACTTCCCCCATTTCTCAGCCTGAAAGGAGAACAGTGGGATGAGTTAGACCAGGATACAGTAACGAAAATTACAACCTGCCCCTTGCTGGATCAGGAAGCAAAGTTTCAGATGGATACATAGTCCTTGCCAGCATCCATGCCTCCTCTTCCTGGGACCTGAATTTCATTTTTTTCCACAAAAAAATGTTGTCTTTAATAGAGAAGGAAACCTGTTGTGATTTTATTTAGACAAGAGCAGTCTCTATTTTTAAGGGCATTGTAGAATGCAGAAAACTATACAAATACTCAAGCTATAAAAGTTTTAGACTTGTCATTTTTAATTCTGGTCAATACTGGAATTTTTAATATGTGCACATGTATTATTTGTCTTTAGCTTCGGAATTGAAACTCTGGCCTTGTACCAGTAAGGCTATTATGCCCTACTGTCTACGGTTACTATTAGCTTGTTTTAAGGTAAGATATCATTCCACCGCAGTGGACAAAAACATCTTGTTGGCTCCTCAGTATTAATAGTTGTGACTTTGGGATAAATTTTTCTGTCTTCATTCTCTGCACCCTGGACTCATTTTTTTTTGTTCTGTACGTTACTGTAGTGCTTCAGTGATGTCAGTTGGCCCTGTTGCCAGCATCCCATTTGACAATTCAGGTAGAAAAGTGATACCAAATAGACCAAGAGCTGGACCAGTATCAGATGAAACCTATATTTTCTGTGTATCTAGAGAAATTTTATTTCATTTTATTTTGATAACTTGGATCAGGCTTGTCTTGATTGGGAATCAATATGAAAGAATTTCATGACAATCTGTGTCTATGGATGAGAATAAAGTAAAAATATTCATAACTCATTTACTTTCATTTACTAATTACCTATATAGTGTCTTAATGCAAATATAAGAGAGAAATGTTTATCTCTGTCCCAGATCATGTGGCACTCCTCTCACCTCCTTGATTTAAGAGAGAATTTTTATTACTGAGGCACTGCATTGATACATAGCATTAGTAATAACTTAAGCTTTCCAGATGTCTTGGGCTACAGCCCATGTACTTACCTGTTATAAATACATAATGCTATCTGGGGTTTTTATAATTCAGATCCAAAATATCTGGAGGGCCAAAGCTTCCCTATATCTTATCTTAAAATACTATTTTATTTCAGCTTTTATCACTGTTACTCAAATATACAAATTTTCAATACAGTACTTTTAATCCTCATACTCCACATTTTGTCTTAACTCTGCTTTTAAACATTGTATTTTAATGCCTGTACTTATGTTTTACTCATTTTTTACTGTTTGTTTTTAATGCTGGTGATTGACCAAAATAGATATACTGTATGTATGTATATATAGAGGAGGGGGGGGGCTCAATTTAAATATCCTATCCTTTTATTTATGGCATGTGGAGTGGGAAGAGGGAGAAAGGCTTCTTGAACTATCCTTTGGGGATCTCATGATGTCGGACTCCCAACTCCTAGTTGGCTGTGGCTCCTGGAAATTATAGTTCGTTGTTACAGTTTATGTTATCTGATTCACCCACATTCCTGATTTCAAATGAGAATTGTTTGAGATCTTGTATATTTCATTTTAAGCATAGGTTCCGTCCTAACAGCAGTCCACATTTACATGCTCCTTTAACCAGCATTTTGAGAATAAGTGGAAGCAGTGCAGTCTGTAACCTGATACATTATTGAAGAGCATGTGTTGTGTAAAAATTGAAGCCATTCTGTCTGCTAAGTATTGATTTGGAATTTGTTGGGTAAAAGTGCAGGTTAGGCTTGTTGAGCACATTTTTTTCCCTAACAGCTGAGAGCTTTCACAGACAACAGGGACGATATGGCACTTGGTCACGTGATTGTGTTGCTCCAGCATGAGTGGCCACGAGGCGAAAACCTCTTCTTGAAAGCAATGAACAAAATCTGCCAACAAGGAAACTTCCAGTATGAAAATTTTTTCAACTATGTGACAAGTATCCTTTTCTCAAAATGTCAGTTAGATTGAAATAGATGGTAGGAACTCCCCTCTTTTTGCTAAAGAAAAGGAAGATTTCTTGGAAATGTCAGCCAATGAAGTAAAATCAGTTGGGGACAAGAAGAAGAGAGGAGAAAGATTGTGGAAACAATTGAGTTTTAAGAGAGTGAAAGCAACAAAAAGCAGTTCAGGAATACCACTTAAACTCTGTAACATGCTAAAGTGGTAACAGTCCCTGCATTTTTTATTTTATAGCATTATATTATCATAAGTAGCTGCAAAGGCTGTCTAGTACAGTCCTCTGCCATTCTAGTAGCACCCCTGAGTTTGGATATGGGATTGAGATTGGGATTTACTGAAATGTAGGATAGTTTACAGCATATTAAATTATCAAATGAAACAAATAAATGAAAAGTAAATATTATACATTAGTGTATAGAAATCTTTAACATACTTCAAAAATCAAAACATTTATTCATTTATTTATTTGTATGTTACCTGTTTTGCAGCACTACCCTATGCATAGATTATGTTCACATCAGTGCTTTTTCTATTACTAAGTCTGCTTCAGTTTTGCACCTCAACCATTTCACCAGATATTGATATGCTGGAAGAGTTTTCTTACTTAAGAACACAAGAAGGAGGAAAAATTCACCTGGAATTGCTACCAAATCAGGGGATGTTGATAAAGTAAGAAGAATATTTTTTTCAAATTTTAGAGTTGACAAGATCGTTGTGATTACCAATATAATTTATGAGATGTTTGCTGTCTAAATTGCTAAAGTACTATATTATGGAGCAATGAACTTAGTTGTCAGCTTGCATCGATTTCATTTTGAACTTCTTGGTGAGCAGCAATAAATCAATGCAAGACTGCATAGAAATGAGGTGTGTGTTTTTTAAAAAACTTAACTACCTATGTATCAGAATTGGATATAGATGAGTAATACTCCCCAACATAGTGGAATTGCAATACAGTAGAGTCTCACTTATCCAACACTCACTTACCCAACGTTCTGGATTATCCAACGCATTTTTGTAGTCAATGTTTTCAATGCATTGTGATATTTTGGTGCTAAATTTGTAAATACAGTAATTACTACATCGCATTAATGTGTAATGAACTACTTTTTCTGTCAAATTTGTTGTATAACATGATGTTTTGGTGCTTAATTTGTAAAATCATAACCTGTTTTGATGTTTAATAGGCTTTTTCTTAATCTCTCCTTATTATCCAACATATTCACGTATCTAACGTTCTGCCGGCCCGTTTATGTTGGATAAGTGAGACTCTACTGTATTAATCTCCTAAATTGCAAAACAAGGTGGTCCTGGAGGAGAATCTGACTTGTCCTGGGAGAGTTTATCTTATTTCCAAGTGGATTTCTGTCATTCCTCCATTTAATATGAAGAGAGTAATTTTATAATGGCTAGTCTTTTAAGGCATAAGTGTTATTAGGAATGTCAGCTGAAAGCTCTGCTATGATGGAATCCATAGTGACAACAGATGTCAGCTCCAATTTATTTTCTATATTTTTTGCCCAAGCAGGTCACAAACAAGCTCAGCTATTAAGCAGCTCAGGCGGTTACATCCGTTGGGTTTTATCAATTCTAGGCTTCTTTTTCATGGAGCGACGATACATTATAGCACTACAGCAGCCAGGTTTTATCTATTCTTGGCTTCTTTGTGATGATGATTTGAGAGATTTTCCCAAGTTGGGCAGTTCTAGGCTGTGTGACTCATGATGTTGAGTCCCTTGAGATGTATTTTGCCAATTTGGATTTTGCAACCAAACATCTTCATTAGTCCAACCTCTTTTCCTATTGTGTATTTCTCATGGTCCATTCAGCATCAACTGTCGCTTTCCTTCTTTTCACATGATTTAAGAGTGTTTGAATGTACATCAGCTGATGTTTTGCAACACTAAACATGTGATCAGGAGAATTGGAGGAAATGACTACAAGAAGAAATAATCAGGAAATGGTTTTTCTTGTGGTCATTAAAGGTGTGGGTAAATAACCTGCACTATAAGGAAGACCAAGGGAGCATTTCATGGGAGAATGAGGGTAGTTGGGGTTTGGACCATCAGTGAACATCCCATTCTGTGACTTGACTTCTACGTCCAGATCAAGGTAGTTAGATGCCTTTGGTCAATGGTAATGCCTTGATAGCATACTTAGTTGTTAGTAAAGTTTCATAAGGTATCAGTCTTCATATAACTTAAGCCTTGCTTTAGATATATAGTAGGAAGGATTATCCAGAAAAATGCCCAGGATAGATGGAGACTGGAAGAAATAATAGAGTAGCTGGAAGTAGATCTTTGTTCATGGCTGTCATAAAGACTAAAAGCTACTTTAAATTTTGTTTTCAGAATGCATAATTTGGGGATTGCATTATACACTGGCAACAGAACTGCAGAGAGAAACAGTCCTTGATAGTACTGATGTCAGCATTAGTGCTATAGTTTGCCAAATGTATGAAAGTCTGCTTCCAGTGTATTTACTGGAACAAGATACTGTCTGAAAATGCATGTTTGTGGGTAGAGGACTGACAGCAATATGTCCTCAAGGTACTCAAGGTAGCTAATGGGAAAATACAGGAAAAATGCAGGGATAAATGGGTCCTTTCACAAATTCCAAGTGTCACTGTTTTGCCCTGAGGCTTCCTTCTTCCCAACTTTCTTCCCACAGTAGGTTAGGCTTGTTATGGATTTCCTCCCAAGCAGGAGTAAAGATCAGCAAACATTGTGGGGGAGTTTTTTTTTTTGTGTTTTTTTAAGTGGCAAGGAAAAATTTGTCTTTTTGAATAATTTTCACACATGGAGGTTTCCTTTTCTCACTTCTCTATTCTTTCTCTGTCTCTGTTTAGCACTATAAGAAGCTGTTCATCTTCTTGAGACTGTTCTTTAGTTAAAAGTTTCTGTTTTAAATTCTTGTTGTGGATGTGGTAATTCTTTTGCTGAAAAGGGCTCTCTAGAGCAATGGTTCTCAACCTGTGGGCTCCCAGGTGTTTTGGCCTACAACTCCCAAGAAATCCCAGCCAGTTTACCAGCTGTTAGGATTTCTGGGAGTTGATGGCCAAAATATCTGGGGATCCACAGGTTGAGAACTACTGCTCTAGAGCATCGAATTCTGCTGGCATTTTATTTTGAAGAGAATTTGAAATAGATGCAAATCCAGCTTCCTGATAGCCAACAAGAATATTGTGGGGTGACTAAATTAGTTTGATAACATTTGAGCAGACTGCAAAACAAATGCTGATGGGGTGGTTCCTAGTGTTATTGGAATTATTGGTGATGGCTACATGGGTCATCTAGAATAGAAATATCCCATCAACTAAACATCTCACCCATTTATCCCAGTCTTAGCTTTCAAACAGTTCGTTTTCAATTATCTTAAATGTTTCTGTGGGACTGCATCTTCTCTCACCATCTTTTCTAGCTAAGATGCGGGAAGTATGCCAATTTGACTTCATTTCAGTCAAACCATCTCTGAAACATTTGCTAGAAACTTTATTTATTTGCTTTGTTTGTGGACCACTGATATTTTTGCAGCTTTTAAACTTTAGAATATAAATGATTCTTTATAAGGATTAAGCATTAAGCATAAAGCCAAGTTAGATTACATGTACCCAGAATGCCGTTTTGCTTCAACATTTACATGCCAAATATTAGAAACCTACAAATACCATTATGTGAATATGTGCCTTCAGGTTGCCTGATGATTTAAAGCAACTTTCATGGGGTTTTCTTAGACAAGGGATTCTTAGATATGGTTTTGACAGTCAAAATTGCCTTACTGGTAATATTGGTAAATGACCTTAAATATCAGAAGAGCTAGAACTTTGGGTAGGGAGGCTTTACATGGGAACAAAATATTACTACTGTGTTCCTATCTGTCCCTAGAACTAAATTGTGCCACACTCTTCATTATATCATTATGACTTTACTTTTAACTTCAAAGGCAAGCATCTTATGAAGCTCTAGACTTCATAGTCTGGTGAGGCACTAAAGTTCTCGGGCTGAAAATTCCAAGTACGTCTTCCCTAAAATACATTGTACAATTCCATAGGATGGAATCATAACATTTAAAAGTGGAATCATAGTGCTATAATTGTGTGAAAGGGTACCTAAATTAAATATTAAAGTGGAATTGCATATAATAAAGACTGGTTGCATTCTCTTTCCTTCCAAAGCACCCTTAACAATTTTCCTGCTTGTTCGTTTTCTCCTGAAACTTGCTTCTGCAAAATTACTGAAACTGAGGGCCAGGGAGGTGAATGGGGTTGGCTATGGAAGTTTCAAAGGAAAGCAGGATGGCAAACAATCAGAATAAGCGACCCTGCCCCTTCTCAAGTGTTGCCAACTGCCTTTTACCAGGGCCAATTTGCAAAGAAAGGAATACTGGGACTGTGGTGTTACTCATTTCTTATCATTCATTAGTGGGAACCTGGTCTGACAAGGTTGGCCAGTTTTAACAGACTTGAAAAGTAGGTAGAGGTTCAACGTTTTTGTATTTCAGACTGCCTCTTGAACATGGTAAACACTTGCTTGAGCTCCTACGTAATTAGAATCTGGTACGAGGAATAGAATCCAGGAATCATTTCCCCAGTTTTGTGTTTGTATGTTGTAAATGCATCATATTGTGTAGTTAGGGTATTTAACTTCCATAGCTTTTCACATTCTCTTTATTGTGGGTTACCAAGCCACTAAATGAAACTCTTTGACATCTGTCATCCTTAATGAAAGAATTATGGTATGCCTACAAGAGGGTTTGGATCTTCCTTTTTCTCCTCTCTCTATCTCTTTCTGGGGCATTGGTTTTTTGTAGGACAGGGAAAGTTGGTGTGGGTGTTTGAATGCTGCCGTTTGCTGTTTTTTGAAGGACTTCTAGCCCTCCGCTGGGGTTACTGCAGCAGGAATTCATACCTGTACTACAACCCAGCATGCAGACTGCTGACAGGTACTAAGCAGGGGAACATCCCTGCTCATAGTGTGCTGTCTTTTTGTCAATATGTTTTACTGCCCATGGTTATCGACCTTTGTTGATTCAGTAGTTTTCTCCATGCTTTTGTTCCTCATTTGTGCCTACATCACTTGGCAAGCCATGTTTTACTATTGTTAACATTTTTATTATTTTCCATAAGTTACTGGCACATATGTGTACTTCAATTTTTAAGTGGACTGCTGGATAATTAAACAGTAATTATGCTCTGGTTATGTTTTTGGTAAAGTATCCCATCTGTTATTTTAGGAAAATGCAAATTTAACTAAAGATGGGCATTGTTTTGTTAAATATATTACGGTTCTTGTCTATTTCCCTCTGAGTATCTGCTTGCTTTTGTTTTCCTTGCCTCTGAAACCTGGATTTGATCAACCTTCACCTGTTGAAAATCTTGTCCTGTGCGTAACTGTTTTCTAATCCTTCAGTAGGAGACACATATACTGGCTATTTTCTATTTTGCAGATGGGCAAGGACAGAAAGTAGCCCCTGACTCTCAAAATATCATTTGGGAAAAATTGGAGGCATTGAAAAAAAACAGGGCATAACATTAATAAATTTGTTCATTAAAAAAATATTCTGCCCAGTAAACTTTTTGTTAGATAGGTAACTAAAAACTAAGATGCAAATTAGTTTAGGACATCTCTAATAGAACTAAAGGCATTAATGTAGTTACATTCTGTATTTTTAATATTTCAAATAGTTGTATCCAATTGCTTTTTGATAGTATGTCAATTTTGGATCTATGCTGTCACCATGAGAGATAAATATAAGCCAATGGTCTTTTTAAATGTGTAAGGAGTTGCAGTTCCAGTCTGCCTCTTGCTTGCCTTTTCTGTCTTCCTGGAACTCTCTTCACCCGTTAGTGTTATATAGTAACCTCAAAGTCATTAGATGTATTCTTGTTGGATAAATTAAACAGCAATAGTAGGTTTCTAAAGTTCTATTTGTTAATGGAATTCTGCACCTTAATCTATTAAGGTTGTTTTTGTTTGGCTGTTGTGACCTTTCACGTTGAAAGTCACACTTCCAGTCCAAAAATCTTGGGGTAAGACACTGAGCATGTAGAGCTATACCTAGAATCTTCATTGTAAAATGGAAGGTGGCTTTATTTCTGTAGCCTTTGGAGCTCCAGTAGTCATTGTAGAAGTTGTAGCATTATGAACAATAACAGAACTTGATATCCTGTGTCTTTGTTGGGCATCAGCACCATTGAACATGCCAAAGGGGGACTTAATACCAAGTCTTTGGCCATGACTGAGTTCTTATGGACACTTTTTAGAGCTTACTGCATTATTCCATCATACACATTTTTGTATTCTGCTTGGTGAACAACCTATGCAGGAGCTCAACATACCAGGTTTTTGTCTTATTGATTAACATGGGTATTTGACTGTTGTGTGTTATCAAATGTAAACTTAACTACTGTTGGTAGCAGTGGTTCTTCTTTTATACCACACATCAGAGACTCATGAGAGACTCAAAGATCCTTGAATATTTTTTTAGATTATTCAACGATTTTTATATCATTTGTGGATTAGGATTTAACCATCTTATTAAATAATTAAATGATAAGAATGTTAAACTGGGAAATTAGATTTTGTAACACAGATCAAACAGAATTATTTAAACAGAAACAATGTATCCATGCCTTTTAATTATTTGTTGTATTACAATTTCAGGCATCACACAGTTACCAGAGGAATAACGAAAGGTGTGAAGGAGGACTTCCGCTTGGCAATGGAGCGGCAAGTGTCACGCTGCGGGGAAAACCTGATGATGGTGCTGCACAGATTCTGCATCAATGAGAAGATCTTGCTCCTTCAGACACTGACTTGAGTACCAATCAACTTCATACTGGAAAAATCTTACTTAGAAGAGGCAGGAAGAGAGAAAAGCCATGCTATTCTCTTGGTATTGCATTAGATACTCTGAGATCTATGGTTCAGTGTGCTTAAAGACTATCAACTGAATAACATTAAGCTCAGAAAATGTGGTGAGAATCATCCATCAACATCCATCTTTCAGTTGGCCACTGTAAATAAAATAACCTTCATATGTATAAAACAATTCATGTTTTCTTTAAGGTATTTGGTTGCACCGTCTGGCCCAAGCATTGGCTGTAACAGTTGTGTATGTAGTGTGTGGCCACAGTCCTCTCGCGTTCAGAAGTTCAAGGAATCATGTATAAATGGCCGTCTGTAGCCGAGTCAATGACTATGAAGTTACCTCCAGATTTTCAGAGGTAATTAGAATGTAAAAAACTGTAAACAAATAGGCTGAGTGCAGGAAGCTGTGGAGCAAGAAAGGCAATGTTAAGTCGAAGTCATTGTATGCAGAACTACTGGTTTACACAGTGAAGCTGTGCTGGTGTCAGAAAAAATTACTGGTCCTTCTTAAGGAGCAACAAAAGAATGAATACCTCATCCAAATTTTGGCTACCATACATCATCACATTATAGTCACCACTGTGTAATAGTCATACCCCCATCTTTTGCCTGTCAAAATTGGGTTTTTTGTGTGTTCTCCACATAATAGTCTCAGAGCAGTTTGAGGCCCATTCTCCCTTCCTTCTCCAAAGAGTTTTTTAAAAATCTGAACTGAATGTTTCTCTCCTTTCTCCAAAGAGTTCAGTTTCTGATACTGTAAATTGTCTTCTCTTTGGAGAAAGAAAGGAAGAGGATTTTTTTCTCTGAGGCAAGGCAGTTTTAAAAACAAAGAAACAGCTGCTTGTTTGAGGCTGGCTCATCCGTCCTCCTGTCTTGGGGAGTAAGTCAGTTTTTTTTTTATAAAAAAAAACAACAACAAACAAGCCAGAGACTCAAAGGCAGATTTTTTTTCATTGTGTAATAGCTGCACTGCCTTTTTGCAAATAAAATATTGTGATAAGAAGTGTGACTATTATGTGATGAAATATGGTAATTTTGACAATTACAGACATGCTTCCATGACATGAGAATGGACAAACACATCAAATACATTGTCACTTATACATGATACAAGAATATAATATCCCTAAATGAAATGACTATGCGCTTTCGAAAGTCATTTTAAACCATACAAATGTTAGAACTGATTCAATGTTTTATTTAGAAATGGAATAATGCATGTAGATAAAATTGTAACAAATAGTTTTAGCTAGATGCCAAATCAGAAGACTTTAAATATGTATGTCTCTGAGATAGCCTGGAATGTAAACCAAACACATGATCCCTTTTTTAAAAAAAAAAAAAAAGTAACACTTAGAAGGTGGAGTATTCCAGAGCCCCAAGTTCTTTTGACCTATTGTTCATTGAGTTAGATTTTCCAGAATATTCTTTTCCGGTAAAGTACATAGGATATGAAAACCCATAGAGAGGTGGCAATGAGGTTCTGAGCCAAGTGTTCACTGTGAGATTGTGCGTCCTGCATCTTCCATTTAAAAGGAAAGTAGTTTTCAAATATTTCATGGCCAACATAGATGAGAATGGAGTTCATACCTTTTAAAAGACCAAAAATAAGATTAGGAACATTATTCTGAATGGCAGATGTACTACAAAGTAGCTACTAATGATTAAATGACACTATTGAGTTGTGTGATTCCTTTTGATAAACACTCACCAGGAAAGAAAAATGGAGATCCTGACCATACTTTTTTAACATCTACAAGATAATAGATTAACAGCAGAAGAACAAAGCCAAAGCTGCTCAGTGTTGTCACATATGAGATTGACCTGTAGGAATTTCAAAGGACAGTTTGAAAATTGCCTAAAATTACTGGTAAACAGAATAAAATGTCTTGCTATTCTGCTCACCACAAATTCTTATTCACTGGAATAAAGCCTTCATCTTTGGAGCATTCAGTCAAGACAGCAGAAATGACACCCTGAAAAACAGACATTAGAGAAGAATGTGGGACTTAGACTGATCTTGTTTAATCCATGGATGGATGGTATGTTGAGAAGTAGATCATTTCTATGGGCAAGGGCAAAGCCGTGTATAGATGAATGAAAGACCTTTTGGATTTTTAATACTATTTAAATTTAAAATACTTAACATTTTATACTATTTAAAAATTAAGCATAATAAAAACGGTACAATAAAATATAACAGTACAACAAAATACAGTAAAATGCAAAATATATAACTAAGTACAGTGTTCCCTCACTTATCACTGGGGTTAGGTTCCAGGACCACCCGAAATAAGTGAAAATCTGCGAAGTAGGGAAACTATATTTATTTTAATATTTATACATTATTTTAGTAGTTAAACACTTTTTAAAGTCTTTATCAACCAATCGTGTATTGATAAATTGCCTCCTCCTGTTACCGCTTGGGCTCCTTTTCTTTCCATTTGGCTTATCCTTCCTTCCTTAGGCTGTAAATTGTAATTTTTTATGATTTATAATAGTCTTTTAGAGTTTATTGAAAAACCGCAAAACAGCAAATCTGCAAAAAGTGAACCACGAAGTACTGAGGGAAAACTACAGCAAACACCAATTTAACCGCTTATAAATTTGCTTTTCTAAAAAACATGAGAGCCTGTCTAGCCCAGTGCCATGTTTCCCACATTGGTCAGTCATATGTTCATGGAAACATTAATGAAGAGCCTGAGCTTTTCCTGCTGCTATTCCCTAGTAACTGGTACTCAAAACTATACTGCATCTATGAAAATTGGGATTTGCCTATCATGACTAGCAGCAACTGGCAAATATCATCTGTTAGTTTGTCTAAATTTCTTTTAAAGGTACCTGAGTTGGTGGCTGTCACTACTTTTCATGACAGTACATTTCATAGTTCTAACTACAGGTAGTGCCAAGTTACAAACATCCGATTTACTAACAACTCATAGTTAAGAAAGGGGGTGAGACAACAGGAAGTGAGAGAAATTTACCCCTTGGAAAAGAAATTAACCCCTGAAAGAGTTATCATGGGGGAAAATGTGTCCACTGAAGTTTTATCACCAATCTTTGTTTCCATAAAAAGTCAAATTTTTCAAAATCCAATTATCACAGGGAAAGAAAGTAAGGTGAAATCTTCTGAACAGGGGCATAGTCAGTAAAATAAACATCGTAAGGGTGTTAACCCTCTCCTTTCCTATCCAAAGCTAATATCTAAATATATATTTATTTACCTGGAGTTACACTTCAAAAATGTACCTGTTCCAACTTACATACAAATTTAACTTAAGCACAAACCCACAGAAGCTATCTTGTTCGTAATCTGGGGACTCCCTGTATATGTTCTTTTGTCTGTCCTCACCTCCCATCTTTTAACACTATTGACTTAAAGGTAAGCTCAATTCTGGTAGAATTAGAAAGAAAACCACGTATCTTCACATAATACATTTTGTAAACATCTATGTCCCATTTGATGTGCCTTTCTTCCCCTAAACATTGATGTCATTTCCTCACAGAAAATTTGTTCCACCCTTGTAATCCTATTTATTGCCCTTTTTCTAAAATTGCTTCAGTTCTAAAACAAATCTTTTAAAATTTGCATCAACTAAAATTACCTAATGTGGTTACACCAATGATAGATATGAAAATATTACAATGTTGGCAGATTTGCTTTTGATCCTCTCCCAATGGTCCCCAGCAAGGATTTATCTTTTTTAGACTTTGCTCATCAATTGTCTACAACCACATTGTTGGTCCCAGTTGCTACCAGCTCAGACTTCACCAGTTAGGACTTTTTGCCCCAGATGATGATCACTTTAAACTTCTTTTATACTTAGTTACACTGAGCCACGCTTGCAGTTTTGCTGCCCATTTAACTACTTCAGAAAGTTCCGTTTGAAGAAATCCATCTACATCTCTTCAAAATCCATTTTTTCACCATGAATAATATGGTATTAACAGAAAATTGGAAGCATCTAACTGCTTACACCTAACTCTAAATATTTCCGAATAACAAGAATACTATCTACAGAGATCCTTATGAATGACATCTTTCAAAATACCTCTGAAATAGAGTATATTACATTTTTGGATCTTACACCCATTAAACAAAAACTACTCCAACAAAGAATACGCTTATTTTGCTTCGTGAGCTCTCAATTTCTAATGTATTACAAAGGACCCCCATTTTTCAATATATTTGCTGTTTTGCTATCTCCCCTTTTCCTGATCTTATTTTATTAATAAGCCTGATACAGGGATGATTCTAATGTACAAAATTGGAATTTCATTTCTTATGCCTCTCAATTGTGAAAACTGTCAAATTTATTCTATTTCTTTCTTCTTTTATTGCCAGTTATTGTCCAGCACAAATGTAACTACCCTAAGGCTCACTGATTTCGCTGAGCTTTAGAACACTGTACTGAATTGCAACTGTTGTATTTTTAGGCTGAGTTGACCAACCTTGACTCTGCTTCCTTTCAATTTTCACCGTTTTATGAAGGTTTTGTCTGTTTGTAGGGTTAGGGGTATCAAATCACTACATACTTCAATGGTTTGGGTTCATTTTGGCCGGTTTAGGGGCAAAAAACCCCCAAAACTCAAAACATCTTTTTAATGGGAGGAGACTAGGGGCATCTTCAGGGGAGTCCCATATATGGTTCATAGGTCACACTTTGCCCACCTGTGCTTTTAGAAATTGATGCACTCAAACCAAGATGTCAAGGAAAATGATATTTAACAGAAAGTTTCCTTTAAGTAAATTTTTCAGAAAATAACAAAAGCTTTAACTCAGTCAAAGGAAGAACCATTTGAATGAAAAGGTCAACTAATGTTCATGCAAATGGTAACTTACCATTACTACACTCCATATGCAAAAGCGGAGCATTATTTGTCTGTGCTGATCTTTGTAAAACAAGAGAATTTTTCCAGCCTTAAGAGAAAAAGATGGGGAAAATGCATATTAGATAAAGCAAAAGCCCTTTGAATGAATTTAACAGAGAGGGAAACTAGCAGAGTATTGCAGCAAGAACTAACATAAACATCTCTTAATTCCTATTGAGTTTTTCTAAAATTTCAACCAAAATTGTGTTAAAATAACTTCCAAATGCCCATGCAAAAAAACTGACAACTTATTCATATGTGCTGAAAGTTCCTAAGATTGACCGAGAGAGAAGGAATCTCCTTGCTACATAGATAGGTAGCTGGAGAGGCAGTCTAAAGAGCTTTCCTACCTTTTACAGCACCATGTTGAGAAGGGGATACAGTACCTGAAGTCCCAAAAATGCCATGATGACAGAATTGATTGTTCCCAAAATCCCTTCAGGATCAAAGGCCACGGTAGTTTGGTAAAGCACCTAGAATTTGAGAAGTGCATGACATGAAAGTGCCACCTAAGCTTGATTTTCCTTTTCCATACTAACCCTTTCACACACTTTTCTCATATTTTCTCCCAGTACTTTATTGTCTTCAAGATTACCACTGCAACAACCATTTTGGATCCAGGAAGCCAGGCCTAGTCTTAACTAAAATAGATCTGGTGACTGAGTCAGCAGATTAATTCTAACTGGAAATAGTAACTGGGTTCATGTATTTATTTACTTTGTTTTTATCCTGCCTTTCTCCCAATATAGGGACTCAAGGCAACTAACAATACATGACCCAATACAATTAGAACAGGGCAAATTCGTTAAAGTATGAGTATGAAAATTTAAGAAACAAGGTAGCAGGGCATCAGAGGAGTTGCTGACTTGCTTGGGGGGCAAAGCTAGCAGCAACCAGCCCTGTATAATTCAGACATGGGCAAACTTTGGCCCTTCAGGTGTTTTGGACTTCAACTCCCACAATTCCTAACAGTTTACTAGCTGTTTGCCCATGGCATGCCCATGCCTGGCATAACTGCTGCCCAAGTATTTGGAGGGCTAGTAGCATGAGCCAGTCATAACAGTATGGGTTATTACAGTCTGAAAGAGATATTAAAAATGTTTGGGGATGGAGGCAGAAGGATTTGTCACTGCTGCAAAGCATGTGCAATGTTTGTCTTCCCAGAAAATCTCACTGACTGCACTTGGCAGCACATAGAGCACTGTGCAGTAGTCTATCCTAGATGTCACGAGAGTGTGGACCACCATGGCTAAATCTGACTTCCCAAGGTATAAGCGCAACTGGTGCAAAAGTTTTAATTGTGCAACAGCCCTCCTAGCCACCGCCAAAACCTGAGGTTCCAGGCTCAGTGATGAGTCCAGGAGGACTCCTAAGCTGCGAACCTGTGCCTTCAAGTGGAGTGTGACTCCATCCAGCACAGGCTGTAACCCTATACCCTGTTTGGCCTTACGACTGACCAGGAGGACCTCTGTCTTGTCTAGATTCAACTTCAATTTGTTAACCCTCATCCAGACCATCACAGCGACCAGGCATCAGTTCATGACTTGGACAGCCTCCTAAGCATCTGGTGAAAAGGAGTAGTAGAGTTGGATGTCATCTGCGTACAGATGGCATTGAACTCCAAAACTCCAGATGATCTCACCCAGCGGCTTCATGTAGATGTTAAACAACATGGGGGGAAATATCCAGGATGTCACTGACACATTTACTGAAGTTCAACAAGAACAACAGAGCAGCGCCCCTTTTGATTTATAAGGCACCAATGGCACTGCAATCAACAGTGGTTCAGTCCTGTTCAACATCTTTATTAATGACTTAGATGAAAGGTTAGAAGGCATGATCATCAAGTTTGCAGAAGGCACCAAATTGGGAGGGATAGCTCCAGAAGACAGGAGGAGAATTCAAAACAATCTTAATAGATCAGAGATAGACCAAAACGAACAAAATATCCAATAGGGACAAATGCAAGACACTCCACTTAGGCAGAAAAAATGAAATGCAAACATAGAATGGGGGACACCTGGCTCGACAGCAGTACGCGTGAAAAAGATCTTGGAGTCCTCATGGACAACAAGTTAAACATGAACCAACAATGTCATGCGGCAGCTTAAAAAGCTGATGGGATTTTGGCCTGCATGAATAGAAGTATAGTGTCTAGATTCAGGGGAGTTCAAACCACCCCCAATTAGCCATTAAATCATTATACAGTCAATTAATAATTACATCCTGCTCTCATAGAATCATAGAATAGTAGAGTTGGAAGAGACCTCATGAGCCATCCAGTCCAATCCCCTGCCAAGTAGCAGGAAATCACGTTCAAAGCACCCCCAACAGATGGCCATCCAGCCTCTGCTTAAAAGCCTCCAAAGAAGGAGCCTCTCCACCACAGTCCGGGACAGAAAATTCCACTGCCGAACAGCTCTCACAGTCAGGAAGTTCTTCCTAATGTTCAGGTGGAATCTCCTTTCCTGTATTTTGAAGCCATTGTTCTGCATCCTAGTCTCCAGGGCAGCAGAAAACAAGCTTACTCTATCCTCCCTATGACTTCTCACATACATGGCCATCATGTCTCCTCTCAGCCTTCTGTTCTGCAGGCTAAACATGCCCAGCTCTTTAAGCCACTCCTCATAGGACCTGTTCTCCAGACCCTTGATCATTTTAATCAGGCCATCTGTTGGGGGTGCTTTGAACGCGATTTCCTGCTTCTTGGCAGAGGGTTGGGCTGGATGGCCCACGAGGCCTCTTCCAACTCTATGATTCTAACAGCTTGGACTATGAATTACATTTCCTTTTATAGAAATCCATACAAGTGTCCAAACTTTTAGGTAAATATTTAGGTTAAAAGAAATGGGAAAAGAAATAAAATCACCATTGTAGTAGGATTTTGCTCCAGGCTACCAAACTAAAATGAGATAATAGATGTTGCCACCAAACAATGTCTCCATTCTCTTCTTACAAGTATTTTGTGGGCACATCTCTGGCAGAAGAGCATTTCTGCAGCAAAGAATCTGGCCATATATTCTACATTATTCATAAGAAGCTTTAGTGAAATCTTCTTATCTGTTTTAAGCAGATGGTAAGTATAAAATTCTCCTAAGCCTGAAATGAGAACCTTAAAAAACCTCTATTGCAGTGGTTCTCAACTTGTGGGTCCCGAGATGTTTTGGCCTTCAACTCCCAGAAAACATAACAGCTGGTAAACTGGCTGGGATTTCTGGGAGTTGTAGGCCAAAACACCTGGGGACCCACAGGTTGAGAACCACTGCTCTATAGAGTGGTGATGGTAATGCTTTTGGAATACAAAATTTGTTTTTATTATTTTGAATGGAAATAAGAGTGGTACTGTATTTCTTCAACTGTAAGATGCACACCACCACCACCACCAACAAAAATACATAAGATATACCTGTGATTCAAAGACACACTCTCTTTTTAGAGATGTTTACATAAGAAAAAAGTACATTTTAGGATTGAAGAAATACAATATTTTTATCTGATTGGTTGCTGTTTGGTCTAGGTGGGTTTCCCACCAACACTATTTTTCTGCCACAACAAAGAATACTGTGCTCCTGATAAAAATTTTGAATTTAAATACAGTAGCATCAAAGCCGTATTAGTTGTAATCTCAAATATCAATCCTGACAAATAAACAAACAAATAGCATAGTGATGTTCAGCTCTGGTGATTTATAAAACCGCCTGCCGCAATTTCCCTTCCAATGCCACTTAGGTTTTTTAACTGAGTGGTTAAAGATGTGACAGAAATTTAAACCACTTACATTAGAAGAAGGATGTTGGTAGATGTGTTTCTCTCCTAGGAGCACATGATCAATATAGGCAGCTGCTCCCCCTGTACAGTTAGGATAGTTTCCAAAATCTCCTATGCCTCCAGGGCCAAGGTAACCACTAGAAGAGAGAGAAAAAGGAAAGTGAGGTATGCAATTGGAGGGGGCTTGAGATGGATGCTTTGAGAAGAGACAAGAATTCCCATCATCAGCCTAGAGCAGCCATATGGCTCCAGAAGATAGCAATGGATTTGCCTATTACTAGAAAATAAGAGCCCAGTTCTTCCACTCTGTTGCCATTCTTAGTTTGCATGGAGCACCCAGGAAGTTTAGTAATACCAGAATAACAGAATTCTTGGTTGTTACTGGCTTTTCCCAAACCCCTGGGACAGAAAAAGCCTTACTATAAGAGTGGTGGTCTCTAGTATCCAGTTTGGGGTATCAGGAGGGGAAGAAGAATGGGGAACAGACAGAACAGAGACCTGAATGGGCAAAATGTCTCAAGAATGTCTACCTAAGACACATGTATCAAACCAAGGCCCATGAGCCGAATCCAGCCCACCATGTCATTTTACGTGGCTTCCAGCTGCTGGACTACAACTCCTGTATTCCTCATCATTAGACATCCATGACTAGAGATGATGGGAGTTGTGACACAGTAACACTAGAAAGGCTGCAGTTTGTTCTGTTTAGTCAGGAGAGCGGGGTTTGAATTTAGATGCAAGGCTTGTGTATATGATTTCTGCCTTTAAAATGTCCTTTAACCTTTCCCCAACCTCCAAGCCACAAATGCTGTTGAGTTGCAATTCCCAATGTCTCCAGTCTGCATGACTGATAATCCAAAATGATGGAAGTTGTCACTCATTAACATCTGGGGACTCAAATCGGGTAAATACTAAAGAGCACCAACCATGTGAAGAAATGATAGTTAGCCCTCTGTATCCATAAATTCTCCATCTATCGATTCAATGGCCCTTTGAAAGCAACCACAAGACTGACATGGTCCTTGATGAAAATGAGTTTGACACCCCCGCGTGTTTCTAATTGCAATCAGTGAACTTGTGCATGAGAAATCTGAACAAATTGTTTCCTGATATGTCGTTTAGATTTTCAGCTTCAGATGTCTATACTGTGAATAGGTATGAGTCCAATGAGACCTGGCTGTGAAGCTGGGAAAGACCATAATGACAAAAGCAAGTGAAATACTGGGAGAAAAGGACCAAAGAATTAAAATTTTGACTGACTTTGGACATCCAGGAACGTTTAACAGGAAGGTAAGGCAAAGCCAAACTGTTTCAAGTGCCATCATGAAAAGCCACTGGGGCCAATAAGGCAGAATGTCTCGGAGAGCAGGGCATGGAATCTCCTGTTGAAACATAGAAAAGACATTAAATATCAAGCAATGTGCCTTCTGGGAACCTACCATCAGTACCATCACTATATGTAGGCTATATTTACCATTGTAAAGGAAGTGCAGGTCCCAGCTTCCTCTTGGGCAGTGCTTCTAAAACCTAACAAACCACTCACAAACCCTAATATCAGAAATTTTTACATGGCCCCAGGTAAATCTATATAAATAAAAATGTAATGTCAGTTTGTGAGGGACCTCAAATCTCCCAAACTACTTCACCGATTGCTTTGACATTTGGACACAATATAGCATTCGAACTGGCGAGTGTTTTAAGGTATTCATATACCTAATATTACACACCTGTCACACCTGAGACAGGAAAAAACATGCTTAGGTACACAAACAGCGCAATCTGCTGGATAAACAAGCAACAGCTGCTGTACTACAAACAATTGTTTAAAGAAGGAGGAGAAGGGCGTGCGGAGATGGCAAGGGTTGAGGCAAAATCGGAAGTGGTGAGGGGGAAGGGAAGGGCCTTTCCCTCCACCTTGGAGACAGGCCATAATGGGAATCGCTTCCTTACAGGGAGGCCTGAGGATGACTGATAGGGAAGGGAAGGAAGACATTTAGCAAGAGACTCCTTCCGCTTCAAGGGGGGGGGGGCGTTGCCTTCAAAGTAACAGCTAAGGCAGAAGAGGCCTCTAGGGAAACCAGAGAGTGAATGACTTAGAGGGACGGGAAGGGAAGGTAGACATTTAGGAAGACCCTCTTTATGCTTAGGGAGGGGGGGCATCACTGGGGCCCCACACACCAACAGCAATAATTGGAAGGAGGAAGCACTGGAAAATAACATGGGGGCATGGACCACAAGGAAGCCATACCTCCTGTCATTCTCCCTAAGGGGAGGGAGGAGAAATAAAGATATATATATATATATATATATATATATATATATATATATATATATATATATATATCCATCTATCTATCTATATTTACACTCAAAGACAATCTTTAGAATTCTGTGACCCTCCTTATGCTTAGGGAGGGGGAGTGTCTTTGGGGTTCCACCCAACCACTAACAAGAACTACAACAGCAAAAAAAGGGAGGCGGGGCACTAGGGTCACTCCCTGGGAGGGGCCTATAGCCTCTCCCAGCAGGAAAATAACATAGGGGCATGGCTTCCCGTCATTCTCCCCAAGGGAAGGACAGGGAAAGAAAGAGCTCTATATCCATCCATTAATATATAATAAATATCTATTTTTACACTCAGGGGCACTCTTTGGAATTCTGCTGTTTACAGATTGCTTCTCACATGGATAATAATATGTTGCGTGTTCCAGAGTCGCCAAACCACACAATCTCTATATCTGCACAATGGAACAACCACAAATATTGCCTACCCACAAGCATTGTGAAATCACATATATCAGAAACCTGCTCTTTCTCAATCCTTTCTCTCCCATTTAACCACACTAGGCCACAGCAACGCATGTCCGGGTACAGCTAGTAGGTACACAAAATAGGTATAAAA
Organism: Anolis carolinensis; assembly: GCF_035594765.1. Lineage (NCBI taxonomy): Eukaryota > Metazoa > Chordata > Lepidosauria > Squamata > Anolidae > Anolis > Anolis carolinensis. Next base: position 43,491,241 of record NC_085846.1, read on the forward strand.
TCAAATATTTACTGATGATCAGCATTTGCAAGGCTTGCTAAAGAGGCTGATTTTCCTTTTTCTGGAGTACAGATTAAGCACTTACATGACCCCAACAATGAGCTAAGGAGACTCCATTTGGAGTCAGGACCCACAGTTGAAGAAGTAGTGCCCTAGGGAACCTGTTTTGATTCCAAGTGTATGTTGTAGCTACTCCCATCTTCTCTTGAGAGCATGCTAGTTTCTTCCCAAGAAGCCTCAAAATTTTCACTGGTCCCTGTGATAATCCTCCTGGCTGGCCAGCAGATTGGCTAGTCGAGCCAAGAGGTACTTCTGCCAGGGATGGATTTTGGAGAGAAAGTTGGACTTCAAATCATTCCCTCTTGGAATAACATCTGTATTTCAGCTCTCTGTTGCCTTCCCACCACCCCATTCATATGTTGACCTGTGGAATACTGTTGTAACAATACTTTCAAACTACCCATATTTACTCAAGTATAACAAGTCATCAAATGTAACACAGATCTCAATGTTGAATGTTTCGCTCTCAAATAACAGAGTAACCACATGGTGGCTTACAATCATATGAAATCCTACATTCTGTCATCCCATGAGCCAGCCTGGCTAGTAGGGATAGTTTTCACGGGATGGGAAGCGGGTCATCCAACACTTTCATCTGAGGTCCCATGTTAAGCCTAGTTGAGGGCATTCATGTCTGAAATTTCCTAGCTTGTTCTTTTAGAACTTCCATGCTTATACCTCCATGATTGAGTTCTAAGACAAGTACACATCTTTTCAAATGTTCCATTTTTAGAAAAAATAAGATTCCTTTCTCAGTCTCAGTTCAGAAATATGAGCTGGGTTTTAAGCAGATGAGTTAACAATATAATATTTTTACAGATAAAGCTGTTTATATAAAAGGAGTCAAACTTCCTTCAGAACTTTTATCATGGTTCTTTTGAGGTTCATAGCTTCAGCTTCTAATTGGGGAAATGGAACAGATATGCTGTTTTTAATATGGAATAGGTTTTGATATGTTTTTAATTGTTCTGCATTAATCTTTTTAAGTGGGCTGTTTAATGGTCTTTAAATTGTATTTAGCTATCATTTCAAACATGTACTGTTAGCTGGTTTGAGTCTTACATGGGAGAAAAGCAGGTATAAATGAAATAAATCATATAAATTAACAACACATGAGAATCACTTTTCCAAACCTGACTAACTTGGGTTCTGAGAGAAGTGTCAGAATCATTCCAAATACTATTTACAACCAAGAATCAAACACATTTCCTTCATAATTCACTCACCAGAGTGCTGTTGTCAGGCACAGGTTTGGCAAAGAGGAGCTCAAGTACAGCAACTACAAAGTATGTACAGCTCAGTCTTTGAAGCACCCCTGGGATACGCAGGTTTTCCCAAGACACTGCAGAAAGTACATAAATAATATGAAAATCAAACATTGCTTTTTAAATAGAGAGGATTAATCCAACTACGAATCTGGCATGAAATTAAAGATATTATTTCATGACCAGCAGCTTTATAGCGATTCCCCCCCCATGTAAATTTTAATCTGTGCTTTCTTTTAGTTCACTTAGCCACCTTTGTTTTTTTAAGCCATATCTTCAGAGGATGTTCTATGGGAAACAATTCCACAAGGAGGCGCTAGACAGAAGGTAGTCCATTTACAGGAGGAGAAGGAAGTTGTCGAGTTAAACCATTTCCCCTGTTTTCCTGTTATTCCCCCCCCCCCCCCAATGTTGCTGAAGTCGAAACAACCATCATTTATTATATGAGAAAGGGAGGGGAATAACCAGCAAAAATAAGGAAATGGTTTTCCTCCTTCAACCCCCCCCCTCCCCAAATAAAATGGATTATCCTTCTCTGTCTAGACCCCTTCTGGAGTCTGCCTGGATAACAAAACAGTATTGGGGCTTCTTATTTGTTGAACTCTTAGTTGTTTGTGTAGGTAAGGTGAATTTTTCAGAATTCCAGCATTTGAAATGCCCGTACAGTCAAAACTGTTTTGTCATAAGAATCTAATAAGAATACTTGGGGTAAGTTATTTCCTGAATGAGTGTTAGAAATAATAATGTAAAGGTGGATAACTTATAACAAGGAAGTGAGGTGTACAATTCCTCTCAGTCATATCATTATAGTAGAGTCTCGCTCATCCAACCTTCGCTCATCCAACGTTCTGTATTATCCAACGCAGTCTGTTCCCGCCCAGATCACAGCTGTTTCTCTAGGCAGCAACACGCAGTGGGCCAACACGCCCAACAACAACACAAGTGCAACCACGCTCCCAAACAAGTGGCAGACTTGTTGTAAAACATGACATTTTGGTGCTTAATTTGTAAAATCATAACATAATTTGATGTTTAATAGGCTTTTCCTTAATCTCTCCTTATTATTCAACATTTTTGCTTATCCAATGTTCTGCTAGCCCGTTTATGTTGGATAAGAGAGACTCTAGTGTATTACAACCCCTTAAACAAACCTTCATTTTCTTCTTTTGGCAGTTTAGGGGTAGGGGCAGCTGATCATTTCCATGTCAGTTAGTGAATGGAATCCACTTTGGGTTTTAATCTGAACTTTAAAAGAGCTATCCAAAGTACTGAATCATATCACCAGTGCGGGTTCAGTATTTGGATAGCTCCTTTAAAGTTCAGGTTAAACTCCAGAGTAGATTCACTATCTTACTGCTCTGGAAGCCATTAACTACTACTGTTTACATGAGAGAAAAATGTTGCAAAATGCTACTGCGGATATACTTATGTTATAAAAATCCTGTGGTGCAAGTGTTGGTTAATGCACTCTTTCTCTTTGAGTAAGGTTAGCAAGGGAGTGATCTATACATGTGAGAAACAGATGGTCATTGCCACTTTAATTGTTTTAAACTTAGTATTTTAACATTTATAAAAAGAGGCTTATTGCTGAACCAACAGACAATGTGTGCAAGGAGGTTAAATATATACAATATGCATGTACTGTTTATAAGGTGTGAAAGTTAAGGTTAACTAAGAAATTCCTTGTTTTTGATGTGTGAGTGAATTTGTCAGTGCTTTACACTCTTCTCTGAAGCCAACAATTTTTTTAAAAGACAGTAAGAATAATACAATATCTCTCTATATAAAAGTCAAATATGTATTTTTTTTAAAATATCTGTTTGGATCATAAAGGGATGTGCATGGCTTGATGGATCTGGGACAGCTTTAGCACACATATTCTTCATTCACCAACTTACAATAATCGAGGGGTTTTAATTGAATGAAAGGAAGACAGGGAGGAGGGAAGGGAAAAAAGAGAAAGAAAGGAAGAGAAATGAAGGGGAGAAGGGACAAAGGAAGGGAAGGAAGAGAGAAAAAGACAGGAGGAGAAAAGAAGAGAAAGGAAAGCAAGCAAACAAAGTATGCAGAGGTGGATGGGGGAAAGCAATGGAAGAAGGAAGGAAAGAAAAGAGAAGGGAAGGAAGGAAAGAGCCACAAAGAGAGCCTGCCCAAAGAGAATTGTCAGAATGTTGCCATGGAGACAGTGTGAGGTAGGCCTTAAGAGTTGGAGAAAGGAGAAAACAGGCAGGCAGCAGCCTCTCGGATACCTGGGCAACGTCAGGTATAGATACTAATAATACCTAAGGCGAACATGGAAGAAACACAAAACCTGGACCTATTGCTTCAGCACTTCCTTTCATGCACTCAGGCCAGAAAATTTGCAAGAGTGTGAACCAAATGATCCCATGTACTGTGGATTCTTGCAAATTTAGCATCCTACTGTTTCTGAGATCATTTTATGCCACTCCAGATAGGGCAGAGGAAGAACAGAAGTAACACCACAACTATCAGGGGACTTGTATGCACATAAAGCAATAATGTATTTGGACAAACTTAAATTTCATGCAGCTTCATAAAAATGGAGTGGCACATGTCTTAGTGAACCTCACAAAACTTACAAGGTCCAAGGCAGTAATTTGGGTTCACAATGATGACTCCAATCAAAAAGAGAAGGAGACTCCTCCACAGGATTTTTCCAAGCAGTTTCCATTTTGAGCACCCTCGACGCAACATGGAACTCAGAGACAGTGAAATGGAGGTGCCCATGATGAACACAAACCTAAGCGGGCAAGAGGGGGAAGAAAACATATTTCATTATGACAGATCTTAACTATTATATATTTTCTTACAATCTCAGCAACGCTAAGATTTAAGGAAGTTTTGTCTAAATGCAAAGGATTGTGTGTTTAGTGAAGTGGAATACAGAAATACCAGGGAAATAGTTGAACAACGTACACACATCTCTCTTCTGGAAAGTGCCTGGTTCTTTATGCTCTTATTTCTTATGCCATAAAAAAGTCTGAAATGTCAGAGGCAACTCATGTCTTTTGTTGCTTTTGCCTCTGCTAGTCATGCCATAAAAGCAGCAGAAGTTATGAGTTGCCTGATGTTTCGAACTACCCACAGCGAAGTCAGAACAGTGAGTCTTTGAGCTCCACTGAACTCTTGCTAGCCTCTGGGCAAGTGTCTCAACCATGTGGGTCACAACTGATAGTCCTAAAAATGATAGTCCTAGATGTACCCTTAGTCAGGGACAGGAACATGTGGGCTTCTAAGTATTATTGGACTCTATCTCCCATCAGCCCTAACCTTTGCCCATGCTAGATAAGACTTTTGGGAGTTGCAACCCAGCATTTGGAGGACCAAAGATTTCCCATTCCTGTCTTAAAGCATTTTAAATCCTGGGGTGGGCAATAGTGCAATAGGCTTGATTCTGAAGAAGAGGTTGCTTGTATCAACAAAAAAACACCCTCAAGGTTCAAATTATACAAGCACGCATATACCTTCAAACATGGGAATTTCTATTCACTAATTTCAATTGTTCAAAGAAATGTGTTATAATTTTATATTGGTATGTTCTCAACATTTGATTAAGATTTGGAAGGAACATACAAGTGCAACATGTATAGTAAAAGCCAAAACACACACAATCTTTAGCTATGTATACAGAACTTGAAAATGATTTGGAAGTCTATAAGAAAAAAAAACTTTCTTTCCAAGCATTCTGTTTCAGGATACTGTGCTCTAGGTTTTGTGCCAGCATTACTGTGTTTTCATTTTTCAAATCACGGGATTAATAAAACAACAAATGAAAAACTGTAATTACAATGGTGTTCATCTTAGCCAAAAAAAAAATCAAGGACTTATCCATTTTGATCAAACTTGACATACAGTAAAAGAAAACCCATATGGAGCTGTTCTGAATGAAATGTCTTGAACGCTGTGAAGTCATTATTAGCGATCATGAGGAATTACCATGGAAAGACAAGGTCGGCTACAGTTAGTCCTACAAAGAGAAAAAATGCACAATGGTTTAACCTAGATTGTCATCAATCCACTAGTAACTGTTTTTCAGGCTGAAATCAAATCCTTCAGTCTAATGTGTCAATAAACTTTCTCTATACTTCTGCACTTGCAAAAATATACCTGTTACACGCAAAATATATGTACGCAAATCCCAAGCCTTTCCCGCCCCTGCCCTTCCCTCCAATTCACTTTGGGAAGGGACCGTTTGGACTGAAGGAGTCTGGGGATAATTCACTTTTCGCTCCTTTGCTTCAAATCACCTACAACCCACACTGCTTCTGCAGAGAGAATGTTTGTTCTTGTTTTGGGGATACTAGGGGATAGGTTTCATTATTAATGCTTCCTAAACTTAAAAGCAGGAAAAGAACTCTTAACAGTTGAAACTACTGTATGTATATTCATCTTGTTACAGGTTGCTGGCGTTTTGTTATTTGAATATAAGAACAGCCATATTGGATCTAGGAGCCCCTGGTGGCGCAGTGGATTAAACTGCTGAGCTGCTGAACTTGCTGACCGAAAAGTCGGTGGTTTGAATCCAAGGACTTGAGTGAGCTCCCGCTGTTAGCCCCAGCTTTTGCCAACCTAGCAGTTCGAAAGCATGCAAATGTGAGTAGATCAATAGGTACTGCTCCAGCGGGAAGGTAACAGAGCTCCATGCAGTCATGCCAGCCACATAATCTTGGGTGCGTTTGCGAACAATGACCTTGGAGGTGACTACAGCAACGCCAGCTCTTTGGCTTAGAAATGGAGATGAGCACCAACCCCCAGAGTTGGACACTACTAGACTTAATGTCAGGGGAAAACCTTTGCCTCATATTGGATCTAGCCCCAGGACCCAGCATTCTCTACAGTGGCCAATCATCAAGCATATATAGAAAACCCGCAATCAGGACACAGGGCAACAATTCAGGTCATGTCTGGCTATCTCTGTTCATTTGAATACAGGAAACTAGTTTTACAAACAACAGTTTACCATTCCAGCTCTGATGCTTGAAGAACCAGTACTTTCCTCCTCCATAATTCACGAAGACCATAATTATAAGGGCCAACCTACGAAGAGGAAAGCAAATCATAAAACACATCTGTTAGTGGGATGCTGATAGACTCCACCACCTGAAAAAACATTCTGCTGGCAGATTATTATAACATACTTTTTGTATTTTCCATTTTATTCTGAATTAGCGTATATAGCTGGTGTTGCCCAGGTATTGGATGGCTTGCTTTTATTCCCTTTCTCCCCTCATAGCTTTTCTCCTTTCCTTTCTCTTTCTTCTTTCTTCCCCTCTCTCCCTCCTTTTCTTCCTTCTCTTTTCCTTCTTTTTCTCTTTCCTTTCTTCCTTTCTTTCTTCCCCTTCCCTTTCTCCCTCCTCCAGCTGTGAAAGGGTCTACCACATGATGTTTCAATGGCAACACCATTCTCTGTTGGTCTTTCCTTCCTTCCTCTCTTCCCTTCATACAAATGTCACCCTTCTTTCCCAGTGACATCACAGAGGGCCACTTCACCTAGCAACAACCAATCCTTCACCTAGCCTTTGTGGTACAAGCAGACAGACATATTTCGACTTCTATTTATTCCATATTGAATAAATGCACAGTTTGCGAGAGTTTAAAATTCAATTAGTTTAGTAGCCTATTCTTGAAAGAAGCAGTACTTTGGCTAAGTACAATCAGCCTCCCACATTTGCTGGAGTTAGGGATACCTCTCTAGAAATGTCAAGGTTTTCTAACATGACTCTGCAGTAAAATTCCGCTGGTAGCTAAACACAGAATTGCATTATATACATTTATGGTGAAAATGTGAAAACATTAAAAAATGGGGAAAAGAATTTGTTGAAATGAATGACATACTATCTACTAATCTACAAAAAAAATCCAAATGTAATACTTCTGCTAAATTTTGGAGACAAAAGATTAAAACGGCAAAATAAAGAATTACTGCTCTAATATTAGTTAGAGCCAAAAAATGGAAAGAAAAGCATGAATATGAAACTGATATTTGGGACAAAGAGGTGTGGAATATCGCAATAAACAATAAACAGACTTGTGAAAAAAATGCAAAAAGAGATTAAACAAAAGGAAATGATTTTGAGGCAATATGGGGTGATTTCTTAAAATATATATTTTTCAAAGAAAAAGGAATAAAATCAAATCAACATATATTAGCATTAGATCAATATAAGGATTGTTAACATTAAAGATGAATAAATGTCCCATGAGTGGTGGGTGCACATAGAGTTTAAATGTATAAAATATATGATTAATTTTATTGCATGTTTTGTGTTAATGTTAGTTGTGTGTGATTTGTATAATTTATTTATTATGAATAAATAAAATCTAAAAAACTTAAAAAAAAAAAAAGAATTGCATTGGAGAACGTAAGTGTCCTAGAGCGATGTTCTCTTTAGAAATATCTAGGTTATCCTGCATGACCAGAGGAACTTGAGTATAGAGTCACACTGGAGGACTTAGCAATGGCTAACATCTTTTAATCAAATCCGTGAATAATCAAGTCTGCAAAAGTCAAAACCGCAAGTATGGAAGGATGACTGTACTTGGCATTTAATTCTTGTGTACAGCTGTGCTATTATAGTCTCTAACCCAATGAATTTTCTCCCTTGTGGACTCTACTACATTAACTTTTTGACTTTGCTTTTACTAACACATTAACAGACAGATCTTAACATATATATGGTGAGAAACCCTCTATAGCTGTTAATTACCCTCTGAATGTGTCAAGAGAACGAAGCCGATGTAGGGAAGGGCCACTGCTCCATACACTAGCTGGGAGATCACTACCAATGGAATCTGCTCTACTTGGTGATCCAAGCTCCTTGAAAAAAAAATGCAAGGAAAAGTCATAAGTGTCCTGGAACTTTGGTAGGAAGGTCAATATTTTGCCTATTTGCAGTTATGTTTTTACAAAACAATCAGAACACAGAAATCATCACAGAAGCAAGTAAACAACTAAGTAACAGCAAAATAATAAATGAAACGGCAAAACATTAAGCATCTAAAATAACATAATTAATCACATCAACAAATATCAAGCAAAGGTCCAAAATGTGTAAGACACTATGAAGTGAATCCAAAGTTGTCTGTAAGATCCCCTATTACAACCAAACTTCCACTACATAACTGTAAAAGCAAATGCTGTGGAGATATGCCAGAAAATACAGGATCACCCATTATGTTCTGAACGGCAGCACAAAAGAACATATATGTCCACCAAGCTGGAGGTGTAGAAAATCAGGTGTAGGGAGCAGTCAGAGGGAGGGAAAATCACTTCTCTCATTCATTATCATTCAATTGTCTTTAAACTGGAAGACTCTTGATAATCACAGTGTGCCCCCTCCATGTGTTCAGTAAAATTTACTTAAGTAGCATGCATAGGATTAATGGGGCAATTCCTACCCATTTAGAATGCTTCTTATATCTCTTTCTTTTAAAAAGACCCATTTACATCTTCTGTCTGACTCTGGACATAGATCTAATCTTGTGAGTTACCTGGGTTCACGTAACAGAGAATTATACTCATTATTTATTAAAATTGGGTGATGGTGGCCTTTTGATGAGCTTTTCTCTTCTACCCAAAGCTAAATCACACCCAGCATTAATGTCACATTAGTGCTTTGGGGACAATGTATTTTATCTGCAAACATATGCCTGTGAATAAACTGTACTGAAGCCAACGGGATGTGCTTGTGCCTATTGTACTCTGCTGTCAGTGAAGAGGCTGGAAGAACTGATCCATACACCAGCATCATTTAATAGCTGAATGGCTCAACTGAAGAAAGAAAAAGGAATTCATGTGGACTGGCATCAAATGATATCCCAAAAGTCCTCCATGACCATGCAGGCTGATCATTCTGTGCAGGTAATCTCAGACTTCAAAATCATGATCTGAGCCCTGTTCATGTATTATAAAGGTAGAGTAAATAAATGCACTAAAATACAAAGCGTGCTAGACCTGTCCTGTGGCTTTACCAAGGCTATTTCTTCTATGCATAGGGGCCTCTTCTACAAACAATTCACAACAGTTAAGGATCAAGATTCTGCACCATGTGGGCTCTTCTTATCAGAAAGGCATACTCCATACGATGCAAACAAGGTTAGCAGACTAACACTTGTTGATGCAGCCTACATCCAAAACACCTGAACAAATATTTAGTAATCATGTAACTTCACCTTAAGCCAGCAACTTTACAAAAACAAAAAAATTGTTATCAAAATAAGATTTCAAGATCTGTTAAATACGCCCTCAAGGCTATGTGTTTTAGCATTTCTTGAAATCATTTAAAAAATGAGAATTCATATTATTGTAAGAGCTTACTGAATTAATAAGTCGATCAGTTTCTCTAGGATTCATCTTCTTGTAAAGCCAATTCCTGATCAGTTCAATGCTGTGAATGAGCAAAAGGTCAGATTTTATTTCTTGGTAATGCTCCCTTTAGTTTTGTTTGTTCTAGTTATAATTTTGTAACACTTTATGTCCTATCCCAGGGTATCATATAATGATGACTGAATAGTAAGAACATGAATTACAATACACCAATTCAATCAAAAGAAATAGCCAAGAATAATCTGCAGGATTAGTCCATTTTATAGGAAAATTATATAGGAAAATAAAATTAAGGAGCTGGAAATATTAAAGGCACCAAATCCTGTCTAATCTGGGTAGCTAAACAAGGTTAGTCCTGAATAGTGGAGACATCCCATGTTTATTTGACAAGTTAAGGACCAGAGCACTGTCAAAAGCTGGAAATTGACACAATGTGGAACCCTCATTGCCAAATAATGTGCTATATATAAGCACAAATATAAGTATGAAAACTATATTATATGAACAAATATAAGAGACACACAGTACACAATTTCTAAGAGATAATCAGAAATAACTCAAGAAATAACACACAAACTGAATGAGAAGATGGCACTGAGTCAATTGACCGAAAAACAGCTTCTGGTTGCAAAAGTATCATACGAACATGACAAAATCATTTGAAAGAATGAATCACACACTGAATGTATGGGTTCTGGTTATAATGGAGAAGGATTGAAAGAATGGATCATCAAAAAGCAGGACATGCCTGTGCTTGGATGGGTGATAGCTAACGAAATACCAGGTGCTGTTGGCTATATTACAAAAGAAGGAACTGTCAAAACCACCTCTTGAGTATTCCTTGTCTTAGAAAACCCCATTAAAAAAATAAGTCAACAGGCAATTTGAACGCACAAATGGTAAAGACTCAGAGAAATAAATTGATTTGATGTCAATAGATACTCTATATATTAAATTATTAAAATGGGTTTTATTATACATCATTCTGAAATCTTTGGATAGAGATGAAATACACATATTTTAATAAACAATTAAATTAAATTCTAGTCAAAGGAAATTGAGCATAATGTCAAGTTCTTAACTTTGTTTATGGTTTTTCTATATATTCTAACTGTATTCTCAATTCGCTTCTGACACAATAAATAAAAAATAAACAATTTTTAAAAAACAGTTTAAGCAGAGAATTCTAACTTGTCTTTGTACCTACTAAGAAAAGGCCGTTTAGAGGATAAAATGGATATTTAGAGAATAGTCTCCATTGAAGAACTTAACATACAAAAAATTTACATTACATTTAGGACCATCACATTCAGATATTTACTTACTTCATGCAAAATTGTCCCAACATCAGAATACTGAAAATAACCACATAGATAAGGAATGCAAAGAAAATAGCTGTACAAAAGAAAATACAAAAAATGAATTAATCTTTAATTTCTACAAGTCATAAAGTGCACACTCTGTGCAAAAACCTCTCATATTGGCAAAATTAAAGGACCTTTTAAATTTTGTCAGGCTTTTTATAGAACTCAGTCTAAGGTTTGAAGACATGAACACTAAGACAAAACATATGATGTGCTATCATAAGAATATTTCTAGATAGTGTGCTAAATATTATTTGCTGATTGCAAACCATTTTGAAATTTCTATTTAAGACAGCCAAGAGCCAGCATGGTCTATTCAGAAGCATCAAACTCATTTTTATCAAGGGCCACATCAGACTTATGGTTGCCTTCAAAGGGCCATTGAATCCATGGATACAAAGGGCCAACTATAATTTTTTACATAGTGGACAGTGCTTTTTAGTTTTTACCCAATTTGGGTCTCCAGATGTTACTGAATGACAACTCCCATCATTTTTTATTATGCGGACTGGAGATAATGAGAATGGCAACCCAACAGCCCTTGTGGCTCTGAGGTTGGGGAAAGGCTAAAGGGAATTTTAAAGTTAAACATCACATCCTTATATCTAAATTCAAAGCCATATCCTGACTAAGTAGAACATACTGCAGTATTCCAGTTGTTGCTGCATCATAGCATCTAGAGAGTCACATAAAATGACATGGTGAACAGATTTAGCCCACTTGCCTTGAGTTTGACACATGTCGTCTATTGATTAGTGTTGGGCTGTTTCAGGAAGTCCAGGGTTGGGACCCACAATCAGCCATGGGAACCCACTATGTAGCCCTGGACAAGTCATGCTCTCTTAGCTTCAAATGAAGGCAAAGGCAACCCCATCCTCTGACAAATTTTGCCAATGAAAACCCTGTGATAGGCTTGCCTTGAGGTTTCTATAAGTAAGAAATGACTTGAAGTCAAACAACAACGTTTAAGAAAGCCACCATGACATACTGGCTTGAATGTTGGACGGAGACCAAGAAATCAGGGTTCAAATATTATTTTGATAAGAGATAAGGTACAGAACTCAAATCCCTACTCAGCTATGAAAACTTACTGGATGGTGTTGGGCAAGTAATGCTGTCTCAACCTCAGAGGAAGGCAAGGGCAAACCTCCTCTGAATAAATCTTAACCAGAAAATCTGAGGAAATCGTAACCATAAGTTGAATTGATGGCATGTTAACAGTTACAGACCAGGTTACTTAGCCCACAGTTCTATTTAATCATATCAGAATATAAAGCTTTATCAATATGGTTTTATTGGAGATCCAGGAGAGAGGAAGGCAGTGTGATGTAACCCTCTTGGTGTCCACACAACCAACTGGGGATTTTGCCCAGTGCCATCTAGGTGATGCTAGATTGCCCAGGAAAAACTATTACGAAAAGAAATAGTGGATACATCCTTGCACAATGTTCTAAAACAACTTTCCTTTCTAACCCCTAGTTACAGCAGTGCAGGACTTTTAAAAAACCCAGCTGTTTTTGTTTGAGGTTTTTTCCCCCGTGTCAGGAGCATCTTGACAAATCAAATCACTTCTGGTGTGAGAGAATTGGCCATCTGCAAGGATGACCCAAGGGACGCCCTGCAAGTCGCTTCTGGTGTGATAGAATTGGCCGTCTGCAAGGACATTGCCCAGGGGACGCCCTGATGTTTTTATGTTTTTACCATCCTTGAGGGAGGCTTCTCTTATGTCCCTGTATGGAGCTGGAGCTGATAGAGAGAGCTCATCTGCACTCTCCCCGGGTTGGATTCGAACCGGTAACCTTCAGGTCAGTATCCCAACCTTCAAGTTATCAGTCCTACTGGCATAAGGGTTTAACCCACTGCACCACCAGGGGCTCCTTCTGTTTGAGGTTTTGGATCCTCTATCTGTTTCTTTGTTTGTTACAGAATGTTTTAATTTGAAACCTTCACTGTATACTTGTGAGAACAAAAGGCTCTTTGCTGAATATGTTAGACTGCCCTTTTTAGGCTACAGAGAGAGTAGGAAAAACTGGCTAAACAGGTTGAGTAGGAGATGAGGGGTTACTCAAATCACCCCCAAGTTGAAATTTAAGTTGCATCCTTTGAAAATCCACTTGTTCAGTAAGTAAGTGACAATTGAGAAATGGGTGCAAATCAAAACATTGCAGATAACATTGCAATAATCTAATGGAAGCTAAGCGCTCTTTTACTGGAATTCAGAGATAACAAGTACTTAGAAACGACTGCAATATTTATATAACAGAAGCACAAAGTAACATACGAAGATTGCTGTTGAAAGGATTTTGATTGATGATGATATTGCATGAAAACTGCAAGATGTTGTTGTGGAGATTCTTAACCATCAGAGAATAGTTTCCAAATTCTCCAAAATGATAATGTATCCTGCAAACAGTGAAGAGAAATGTATTGTCGTGTTATTTTAAATCAAATTGATAATGAAATTATACTGGTACAATACAATGTGACTCTGTACCACAGAAGATAAATATAAATAACAGTGTTAACATGACTTGAAAAACAGATACAATTTTTCTTCCCAAAAGCATTCACATATGACTAAAATGCCTGCAGAGGGGAATTGTGTGCTCCCTCCCTCCTCTATGTTGTCAAACTGAACCTCACGCCATTCCTCCCCGCTGTGATGCTGGCTGGAGCTGTTGGGAGTGAGAAATCCAGCAGCATCTGGATTTCCACCTGTTTTGGGGAGAGACATTATACCTTCCCTGCCCTGATGCTTATAGATACATCTCTAAACCATTTAAATCCTTTGTAGAAATAAAGTGTTTTAAACATACTTGGGTGTTCTCCCTCTGCTTTGCAAAATGCTATTCGTTTAAGCATTCCTCTTCACAATAGCTTCTTATTTCTCAATACACACATATATATCTAACGCCTCCAGTCTGTGCTTCTTTCACTCTTTCTTAGTACTGATGCATCAAGCATTGGGGATTTATTCACTGTTTCCAATAAGAATGATCTGTGCAACAATGTTTACATAACAGTATGTAAAAAGTGAAATAAAATACCTAAAATAAAATTTCATTCTAGAGCAATTACCCCCATAGTGGACTTCCAATAAATATCTGTTCCCATTAACAATATAGATTGAGCACCCCTTATACAGAAATCTAAATACTCCTGAAATCATAAATTGTCCACATAAGTTGCTTTGTTCACAACCTTTGTTTCATGCACAAAATTATTTAAAATACTGTATAAAATCATATTCAGATCGTGTGTGTGTGTGTGTGTATGCGTGCGTGTAAAGATAAATATACTTTATACTTAGATTTGGTTCCATCTCTAAGATATCTCATTATGCATATATATGGAAATACAGGTATTCCAAAATCTGGGGGGGGGGGGGGGACAAAATCCAAAACATATCAAATCCCAAGCATTTCAAATTAGGGGTAGTCAACCTGTATGACCATAGCCATGGGAATACTGAAAAAGCCAGCAACTTGGAGTTATTTTAAGACACGTCTTTTAAAAATCAGATACCAACCTGCAAAGTTGTTTGCTGTTACTACCATTAACTATTAGGGTGACTGCATGCTGAGAATCCACAGGGCCAGTTCCAATGCTGTTCATGGGGACAGAAATGAGCTCTTGATACAAGCACTGGAAAATATTGAAAAAGAAATGAAGATCACGAAGGAACAGAGCTGTCTAGATAAGGAAAAATACCCACACTTAACATGTGAAAATGCAGCCTGAGCCCATAGAAGGCTACACTGTCTCCCCCCCATGCCCCCAAGCAATTGGATCACACACACACACACACCCAAGAGATTTGCAGGATTTTCCTGAGGCAACGCTGATGGAAACGCTCCAGGAGTTTGGTGTGACGTCTGTACACAGTCCACGTTTCGCAGGGTAGACAGGCAGACAAATAGTGTGCTGGAAGAAGCAAAGACCACCAGCATTGAAGCGATCCTCCTACGCCATCAACTCCGCTGGACTGGCCACGTTGTCCGAATGCCCGATCACTGGCTCCCAAAGCAGCTACTCTACTCCGAACTCAAGAATGGGAAACGGAATGTTGGTGGGCAGGAAAAGAGATTTAAAGATGGGCTCAAAGCAAACCTTAAAAACTGTGGCATAGACACTGAGAACTGGGAAGCCCTGGCCCTTGAGCGGTCTAATTGGAGATCAGCTGGGACCAGCAGTGCTGCGGAGTACGAAGAGGCATGAACGGAGGGCCTAAGGGTGAAACGTGCCAAGAGGAAGGAGCGTCAAGCTAACCCCGACCGGGACCACCTTCCACCTGGAAACCACTGTCCTCACTGCGGGAGAATATGCGGGTCAAGAATCGGTCTCTTCAGCCACCTAAGAACCCACCCCCAAGATGGAAGACAATCGTCCTCGAGCTACGAGGGATCGCCTAAGTAAGTAAAGTAAGTAACACACACACATACACACATATATATAAAACCACATTTCTTAGGGGAAAAAAGATTAATTTCAGGTTCTGGAGCTCTGATTTATCTTTTAACCAGTCACAGGTCTCCTCTCTCCATATCTTTTAACATCCAAAATACTTGTTTTTCAAAACCAGAAGTGAGCATCCAGCCATGTTTTAAAAAAATATATATTATAGCACATTTGACAGTCTGGAAGTAGCCAGGGCAGAAGAGTGCTCAAGTAACCTAATCCTGTTTTAAGCAAAGGGATTGTCTGCTTTGAACAAAGAAATAACTGAGAAATGGGTTTGACCATGAAGATTCATTCTGGGAAGGCAGGAAAAGCAATCCACCATGACTGGATCCATCTTGCATACCAAACAAACTGGCAGAAGCCCACTTTCTTTTCTTTTTTTCTTTTTTCTTTTTTTTTTTGTTAGTTCTTTTTTGACTCTCTGCTAAGCCAATTCAGGTGTGCCTAATTCATAATTTCACAAACATAACTACCCAAACATTGGCTATAAACCCATGTTCAATTCCTTTCCTTTCCTCCTTAAAAAAATAATAATCCCAAGGGCATGTTTGGATTGCTCCTCCTCCCATTTCAGAATGCATCTTCACAGTTAGCCCAGTCTCTCATTCTCGGGATAACATGAGGAGCAATCCACCACAATTAGGAACTATCCAGTTCTACAATTCACTAATTGCAATATCATCTTGTCCAAAGCAGCCTCTACTTATTGAAACATGTCCACTTTGTAATCTATATAAATAAAAATGTAATGTCTGTCCATTAGGGACATTATTTCTCCCAAACTATTCCACCGATGGCTATGAAATTTGGACACAACATAGCATTCAAACTGGCAAGCCTACTCTCACAAACCTAACCCACCTGAGAGAGGTAAAAACAAACCCAAAAGTAATAGCCAAACAGTCACCTCCACTTTTAGCTACCGTCCTAACAGATGGCTTCCCCCCCCCCTCAGCAATGGCCAAGCATTCCCCTCTTCCTAAGCAACTGTTGTAACAGATGGCCCCTACCCTTAGCAATGGCGCAATGGCCAAGCAGTCTCCACCCTTTAGCAAACGGAGTGGGCGTGGCTGCACAGCATGAGGGGAACGAATTCCTCAAGTCATTTTTTCCTTCACGAAGGCCTCTCCCGATGGAGAGAGAAGGCCTTCAGATGCTTAAGCAGAAAAAGAAAGGGAATAGAAATAGAAAGGGACCTGAGTCTGTTAGGAATGGTGGGAGTTGAAGTCCAAGACACCTGGAGGGAGGGTCCAAGTTGGACCAGGCCTGTAAGAGAGAGAGTGCTCTCCTCATGCCCCAAGGCACCCTAGTACCCACACCTTTCCTTCCTCCTCCCTCCAAGGATGTTGCCCAGGAGACGCCCAGATGTTTTATCTAACCAGATTGGGCCACAGCAACGCATGGCTGGGTACAGCTAGTGCCTTATAAAATTACTCAACGCAGACCATCCTGCTGCATCACAAATGCTCTTTACACATGATTTTACCACATAGGACACCACTGTTGAATGTGGCCACACATTTGCAGGACAAGTTTTCTTTTCCAAGTTGTAACAGAGAAATGTGTTATAACACGTGGCTACTTTCTGATTTAATAACCATCAGTTGAATGAAACAAACAAGGTTAGTCCTTTGAAATTGCATTTTCACTGCATGCCAAATATCCAAGATATGCCATCTCCACTCTGATGGATGCTTCAGGTTAGTGCAAATGTATAGTGGCAAATGTATAGTATCCTTAAACACTTATTTAGAAATGGCATAAATGTTGGCTCTAAAGTCAAATGTTAACCTATTCAAACTTAAATTCAAGTTCCAAAATGGAATCTTATGCATAGTTCATAGATAATATTGAACCTCTTAGAAATCTTTTCGCATGAGGATGTGCTGCAATGATTCTCATTCACACTTCAAAATGGTTGACAATGGCCACATGTGATGCTTCAACATGTTCAGCTGTATTCCCTTTGTCAAACCATGTTGCAAAAACAGAAGGACACATTTAATCTCTGACAGTGTTACAGGCAACCTGAGTATACACTATGCTGAAGCAAATTATCTTAAGAACCTGACTGTTGGCAAACATCGCTGCCTATTCTCCAAAGCAAGATGCAAGGTGTTCCTGATTGAAGTGCTTCAAGGTAGATTGGCAGGAGTCCCATACTTTGCCCATGCAATAATCAAGATGCTGAATGTATTTATCACGTTTTATTGTCCTGCAGTTTATTAGCAGGCTTGGCTACATATTATTAACCCACTACTGAGAAACTTACCCAGTAGATCAGTCCAATTCCATTAAAAGTTTTTATTAGGAGACAATATTCTCCAGGTGACCTTGGCTGTTGCCAAGTTTCTCTCTGAGGTAGCCAGGATAAGACACCCTGTATTAGACTCCGGCTGAAACTTGCCGTGTATCTATTTGCAGTGTTCCTACCCCTGTTCGTATGCATCTTGTATTGCACGTTGTCCTGTGTCTAATTAGTTTTATCAGTTCATTAATCTGTTTGCAGTTATGCACCTTTTACCGTTAAGCCAATCGGGTCTTTGGGTTATAATAAAGTTTTGACTGATTGTTTGATAAAGTAGAGCTAAACTCACCACCTTAAGCTCTATGAATTAGATGTTGTGAATTCTGTATGCTTGACTCCACAAACTGAGCTGAAATGATCTCAGTGAGCTCCCCATCAAGTTCACATCCATTGTCACTTGCAACTGATCAGTTATCATGACAGGGACTGCCTCTATTAGATTCTTTTCCTCCAACCAACATCTCATTTCTTTCTCTAAGTTTGTAGAATTGCTCACAAGAGGCAGGACACAAGTGTAAGCGTGGATAAAAATCAAGATACTTCAGTATCTCTTAGTAGCCCCACTTAAGCTTTCACCTGAAAATTTATAGTACCAAAAATTGGGATGTGAAAATGACTGGAAGTCTTCTAGTTTTAGCTTTAAACGTGTTTAAGAGAACATCTGAACTAGTTCCCTAGACAGGTACTCTGCTTTCCATTGTCTGCCCCCTGCCATGACTCCCTACCCTGCTATCTACTACTATTTAGCAAATAACAGGGTGAATTCTAGAAAATACATGTGGTTTAATGGCTTTCTGTTTCTGTACTAAAACAAGAGGGTAAATTCATAATGAGCTCAAATATGGACAACCCTATAATCTGTTTTCTTCTCTAGCTTTCATCACTTTCCCTTGAGATATTCTGCTGAATGGCATAACTATAAGTTTCAGGCCTTTCCCAGAGTGCTGGGCCCTTGGGGCCATTCTTTTTGTTATCCTAAATCTTCTTTCCCAATTAAAGACTATGTGGGAAATGCCACTTTATTTAAAATGATGAAATACTAAACTTTATCCCTTTCACATCATTTTTTTCCAATTGCTGGATTCTTAAGATGGTATTCAAGAGTTCACACACACATATACTAACAAACATGAGTTACCTGATAACAATAATCTGAGAGCCAGTAGACAGTCAAGTTCTCATTGATTAATTCATTATGAACTTGTAGTAAGGCTTGATCAATTTTCAAATCCCAGGCTGGTCGTCTGGATACATCTATTAGAAACAGAAAGAGTTTCAATGTTTGGCAAAAATTCTAAATTATTGCTCCAACTCAGAGGAAATGAGAATTGTGGGACTACTGCATGCAAGCTCCAAATATCTTTGTAAATGATTACAACCATCAGCAATATCTTACAATTACTCTTCCCCTCGATGGATTGTCACCTTATAGTGGTGAGGGGGCACTCTCCTTCTTCAGAGACTTCTAAGCAAAGGTTGGATGGCCATATCTTGGAAGTGCTTTGTATAGGTGATTGGACTAGATGGCCTTTGTGGGTGCTTCTAGCTCATGATTTTATGATTATGGAAACCTTTGGGTGCGAATGACCAAATTTAGACATTAGCAAACAGATGTCAACCCACAGAATTATGTCACATATGCTAAAGGCTGAATTAGATTATTAGTTAGAGCACTTAATAAGATTTATTCCAGAATACAGTATTCCAGATGAAATGGTGCCTATTGGATTTCAAAAAATCAGCCTCATTCAGCAAGAACCTAATCTAGGCCTGAGCATAAAGGAAGAGGCACCAAACACATGCCAAAAATAAAGATGCCAGTAACTATCTTGATCTGACCAGGGTATCCACATGGAGGAGGTATGGATCAAGACACTCCAAATGTCAGTAATAAAAAAATAACAATGTTAACAATCAAAAGTCTTGGAATTTTGGATTGAAATTGTATGGGAAACCCAATATAGTAACATTCTAATGCAATTATTAAATTATCATCATGTGATACTACTACATAGTGCATAATCTGTAAAATGTGCACGAAACCATTTAGTCACATTATCCAAATTGCATTTAAAAGAATGGTAAGAATTTGGAGGGATTTTTTTCTATCAGGAAACATTTATACGATGCCTTAAGTCTATAATCTAGCTCACTAATTTTGGGGATCATAGTGATGACCGTGGCCCCGGCTTTCAAATTGATTTGAACCTGCAGCGGAGAGTTCCGCAGATCCATCACCAAAAGGAACGGAGCGGGACCGCAGCAGACTATTATTAAAAGATCTTTTTTTCTTCACTTTCCCCTTCCCTGAACTATGTAACAAATCCCCCCAATAAAAGTAGCATTCATTTTTAACAGTAACACTCTCTATCTGGTTATTTTGTGTCTTTCTCTGACTCCTTCTTTTGCACGCAATTCCCCCCCCCTCTCTCTCTCTAACCCGTCCGACCTTTAAACCCTGGCGGAGGCTTCCCCGCCATAGGTTAATACGGCGGACGATACAAATTGGCTCATATCTTTATCAAAATTACCCCTAGCACGCTCCTCTTTTAGTCCTAACCCTTCCTAAGGCTCCTGACCCGAGGACCACCAGCGGAACCAAAATCGTTCCAGTTCTCGGCACCTCATCAGCTGACTGTCAAACGGGACCGACTGCTCTTTTCAAGCCAGACTGCTCTTTTCCAGCCTTATCCCGGACTTTCCTCTCCCCGCGACCCGCGGGATGGTTTTAAGAGATCACTGGTCCCTTTCTGTGAACTGGGGATGGGGGATCGCTCTCCCGCTGGGGAGACATAGTTCTCCAAGGACCTTCACCCTCTCTACAGCTGCCAGAAGGGTGCCTGGACGGGCGCCCTCCACGTTTCATTCACACCTTCATAATTTTATGAATGAGAAGAACACTCTTCCCAGACCTACCCCTGAACTTATGAAATCCTATATTTCCAAAGACTGCAACCCACATGTACCTCTTCCCCATGCTATTTCTATGAATTCCTTCCACCACAAATGAACTTTTTTTCCAATGTATCCGTGAATTTTCATATTCTATGTACCTGGACACCCTCATGAATCACTGTTGTATGAATTTCTAATCGTTGGGCTAACTCCATGAATTGTAAAATCACGCTGCTGAAACTCCACTTTTATGAATTTCCATATTGGGTTCCCCAGATGTTATGAACTTCGTTCTTATCAAATATTTTCAATTGTTTATATCATTTATGATTCCCCTTTATGCAATGTAACTTACTCTTATGGATTCTCCCTTATTCCCATGAAATCTATCTATCTGCCTATATGTATTTGTACTCTTTGGGATCCCCGGAAAATATGTATTTTTCCCAGCAGGGTTTATATTCCAACTTTATTTTATTTTTCATTTTATTTCATATAATTGTTAAATCATGAAATCAAATAGGAAATATTTTGAACTCAACCTGAACCCCAGGACCCATCCCAGTTCTTATGACCCAGGCTTCCCTTCCCAAAAACAAAAGGATAATCCGCCACCGCTTAACCCAATCAAATTCAGATTGCATGGACAATATAGGGCTTGAGTCGCCGAATTCGGAGTATTGACCTAAAGGTGATTCGCCCCAAGGCAAACATTGTCATATCTCATCCAAAGGAAAAACCAGGACACCTCAGGAAGGCGCCCTGCAGAGCCTGTCAATTATGGCTCATCACCACCCATCTCCACTTCCACCCCTGACACCCCAAGGCATATCTAAAATCTGTATACGTGACAGAAACCCAGACATCCTTGATTGCTACCATTAATCCCTTTAGAAATCGGCCTAGCAGGAGATAATCCAATCTTCCCTGCTCTGTCACTTCATTGTTTCAATAACTCCCGCCTTCTCCTTCCTGATTGGCTCGAGTGGGGACAAAAAGCAGCTCCCTATTGGGCCAACAGAGCAAGGCGGGAAACGAAAGCCCGCCTCGTTCAACCTTCTAGCCTATCAGCGATCAGATGGGCGGGGGAGCGGGGCGGGAAATTCAAGGGGCTGTCAGACTGAAACTTTGTATAAATATGGCTTTATTTTGATTATGTGGTACCCTAGTAGACTGAATGATCACTACTAGAGTCCTTTTCAGCTGAATCGCTCAATAAAGACTCCTTGGCGGATTTTCCTTCAACTTTGGCGGACCTTCTTCATTTCGGCTTCAGGTTGTATTGCGGCTCATATTTTCCTATTGGCTCCGCCAAGGTCCGTTCTCTCAGGACCGGATCGGCTCTCTCCTTAAGGGGCCCGATCCCCTAAAACGCGGTCGACAACAATAGTTTGAAAAGAATGAAAAACAAGCAAATGAACCGTATCTAGATAAATATGGTGTATGGAAGACAATTTTGCTTTTTTTTTCAACAGTGGCATTTGTCTGTAGTAACTGAATATGGTAAACTGTTGCCAAATTTAGGGTTAAAAAAACGGAAAGCAGATTTTAAGATTCAAAACTAGGGCATAACTTGGCACACTGTGGTAGGTGAAGTGAAGGAAAGAGCAGAATATTTACAGCATGTGAATATTGAAGGGAAACAGATTAAAAGTTGTGATATATAATACATAAAGGCATTTGTTTATTTCATTAAGTATTTTGAGACAAAGAAGAAGGCATATTGTTTTACCTTTTAGGTTTTATTTATTACTTGTAGACTTTTGGCATTATTTTTAATCTGTGTAGTATAGTAAAGGAGGCAACATAAATATATCTCTTAAAAATTAAATATTAGCTTCCCCACAGATTTTACTTTGTTAGAGATGAAAGAGGAAGTAAGCAGAATTAAAGCTTTCACAGAAAATAGCTAAAGGGAAGGGAGGGGTTCTTCCCCTCCCAAAATAAGTATTCTGCCTTCAATAAAGTCTTTCTTCAGTTCCCAAATTTGTAGCATAACAAACAGAAAGATTGTGGAAATCACAATTACATTTGCTGAGATTTTCTGAAGATTCCCCATTCTATAGGGCAGGGGTCCCCAAACTTTTTTAACAGGGGGCCAGTTCACGGTCCCTCAGACCATTGGAGGGCCAAATTATAGTTTTTTTAAAAAAACTATGAACAAATTCCTATGCACACTGCACATATCTTATTTTGAAGTAAAAAACAAAACAAAAAGGGAACAAATACAGCCTCAATGTTAATCATCATCATCATAAAAATAATAGAGGGTTGGAAGAGACCCCTTGGGATATCTACTCCAACCCCCTTCTGCTTTTGTGCACCACACCATAATCAAAGCACCGCTGACAGATAGCCACCCAATGACAACAACAACAACAACAACAACAACAACACCATAATAAACATGGTTGGAAGAGACCCCATGGGCCATATAGTCCAACCCCTTTCTCCCTTTGTGAACCAAAACATAAAGCACCCCTGACCAACAATGGCAATAATAATAATAATAATAATAATAATAATAATAATAATAATACTGTAATGTTCGGGGTTGGAAGAGTGCTAGCCTTCAAGAAAAATGAATCCATGACAGGGTTGCAAAGGAGGGAGTCTACGTGGCAAGATAAAACGGGAGGTCTCTACCTTTTGCCACAGGCATGCCTCCATTGTTGTTTTGACTCCTCCATCCCAGGTGGGGGAGGAGGCGGAAAAGGAGCATGCAAGGCGAGCAAGGAGGCAGGAAAAGCGTGCACCTTTCCCTCCTCCCTCGCCCCGTGCAGGCCTTCGTCAGAGGCGGCGGCGGGAAAGATGCCTGCAGGGCGAGGGAGGAAAGGCGCATGCCTTTTTCTCGCCCCGTGCATCCCTTCCTCGGCGGCAGCGGGAAAGGTGTGTGTGGGACGAGGAAAAGGCATGAGCCTTTCTCTCTTCTCTCACCCCACGCGCACCTTTCACGCTGCTTTCCTCGGCGGCGGCAGCGGGAAAGCTGCCCGCGAGGTGAGAGAGGAAAGGCACATGCCTTTCCCTCGCCCAGTGCGGCTCTTTCTCAGTGGAGGCAGCAGGAAAGGTGCATGCAGGGCGAAGAAAAGGCGTGCACCTTTCTTTCCTCCCTCACGCGGCGCGCACCTTTCCCGTTGCCTCCCTCGGCGGCAGTAGCAGGAAAGCTGCCCGCGGGGCGAGGGCTGAAAGGTGCATGCTTTTTCCTCGCCCCGTGCGGCCCTTCCTTAGTGGTGGCAGCAGGAAAGCTGCCCATGGTGTGAGGGAGGAAAGCCGCACACCTTTTCCTCGCCTCATGAGGCCCTTCCTCGGCGGCAGCGGCCGGAAAAGTGCCCATGAGGAGAGGTTGACAAGAAACTTCTCCTCCTTCTCCACACCACACTTTCTTGGCAGAGGAGGGAGCCACCACCCCAGGGGCCGGATAAATGGCTCCGATGGGCCGCATGTGGCCCGCGGGCCTTAGTTTGGGGACCCCTGCTATAGGGTGTCCAAAAACTTTGTTACATAAATATTGTACCGGCACCGGCACTTTGGGTGTTTTTTTAGATAATAATGTGGAACATAAATATTATAATAATATAACTTTATTTACAAAATATTCATTGAAAACATTAAAATATAAAATATAATATACTTTTCTTATGTATGGTGGCTTTGAAGGCTGCATATCTAAAGGCTCAGCTGATGCTTTAAGTTACTAAAATGTCAGAAATTGGAAGTGAAATGTATGAGCAATTGAATTCTCATAAGGGTGCAATTCCCCAATTTTTAAAAAAAATGTAATATAACTTTATTATTTAAATAGGGCAATGAAAGAAATAATAACACATTTAAATAATAAATATCAGTATCATTAAATCTAACCCAACTATATTATTTAAACAATACCTCATGGTCCTGAATGGAACAGAAGTTAGTGTTTCTGTTCCATTCAAAAATGTGTTTGCAACTGCACAGATAACTTCCATTTTGCTACTCTGTCCTTCACTTTGTACAATTATTACCAATACCTTGAAATTTGAATTGTTTCATATTATTAACTTTAGGCCAAGAATGGGTGGCATGTGTCCCTCCAGATTTTGCTGGACTAGAACTCCCATCATTCTTCAGCCTTGGCTATGCTATCTAGGCAATGAGAAATTCACCCAAGACAATGAATCACAGACATTATGAACTCCTGGCTAGTGTGAAAGTGATTCAGAAACTTATCCCAGCAGATTGCTGCCTCAGGTTTAGAATCATAGAGTTGGAAAAGATCACATGGGCCATCTAGTCCAACCCCTGCCATGCAAGAAACACATTCTGTGGCAGAGAGTTCCACTGCTGAACAGCTTTTACGGTCAAAAGGTTTCCCTAATTTTCAGGTGGAATCTCCTTTCTTGCAATTTGAACCCATTGCTCCGATTCCTAGTTTCAAGGGCAGCAGAAAACAAACCTGCTTCCTGTTCCTTATGGCACCCTTTCACATATTTATACATGTCTCCTCTCAACCGTCTCTTTGGCAGGCTAAACATCCCCAGCTCTTTAAAATGCTCCTCATAGGGATCATTTTAGTTGTCCTCCTCTGGACACCTTCCAGCTTGTCAACATCTCTTAAACTGTGTTGCACAGAATTCGACACAGTATTCCAAGTCTAATCAAAGCAGAATATAGAGGCACTGTGACTTCCCTCGTTCCAGACATTCTTTTGATGCAGCCCAAAATCCCATTGGCTTTTTTAGCTTCTGCATCACACTGTTGGCTTATGTTCAACTTGTTGTCCACAAAGACCCCAAGATCTTTTTCACATGGACTGTTGTTGAGCCAGGTGCCACGCAACATGTATCTTTGTATTTTTATTTTTTTTCTGCCTGAGTCTAGTAGCTAACATTCATCCTTGTTGAAATTTATTTTGTTAGTTTTGGCCCAGCTCTCTAATCTGTTGCGGTCATTTTGAATTCTGATCCTGTCCTCTAGAGTATTAGCTCTCCCTCCTAATTTGGTGTCATTTTGATAAGCACGCCCACTAACCCTTCATCCAAGCCATTAATAAAGGTGATTAATACTCAGTTGGGTTGCTGTGAGTTTTTTGGGCTATATGGACATGTTCTAGTAGCATTCTCTCCTGATGTTTCACCTGCATCTATGACAGGCATCTTCAGAGGTTTGTTCAGAGGTCTATAGGAATGTGGCAAGTGGGGATATGTGGATCCACTAATAAAATCTATTTATTTATTTCGGGAATTTCTATGCTGCCTTTCTCCATATGGACCCAAATCTCAACCAAATTTTGCTTATTCACACTATCATTACATACCTTTCTATCAATTTATATTGCAATAGCTGCAATAGCGGACATAGTGGATGTGACCAAGTTGGCTTGCTTGCAGCTGGCAGACAAAGCCTATGGTACGCACACAGGGGAGAGGGGGTTGACCTGAACTGCAGGTGAAAACTGAGGAAACTGTGGAAACAGGGGTGTCTACCTCTGGTTCATGTATTCCAAGTCTTGCCAAATAAAGCATGGAACAGGTGTAAATACAAGAATCTGTGTCATTGTTAGACCTTGGACTTTATATGAACAAGACTGTTTCTGATGACCAAGTAAAAGCTCAGTTAGGGCAAAATCCACAGACTCCAGGATATATATTTCCTATGGATAAGAAGAGGCATCTAAGATTTCAACCCAAATGGTTCAGCATTTCCCCCTGGTTAGCCTACTCATTTAATGTACAAAGTGCACTCTGTAAGTACTGTGTGGTGTTTGGAGGAGAAGGTGGGGGTAAAGGTGGTCACCACAAGCTTGGTGCATTGGTGGTTAAACCATTTGTGTAATGGAAAGATGCAAAACAAGTCTTCAATGTTGTTGTTGTTTATTCGTTCAGTCGCTTCTGACTCTTCGTGACGTAATGGACCAGCCTATGCCAGAGCTCCCTGCGGGCCGTCGCCACCCCCAGCTCCATCAAGGTCAAGCCAGTCACTTCAAGGATACCATCCATCCATCTTGCCCTTGGTCAGCCATTCTTGCTTTTTCCTCCCATTTCCCCCAGCATAATTCTCTTCTCCAAGCTTTCCTGTCTTCTCATTATATGGCCAAAGTACTTCATCTTTGCCTCTAATATCCTTCCCTCCAGTGAGCAGTCGGGCATTAATTCCTGAAGTATGGACTGGTTGGATCTTCTTGCGGTCCAAGGAACTCTCAGAATTTTCATCCAACACCACAGTTCAAAAACATCTATCTTCCTTCACTTAGCCTTCCTTATGGTCCAGCCCTCGCATCCATAGGTCACTACGGGGAATACCATTGCTTTAACTATGCGGACCTTCATCCTCAATAGACACTAAAAAACAGAGTGCCATCAGAACAACTTGTGTTTGGTGGAAAACTTCTTGCTAATTCACAGCGGAAAATGTCTTGATGTGACCCGTCACCATGAGAAAGGAAATAAGAAGAAACCAGAAAGAAACTTCTGCCAATTGTGGAACCGATTGTCCTTTGTGGCCAACAAGAACTGAGGGCCCTTCCAGACAGGCCTTCTATCCCAGGATCTGATCCCAGGTTTTCGGCTTTAAACTGGATTATATGAGTCCCACTGCCAGATAATCTGGGATAAACAGAAAACCTGGGATCAAATCCTGGGATACAGGGCCTGTCTGGAAGGGCCCCAACTTAAAGATGGAGCAATGATTCAAGACCTATTACCTTATTTATTTATTTATATTATATGAGTCTACACTGCCATATAATTCAGTTAGAATCATAGAAGTGAAAGAGACCACATGGGTCATGTAGTCCAAGACAAGAACGGGCTTAAAGATGGAGCAATGATTCAAGACCTATTATCTTATTTATTTATTTGTATTATATTATATGAGTCTACACTGCCATATAATCCAGTTAGAATCATAGAATTGAGACTACATGGGTCATCTAGTCCAAGGCAAGAACAGGCTTAAAGATGGAGCAATGATTCAAGACCTATTATCTTATTTGTTTATATTATATGAGTCTACACTGCCATATAATCCAGTTAGAATCATAGAATTGAAAGAGACCACATGGGTCATGTAGGCCAAGACAAGAACGGGCTTAAAGATGGAGCAATGATTCAGGACCGATTACAGTATTATTTATTTATTTATTTACAGCATTTATATTCCGCCCTTCTCACCCCGAAGGGGACTCAGGGCGGATCACATTACACATATAGGCAAACATTCAATGCCTTTTAACATAGAACAAAGACAAGACAAACATAGGCTCCGAGCGGGCCTCAAACTCATGACCTCCTGGTCAGAGTGATTTATTGCAGCTGGTTTCAGCTGGCTTGCTCTCCAGCCTGCGCCACAGCCTCACTTATCCAACACTCGCTTATCCAACATTCTGGATTATCCAACACATTTTTGTAGTCAGTTTTCAATACATCGTAATATTTTGGTGCTAAATTTGTAAATACAGTAATTACTGGATTTACAAATTCTGTCAAATTTGTTGCATAACATAATGTTTTGGTGCTTAATTTGTAAAATCGTAACCTAATTTGATGTTTAATAGGCTTTTCCTTAATCTCTCCTTATTATCCAACATATTCGCTTATCCAACATTCTGCCGGCTTGTTTACGTTGGATAAGCGAGACTCTACTGTACCTCTGAAAAACCTTTGCATAATGATGGTAATTTCAGAGCCTTGTTGAGAGCTCGTCCCAGATCAGGAGACGCTGGCCTGAAAAGCCAACTTGGAGAAAAAAGGTTTCAACTCCTCCCGAATTTTTTTTTTTCTGGCTACGGGCCTGGCTGAGGGAGAACGAAGCGGTGCCTTTCAATGGCTGACTGGGAGAGGAAGGTGAGGATGAGGGAAAGAGAGTGGAACGGGGGGCGTTGCTACTCACCGTGGGGCTGCGCCAGGCCCGAGAGCAGCACAGCCACAAGCGCCCCCGCCAGGTAGGAGGCCGAGTGGCCCCAAGGCCCCGCGCCCGCCATCGTCCCGCGCCGCTGAGGAGAGACGGGCCAGCGCTAGTCTGGCCTCCCTCCTCCTCCTCCTCCTCCTCCCTCCCTCCCTGCCTCCCGCCTGCCGGCCTTCAGGAGGAGGAGGAAGCCGCAGTTTCCTGCCCCCCCCCCCCCGGGCTCAAAATTAGGAAGACAACTATGGAAGTCATTCGCTACTGACTCAAAACACATATAACCCCCCACCCAATAGAAACAAGGCCGCCTCACTGGGCCTCTGTTTTGTTTTTGTTTTTTCCCGCTTCCTATATCTGTGGCTTTGTCTTTCAGTCGCTTTTAGGCCCTTTGAAGAACAGTCTTCTATATTTCAAATGAGATTTTAGTCTCTACATTCCCGGCTGCTTCAAAGGCCGAACGGATCCCAAACATCGCTTGGCTTTGGGCCTTCAAAGCATTTGGACTCCAACTCCCAGAAGCCCTGGCTGATGAAGCTAATAGCGAGGCATTCTGGGAGTTGGAGTCTTAAAGGTCTTAAAGGGACCGCTGAGCCCACTTAGGTCTTCTTGATAGCCCTTCCACACAGCCATACAACCCAGAATATCAAGGCAGATAATCCCACAATATCTGCTTTGAACTGGGTTAGCTGAGTCTACACTACTTTTTAATCTAGTTCAAAGCAGATAATGTGGTATTTTATATAGATGTGTGGAAGGGGCATCAGTGCACACTATCATATATTCCAGTTCAAAGCAGATAATGTGGGATTTTATTCAGCTGTGTGGAAGGGGCCTCAGAATATCAAGGCAGATAATCCACAATATCTGCTTTGAACTGGATTATTTGAGTCCACATTGCCATATAATCCAGTTCAATGTGGATTTTATACAGCTGTGTGGAAGGGGCCCCAGTCCTTGATGGTGTGACTTGGAATTTATATCTGTAGCTCTATGTAGAGTCTCACTTATCCAAGCTAAATGGGCCGGCAGAAGCTTGGATAAGCGAATATCTTGGATAATAAGGAGAGATTAAGGAGAAGCCTATTAAACATCAAATTAGGTTATGATTTTACAAATTAAGCACCAAAACATCATGTTATACAACAAATTTTGCAGAAAAAGTAGTTCAATATGCAGTAATGCTACGTAGTAATTACTGTATTTACGAATTTCGCACCAAAATATCATGATATATTTGACTACAAAAATGCGTTGGATAATCCAGAACGTTGGATAAGCGAATGTTGGATAAGTGAGATTCTACTGTATTCCAGTTCAAAGCAGATAATGTGGGATTTTATTCAGCTGTGTGGAAGGGGCCTCAGAATATCAAGGCAGTTAATCCACAATACCTGCTTTGAACTGGATTATTTGAGTCCACATTGCTATATAATCCAGTTCAATGTGGATTTTATACAGCTGTGTGGAAGGGGCCCCAGTTCTTGATGGCGTGACTATCTCGACTAGAAATTTATATCTATAGCTCTCTCTCATTCACATGATCTGCTTTGAACTGGATTATATGGTAGTGTAGACTCAGATAATCGAGTTCAAAGCAGATCATATGTATTATCGGTTTTGATCTTCCAGATTATAGGGCAGTGTAGAAGGGGCCATGGGCCATCTAGTTCAACCCCCTGCCATGCAGGAAAAGCACAATCAAATCACACCTGACAGATGACTATGGGCCCTTCCACACAGCCACATAACCCAAAATATCAAGGCAAAAAATCCCATAATATCTGCTTTGTACTGGGTTATCTGAGTCCACACTGCCATATATCCCAGTTCAAAGCAGAAAATGTGGGATTTTATACAGCTGTGTGGAAGAGGCCTATGTATGTATGTATTATACTGGGGGGGGGGGGGTTGGACTCCAACTCCCAGAAGCCTCAGTCATTGTAGCCAATGGTGAGGGATTCTGGGAACAGAAGTCCTCCCTATATTGGTTTGTTTTGGACTCCAACTCCCAGAAACCTCAGCCGCTGTGGCTAATGGTGAGGGATTCTGGGAACATAAATCCACAAACCTAAAAGCGGTCCTCCCTATATTGGTTTGTTTTGGACTCCAACTCCCAGAAACCTCGGCCGCTGTGGCCAATGGTGAGGGATTCTGGGAACCGAAGTCCACAACAACTAGAACGCCAGAGTGTGGGAAGTCACTGCTGAAAACCGGTTCCTGGCCAAGATATATAAAACATTGTGAATTAACACAGCTTGGCACCCGTGGGACTGCTATGTCTCAATGCGATGGGATATTGGGATATGCGGTTTGGTGAGGCACCAGCACTTTTGGACAGAGAAGGCTAAAGACCTAGTAAAACTTCAGCTCTCAGGATTCGACAGTTAAGGTGGTGTCAAACTGCATTAATTCTGCAGTGTAGACGCACTCTTAGCCTTCCATCTACCCCCCCTCCCCCTTTCCCCTTCTTTTCTTCTGCTCCATTTTCTTCGGAGGAGTTCGCAGTGTCAAATGAAGCGGGGAGCATGGAGTGTATATGATTCTACTCTTTTAAAATCTCTATGAACAGAGCGAGGTCTGCTGCTCACGTGTCCAAAGAGCGGGATTCTGGGAACATTACTCCATGCCTGCTGCCAGGCGCCCAAAGCGGTCCTTTGCAGGGTAAGGAAGGGATTTGCTTGGGTTGATTTAAATATGCCCATTTATTTCCTCTGATCCTCCTTTTAGTGGACAGCTGGGAAAGGGTGTCTCCAGGGCCCCATCTATACCGCCGCATACCGTTTGAAACTGTACTGTATGGTCAGTGTGGACTCCTATAATGCACTTCAGTGTAGCCTGCAGGAGAAAAGGTTGAGAGGAGATATGATCACCATGTTCAGATACTTGAAAAAAAATGTCCTAAGGAGGAGGGAGAAGGGTTGTTTTCTGCAGCCCTGGAGAATAGGGCCCCATCTACACTGCCATATAATCCAGATTATGAAAGCAGATAATCCACATTATCTGCTTTAAACTGGATTAATTGAGGATACACTGCTATATAATCCAGTTCAAAGCAGATAATCTGGATTTTATGTGGCAGTGTAGAAGGGGTCTAGATTTTAACTGAACATTAGGAAGAATTTCCTGACTGTAAGAGCAGTGGAAATCTCTGCCTCAGAGTGAAGTGGAGGATCCTTCTTTGGAGGCTTTTAAACAGGCTGGATGACCATCTATCGGGGGTGCTTTGATTGTGCTTTACCTGCATGGCAGAATGGGGCTGAACTGAATGGCCCATGTGGTCTCTTCCAACTCTTATGATTCTATAAATTGAGACTCACCGCTTTGTGTCTTATGAAAGAAAAAAGTGGTATATAAATAAATGTAATAATAACACTATGGCCCCTTTCCACACAGCTGTAACAACAACAGCAACAACACTTTATTATGGTCCATGACGAGCACAAAGTGGGGCACAAACACCTTGTATAGAATACACATTGAACTGGATTATGTGGCTGTGTGGACTCAGATAACCCAGTTCAAAGCAGATATTGTGGATTATCTGTCTTGATATTCCGGGTTATATGGCTGTGTGGAAGGGCCCTATGTAACATGTGTTTTGATCCTGGGTTATAAATGTCATTTCCTAATTGATGCGATCATAAAAACATGTGGTGTTTGTTTGGCTGTCTGTGCCGCTGTTCAAAAGATTTCTCTCCACTTTCTGTCTCTGTGATAACTGGATTTTAAGAAATTTGGCTTGTTGTGGAAACAAGGATTGGTGATAAAGCTTCAGTGGTGATACCTTTTCCCCATGATAACTCTTCCAGAAATAGATATTCCTTCTGAGAGAACTTTTCTCACATTTTATGTTGTCTCACCCCCATTCTTAACTATGTGTTGTTTGCAAGTTGGATATTTGTAATTTGCGGAGTGTCTGTAATTCTGAAATTTTTATTTCTTTTTGTAATTAGACCTCTTACACAGCCCAACAAAAATATTCTTGATATCTTCATTTTTATGCCTGTTTCTGGGGTTATTTGGGGCACCGATTGAGAAAATTGCATTGGATAGACTGCATCAAGTCTTTCTTAGATATGGTTATCATTATTCTTATGGATCAGCAGATGTATAGGTAGGTAGCATATTTTCTGCATCCCAAAACCAGAGCTGATAGGGGGAAATTGGTGCAATTTTTGGAATCAGCAAGTTGAATATAACCAGAAGCAGGTCTAACATCTGAGGCCCCAAAATGTGTGTTGACCAGTATTATTAATAAAACAATGATCTAAAGAAGTGGAAACTTTTGTAACTAAATAATTAGGGCTACTGCTTGTCCTCCTCTCCCCTATGCTTACTTTATCACAATCTGTTAAAAGAAACTTCCCGGTAATTGTATGCTTAAAGTTTCATGCTCATGGATTTGTGGTTGTA
This sequence comes from Anolis carolinensis, assembly GCF_035594765.1. NCBI lineage: Eukaryota > Metazoa > Chordata > Lepidosauria > Squamata > Anolidae > Anolis > Anolis carolinensis. The sequence goes on from NC_085846.1 coordinate 43,524,232, forward strand.
ATTTTATTATGAAAAGACAGAAAGCCTGTGTTCATAACAGTGTCCAAACAATATGTACTATTTCCCTTCCAAAAATTGTTACACTGAATTAACAATTCATATCTCTTATGTTTTACAGAAAATTTGAAAGATGATGCTTTCAGCATGGAGAAAAAATCATATGATGTGAAAACTGATCCTGTGCAAAAGTTGATTTCTCCAGCCTTGATTCTCCTTCTGGTTGTACTGCTTGTGAATTTGTTCCTCTACCAATACTTCAGCAATGTGTATTTTTCCTATGGCCAGATCAGTGTAGAGCACAATTTGTGTCCACATGGTTATTTCAGATTGGGATCCCTGAAGAATTGTACACCGTGGTTGTCCTGTGAGGCCATAACAAGAGAAGTTCGCAGACTGAAACGTGTTGGTGAAGGTGCTGTGAAAAAGGTTAGTTTACAATAATAACATATACTAAAGATGTTATTCTGTATATTCACCAGTCACTGTTTGTGACTTAATGACAACCATACTCTGTTACATGTGTTATTATGGGTGCTTCCATATTTTTTTCCTAAATGACATATTTTTCCTGTATTGTTTCAAGTTCAATCTCTGATGATTATTTGTATATATCAGAGAATAATTTTGTCAATGTTGGGAAACATACTATATCACACTCTTAAGTTTGGGACAAAAATACATACCATAGGTGACATCTCAACGTTCATTGATGAATCTCCATTTGGCTAAACACTAAAAACGGGATAGGAATTAGTTAACATTCACACATTTTAGACGACCATTCTTACATAATGTGCAGAGTTGTGGCATAGTTCTCTTCCTTCTTAGGAATCAATTTGGTTTTTGTTTTGTATTTTACAGCAGTCAGTGCCAATTCAGGTAGTAAACTCTTAAGTTCAGGAGTGGGGTGCTAAACTGAGCTATTGTTCTTGCAACTGGAAAATACTTTAGTTTTTATTCTAAATCCTTTCATGCTCACAATGTCACCAGGGGGAAAGCAATGCAATTTTGAACATCTCCAGTTCTTCCAAAAAATGTCTTAATTTAATTCAGTATAGAAGTAGCTTCATAGCAACTTCTTGGCAAAATAAATCATTCTCTAAGTTACAGAATTCAGGTAAACATTATGAGGATGTCTAATTTATATTCCTAACTGGGTTGTTCAAATTTCACTGACAGAAGCAATGGGTGTAGCCTTTGATAAAGATTATTTAAATAGTGAATGAGGAGTATTTCTAACACCTGTGATGATTAATTAAACTCTTGTGAATATCTTCCCTATTGAATGGGAAAGTTGTTACAGCTGGGTTGATCATACTAAACTAGAATCCTAGAATGAGTAGATGATTAAAATGTACTGGCTATTAGAAACTGCCTTGTGCCATTTGCGAAAAATAAATGAAGGTTTCTTCTTGTATCTAGGTTTTCCTTTCTGAATGGAAGGAAAACAAAGTGGCCCTTTCTCAACTGACTGTTCCAGAACTGCAAGAAGACTTTATTCATGGACTTCACATGCTGAAATCTTTACAAAGCAAGCATGTGGTCAAACTACTTGGATACTGCGAGGAGGAGTTTGTGGTTCTTACCGAATATCATCCATTTGGTTCCCTGAAGAATCTGAATGAGATACTGAACCTTCCAAAATATAAGAACTCAAACACCTGGTATAACAGGTTCCTGCTGGCCATAGACTATGTGAGCATCATCCACTACCTGCACAATAGTCCTCTGGGCACTTTTGTGATGTGTGACTCTAGTGACTTGGATAAAGTTCTTTCACAGTACTTGTTGACAAGTAGCTTTCATGTTGTTGTGAATGACTTGGATGCCCTGCCTCTTGTGAACAGAAAGGCTGGGCAACTGATTAAATGTGGCCACCGGGAGTTACAAGGTGAGTTTGTTGCTCCTGAGCAGCTTTGGCCTTATGGTGAGGATGTGCCTTTTGAAGACAGCCTCATGCCTCCATATGATGAAATGACAGATATATGGAAAATCCCGGATGTTTCCAACTTTCTCTTAGGTGATGTTGATGGGAGCGATCTTGTCCGGTTTCATCTGTTCGACATTCATTTGGAGTGTAAGAAAAGCCCAGCTGAAAGACCATCCGCACAGATGGTTCTTGACACATACCGAAAAGTGCTAGCATTACTTGTTAAAGAAACAGTTATACCAGGTATAAGGGACATGTTATAAGAAATACTCATGAGCATGTTTTGATACAATAACAAGAACTGAGTGTATTTCACATTTTTTGTAGCTTGACTTTGAAAAATACATGGGGATGCTTGGGAAATAGAAACAGAAATGATGAAACTCCAAAACAGTTTATTTAAAAAAATTATGTAATGGAAGTCCCTTCTACACTGCCATATAAAATCCAGATTATCTGTTTTGAACTGGATTATATGGCAGTGTATACTCATATAATCCAGTTCAAAGTAGTTAATGTGGATTATCTGCTTTGATAATCTGGATTATATAGTGTAGAAGGGTCCTATGTCAAGTTGGCACAGGTATGCTAAAAGGAGAGATGTAACAAAGTGTTTCATAGAGTTGATACGAGTGTTTCTTGTTCTTTCTTATGATAGAAAGCAATTGCTTGTGTTTGTCTGTTTTGTAGCATTTTTAAATTATGTACCCTTCTAATATCTATCTTTCATCTCAGCACCAATTTTCCTTAGGATTTATTTTATACTTATTGTTAAGGTGGCTTGAATCAACTCTTGTTATTAACATGTATGATAGGTAAATGTAAAGGTTTTCCCCTGACATTAAGTCTAGTTGTGTCCAACTCTGGGGGTGTGGTGCTCATCTCAGTTACTAAGCCGAAGAGCCGGCGTTGTCCGTAGACCCCCCCAAGGTCATGTGGCCGTATGACTGCATGGAGCACCGTTACCTTCTCACCGGAGCAGTACCTATTGATCTACTCACATTTGCATGTTTTCGAACTGCTAGGTTGGCAGAAGTTGGGGCTAACAGCAGGAGCTCACTCTGCTCTCCGGATTTGAACCTGTGACCTTTTGGTTCTCAAATTCTACAGTATGATACATGTAGCAAAATCGAATGATTCTGTATCTAGCTGTGACTGGTGCAGAAATACATCACAATTCCAGAGGTTACTGTTGCCACTTTTGGGCAGATTGCATGTTGTAAAGCAAAGACACCTCTACTAATGTATGTATGACTGAGCATCCACCAGAGAAACCAGTGGGAGGGGTCCTTAATCCTTCCTTTGCACACAGTTCCCCCCTGCCACCCCATCTCTTTGCACACTCTAAAATGGAGAGTGATTCAGCTAGGGAAACTACCGGTATTTACAGGGGATAATTGGAAGTTACAGGAAGGTTAAGTTGTCTTATACGATCAAGGTGGATTTGTAGTGAAAAAAATAATATTAATTTAACTCCATTTGAATAATTTTTGAAGCATTACTCTATTCCCTAAACTAGGGCTTCTTAATCTTCTCCCATTTATGATCCTTTTCCATCCAAGAAATGTTTATGTGACCCCAGGTAAATAAAATAGGGATATAAATGAAACATTTACTGATAATAAATCAGCCCTTACAAGGCTTGCTAAATAGGCTCATTTTCCTTTTTGTGTAGTATAGCTGGAGCATTTTCTTCAGCATCCACTGCAAACACTGAACATCATTAATAACAGATTTATGTAAATGGATGGCTTTCAGAAACCTTTTACTGTTGCCAAATTTTTGTGACCCCAACATTGAGCTAAAAGAATTCCATTTGAGGTCCTGACCCACAGTTTAAGAAGCAGTGTCCTAAACAATGATGCAGTCTGAGTATTATTATTATTATTATTATTATTATTAAACTTTATTTGTACCCCGCTAGCATCTCCCGAAGGACTCGATGCGGCTTACAAAGGCCAAGGCCTCAACACACAATATAACAATACAAAACAAAAAGCAAATTAAAAACAATTAAAACAGTATAAACAACAAGCAATAACAATACGCTAAAACACAATAGAACTGGGCCGGGCCAGAGTAATGGGTACAAGATGAAAAGTGCTGATGTGACAGGTGATATATAATGTATTACTCCATGCTAATTTACCCCAGAAGTAGTATTAATGCCAGGATGGGAACAATGCTGGGACCTTCAATTGAAATACATCTTGAATGTCACACCTTCCTTTCTTTTTGATTTATACTTTGTTGCATTCTTACAAGCAGGTCAGTTTGTTGCAATATGTACATCTTTTTATCTGAAGATCAGATGTCTTTAAAATATTCTCCTACAGAGTTTTATGACCAAACTCACCATTGACATTTGTGAGTATAGATGGATGAGAACTGTCAAATCTTATCTTTGTTTCTTTTAACCATTTTTGTTCCTTTTTGCTTCCTCTTGTGTTTTAACATACACACAAAAAGTAGCAAATAAAATATAAAATAGATGTGACTGTCAATATCTAAGAATTTCTGAGTGGTCTAGAAAATGGTCTGGTCTTCAGAAAATGAGTAGTCTTCAGCTGAAAATGAAATCCCTATATTTGGTAGATAAATTATGATTGGTAGATAATGATAAATGCTCACATTTGGAAAATGATCAGATTGTTTCTTCATCTCTTCAGGGAAGAATTTGGGGGAGGCTCAACTGTATAGCTTAATTTAAAACAAATAAACTTATCTTTTTAAAAAGTCCAGCACTGAAGTCCACACACAGTTTTAATAGTCCTTTAAAACTCTGGACATGTCTAACTCTATTTGGTTTAGAGTTGTTTCAGAGTAAAACAACTGTGGCCTAGACACTGAGAAATGGGAAAACCTGGGTCTTGAGTGCTCTAACTGCAGGTCAGCTGTGACCAGCAGTGCTGAAGAATTCGAATTGGAGGGCGAAAGGGAGAAACGTACCAAGAGGAAGGCGCATCAAGCCAACCCTGACTGGGACTGCCTTCCTGATTTTTTACAATTTTAAGTTTTTACCATAACATTTTTTAAAATACAGTAGAGTCTCGCTTATCCAACCTTCGCTCATCTAACGTTCTGTATTATCCAACGCAGTCTGCCTCCTGCCCGGATCCCCAGCTAGTTCTCTAGGCAGCAACGCGCAGCAGGCCAACAGCCCAACAAGAACAGAAGTGCAGCCACGTTCCCAAACAAGTGGCAGACTTGTTGTAAAACATGATGTTTTGGTGCTTAATTTGTAAAATGAAAATGTAATTTGATGTTTAATAGGCCTTTCCTTAATCCCTCATTATTATCCAACATTTTTACTTATCCAATGTTCTGCCAGCCCGTTTATGTCGGATAAGCGAGACTCTACTGAAAGACGAACCGCAAAAGAGGGTTCTGGGAGTTGTAGTCGCCGATTGTGTCAATTCTCAGCCAATTAGAGCATAGACACAACCAGGCTTTTTATTGGCTGAGAAACAGAAAGAAATGAACCCTTAAATTCCCATCATGATTCGAGAGAGACTTTTCAATGCCTGCTCCATGCAAGTGCTGCTGGGAAAGTGAGTTCCCACCATAGACTTCTCTGGAGGAAGCGCCTAGGAAATTTACCAAAAATACATGGATGGATGCTGCCGCCGCCGGTGGAAGAAGAAACAGATTCTGCAATAATCCCATCTTCTCAAGGAGCCCCGCAGCAGACCCTGCCTTAGGTATATTGCAGACTTAACTCCATCCTCTCTAGTAACCAATAAAATCCGGCTCCCTTAATCCATTTTGGTCAGCTTTTCAGTTCCCTCCTCCCTGTTCTATTTTTGGAAATTATATGAAACGGACCACCAAATATTACAAATCATTTTCATTGAAACTGATTCAGGCCCAAGCCTATTAAATGGTCAGTGAGGATGACTGCCTTCTTGAGCAGGCACTTTCCTAATGCTTCTGAGATGCATTTTCTCTATCCTACAACTGTCACAAGCCAGTAGCCATGAGTATGTTCACCTACTGAAGAAAGAAGCCATGGCTCAGGTAAGTGTATGCTTTCACAGGCCTATTCCTTCTGGCTGAGATGTAACAAGTACCATGAAATGCTTGTTGAAAATGCAGTACAAGGGATTGTCTCCAGGTTTGGTTGGAGCCAAGGAAAGAAGACAGATGCTTATTTATACAATTACCTTCAGGCTACATGTATAAGTTGTATATGAAAAATAAATGCATGTCATGTTTAGACGTAGGTCCCATCTCCATGATATCTTATTATGTACATGCAGTATATGCAAATGCAGAAATTTCAACATCTGAAAAAATCCAAAACACTTCTGCTCCAAAGCTCCTCAAGGGAAAAAAATCAGATAGTTTTTCTGCCCGCTTCTTTTCAGATAATTGATTTGAAGGAGGCACATTCTCTAGCTCCTTGGTTCCAGATGAGTAATGTCTCATTGATTGCTAAGGGCCAGAATTGTGTACTGCTGTGCAAACCAAGCTTCTTGAGCCAAATTTGGTAGGAAATAGAAGGCCAGGGTAAGGTCTGAGTACAAGGCATAATTAATCAAATCAGAATGCAACCATTATACATATTGTGGGGGAGTGTAGGGGAGAATAGAAGAAATGGTCTGTTTCAAGTAAATTCAATCAGGATCTCCAAAGACGTAAGCAGCATAATTTTGTCAGATCTGATTTCCTGTGTTTTATACTTAATGGATTTGTAGTGACAAGGATTAACCATAACCATTCCAAATAACATGGTCAAAGCCTACCATTTATTGTAGAAATTGCTTCCTCCCTGCAGCTTCAATTAAGTGAACCTCCTTTCTGTGTATTTATTCAAGGGCTGTGATTGTGTTGTAATGTACGGTAATTACTGCTTAGAAGAATGTACTGTTTTACTCAAACCCTATGGTTAAAAATTCACAATCTATCTAAAAGTGGATCGACAGTGGGAAAGAGAGAAGCAAAAGCAACACATTTTTCTGTGTATACACATCTTTCACATTTTTATCAACTAAAACTGATTGTGAATTTGACATCTAAGTGAATCAAACAAAAATACTCTTTATCACTGCTAACTAGCTACATGTTAAGCCTCAGTATATGTTAAAGCACTATTTTATCATGCATGTCTTTTTCTTTCCTTTATTTTTTATTTCTTTTTATTTTTGTTGACATGGATTCCCATACTACAGATTTAAAATAAGAAGAACCTTGCTTGACAGTAAAGCCACATGTTAATTTAGTCTAAAAGGCTATTTTCAATGGTAGTAATTTACGGGACCTCCCTCAATGGAACATGAGGACATGCAACTTGTATTCAGAGGCATATTGCTTATTTAAAAATATATTTTATTAGATTTACAACAAATTAAAAATATGAAACTAAACATAGACAGTGAAAGAAAAAAAAACAAAACACACAATTTTAGTATAAAAATAACCTCATAATATTCTTACACCATTACTGCCAAATAAAACTAACAAATAAAGTCGATCACCCCTTTAAAAATAAAAAAGGGGGGGGGGATAGAGAAAAACACTAAAAACACAACTGACTTTTCCCTTCTTTAACAAAGTCAACTATAAAACTATTGTACTTGCTGTTCTACTTAATTGCATTTCAATTTCCGCTAAATATAGACAAATAAAATGTACATAAGTAGAATCAATATAAACTATTTAACCTGTTTGACTAAAGTTCAAATTCTTGTACATTTTTCTTCAGTTCATCATCTCACTATCCCACCCAGATTTTTCCTTTTTAATTTAATTTGTCTAATCTCATATGGTCCATTACTGTAGTTCAGCCATTTATTTCTGTATAATATGAGAAATAAATTATAAATTATTTCTCGTATGTTGTCTTTCTCCCTTCATTCTCAATATTCTTGTTTCACCAATCCACCTCCTACATAAAAATATATTTTTTATTTTTTATTCTGCCAGAATTATGTTAATCCCAGTTCATTCTCAATATTCATCTTGCACACCAAGTCATCACTTAAATACGAAATTGTCTCTTTAAGTTTAATATATTTCTCTCATCTAAATGGACTCATGTATTTAGTTTAGGCATTGTCTTTCTGTTTGATCAAAGCCTGTGATGTCTAGATTCAGCTACCTGCCAAAGGAGTGGGCTGCGGTCTGGTGCCCAGTACACCCTGCTACTTTGCGTACCAGATCCACATGCAAGCCAGGTTTGAAGGCAACAGGAACAGAGATTTATTACTTTCAGGCCTGAAAGGGATGTCTGATACAGAGTCTGTGCTCAAAATGATTGAACATAAAGCATGCAGTACAGTACAATACATTTTATTCTCTTTGACAGCACTCTCCCCTGGTTGGTCAAAAGCCAGTCTAGCCAGGACCCAGGCCTTTGTTGGCTGTGGAATCATCCTGACATCAGTGGTGGTTGGAGTTTCCTCCATGGCAGGAAAAATGAACAGCTATCATTTCTTGTATTGTCGAAGGCTTTCATGGCCGGGATCACAGGGTTGTTGTATGTTTTCCGGGCTGTATGGCCATGTTCCTGAAAACATACAACAACCCTGACATTTCTTGGTTTGAAGCCAGAGTCGTTTGGAAGGTCTGTCCTGGAAAAAAGACTGAGCATGTGAAAGGTTTTCAGTCAATATATAAAACAGTTCATCGTGAAATTATTTATCAAGTCCAGTTTGCACAAAAGGTGAGTCTCAGAGAACACAATGGGCCGTTATGTAAATATGAACAGTTCAATGTAAAGGATACAAATTTAATCTATACACTGCTGATGTCTGACAGCAGCTTGTCTCCAGACTCCCTTGGGAAATGGGAAACTTTACTTGATGGAATTAACTTCCCAGGCTGGCACTGTCTCCTTCTGATGGGCCCACCTCACAGTAGGTGAGGAGCTGGAAATGCACAAGCATGTTATATTATTTAAGCATGTCATATTATTTAAGCTTTCCCCAAGAAACAAGCTCTAGACTGCATAAACACAGATATGATACTTCGCTCCAGCACATCTTTGTTATCTTTATTACATAATATATATGTGGAGGTCACAAAGGGTTATGAACATGTGAGCTTTTTAAAAATAATTTTTTAAAGAGAATCATCTGCACAGCAAAATCACTTTCTTCAACGTTGGTACTTTTTATTGTGTCAGATTGCTACGTAACTGTATTATATGGTCATTGCAGATGGGACCTAATATAGTGGACCTTGAGCCATCTCCAGTATGGATTAACGGATCACTAAGACAAATATTGGCTCGTGGATAATCCTCGAGCCCTCTATACCTAGAGGAAGTTTTTTTGCCAACTGTTCTTTGTGGTTTGCTTTCTCTATTACACTGAGCTGAAGTGGAAGAGAACTTAACTCCTTAGCCATACCCTTGATGTCCCTAGAGGCATAATGTTTCTACTTGGCTAAAACAAGACTCATTCTCCATTAAAAAATAAAAGAAATAAAATGGCCATCTAACACAACAACCATTACTACAAATTTAATGTTTCATGTCTGTAGAACTTCTCGTTTTGGAAGGCAAAGTGTCAGATATCATGAGGATATTCCTAGGGCTGTGAAGAAAACAAAGACTTTTATTCCAGATATCACAAATTATATTAATAATCTCTTCTTGTGTCTCCCTTGAGAAGACCAATGTTCTCTTGGCAAAATGGATTGTGGAACCTTACTAACTGAAAGCAGCTTATTCTGCTACAATTTTCTAGAATTAAAATTACAATTCACTGTTTCAAATAATGTGTTTGAAAGAATAGAGGGCTTTGTGTACAGTGGTTCTCATAACACTATGATGTTTCTGGTGTGATTTAGTCTAACAGGTATTTATCATTTATCTGCAAGCTTTCATTTATTTTTTCCAAGAAAATCATGTACACTGTAATAACTCATCTTACACAGAAACTCTATTTGATACAAGGATCTCTCTTTACTTTTTTTAAAAAGTTAGATTTTGAACATTTAAATAGATACGGTTATCCTAAAAGAAAACTGCAAAATGTAATGTAGAAAGGTGCTGAATGTTAGACAAATCTAACTCTCCAATCTAGCTTGTTAAACCAGGTTAAGACTGTAGTACCCCACCAGTAGTCAAATTAGGACGTATCGGGTATTTGTGCCAAATTTTGTCTAGTGAATGAAAATACATTCTGCATATCAGATATTTACATTACGATTCATAACAGTAGCAAAATTACAGTTATGAAATAGCAATGAAAATAATTTTATGGTTGGAGGTCACTACAACCTGAACTGTATTAAGTGATCACAGCATCAGGAAGGTTGAGAACCACTGCTATGAGAGATATAAACTGTAATTACAAAATGTATGGAGACACAACAAATCTCATGAAAACCTTTCATTTATATTTTTTAAAATACAGGTATATGATGTATTGCTTATTACCCACAGATTCAGAGGTTTCCCGCGACACACTTACACACTGCATCTGACACACTTAACATGTCACGACACACAGTTTGGAAAGCTCTGCTCTAAGTGATGGAGAATTTCTTTCTGGGAGCATACAAACATCAGTGGATTTGGGATTGAGTATACTGTTCTTATAAATCTGTCTGAGAAAATTCCCATTTAGGATCTCCAAAAAGTCATGGGAGTCAATGTTTAATTTGCTTCTTTAGAATTTAACTTGATTACTGTTTTTCGAGCCTGGGACTGGATTAAGCAATACACATAACAACATATTATTATGGTTGAGTGAGGTATAATTACATGAGGTATACATACATATTAATTCTTACTTTTGCACTCTAAGATTAATCTACAGTTTTTGTCAAAGAATAATTGCTCAGAGTTGTTTTGTGTAAGGAGCAAGAGAGAGAAATGTCGGTCGTCATCCTCTACTTCTGTCTGCTTGGTCAAAATAGATGGGAAAAGGACTGAAAAAAGGGATCTGAGCAGCCTCAGAAATGAGAAAAAAACAACACTATCTACTTTGATACAAGATATTTAGAACTAATATGTTTTATTATGTACTTGTGTTTCATGAGATGTGGCATACACAAACAATACCATTTAAAGTACAACAGGTCTTATAAAATTTCCTACACTTTAATTGTTTCCCTAACTACTTTTCCCCATCTGTTTTTCTCTTTATGGAGCTCTCTATCAATCTCAAAATGCTGCTGGAAAGAGGCACTTTTGAGAAAGAATACATGTTGAGATCACTTTCTATGCACCCCAACATTATAAAGACTCGATGGCACCTAGATTTTGTCATATGGACCTGCTGGCAGTATATATTTACGCCCTCCGCCCCCCAAAAAACGCAGAATGCTTTTCTCTGAATGTGTTAAACTTTTTAAAATTTTGCTATGCTATAGAACAAGTATAAAATGTAAACCCTATATTATATTTTAGCATTGCTGTTGAAGTAGAAAAATTTTACATTTGGGTCAATAATTGTTTCACAAGAAATGTACAAGAAATGGACTGAATATAAAATGCTTTAAATTGTAAAATACAAAACAAATCAGTAACAAGTTGCTTTCAAATTACTGTATTAAGTATTTATCTTTTCCTTCCTCCCCACTGTCTTGCTAGTTATAGGCAAAACTAGCTGTGTCCGGCCACACATTGCTATGGCGTAGTTTGATGGTATGGAAAATAAAGTACTGGGGAAGTGGTGGTATTTAGTATATGTTATATGCTTGTATATATGTACAAAATGCATCAGGTTGTGTGTGAACTACAACTCACATCATGCCTGGTTAATCCCAAAAAAGTTAACCATGGGTGGAGGTTCCAGTTTCTCTGGTTGTGGGTGAACTACAACTCCCAGAAAGGAAGGTCAGTTCCCTCCAAACCCCCTCCCCCAATAATAAAATTTCCCCTTCTGTATTAAAATTTCAGCATGGAGCTTTGAAGAATAGCTACTCTCTTCCTATGGGAATCCTTGTTTTGTCAGCTTGAATAGCAATGAATAGCCTAGCAGCTTCAAAGTCTGGCTGGTTTATACCTAGGGAAATCCTTTGTTGGCCAAGTTAATTAGCACAGAATAGCGTTGCAGCTTCAAAGCCTGACTGGTTTCTATCTAGGGGAATCCTTAGTTGGCAAGGTAGAATAGCACTGAATAGCCTTGGAGCTTCAAAGCCTGGCTGTTTCCTACATATGGGAATCTTTGTTGAGCTGGAATAGCACCAAATAGCTTTGCCACTTTGAAGCTTGGCTACTTCCTTCCTAGGAGAATTGTTTGTTGGCCAGGTTGAATAGCAGTGAATAGCCTTGCCGCTTTGAAGCCTGGCTCTTTTCTACCATGGGCACAGGCTCAGCGGCAAGAGGAAGCAGAGCTTCAAAGCCTGGCTGTTTTCTACTACGTGCCCAGGCTCAGCGGCAGGAGGAGGCGAGGAAGAATAGTAGTAGGCGCCGCTGAGGGCCCTCCTGGCTCAGGACTCTCTTCAGCCTTCTCCTCACTGCTGGGGGGAAGATCAGGGAGGGAAGGATTGTGGCAGTGGATGGTCTGGTGCCATCTTGTAACATGTGTTTCATCGCATGGTGGGGGGGGGGGCAGGGCGAGGAGCGACAAAGTAGTTTTTTTTGCACATGTGTGGTGTTGTTATTGTATTAATTTGGTTTTTTGTGTCCTTTTATCTTTTTAATTTTTTTTTCTTTGTGTGGGTTTTCTTTGTGTTGTATTGGAGTTTTGTGACCAATTTTGGTGTGTTTTGCTACAGGGGTTTTGTTGTTTCTTCAATCCTAAAAACAGACAGAACACACACACATATATAGATGAAGTCACTGGAAATTGGGTATATTACTTACTATATATCTCTGTATAAAGTGTAAGTTGGTTAGTTGGTTGTTTTTGTTTGCACCACAAAGGATCCTACATGGTTTGATGGATCTGGACCAAACTTGATACATATACCCTTCATTATCCAACCTAAAATAATTGAGGGGATGGAACTAAAAACACCCCTTTTGGTTTCAGAGCTGAGAGAAAGAGAGTAACTAAGTGCAGGATGGAAAGGGAGGAAAAAAAGAAGGCCACAAACAGAATGCAAACCTGAGTAACAACAGGCATATATGTTAGAGCAGGCATGGGCAAAATTTGGCCCTCCAAGTGTTTTGGACTTCAACTCCCACAATTCCTAACACAATTGTGGGAGTTGAAGTCCAAAACACCTGGAGGGCCAGAGTTTGCTCATGCCTGTGCTAGAGGCATGATCATTCTGAACCACCACCAAAGTATCCTAAAGGTATCAGGTCTTTATCTAATCTTGGAAGCTAAGAAGAGTCAGCTCTGGTTAGTCCTCAAGTGGGAGACCACTAATGAAGAGGAAGGAGGTGCTGTAGACTTTATTTCAGAGGAAGGAACTGGCATAACCACTATTGAGTACTCCTTACCTAAGAAAACTTTGTGAAATTCATGAGGTCACCATAAATCAAAAGGTTATACATACACACCCATGCATACCGTATAATTCTAAAAAGTCCTTGTCATGTTTATGAATACAGCAGCACTTTTGTGTTACAATACTTGGGGTTATGAAAGACATTTCAAAATAGCTATTTCTACCTCCTTTGGCACATTACAGAAAACTAATAGGAGGCGCTAATGAAAGTGTTCTATGATTTCCATAATTTCCACTGCTCTCTCAACCTGAAGGCAGTCCAGTCCACATGACAGATTCACTTTCTAGACACTGTTGTGCAATTACATGATAGATTCCTGAGATTACAACACCTACCTAATTACATGAAAAACCCAGTTTAGTACATTCAACCTAATACCAGGAAGAATATGCTCCATGAGAAATTAAGACATTTAAAACAACAGAATATTTCATGATGTTGCAAATCCCAGCTAAAAAAAATATAAACAGAGATTGTGATCATAACTCACCACAGCCTGGACAATGACATTTCCCTCTCATAGTAAAGGTAAAGGTTTTCCTTTGACATTAAGTCTAGTTGTGTCCAACTCTGGGGGTTGGTGCATCTCCATTTCTAAGCCGCAGAAGTTGTCCATAGACACTTGCAAGGTCATGTAGCCGGCATTACTGCATGGAGCGCCGTTACCTTCCCGCTGAAGCAGTACCTATTGATCTACTCACATTTGCATGTTTTCGAGCTGCTAGGTTGGCAGAAGCTGGAGCTAACAGCAGGAGTTCACCCCGCTCCCCGGATTTGAACTGCCGACCTTTGGGTCAGGACGTTAGCAGCTCAGTGGTTTAATCTGCTGCGCCTCCGGGGTATTCATAGGGATACACAAATAGGCCTATCATTTCTGTAGTGCAGAATATAAGGGTCTCAGGCAACACGAGGCTGTCAAGGACATTTTTAGTGATAATAATAATAATAATAACTTTATTTTTATACCCTGCCCCATCTCCCCAAGTGATCTGGGGGTCCCCCATTTGTTTTTGTTTTTTGCTGGAAGTTGTAGTTTTTAACAAGGTTTTAAGCCTTCTCTGTCAAAGATTGCTGATCCCTCACTAAATTACAAATCCCGTGATTCCATAGCATTGAGCCATGGCAGTAAAAGTGATGTCAAACTGCATTATTTATACTGTATAGATGCAACAGAAGACTTTCTATACATTAACTAGTGTATATACCCAGTGTTGGCTAGGTTTGCATTTGTTTGTGGCTCTTTCTTTTCTTCCTCTCTTTCCCTCATACACCTTGTCCCTTTCTCTATTCTTCATTTCCCCCCTTTATTTTTCCTCATACACCTTCCCCCCTTTTCCATTCTTTCACTTCCCTTGTTTTTCTTTTTTCCCTTCCTTTCTCTTATCTTCCTTTCTTTCTTGCCATCTCTAATACCTTTCCCCATCATTTCTCTTCCTTTTTTCGTTCCTTCCATCCTTTTTAAAATACCTTTCCCCATCATTTCTCTTCCTTCTTTCATTCCTTCCATTCTTTTTCCTTGCTCCTCTCTTTTTCCTTTTCTCTTTCATCTCTCCTTTCTTTTCCCTCACACACTTGACACCTAGCAGCAGCCAATCTACTTCGCTCCCTGTCATTCCCAGACACATCACAGAGGGCCACTTCACTTAGCAACAGCCAATCCACTTCATTCCATTTCTTTCTCTCTACTCTCGGCCCAAAAAGAATGGCTTTTGATTTAAAACCCTCAATTCTTTTAAGTTGGACAATAAAGGGTATGTGTGCAAAATTTGGTCCAGATCACTCAAGCCTATTAAACGTCAAAGAAAAACGTCAGCAAAAACCTATTAAACATCAAATTACGTTATGATTTTACAAATTAAAGCATCATGTTTTACAACAAATCAACAGAAAAAATCAGTTCAATACATGGTAACATTATGTAGTAATTACAGTAGAGTCTCACTTATCCAAGACTCGCTTATCCAAGGTTCTGGATTATCCAATGCATTTTTGCAGTCAATGTTTTCAATATATTATGATATTTTGATGCTAAATTAGTAAATACAGTAATTACAACATAACATTACTGCATATTGAACTACTCTTTGTCAAATTTGTTGTATAATATGATGTTTTGGTGCTTAGTAAAATCATAACCTAATTTGATGTTTAATAGGCTTTTCCTCAATCCCTCCTTATTATCCAAGATATTCGCTTATCCAAGGTTCTGCCGGCCCGTTTAGCTTGGATAAGTGAGACTCTACTGTACTGTATTTACGAATTTAGCACCAAAATATTGCAATGTATTGCAAACATTGACTACAAAAATATTGACTACTAAAAGGCAAACTGTGTTGGATAATACAGAACGTTGGATATGCGAAGGTTGGATAAGCGAGACTCTACTGTACATAATGTGATGTTTAATAGGCTTTTCCTTAATCCTTCCTTATTATCCAACCTTTTTGCTTATCCAACATACTGCCAGCCCGTTTATGTTGGAAAAGTGAGATTCTACTGTATTTTCAAACTAAGTACCGCACAACTAAACAGGAAAGAACACTTTCAAACCAGGAATATATATTTTTTTCAATTTTGTTGCATAGTGTAATAAGCTGCCACATGATTATTGTTTTTCCTGTAATAGGTAAAGATAGAATGGTGCCTTCCTCCTTGTGACTCCGCCCACCACGTTTGCCCTTCGCTGGCAGGAGGCTTCAGCCGGAAGTGACATCACCCGGACGCTTTCACTTTCTGCGCTGAGGAGGACGTGCGTCCGGGAGCGGCCGTTTCCAAAATGGCGGGGGCCCGAGCCTTGGACGAGAGCGGAGGCGGCGGCGGCGGCGGCGGGGGGGCTGCAGCGGCGGCTGCTGCGATGGACTACTCGGTGCATGAGGCGTGGAACGAGGCCACCAACGTCTACTTGCTGGCCGTATTGGCCAGTTTGGCCCTCCTGGTCTACGCGCGCAGGTGGGGTTCTCCCAGTCGGAGGGCATTAATCGAAGTCTCCCTGGGTTTGGAGGGTTCTTCATAGAAGAGCTGAGCCTGTGCCTTTAAGGCGCCTCTCGACTTAAAGGCACAGACCCCATGAAATTCATAGGGATGCTAGAGATGGTTTTGCCAGCGTCTTTCTCTGAAGTAGAGCTTCCAGCGCCTAGTATTCATTGGCAGTCCTGAGCTTGGAGAAAGCCCTTCTTTTTGGACCGTCACACCCAGGTTTTTATTGCATGGCTAGTGTATATCATTACAGGAATAGTATGGAAGATCTGGCCCTTTGTATGTTTTGGATAACATCACACACAAATTCTTTACCACTGACCATACTGGTTGAGTCTTTTTGCATCCGAAGGCCAAAACTGTCGGAGGATCAAAGATTTATCAGCCTTGCTTTACAGACGAAAAGGCGGGTCACTACTTTGAGGAGCTTGCTGTCCACTTTCATAGAAATAAAAGCTTCCTTGTATTCTTTTGTAGCTCAGGTTTTACAGTTATTTAACTCCAAGACACTTGGCATTGTCAGAATGACTATTCTGGAGTTCATTAGGCTGCTCTTGCATAGTTCACTGCCTTGCTGCTTTGGTTCTGGGAGTGACAGTCCAAAAGACCCTATTTCCTATTCAGCCAGGGGCATTTGGTAAAAAGGAACCATGGACAGATCTTGTCTGTCTGTGCCTTCAGGTCACCCATCAATTTATGGTGACCCCATCAATTTTATTGGGTTTTCTTAGGCCCCTTCTGCATTCTCCTTATATCCCAGGATCTGATCCCAGATTAACTCCTTATCCCAGATTATATGGCAGTGGAGACTTATATACAGTAATTCAGTTCAAAGCAAATAACTTGGGATCCCATCCTGTGATATAAGGACTGTGTAGAAGGGGCCACAGGGTATACTGAAAAGTGGGTTTGCCAGGCCCTTCCTCTAAAACATAGCCTGCAGCACTGGGTATTTGTTTGCAGTCTCATCAGAGGACTAACCGGGGCTTGCCTATTTAGCTTTCAAGCGGAAATGGGATTTGGTGGCTTTAGGGTATTATCTCCCACACCTCCCAATATTGAACCCGAATGAGCTGATTAGAGACAGCACTGTTAACCCGCCTTGAGAACTTGGATTTGTGGCTGAAGTGAGATTTAAGCAATACTTTTCCTGATTCCAAATTATACTCAGTAGGTAATATTTCTGAAAAAGGGACTGGTAACATCATCCTTATTGAAATAATTCCATGAAATTCATCAAATCGCCATAAGTTGATAGGGGACAAAACAGATACAGTAGAGTCTCACTTATCCAAGCTAAATGGGCCGGCAGAAGCTTGGATAAGCGAATATCTTGGATAATAAGGAGGGATTAAGGAAAAGCCTATTAAACATCAAATTAGGTTATGATTTTATAAATTAAGCACCAAAACATCATGTTAGACAACAAATTTGGCAGAAAAAGTAGTTCAATACGCAGTAATGCTATGTAGTAATTACTGTATTTATGAATTTAGCACCAAAATATCATGATATATTGAAAACATTGACTACAAAAATGGCTTGGATTATCCAGAGGCTTGGATAAGCGAGGCTTGGATAAGTGAGACTCTACTGTACATTTGTCACTTGTTCCTGTTCTTACATATGTGAGGTGGAGATGTGTCAAAGTGTCATTTTTTAAATATTTCAGTTCCTGGTTGTACGTGGCAGGGCTGTGGCGGATAGGTTTATATTGCATGGCTAGTGTAAATTTAAGGAACGATAAGGAAGCTTTGGCCCTCTGTATGTTTTGAAGGACATCACACACAAATCCTTTACCACTGACCATACTGGTGGAGTCTTTTCATTTGAAGGCCAAAACCTCTGGAAGATCAAAGCTTTATCAGTCTTGCTTTACTTTGAGGAGCTTGCTGCCATTGTTCATAGCAGCAAAAACTTCCTTGTATGCTTTTGTAACTCAGGTTTTACAGTTATTTAACTCCAAGAGACTTGGTGGCATTGTCAAAATGATTTTTTTCTGGAGTTCATTGGGCTCCTCTAGCATAGTTCAATGTTTTGCTGCTTTTATTAGCAATATCATATGAAGTATTACTTATTGTTTCCTTTCTATTTTTTCATAGTGTTAAGTTATTAATAATGTTGTTGGTTCTTAAGGTATATGCTATAAAGAAAAACAAACCATCAGTGAGGCTATTCTATCATCTCGCTACAGTCTACATAGTAGCAAATGGATCTTACATCTGAATTAGGTCAGGTGGTGCTATTCTTTATTTGAGAAAAGACTACATCTTAGGCATCTATACCGCTAGATTGTTTGGATGTAGGGAGAATGTAATAACTGCCACTTGCTGATCTTTAAAGTTTTTCATTTATCGCAAACATCCACCTGGAGATAATATACAGTTATGTTGAAAGACAGTAACATTTAATACTTAGTGGCTCCCTATCCGTATGACACTTTTCTCTGTTTTGCATTTCCTCACACATTCACAGGATGGTAGAATTCATGACCAAATGCTTGGAACCAGCTGCAGGTTGGGTTCATAAACTGAAGCTCAATCTAGATAAAAGGAATATGTCCATTCATTTCAGTGGTACAATTCTTTCTACAGTTGTATCCAAGGTGGGATATAATCAAGGAGTGCAGGTTCTATTGTGACCTTTAGCTAATATACACCAAGGAAACAGCTTTGCTGGCTTTGAGTAATTGAGTCTTGCCCTTCGAAAATGAAAACTAGAAATATCAGGCTGGCCAGATGTAGTGGCTAGTGTAAGGTAGGTTCATTTCAGCATGTCTGCTGTCCTGATATCCACTCCTGAATCCAGTTGGAGTTTTTCATTTGAATCTTTGAGAACATCTACATCTAAGACTCTGTTTTTACAGCTTTGTTTGAAGTGTCAGCGGAAGCCTTTATTGGGCAAATAAAATTTTTAAAATGCATTTTGAAAGAACAACTACAAAGGAAAAAGGGATTAATGAAGAAGGGATGGTGAAGTATATAGGATATGAATATGGGCTTGGTATACAGTGGTGTAAGATTACTATGTTTTCAGAGATATATTTTTCTTGAAGTTGGTACCCTAAAAATAAATGTTAGTTAATGTATAACTAAACTTGTAAGACCTTTTTAGCATTGAATGATAGCTAGCAAATACTTACTTTTCTAATGTTGTATTACTAGTTTTTTTTGCAATAGTGAACACATGAAGGAGCCAATCGCATTGACTCTTGATTAGATTCCACATCCACACCATAGGGATGTAGTTTTTTTTTAAAAAAGCCACATCTACAAGTGCCAAAGATCTTTAATATGCAATTATTATGTTGTAATATATCCAACCAAAAGGTTGTAATATATTCAACTATTGTTTTATTTATTTTTATCCCAACTTTCTCCTGACATAGGGATTCAAGATGGCTACCAGCAAACATGATAGAATACAGGGGTTGTACTACTGTGTATGTTTGCTGTTCATGTTGAAGGCTTAGATTGATAATCCATGCATAACTTCCCTATAATCGCATTCCTACTATATAGCATGATACCAGATTACTAAACAAATTGAGCTCTGGTCATTCAAAGAACACACAAAGAAGAACTGTGAATACTGGCCTTGCCAGCTAATACTGGTATTACTCCCAAATTTTTACAAGATAGATATAAGGTGTGATACCGAATCGACACGTTTAACTGGAAGTGTTTAGGTTTTTTCATGCCGCCAAATGATTCCAGTCACATGAAGGAACTGAAGTGAATTTGGCTAAATGTATTTAGGTTCTGACTGAGGATCTTCTGTTCAATGCATGAATATTTGAGGACAAGGTGACAAGGACTATGGTGTTTTAGAGGCACTTGGTGTTGGAGATGGGTGTTATAGTTTGCTGCCTAAAAGTACTGGAACTAATTGTCATGCTGTGGCCCAGTATATGCCACAGCATAATTAGTTCCACTACTTTTGTGTAGTTCTTTTGTGGAGAGGGAAAAGCGGGGTATAAATAAACATAAACAACAACAACAATAATTTGAGCTTCCCATTTATGGGTGACTCCATTTACAAGTCACAAGGAGAATGTTAATGTTACTTGCTGTTTTATACTATTTATCTCTTCATTCAAATTTCAGAAATAAAAGGAAGATCATGAGGATTTTTACACTACCTCCAGCTGTTGAAATGTCAACTGAACCAAACTTTTATGACAGTGTGAAAAAAGTTCGTCTACGCCAGCAGTTAGAGATGTATTCTATCGGTAGGTATACATTTGCTGTTTTGGTGTCAAGAGTTTTTATTACAATTTCGTAATAAAATGGTATGGGTTATGTGCATGACCAGTTCCAGGGTCACACACAGATTTACTGTGCTGGTGAATCTTGACGCATAGTTTATCTTCATACAAAGCAGGCTGCAAAACTGCTCCAAAATTTGTGCTTGTTGCATAGACTTATAAAAGTACTTTTAGTGTACCCTTTTCTTCGTCTGATTTTAGTTCATGATGCTTGAAATAGTGCTTTTTATTATAGTGAACTAGGAATGGTATTCTAGTCATCCTAGGTCAGGGCTGGAAGCTATATAAGTTAAGATCATGCAGCAAATTGTTGTAATGTATCATGCTTCTGTTCAGGATTTCAGAACACTCTCTTCCACCACCTCTTCTTCTATTCTCTCAACTTTCTAGTCTTTTCTCACAACAGGTACTTCATGTTCTTCTGTCACTGGGAATGTTTAGCTCTCATTGAATTGGACCTGGGATTCCTCCCCATAACATTTATTTTTCATAAAACTTTTTTTTGGTGTTTCTATATGCCTGTTGATGTCACTCTTGTTATATGGGAGGTGCCATCTTGGCTGTGTGGGCTGATGCTTTAGAGAATAAGCTTGCTATTACCCGTAGTATAAACAATATTTAAAAAGTATAACCCACAGGAGTACTTTGGGTGCAGATTCTTAGTTTAATATGACTAACACTGTAAATGTAAACGAAGAGCTAGAAATTCACAGTAAAATAAATAAATAAAAGAGGTCCTGAGTGCAACTCTGTGTTACGCTTCTGGTCAAATTGACAACTTTTATTCTGGGTAAACCTGTGATAGTTTACAGATTTAAGATTGAAATATTATGATATTCCTCCAGATATGACACATGGTATTCCCCTTGTTTTATCATAATATGTCTACATGTATTTATTCTTCTAGCAAGAAAATACGACCACCAGCAACAACCACAGAAACAGACTGATAGTGTACAACTTTTGGTGGAATGAGTTCTTGAATCTCTGAAGCTGAGAGACAGTGCTGAAGATGACAGAGCATTTGGGATGTAGTCACTTTCAGTGCAACATTATAGGTATATAGTCTTTTCAGTTGCATATCATGTCTCTTAATGATCAGCGCTGTGTAAATGTACAATGAATATTGTTTGGAAACAGAAAATTTGGTGTGGATAATACATACAGGTGCTGTCTTCCAGTTTGTATAGCAAATGATTTTCAATAAAAGTCATAGCTCATGGAAGCAGGCCAGTGTTCTATTGAGATACTGCAGCTGTTCTTACTGGTGGATTCATTATGGATTTAAGAAGTATATGGTATCTGATTTGTTATAATGTCATCAAACTCCTTGGTGCTTTCAATGGAAGAACATCTCACACTGAGATGTTTAAGTATGTTTTGTTCTCAAAATAGAATATAGATGAAGATGTCAACATATTGGAAAGTGCACTTCTTGTTTTGACTAATGAAACATTAGCATATAGACAAAACACTGAGCTGTGAATAACATGCTTGTTTGATATAGCCCATTCTCTTAGTCAGATGAACCTCAATGCTTACATACTGTTCAGGTCCCCATTTTAAATTTGTCCACTGAAATCTTTCTATAGTATATTCTAAATTGTGTATTTTATTATTTTTTTCAAACCAGAATACTTTCAGTTAAGATTACATGGGGCCTCTGTACTCCTTGGATTTATGTATCTAGATTATGCTAACTAAAAAAATGTTTTAAATGGCTTGGCATAGCCCCATTTATGAAGTCTGTAATTTTATGGCAAGGACAATTGCTCTTAGCTTCTAAATGGCACTTTAATAGGCGAAATGTTACAAAGAAGAAGATATTGTGGTAATATAGGGCAATATTTCTACTCTTAATGTTTACAGCTAAAACTGATTAAAAGCAGGTAGTTACAGTCTTAAGTAGTTTACTAATATTTTAGACATAAATTACATTGAGAATATATAGTGAGTAGGCAAGAAAAATATATGTATACAGATGCTCATAAATATTTGAAGAAACATGAAAAAGTTTGATTTGGACTTGAATTTTCCTGAAATATTTGAAATTCTATGTTATATCCCCAAGCAGCTAGTA
Source organism: Anolis carolinensis (assembly GCF_035594765.1). Classification (NCBI taxonomy): domain Eukaryota; kingdom Metazoa; phylum Chordata; class Lepidosauria; order Squamata; family Anolidae; genus Anolis; species Anolis carolinensis. The sequence goes on from NC_085846.1 coordinate 43,546,841, forward strand.
TGTATCAAAATGATAGAATAAAGATAAATTCTGTCTACTCTTAAACATGAAGTTCCGATATTTTCACATTTTTGCCCTGATTTTCCTGATTTGCTGTCTTGTGGGGAAGGTAGATGTTCAAATACATGGGCACAGCAAGAATTGTTTATTTTCAACGGTTTTTATGATGTTTGGGTATAGTTTTGAGGTCACAGTTCTAACAGAGGAACTGTCTTTCAAGTAGACATTGGCAGAAATACAGTAGCTTGGTCTTTAGAGATTTTTATTTAAATTTACCATATAATGAGTACCTTAGGGATTATATTCTATATTTGTAGTATAGGACAGAGCATTTAGTTTTGACGAAGAGTTTGCCACTTGTAGTCATATTGAGGGAAGCCTTTCACTGTAGAGGACTACTGCTTGCATTCTCCTGGGACAGTTTTTTTTAAAAATAAAAGATACAACAGTTAATCCCATATTTGGTGCAGCATATCTGGGTGTAGCAACATTTCTGTACAATTTGATCGCAACAATCTCTGTGATCATATAATAGCTACAGAAGAGCAGAGAAGTGATGCAGAGGAATTCATTATGATGTGTGTGTCTGAAGAACAGCTTTACATCTTTTATGAATTTAGGATTTTGTTTTTTTCTAAAAGCACGACGTCATGTTTTTTTGAATTGCCAATACTACTACAAATAGCTAGGTTTTTGGTTCTCAGTGTGTTACTTATAAAATGCTTCCACAATCCTTGTGTATGAAATATTTGTTTTGTTTTCAACCTTAGTAAAAATTATATAAAGCTGGATCTGTTTGAAATGTCTTTTTTCCGGCACTGTAGTGTTGTCGATTTTTTAAAAAATTCTTTATAATACTCACTTTAATATTCTAGATAATACACTAAAATGATATAATGGGTAGCAATAAATTTCTGTATTTCATTTTAAAGAATGGATCAGCACTCTTTTGAGTGAAATAGTGGTGATGGCCAACTCTTTTGTTTTGAAAAATCTAAGATGCTATGGCCACTGAATAGTGCAATAATTGTGGCAATGTAAGGTAGATTGTTTGAGAGGAAATACATATAAGATGCATGTGGGACAGGCGTTGTTTGTTAAAAAAGTAATATCCAGCAGAAAAGGAGGCTAAACAACAAGGGAAGCAATGATAGCACTCTTACTGATTAATACAGGGTGCTCATTGAATAGAGCATTGAGATATGAAGTTATTGATGGAGATACTAGAATAGTAGAACAAAGGTTTAAGTGCTTGTCTCCTGACACCTATGTCACAGGCAAAGAAGAAGTAGTAGACAGGGATGGAACACGTATTAGACTGAGAGATTTTTAGACACTGAGCTACAGCTGTGGAGAACTATTGATTATTTACATTTGGAATCCTAATTTTAAATGCAAGATTTACATATATTTACAGATGAAAGAATAGCATTTTTGCTCCTACTTTTAGGAGGGAGGAGGAATACAACTATGCAGAAGTCCTTGATTGCACTATTACATAGGCGATCCCTCATAGTATGAGGATGATGGTCCTCCATTTCTGTTATCTTGGGGATGGATCCGTAGATAGCTGAAGAGACCTATTCTTGATCTGCATGTTCTCCCACAGTGAGGACATCAGTTTCCAGGTGGAAAGCAGTCTCGGTCAGGGTTGGCTTGACGGGCCTTCCTCTTGGCATGTTTCTCCCTTAAGCCCTCCATTCGTGCCCCTTCGAACTCCGCAGCACTGCTGGTCACAGCTGACCTCCAATTAGAGCGCTCAAGGGCCAGGGCTTCCCAGTTATCAGTGTCTATGCCACAGTTTTTAAGATTGGCTTTAAGCCCATCTTTAAATCTTTTTTCCTGCCCACCAACATTACGTTCCCCGTTCTTGAGTTCGGAGTAGAGTAGCTGCTTTGGGAGACGATCGGGCATTCGGACAATGTGGCCAGTCCAGCGGAGTTGATGGCGTAGGAGCATTGCTTCAGTGCTGGTGGTCTTTGCTTCCTCAAGCATGCTGACATTTGTCCGCCTGTCTTCCCAAGAGATTTTCAGGATTTTTCTGAGGCAACGCTGATGGAAACGCTCCAGGAGTTGGGTGTGATGTCTGTAGACCGTCCACGTTTCACAGGCGTAGAGCAGGGTTGGGAGGACAATGGCTTTATAAACAAGCACCTTGGTATCTCTACGGATGTCCCGATCATCAAACACTCTGCTTCATTCTGAAAAATGCTGCGCTCGTAGAGCTCAGGCGGTGTTGTATTTCAGTGTCAATGTTGACTTTTGTGGAGAGGTGGCTGCCAAGGTAGCGGAAATGGTCAATGTTTTCTAATGTTACACCATTAAGCTGTGTTCCTGACATTGCAGAGGGATTAGCTGGTGCCTGTTGGAAGAGCACTTTGGTTTTCTTGATGTTCAGTGAGAGGCCGAGCTTCTCGTATGCTTCTGCGAAGGTGTTTAGAGTGGCTTGTAGGTCTTCTTCTGAGTGCGCACAGACTACATTGTCATCGGCATATTGGAGTTCTATAACAGATGTTGTGGTGACCTTGGTTTTGGCTCTCAGTCTGCTGAGGTTAAATAGCTTGCCATCTGTCCGATAGATGATTTCCACACCGGTGGGAAGCTTCCCATCAACAAGGTGAAGTATCATAGCGACAAAGATGGAAAATAAGGTAGGGGCAATAACACTCCCTGCTTGACACCTGATTCCACCTTAAATGGGTTACTTTGGGAGCCGTTGCTGTCCAAGACTGTTGCCATCATGTCATCATGGAGGAGCCGCAGGATGTTCACAAATTTGTCAGGGCACCCGATTTTTTGGAGGATGGTCCAGAGAGCGCTGCGATTCACTGTGTCGAATGCCTTTGCAAGGCCAATGAATGCCATGTACAGAGGTTGATTTTGTTCCCTGCATTTTTCTTGGAGCTGTTGTGCAGTGAAGATCATGTCCACTGTTCCTCTGGAGGGGCGGAAGCCACTCTGGGATTCTGGGAGGGTGTTGTGCTACTAGTCATATGTCAGAAAACAGAAAAATGGTTCCCACAGCTCACTATGCCAAAACCTGTGGATTTTCTCAGGGTGATTGTTTTCCTGCTCCCTCTTAGCTTTTATGGGCACTTCTGTCCTTCATGTTATGGAGATTTAGAATTCGGGGAAGATAACAGTTATTCTGTACAAGCAGTTTGTGTGTGATAGTTTGGAGAAAGGACTGGAAGTCTGAAGAATATGTATAGGAAAGTTTGGCAAAAGTAGCTGTATCTGATGATGCTGTTGAAGGGGAGGGAAGCATTTTGAAGGAAGGGGAAATGCAGGGAACTGTTGATAATCAAGGCTGAAAGGTGGTTATGTCTCAGTGAAGTATAGTCAATTCATACCAAGTAGCAAGATTTTGCATTTGACCCTACTTGTTTTCTTGATATTGTGCCCTTGCGGGAACCATTTTTGAGGCAAACGGCTAATCCAAAGGAAATTGAGTTTGGGCGCATGTTCAGCCACTTCAATTGTATTTTTTTTTAATTCAGTCGCTGCCTTCATCACAATGGTAGATAACAGTTCAGCTTGTTATCAAAAGGTGCCAATTCCATCTGTACAAATTGTACAGGAATTTAAAAAATGGGCAGAGGATATGCATTCCTTTGCTATAAAATGCATTTCCTCAAGCCTTGAAACCCACATGATTTGATATATTTTGATAGTTTGGATCTGTATATAATATTATACTCCTTGACAGTAATATGCTGCCATTTTTTTGTTTTGGAGCCAGGAGGGGGATTTGGTACTTTATGGAAACAACTCCAAAATTGTGTATGCAATAGATGGCATTGTTCTGTGCTATGAAATGTTCCGAAAGAACTTCATGCCTGCTTTGTTTGGGCATGGGCACCAGAGCTGCTATATGTACCGTGAGGTTTTCTAAAGGGGTTTGAATCATCATTGGATATGAAATAATCTTGGCCATGTAAATTGAACCTCCAGGGAGATATTTCCCATCTTCCTCTGGCTTGAAGGAAGGACAAAGAAATGTCTCTCTTTGTAGTAAGTTAATATTATATTGTGTCAAGTGGGACAGGAATAGTGTGTTTTGGTAGTTTTAGTCCTAAGGTCATTTTTTTAAAAACACTCGTTAAAGTTTAGGGGTGTGCTTGACTTCAAACTCAGAAATCCCACACTCTAAATGTCCTAATGTTGTAGCAAAAATAAGACCCCTTCTACATTGCAGTATAACCCAAATTATCAAAGCAGAAAATCTACATTATCTGTTTTGAACTGGAGCATATGAGTCTACACTGCCATATAATCCAGTTCAAAGCAGATTATCTGGATTTTGTATGGCATTGTAGAAGGGGCCAGAATAGAAACCCAAAAGCTTTGGGGTGACTAAGGCCCATCTGCACTGTAAAATAAAATCCAGATTATCTGCTTTAATTATCTGATTATCCTCAGAGGGCATGGTCCTTAAACTGGGCATGTTTAGCCTGCAGAAGACAAGGTTGAGAGGAGACATGATAGCCATGTATAAATATGTGAAATGATGTCATAAGGAAGACATATAATATTAATAATGTTGCAATATAGTATATATTTTATGTACTACAACTTATGATATAGTAGTAAAGGTAAAGGTTTTCTCCCCGACATTAAGTCTTGTTGTGACCAACTATGGAGGTTGGTGTTCATCTCCATTTCTAAGCCGAAGAGCTGGCATTGTCTGTAGACACCTCCAAGGTCATATGACCAGCATGACTGCATGGAGCACCTTTACCTTCTCGCCAGAGCAGTACCTATTGATCTACTCACATTTGCATGTTTTTGAACTGCTAGGATGGCAGAAGCTAGGGCTAACGGTGGGAGCTCACCATGCTCCCTGGATTTGAACCGCGGACTTTTCAGTCAGCAAGTTCAGCAGCTCAGCGGTTTATCCCGCTGCACCATTGGGGGCTTAGAAGTGGAGATGAACACCAACCCCCCAGAGTCGGACACGACTATTTATTTATTTATATCACTTTTACCCCGCTTTTCTCCCCGAGGGGACTCAAAGCTAGACTTAGTGTCAGGGGAAACCTTTACTTTTAACCCCTATGCCGCCCCCTTGGCTACGGGCTTGACAACAAGGTCCGTCTCAGCCAAACCTACCTGACCCCATTTCCCCTCCCTCCCTATTTGTTATTAGCAAGCCGATCTCACTTCCGTTCCGAGGAAGGAAGCGCACAGGCGACCGGAAGTCGGGGCTGCTCTGGGAACGGTGTCCTTGCCGAGTCTCTTTGGTGCGTTCTGGCCCGCTGCCTTTTTTCTACTTCCGTTTGGTGGCGCTCCCCCTTTTGGCTTTGTTTTTGTCGATGTGCATCCGGGTTTTTGCCGGCGTGTTTGGCGGCTCTTGCGGAGAGCGGGTGAGGCGAGGCGAGGCGCCGGGCGGGAAGCGTGGCTGGCGGGACGGTGAGCAAAGGCAGCCGGCGGAGGGGGCGGGACGACTCTTGTGTAGCGGCGGCGGCGTTGTTGTTGTCGGGCTTCCCTCCCCCGTCAGTTCGCTCTTGGTTGTCCCGGTCAGGGTGACCTGCAGTCACGAGGGCTCTTTTTCCTCTGGCGCCGCCGGGCTTTTCTGTCGCGACCCTTTACAACGCCCCCCCTCCTCCCTTAAAGGTCTTCTGAGGGACGTCACACCTCTGGAGAGGGGAAAGCAAAGCAGAGCCCCCAAAAGGCAACAGGGAGGGAATAGGGCGCCTCAGCCCTCTTCTCCTCAGGCAGACAGTCCACTCCTCATTGCGAGGGCCCTCTGCGCGCGCTCTCCCCAATCCGCTTATCTCCCTCCCTCCCTCCTTCTCGTCAGGAGAACTTTTGTCAGCCTCGTCTTTCGCTCTCATACAATCGCCGAGTTGGAAGAGACCGCATGGGCCATCCAGTCCAACCCCATTCTTCCAGGCAGGGCAAGCACAATCAAAGCACCCCCAGCAGATGGCCATCCAGCCTTTGTTGAAAAGCTTCCACCACATTCCCAGATCCTCTTTTGAACAGCTCTCAGGGGTCAGGGTGTTCTTCCAAAGGTTTAGCCGCAATCTCCTTTCCTGTCATTTGAACTCATTGCTCCCAAATCCGAGGGCCCTTCCACACAGCCATATAACCCAAAATATAGAATCATAGAGTTGGAAGAGACCTCATGGGTCATCCAGTCCAACCCCCTGCCAGGAAGCAGGAAAATCGCATTCAAATCACCCTGATAGATGGCTATCCAGCCTCTGCTTAAAAGTCTCCAAAGATTGAGCTGCCACCACACTCTGGGGCAGAGAGTTCCACTGCTGAACAGTGGAAGTTCTTCCTAATGTTCAGGTGGAATCTCCTTTCCTGTAGTTTGAAGCCATTGTTCCGCGTCCTAGTCTCCAGGGCAGCAGAAAACAAGCTTGCTCCCTCCTCCCTATGACTCCCCCTCACATATTTATACATGGCTATCACTCGAAATATCTGTTTTGAACTGGGTTATCGGAGTCCCCACTGCTATATATTCCAGGCCCCTTCCACACAGCTGAACAAAATCTCACAGTATCTGCTTTGAACTGGAATACATGGCAGCGTGGACTCAGATATTCAAAGCAGATATTGTGGGATTGTCTGTCTTGATATTCTGGGTTATATGACTGTATGGAAGGACCCCCAATTCAAAGCAGATAATGTGGGAATTTATTCAGCTGTGTGGAAGGGGCCCTAGTCTCCAGGGCAGCAGAAAACAAGCTTTTCCCATTGTCAGTGCGACATCCTTTCAAATATTTCCCTTAAATATTTGAAAAGATGTCGCACTGAGGAGGGATAAAGCTTCATGCAGTCATGATGGCCACATGACTTTGGAGATGTCTATGGACAATGCCGGCTCTTTGGCTTAGAAATGGAGATGAGCACCAACCCCCAGAGTTGGACACTACTAGACTCAATGTCAGGCCTTTACCTTTTTCTTTTCCTTCTCAACCTTATATGCAGGCTAGACATACACAGTGCTTTCAGCAGCTCCTCATAGGAATGTTGATAATTTTAGTTGCCCTCCTCTGGATGCAACTGTGCTTCTTAAAACTTGATACTTGCCTTGAATTCGATTCTGTCTCTCTCAGGCATTGGCAAACTTCAGCCCTCTTGGTGTTTTGGACTTCAACTCTCACATCTGTTAGGAATTGTGGGAGTTGAAGTCCAAAATACCTGAAGAGCCGAAGTTTGCCCATGCCTGGTCTGTCTCTTTTATCTTGCGCTTGAGCATAATACAGCTTGGACTTTAAGCTTTTAAGGCAGCATCAGCACTCTGTACGGGAGGGAGGATAATGTGATCACTATGTTCTTTTCGTTGGAAGAAAGGTGAGGTAAACATAGTATTCATCACAGTCCACTCTCCCTGTCAATGGATACACCCACCCAGGGCTTGAAAACATGATCCAAAAATATCCAATTCCAGTAATAAATCCCTAGACCACCCCCATCTGTGAATCCCACTGATACCTGAGGCCCCTTCTGCACAGCTGTATAAAATCCACATTGAACTGGATTATATGGCAGTGTGGACTCAATCCAGTTCAAAGCAGATATTGTGGATTATCTGCCTTGATATTTTGGGTTATATGGCTGTGTGGAAGGGCCCTGAGATTCCGTTTATACTGCCATATAAAATCCAGATTATCTCCTTTGAACTGGATTATATAGCAGTGTAGTCACATATAATCCAGTTCAAAGCAGATAATGTGGATTCTCTGCTTTGATAATTTGGATTAAATGACAGTATAGATGGGGTCTGAGAGTTAGAGCTGACCAGATATGGACCAAATAAGTAATGCAGCCTGACCAGATTTTGGGTTGTAGGAATTTGCATCCCCACAGCCGTACAATTTTAGAAATGGACCCATTATTCAGTTATGTGTTTTCTAATGTGTCCATTTGTAAAATCCCAAAGCAAACAAAGACTTATAGTATTTCGAATAAATAGCATTACAAAATATCCAACCCAGGCATCACTAGGTACCTAATCTAGTTTTATGTAAAGGGCATCATTTTACTATGACTTTGAATGTAAAGTGACTTACATATCCACAGATGGTCCTGGAACTGAACCTCAGTGAATTTCAGGGACTCACTGTAGTCATTTCTGTTTTTCTATAAGAGATAAATAAGAATGCCCCTCTCCAGCAAGAATTTGGGAGGGAAAAGAGGAATAAATATAGCAGAAAGTAAAAGTGGAGCCATGTTAAAATAGGATTTCTGGATTAGTGGTTTGAATGTGACTATGTTTCATCGTTAATAAAGATTATCTTACTATATGATCTTGTTTGTACATAAATAATTCTTAAGTGAGTCATTAGAGCTGAAAGTTCAAACTGATCAGAATTTGCACCCTTTCTCCTCTACAGCTCTGGCCATAAAATGTACTTAATAAAGACTCGTTACACATAAATCAGAAAATAGGCTTTCTTTGGTTGCTCAACAAAATGAAAACTTGGACATTTGTATCACCAGCCGCTTGTTGCTTTATTATATTACTGGCCAGGCACAGGATGTAGTCTGTAACAGCGCAGCTAGATGCAGTGTTAATCATGTGCCTGGCCTTGATGTGCATGACTTTCAAAACAGAAATAGCCTGCAGAGGAGAGCTTGAGTCAGATCATGCTCATGGCATTTGGGGATGGAGACTTTCATGCTCCCCCCTCCTTTATACTCCCCAACATCTGATATTTGTGATGGGAGGAAAGTTCTTTGTGTAATAGGAAGAGTGATTTCATTGAAACTGCGGTGGAGGTAAAATGTTAATGCCCACACACCATACAAGTCAGTTATGGGAACATACATGTTGTCTACTGTTGAAAAGTCTTATAGTCTGGGACTAGCCAGACATCTGATGTCACAACCATAAGTCATGCAATCAGATATTACTTCAATTTTGGAGGCATGTATGGTGACCTTCACCTTACCTTCAAATACCCAAAGGACTCCCTTGGCGACCTCATGCTATTCTTGTACCAAGGTGTTCAAACTGTATATAGAGCAAAAATTTGATCTCCCAGAATAACTGTTTTAACTGAAATCTTGTGGATCAGCATTAATGAACATATGGTATAGGAAAAGGTGCTAGTTGAAAGCTCATCAGTGAAGAGTAATATCTAGTGTTATGGCTTCTCGGAAATGCATCTGCATAGATGCCCATGAACATTTTCTACGTGCTGGATATTGTCTGTTATTCCATACTGTAAGAGCAATTATTATTGTAATGCTAGGGATTTGGGGAGGCAATACATATTATAAAACTGTGCCTCTTACTCTTACCTGCCAGAGGAGGCCCAGTATAAGACCATGATCAATGGTATTAAAGGTTGCTGTGGGAGCCTGGAGGGTCAGCAGGGAAATTGCTCTCCCCTCCCTGTTTCACCCTGGAATAGGCTGTCAATCTGAGCAGCCATGACTGTAACACTGTACCATACCTTGGCCTGAGACTAGACTGAAAATGGGTCAGTGTTGCAATTCTGGCCTTTGAGCATAGCTAAATTTTCTCTCCAGCTTCATTGGTGTACAAATTAGGCTCAGTAGATTATCCACATGGGGGAAGTGGAGAGGCCAGTAAGGGGAACAGCATGTGCATACATACACACCTTGAAGTTATCAGTTGACTTTATGATGACCCCATGTATTTCATAGGGTTTTCTTAGGTAAAGAATATTCAGAAGGGGCTTGACACTTCCTTCTTATGAAATATAGTTTCTGGCATCTGATATTCATTATTGATCTTCCATTCAAGTAGCAACAAAAGGTGGAGCCTCCGGTGGCACGGTGGATTAAAGCCTTGTGACTTGAAGGTTGGGTTGCTGACCTGAAGGCTGCCAGGTTCGAATCCCACCCGGGGAGAGTGCGGATGAGCTCCCTCTATCAGCTCCAGCTCCATGTGGGGCATGAGAGAAGCCTCCCACAAGGATGGTAAAAACATCAAAACATCCGGACGTCCCCTGGGCAATGTCCTTGCAGACAGCCTATTCTCTCACGCCAGAAGCAAGTCAAGTTGCTCCTGACACTAAAAAAAAAAAAGTAACAAAAGGTGACCTTTCTTAACTTCTTATATCAGACAGGATCTACTACCTGTAAGATATTTAAACTAAGGGGAATAATATAGGGAGACATGTTAGGAAAACTGCTTCACAACAAAGAAGTCACCTCCTCCCATCAAAGAAAGTTACAGAAAAACTATAAGCCAAGTTAGGAATGGTCATCATCCACTTAAATGATACATCAAGTATTTCACAGGGTCCTCTAGGAATTTTGCCAGTGCAGTGTAGAGAATACAGAAATTCAACTCCTGGTTCATTTGCACCTACATTTTTATTTGGTGGTTATTTTTAATATATATTCACATTTTCCAAATAATGCATTCTGGAGGACATGATTCTAAACTTCTTTGCAGGTGAATTCTGGTTGGCATAAGATTGGAGATAACCTTTACTGTTGGTAATTTAGCTAATGGGGCCAGTGTAGTGCTTTGAGTGTTAGACTACAGTTCCAGAGTCCAGAGTTTGAATCCTACCCTAGGCATGGAAACCCTGTGTGACCTTGAGCAAATCACGCTATTTCAGCCATAGACTAAGGCCATGGCAAACCACCTCTGAACAAATTTGGCCAAGTAAATCCTGTGCTAGGTTTGCCTTAAGGTTCCTGTGAATCAGAAACTACTTCAAAATAACTATGTTCTAGAATTAGTACATGATGGTCTTTTCTTTTACAATAACAAGTCAACATTTGTTGGTGTGAACTTTTTGGCAGTGCAGCAGCTTTCACAAAGCAGTAGTGAAAGAAATGCGACTTTGTGCTTGGTTTTGTTTTCAGACTTTGTAAGCCTCTTCCATTAATACAGCCTTTTGGGGTACCAAGGAAGGTCAAGCCATAGTTCTTTCACAAGCTGGTTATACTATGCCAAAATTTGTAAGCTGACAATAAATAACAGGTTAATAATTGTGGGTTGAAGCAGGCTAACAAACTAGTGTTCGTTAGTTGGTATCATTCCCATGCTACAAGTCAAATTTCAGTGATCTGCACGGTGACTTTTACAGCGATCTGTGAATGTAGTCTATGGGCATGACAGAACACGAGGAATTAAATTTAAATGGTTCAGGATAATGCAAGAACTAAAAATTTACGTTATTTCTGGAAATCAGCACAATCTATTAGTTTTGACTAATAATAGTGTGGGTTTTTTGGGGGGGGATACATTTGCTTTCAGGGTTGCTGCTGCCTTTTAAAGAAATTACTCCTGCTACCTGGAATTTGACAGTCCATCTGAAAACAACAGATAGTTATTTTGTTCTGCTTGTGTTAGTAAATTGATTAGCATGATATACGTGAATTATAGTGAGTCCTGTACTACTCATCATCCTCATTTTTTCACATAGCCAGGTGGAGAAATTACGATATTTTTGTTTCTGTTTGTTTTTCTATGATGTGTTTTGTTTGCAATGCACAAACTATGGTTAAAGTTAAATGTGATTAGTTTAAAATTCCCAAAGATCTCCCAGTTGTGGGAGGCAGACAGTATTGGAACCTGAATGCCGTAGTGTAGTAGTTGCAGCTCATTCAGAACCTGGGACCGGGGGTGTGTGTTGATGTGATACCTGAATGTGACAATTGAGATGAGAATATAGATGTATGCACTTCTGCGTAATGTAGCCTGTTCCCTTGTTTTCTCTACTTTGCCTACCATCAAGATTTGTTGTGATTTGAAATAAGGTCTTCAAAGTTTGAGTTGGATACAAATGTAATAATGTAAATATTTTATGAAATGTGACTGGATTTAGGCTGTTTTAGATGTCCCGCTTTCTGCCTGGGTACCTCTGTAATTTAATTCTCAAGTCATATAAATAGATAGATAGATAGGTATGTGCGATCCATGAAAAAAAAATGGTTCAATACTTGCTCCAAAAGTAGGGTGCGCTTCGTTTCTAAAGTCATTACCGATTTTGAACCCAAAAATTCAAAACTATGAAAATTCCGAATATTCGTAATTATTTCATTAATGGTGGACGTGCATGTGCATTGGTGAAAAACAGCGCTGGGGGGGACTTTTGAGGAGTCTCCTGTCCTCATTTTTGAGCTATCCTGATCAAATTTGGTACAGTGGTAGAACACATTTAACACTGCTAGCTCACCAAATTTCAGAACGTTTTCCTTATCCTCTGATTTTTGGTGAATTTTCATAGCTTATATAAGTGATGGGTCTTATAGGACTGCACCCCACGCAAGCAAACACACAAAAACTGGGAAAGGGACTTGCTTTTTGCACCCAGGCAGAGAATGTAACTTGGAGTCCACTCCTGATGTTAGAGTGGGCCACCGATGACTGGGACTCTGGAGCGATGATGGGTCTTGTAGGACTACACACCCCATGCAAGCAAACGCCCAGGCAGAGAATGTAGTTTGGCAGACTCATTGTTTTACCCAGACCCACCCAAACACATTCAAAACGAGGAGGGCACGCTTGGCTTTTGAGTGCTCCGGCCCCCGCCTACGGCTATAGCCTATGCTATTGAATTTTTTAAAAATGCGTAACACTCTGCTCCCTCCAGTCACAACCCACACCTTTCTTATCAAAAATAAAACTTTTCTTTAGTCAACTTCTCCTAATTATTTTTAAAACTTTAAAAGAAAAATAAAGGACCCCCTCGCCCTTTCCCATTCCAACACCCCCTTTTTCAATGGCTGCCCCAAGGCCAGGCAGGCACTCAGGCAGCAATGGCGCCATGCTGCAAGGCGCTGCTGCAAGGCTATGTTGCAGCAGAAATAGCCACCCGCCGCATCCACACAGTACAGCCAGCCAGCCGGACCCCACCTCCCTCTCCCACGCCCCAACACGAATGCAGACTCCTGGCGCTCCACAGGCACTTTTCAAGGAGGCATGTATGGAGGGACGTGGAGGACGTACAAACTCCTCCCTTTACATGAACGTGCACTGCGATTGGTCTGGGAGGCAAGCCCAAGCTAGGCTGCGCTTCCCTCCAAAACAAGTTTGGTTGCATTAAAAAAAATGGCTTTATTTATTACCGATAAAATTACGAAAAAATTACAAAAATTGTCTATAACGGTTCGAAATCGCGGGTTAGATCCGCTGCGATAACCCTCATCGGAACCACGTTCACAAGTAGGAACAAATACGATTTTATAACGATTACCGAGATTAACGGTATTTTTGCCCATGCCTAAGAGATAGATAGATAGATAGATAGATAGATAGATAGATAGATAGATAGATATAGGGAGGATATGGCTGCATTTTGTGTGCAAGAGCAATGTTTAAAGGAGTGTTACGAAAAACTCCCATCTTATTTGAAGCTTATCCTTCAAGCAAAGAACATAATGTTACTAATGGTAAGAAGGAATGTTGCTATGCTTAAGGAACAGTTGAAAATAATATTGTACAGTACTTGTGTTGTTAAAACAACTCGGGCAGAATGTAGAAGTATAATTATTTCTCAGTTGCATACCTAGAGTATGGCTGAATAATGAAAATATTAATTTTGATTACAGGGTTTTTCCAGTTGTATCAGCTGACATAATTAGCAAGGCATAACAGATAAATGCATAAGAAACCAAGATCACAAAAAAAGGCTATGGTGTTTGGCACCTAATTCCATTGTTTCTAAATAAGATTCAACTGCTTTTATTCCGAATGTCCTTTTTAGGCCAAGTATTGAGAGGTAAGATGATATATTTATACTGAAAGGAGGTGTTTAAATACACTATGTATAATTTGTCTGGTAGTTCAGTGGTCAATTTGTTACTTTATGCATAATAATAATAATAATATATTTTATTTATATTCCGCTTTATCTTCCCGAGGGGATTCAAAGTGGATAACGGGTACATATATCGCAAACATTCAATGCCATTATACAATTGACAAAGACAGAACAGTACATAAACAAAGGCAAGGCTTCCCTCTTTTTTCCATCTCCGGCACCTGGAAGCTGTGCTCGACTTGGCCATGCAGAAGTGCTGTTCCAGTCTTCCATGCTAAGGAGCATTGTCATCCATGGATGCCTTCCTGATCAAACCACCGGCATGTTTTTCAGGGACGTCTTATACCTCCCCGCTAAAGCGGTACCTATTTATTTACTCACATTTCTGTTTTCGAACTGCTAGGTAGACAGAAGCTAGGCTAATGACGGGAGCTCACCTCACTCATGGTTTGAACTGCCAACCTTCCGGTTGGCAAGATCTTCTGTAGTTGGCGGTTTAACCTGCTGTGCTAGCTGCATTTTTGAGCATTTTAAAAATAAACCTGGGTTTAAATACAGACATGTCAGTGGTGTCTGTGGATCTAGATTACTTTTGAGAGAAGGTGTTGATTAAAGCTGTACAGTAGCTTAACAATAAGATTCACTATAATTTTTTCTCTTTAAGTCTTGTTTACTTAGCTAATTGTTAGTGATCTAACAATGTACTGACTGCAAACTCCAAATCATTTTGCATTTTATTGTACTAGAAAAAGTCTGAATCTTTACACTGATCTGTGTTCTCTTTAATGTAATAGAGTTTGCCTTAATAAAGCTATATCTGGAACCAGTATGCTGATAGCCTTTGATCTATTTGATGTTGTTTTCAGGTACTCATTGAACTCTGGTACACTTGATTCCTGTTTTAACGATTGCAGGCAGATAACACAAGTTTCTGTAATAGCCTCTGAAAACACACCATTTTTTCCAACAGCTTCTTCAATATACTGTGAAGTTGGTATTGATAACTACAGGAATAAATGATAGGATAAGATATTTTGACCCAAATCCAGTTGTTAGCCTTCATTATACTCATTAAAACAGTGGGATTTCACATAAATGTTGTCCTAGCATTCAGAAATTGATTCTGCGGGTCAGCTTTACTTGGGACTAGTAATTGTATTTGGACCTATATATCTTATTGTTACATACTTAAAAATGAAGAAGGGATATGAGGTTTTGATAATTTCTGAAGCTTTTTTCAGGATCATGAAGAGGGATATACAGTAAAAATCTTCTGTTATATTTTGCTGTGAAGAAATGTCCACTTTTAAGGTTCATTGTTCCATTCAATGAGTTAATAACAAAATAAAATTAGGCTATTGGAATGGACGATATACTTTTCAGATCTGTTTATACTTGCAATTATTTTTATTAGTTGGCTATGCCTAGGAAGTGCACATATTTATATGCATAGTTTTTCATGCATGCTAAAACTAGTATTGTAACAGCTTTGTGTGCCTCTTTGAAAAATAATTTCCTAAGCAGCTATTCAATTTCACTGTTTTTTGATTATATGGATGTGAGGAATTTAATATATCCATATGGCTTGTAAAATGTACTGTATAACATGTTCATTTTAGTTTGTCTTACAAAATCTCAGGTGAAAATGCTAAAACAGGTCTTTGCTAACTTAGAATAACACAAAGGTTATTTTATTTTTGTGTCAAATTGAAAGTACTGTTACTGGCAAAATATTACTGAAATAGAAATATAAAATTAAACAGCCTTGAATATGTCACCTCTGCTCAGATACTCAAAGCTTTTTAATACTCAGGACATATTAAAAAGGAAAAAATTAGGTTTTCTAAACCATTAGGTTCTAGAATATATCAACTATGATCAGGTCTGTAGCCAAGGGGGGAGGTTAAGTGTTTAAACCCCCCACCCTAGAATTTTTGAGGTTTAAAAAAACTTGGTTTATTCATGAATTTTAACTGGTTAACCAAATCCCCATCCTAAGCCTATGAGAAGCAAAAATTAAACGAGTCCAACCAGAACTGCAAGCACTACCTCAAGTAAATATTGACAATTTATTAACACTGTCATTCCTGCAGCAATAGCCAAAATAGTTGAAGCAACCAAGTTGGCCCACCCATAACTGGCAGGCAAAGCCCAAGGCACAGTGATGGAAGGGTTGAAGGCCCTTGTGAAGGAAATTAGACTTGGTGGGGGTGGTTGACAGGGGCGGAGCTGCAGACTATTTGAGGCTTCTCCGTCCCCTGCTGTGCTCTGCTTCAGCAAGAGGTAGGAGGCAGGTTCCTAATGGAAGATTAGGCCTTTCCCTCCTTGCTCCCTCCCCTCCCCCTTTTCCAGATAATAGGGTTCCCATTGCTATGCCTTTGCCGCAGGAAAACACCCTACAATCTGGGCAGTGTCTATCCTTGGCATCTATTGGCAGGGATTTCCCCGCAGAGGATAAGGGCTGGGCTAGATGTTTGGGTGGCTGCACTAATATAATAATAATACTCAGGGTGGTTTACAAAAATAACAAAATTGGCCAGCATTCAATGCCAAACAAATAACAACAATCACAGCAAAATAAAAAATAAAATAAGCATAAGATAATTTATAAACAACTGAAACCGAGGATTAAACTAAATAAACATAATAAGTACAAGGAGTAAAACTGATTAAAATACAATACATTAAAACATGATATATCGCATCAACAGGCTAAGGTAGGTTTCTGATGTCAAGGTGAGAATATATGTAGAAATGCTAATCCTCCTCCTCTATATAAGCTAGGTTACAGATGGATCTTTAAAGGCTTTTTAAAGGAGAGGAGGGAGGGGCCATTTTTAATTCTTTAGGAATGGAATTCCAGAGGCGGGGAGCGGCCACGGAGAACCCCCCCCCCTCTCGTTCTCACCAACTGCGCTTGAGACGAGGGTGGGACCAAGAGCAGGGCCTCCTCCGTGGATCGTAGCACTCGTGCTGGTTTGTATGCTGAGATGCGGTTTTTCAAATAGTCTGAACCTGAACCGTTTAGGGCTTTATAGGTAATAACCAGCACTTTGTATTTAGCCTGGAAGTGGACTGGCAGCCAGTGGAGCTACTCTAACATGGGAGTAGTTCTCTCCCTGTACGGCACTCCATTAGTAACCTGGATGCCGATCTCTGAACTAGTTGCAGCTTCCGAACTATCCATGTACAGCACTTTGCAGTAGTCCAGACGGGAAGTAACCAAGGCATGGACTACCGTGGCCAGATCTGGCGTCTCAAGGTATGGGCTCAGCTGGCCCACAAGCTTTAACTATGCAAAGGTGCTCCTGGCCATTGCCGACACCTTGGGTTCCAGGGTCAATGATGAGTCCAGGATCACCTTCAGACTGCAAACCTGTGTCTTCAGGGGGAGTGTGATGCCGTCCAACACAGGTTGTAATCCCATACCCTGATCCACCTTACAACTGTCTAGGAGTACTTCTGTTTTGTCTGGATTTACTTTCAACTTATTAGCCCTCATCCAGTCCATCACTGATGACAGGCACCAGTTTAGGACAGCCTTTAAAGTTCCCCCTTCTGGGCTGCTTCAAGGAAGGCACATTCGGTAGCAGAGGAGGTTTGCTCTCCCTCTCCTCCTTTAGAATAAACTCTTAATTGCTGTTGCCTGGGTGAGTCCTCAATCATGAAGTCATGATTGTTAGGCCACAGAGGAAGGTTGCAGACAACTCCCTCTTTTAAAATAATGCTTAATGAATTGTTGTCTGGAAGGAGTCAGACTCTTTCAGCCCCAGGAAGGCACAGGCAATTCCATTCATTAACTGTGTGATCACATACTGAGGCCTACATTTTATTTTATGCCTCATGTTAGGAGTTAAGCTTTGGCCTCATTTTAGGCGTTAAGCTCTTGCAATTATATTGTGGAGAGGGGCGCTTTTGTTTCAGGCCTTATGTTAGGCTTTAAATCTTGCCATCATGTTGGGAGGCATCCATCTTGTTGTAGGTCTCATGTTCAGCTTTAAAGTCTTTGCTAATATATTAGGAAGCCTTCATTTAGAGGTCTCCATTTTATTCAGACCTGATGTTGGGCTTCATGCCTTTGGGCTGTTGTTGCCTCAGGATGGGGCCATTCTGGAGGAGGCCATGTGGTCTTCCCCTGTATCTGAGCGGCGCTCCAAGTTCTGCCTGGTCAGGCTTATGGCCTAACAAACTAGAAGGCATCAGATCTGGTCTGTTCTGAAAGCTGTGCAATCATACTCTCTTGACCTCAGAGCAAGGCATGGGTGTTAATATAATATAATATAATTGTATGTATGTATAAATCTTCATGGTTGCTTTCTTACAATAAATAGCAGTATTGTTTCTGGCATCCTATTAAGTAAAATTTTTGAGTTACCATGGGAAACTTGCAGTCATTTCCCAAAAGTATGGCGATTTCTATATTCATCCTATATTTTCATAAACATACCTTTAAAGTACATGTTGCCTATATTTGTAGCTGTATTCACATACATGAGAATTGGTAAGAGTACTTATACAGGCATCAATGAAGTTGTTTTTCATCATGGAGAAGTTCTTTGTTTCTCTTTCATATGAATTAAATTGCTTTACTGTCATAAAATGAAAATACACGGTTGTTTCCCATTCTAGCTAAATTCTACCCACTCTGTCAGTCTAATATCATTATAAATTGTTATACATGGAATGTTCAAATTGAGTTATTTTCTAAATTGGTGTATGGTGTTTTTAGTTCATTGTGTATTTTATGTATTAATGTATATGTAATTATGCCTTTTAATCCTTTGTATGCCGCTTTGAATCCCATCCATGGGAAAAAGCGGGCTAGAAATAAACAAATAATTATGTCTATTTTTCTCTTTACTCCTCTTCAGAATTTGAGTTTTCATTACTTGGAGTAAATTAATGTGATCTACATAGATGAATGTAACCTAGGGTACGCTATTGCTAATTTTAATTCCAGATCATTTATGAATAAAATAAAAATTGTTGGTTCTGCTTCAGAGTCAGTGTGTGGTCTCCAGTGAAGTTTTATATAACGTTCACATAACCTTGGCTGCAGAGTGCAGGCATTCAGACATGGAACAAATGTGATTTCTGATCCTGAAAAGGTAGTTAATGTATAGACGGTATATTCTTCACACTAACATCTATATTTGACCTCATTGGTAATTGCATTTGTAATCTATTTGGTATGCTTTTCCAGACAGTATAGCTACTTTTGTTGTAAATCATACTGGCATTTTTTTGGTTAAAAAAAAAAAACTAGTCTATTTTGTGGTTACAAAAAATTAACACAATATTTTGTGGATGAAGTTCTCGTGCATAATGTTGATACACCTAATTGGGCCTGTTGGTACTATCTATTATTGACTAATATAAATACATTAAAATCTAATTTTTAATCTTCATGTGAATTTATTTTTATTGGATGACTGGTTTTCATCAAGCAAAGTAAATTTATCTTATTAAAACATCATACCAGATTTTTTCTTATGCTGCATTTGTTTTGAAGAATGTTGTAGGGAGAGTGATCATTACTTTCCTGGAAGAGTGCCTAGTCCTATTGAAAGGATGTTCTGAAATCTCAGTGTAAGTAAATTCTATATAATTGGCTAAAACACATGAAGAAAATCTATTCTAGTGAAGTTTGTTGATCTATAACAAATTGATGTTTCAAGGTTATGCTTTCAAAAGATAGAACGTTGCCCTCTTAGTAATTAAAGGATAAAACAAAAAAGAGATCTGAATGTGGAGGCTTAAATAAGAACAATATTATGTATTTTGTAAAGTTGTTTTTAACATTCTCGTCATCCTAGGACATTAGGAAAGTACATAAAACCAAATATGCTATGACATAATACAGTACAACAAGAAGCAGTCCACAGGAAAAGCAACTAAAAAAGGATCTAAAAATCAACATAAATTATAAATATCCCCCACCTTGGCCACCTTCTGGAAAGACCTGAAAACTTGATTATTCCAATATGCCTTTGATTAATTGGATACAACTTGACTTAGTCCTCCTACCTCTACCTTAATACCCAGCCTCTGCACTTGATTAATAGCCCCTTTACCAGTAGCCTTGCAACATATTGCACATGCCTTACCATTGCCCTGCCTCCAGCTCTGAACATGCTTATTGCACTTGGCTATCGGTAATTGGTTGTTGAGTTACGTTTTATGATATTGTATATGTTTTTATGTGTTAATTCATTGTAATTAAAATGTATGTTATGTTGATATATTTTATTGCTTTATCACTGGGCTTGGTCCTCAAGTCCCCTTGGGCAGATGGGCTGGGATATAAGAATAAAGTTATTATATTATTGTTATTAAATAGTGGTACAGTAGAGTCTCACTTATCCAACATAAACGGGCTGGCAGAATGTTGGATAAGTGAATATGTTGGATAATAAGGAGGCATTAAGGAAAAGCCTATTAAACATTAAATTAGGTTATGATTTTACAAATTAAGCACCAAAACATCATGTTATACAACAAATTTAACAGAAAAAGTAGTTCAATACGCAATAATTCTATGTAGTAATTACTGTATTTATGAATTTAGCACCAAAATATCATGATGTATTGAAAACATTGACTACAAAAATGCGTAGGATAATCCAGAACGTTGGATAAGCAAGACTCTATTGTATTCTCAAAATTCAGCTACTACAGGTTGCAGGCTTACTCATTAGAATGTTTATGGCTGCATCAGTTGCTGATAAATATAATGATACCTTGAGTTAGGAGTTTAATTTGTCCCATGACCGAGCACTTAACTCAAATTGCTCTGATCTCAAACCGAATTTTCCTATTGAAATGTTGTTAATCCATTCCGGTTCCCCAACTCCCCCTCCATTTTTTGTTGTGTTTGTAAATAAGAAATATACTTAATAAATAACAAATACTGTATAAAATAATGACGCATAATAAAAGAGAATGTAAACAAACATGCTTGGTTCCATCCAGCCAATGTGGCAAGGAAGCACATCTGAAGCCACAAAATTTGCGTTGGCCAGTGTAACAGCAAGGCAACACCTGCACATTCACATGGAACAGACAAAAAAGATCAACTTTAAGATAGTTTATTTATTTATTTTGTGTCAAAAGCATTGCATAAATAAGTATAAAACTGATAAAATAGAGGGAGCACAAGTGGCTAAATAATTTTAGACCAAAAATTGTCTGAAGCTTTAAACAGCTCTTTCTCTGTGCGTGAGGCAGAGCATTGTGGGTAAGCATATAAATGTGAGTTGTTTGTTCTGCTCCACAGTCGCACAAGGTGGAGGATTCTTCTAGGTTGTGCCATTTTGCCAGGTTGTCTTTTGATCTGCCAACTCCACTTCTGAATCTGTTCAATGACTTCCAGGTTGCCCAATCTTGGTTTGCCCCTGAAGCAAGACCCTCATAGGGGGGCATCCATTTGATATTTCCTGGTTTAGCTGCCCAGAGGGATACTCTTGCTGTTGCTGGAGGAACATTAAGGGGAGTGGTGGTTCTCATGAAGCTTTTCCTTGATTTAAGTCTACTGGGAGAAGGCTGATAGTAATGAAGTGTATGGCTTTAAGAGGATAGAAGCACAATGTTGTGACAATGAATCACAAAATAAAGAGCAGAAACATAATTTCCTTCATACTGTAAAGTACTCATTCCAGCCCCCCTCCCTGTTCTCTCTCCATGAGCCAAACATACAAGGAATGAAAACAACACAAAATCAGCTAACCCAATCTCCCAAAATGGACAAGAGCACGAGAGATGCAGGTAGAGGCACAAAGCACAGTGGCTGCTCCCTTGAAGCCCTGTACTCTCACGCTAGCACTCCCTCTCACGCTAATGCTCCCTGTGGCTGCTCATATATTAAAAGACTGTTCATATGTAAAAACAAAACCAGGGCCAAGCGATAGCTTGTAACTTGAAAAGCTCGTGAATAGGCATGCTCATAAGTTGAGGTTTCACTGTATACAAAAGCTCCAAGACAGTGGTTCCCAACCTTTGGGCCTCCAGGTGTTTTGGACTTCCAGAAATCCCAGCCACCTTACCAGCTATTAGGAATTGTGGGAACTGAAGTCCAAAACACCTGGAAACCTAAAGATTGGGAACCACTGTTCTAAAAGAACAGTGTTGTTGGGTAAAAAACCGCAGATAGCATAGCTACCTTGATTCATGAAAAAATCCACAGTTAAGACCAATTAGAACGTCATGGAAATGTACAAACTTCCCAGTTTTCTAAAATCATCATTGGGCTAAGTTGTACAAAAAAAGTAGTAGAAGGCAGGATAATCCAAAAATTAATTTCAGTCCCAAGGTGATGCTTGCAGATTAAATTAATTATGATAATCGCGCAACTGTCAGATTTGACCTATCAGTGCATAACAGGACAAAGAAGCAATAGCTACTGTCTGTTTTTGAAATTTTAATTGGACGTGTTATATAGAAGAAGGAGGTATGGACTGCTGACTCTATTGACTGAACTATGAAGTTGCTGCAGGTCTTATGTAAGTGTAATAAGTACAGTGAATTTCTAGGTAATAATTACATAGTCCCATGATTTTAGTTTTCATCTGCTTTTTTTCTTATTCATATTACTTAGTTCACTGCATTGAGTCTGTTGTGTTTCCTCTCTCCTTCCCCCATAACTGGCTCATTTTTATGAAATACCTATAATCACAATAAAAATAAAAGGTTTAATCATGAAATGTTAAGAGTGTTTAGAAAAACTTGAATATAAGATGGTGCATGTGTATATAATTGTACTAATAAAAAAGCGTCAATAAAGATAGCAAATGCCACATTTGGTAGATAAGACAAGTTTTTAGGAGTAGATAATTCCAGTTGTTCTTGTTGGTTTTTATGGTAATGGGCAGTCACAGATATAGTTTCTCTCTGCACCAAGCCTAATCTCCAGTGGCTTTTACATCACAGAGGAAAATTAAAAAGGGTTGTGAACCACCTGTCTCAACATGACTGGGATCAATTTCATATCACTTCTGGTTTTGTTTTTGGCATACCTTGTGTGTGTTTGTGTGTGGGGGTTGGGGGGTAATTGAGGGTGTTATGGAGGCAAAACCACAATATTTAGTGTCTTTAACCTATTGTAATTGTTTATGAGGTAAAAAACAGCCTGCAGAAAAATAGTTTACATGCTTCAGAGTATCTTAGGAGGTATAGGTTATAAAGCAGGGACCTGGATTCTGCATTGGTCTGCTGGTCACTAGTTTTTTTTAAAAAAAAATCTCTGCTTTAGATTTGTAAAAAAAGAGCCATTATGCATCAGACCAAAATTATTTTACTCTAGCATTCTGCACTCTTAAAAGATGCATCCAAATGGTATAGAAAGCATACAGAGAGATCACAAAGGTAAGAGTTCATTCTAATTCTTTGTCAGGTTGTTTAAGTGGCATATATTGAGTCTAACACTGTGTGTTAGGGGAAAGAAACATGGCTCTGGGGGGCACATAGTTGGAGGGCCCTAATGCTAGTTTTAATAATGATAACTGTCTTATTTATTCTCATCATTTGCTAAATCAGTAGCTAACACAGTCTCTTCTCCCAGGAAGCCGTATTGTTTGTTCTTTGGTGAGTAAGTTTCTTAAAAGCTTTTTGGAAATCTCAAGTATAGAGTCAACTGAAGCACCCTTATTTATGCACTTGTGCTGAAGCAGATCTTTTATTTCTGGGTGCATTTGTTAGCTGATTTTCAGCCAATTTTGTTCTTTGTCCTTAATAATTGTATTCCATATTGCTTTCTGCCAGTTTACCAGAACAATGAGAAATTAACTGGCCTATTCCTGGATCCCTTTTTGAAAACCACTTTGGCATTTTTCTATTGCTTGGTGTGGAAAAGGCCTTCAGAGACAAATTAAATATGTTTGAAGACTATTAGTATCACTTCTGATTTCCCCCTTCTTATCTCTGATTGATTCAGCCTTTTCTGCGAATTTCACTTTAAACTTGTTCTGTATCCTCCCATTTTTTGCCACTGAATTATCCAGATGATTTTCTGACCAGGTGTCTGTTTCTGATTTGTTTGAATGAAATTTATTTTTGGCTTTGATGTTCTTAGTAATATATTATTTTCTTTCCTTATTGTTAACTCTGATCACCATAGGCCAGTGGATCTCAACCCGTGGGTCCCCAGGTGTTTTGGCCTACAACTCCCAAAAATCCCAGCCAGTTTACCAGCTGTTAGGATTTCTGGGAGTTGAAGACCAAAACATCTGGGGACCATAGGTTGAGAACCACTGTCATAGGCAATCACTTGTGGCCGAGTATGATTGTCTTGCATAGGTAGAGTCTTGGCGGTGGGTCTGTAAATGATTGTAGAGACATATTCTGGATTTGCACAGTCTTTTACAATGAGGACATAGATTTTCAGATGGAAAACAGTCCCAACAAGGGTTTGCTTTGCGCACCTTCCTCAGGGCACATTTCTCTCTTTCACCCGCTATTCATGTCTGTTCAAAATCCACAGCACTATTGGTAACAGCTGACCTCTAGTTAGAATGTTCAAGGGCCAGAGCTTTCCAGTTCTCGGTGTTTATTCCACTATAAAGGTTAGCTTTATGCCCATTTTAAATCTCTTTTGCTGTACACTGGCACTCTGTTTTCTGTTTTTGAGCTGAGAATAAAGTAATTGCTTTGGGAGATGGTGATCGGACTTTCAGGCAATGTGGCCAATCCAGCGATGGAGGAGGATCATCACTTCAGTGCTAGTAGTCTGTGCTTCTTCCAGAATTCTGATGTTTGTCTGCCTGACTTCCCAAGACATTTTCAGGATTTTTCGAAGGCAATGCTGATGGGACCTTTCCAGAAGTTGAGAGTGATGTTTGTAGGCGATTAATGTTTTGCAGGCATGCAACAGAATTAAAGGACAATGACATTGCAAACTACCATCTTGGTCTCCCTGTGGATGTTTCAGTCTTCAAACACTTTTTGTTTCATTAAAAAATGCAGCGCTCGCAGAGTTCAGAGGAGGTTGTATTTCAGCATCAATGTCAACTTTTGTGACGAGGTGGCTACCTAGATAGCGGAAGTGGTCAACATCTTCTAACTTAGATAGGTTTTGCTGATTTAATGGTCCTCATATGGGGACAGCTTATATTATGAAAAGCTTTCTTGCCTTTTAAGGTTTTGGTAACTGCATGTTGACCACACTGGTATCTTGTTGGATTTTTTGGGTACCTTATCTAATCTGCATTGTACCATCTGACCTGTTGTAATTTCATATGGTTTCTCCAAATCTTGGGTGAGATTTTACTCTTCTCTTTCTCTCTTTCAACTTGTTACTGTTGAAACAAGATATGTATTTCCTATGATTTACCAATTTTTCCCTTCCATCTGCAGAAGTATGTATTTCAGCAATCAGACCTGAAATTAATACCTTTCACTGAATAATCACAAAATGCATGTTAGTTTGTTAAGCTCTGTTTTTAGAAGAGAGGTGATTAACACAGACCTACATGAAGGCCTCTTGTGCAATTGAGTCTCATAAGTGGTGCTAGCTCCAATGCCAGACCTAATGCTAAGGCACTATACTTTTCCATTTTGTTTTTTTGTGAAACTACATACTTTCCACATACACTCAGGTCACATTACAAAAGGCCATTTAGTTTTAAATTACTATGCATTAAGTTTTGTATTTAGTTTTATATACTCATTAAGACATTGTATATTTAGTTTTATATTATTCAACAACTTTTACCAATGTTCTGATGGTTAACAATGGAGTGCATAGGAATTAGAATGAACTTACATGAAATGGCAGAACAAGGTACGTTAATATGCACAGATTTGAAAAATGAAGACGGTTGACATTGTCTGCTAATAGGGCTGTAATACTCAACAATTCTAGTACTTGGCTTTCAATTTTGGGGGTCATGCATCAGAAGAACTGTTCATTAGAGTAGCTAGTTGCTGTTCAGTCATGAATGTGCTCTCCCTTATTCAAGTTTCACAATATCGCAGTGTAATTAATAAACAACAGCCATTCATTTTTCAATTATTAATCTGAATGAATTAAATAAACAAAACTCAAAATGAGTATAATGATACTGAAGGTAGGGTGCGTGCCTACTTCCACATATGTTTACTTATATAGAGAGAGGATTGTTTTCTCACTGAAAAGATTGTGATAGCACGTAATGGTAAGCTATAATTTAGAGCTGTGTTCACAGGCTTAAAGGAGCAGAAATGAACTATCAGCCTTAAATGCTCTTCTCCCGTTTCTGTGAATAGAATAATCCAGAATTTACTTGCATTCTAATACACTGCTTCCTAAATTGTGGGTCCCAACACCAAATGGCCCTTACCTTAGTGTTGGGATCCCAAAAACTTTGTAACAGTAAGTTTTCTGAATGTTTGTTGGCAGTTTTAGACAATGTTCTGCAGTATATACAGTGGATTCTGCTGAAAATGCTTCAGCTGTATTTAATAAAAAGGAAAATCAACCTCTTTAGCAAGCCTCACAAATGCTGATTTGTTACCAGTAAACTTTTCACTTTTATACCTATTTGATATATCTATATACTCAAGGTTATGTCAAAAATTATTGGGCCAAAAGTGGGACCCAACTGTTGTAGTGGATTCCTGCCTTCTTGTATATAAAATATAAAATTAACTCTAGTTTGTTAATGACATTGTTCTAGGGCTTATTGACTTGTGTAAACAGTTGACTATAATTAATTGAGTAGGTTGAGCATTCCTTATCTAGACTTCTGAAGTCCTCCAAAATCTAAAACTGTATACATGGGTAGCTGACATAGTGGCATCTTTGCTTTCTGATGATTTAGTGTGCACACATTTCTTTCATGATCAAAATTATTAAAATATCTATAACTATATCTATATCCATAATAAAAGCGAAAACCCGTATGTGTGTATGTGGCACGGGTGTCTGTGTGAACAGGCTCCGGCCTCCACAAACAGGCTACAGTTCCTAGTGCTGAGGAGCCAGCAAGTCACTCTTTTCCACTGACATTGTGGTTACAGCGAGCTCCATGAACATGCAGCCCAAACCCTGCCCATGTCATTCCCAAACACTATGGCCCACCACCCAAGAAATGCTTTCGTTTGGGGACCATTTAATCCTAGATTTTGCATTGTCCACCACAGGCAGGCATCCCAGGGTTCTCTATTGGTGTGAAATTCGCATGACCCTGCCTACGGCACTTCCCTTTCAAATCTGTCTGCAGAACAAACACAGCACAACTACACTTCTTGGAGGAGTTTGGGGGATTGACTCCACATGGTAGAAGTTGTAGATCACCCTGCATCAAGTCAGATTACTGTGACTCCTACTGGGGAATGTAGAGGAGTTGCAGTTCACCTACACCCAGAATGCTATGAACCCAAACAATGATGGCTCTGGGCCAAACTTGCCATGCATACCTGATATGCCCAGATTTGAATACTGGTGGGTTTTGAGGGGAATTGGCCTGGACATTTGGGAGTAGTAGGTACTGGGATTTATACTTCACCTGCAATGAATGAGCACTCTGTACCCCTCTGATGATGGACCAGGACCAGACTTGGCACACAGAGGCCCCATAACCAAAAGAACATATTGGACAAGTTTGGGGAAAAGGGAGTTATAGTTCACCTGCATCCAGAGAAACAGTGGCCCCCACCGACAATGGACCGGGATCAAACTTTGCACAGAGAAGCCTCATGGCCAACTGAACATACTACAGGGGTTTATGGTAATGGGCCTTGATTTTGGGAGTTGTAGTTTGCCTGCATCCAAAGAGCACTGAATCCAGCCAACGACAGATCTGGACCAAACTTGGCACATAGATTCAACATAGCCTGCTGTGGATACTAACAGATGTTTTGGGACAATTGCCCCGGGACTCTGGGAATTGTAGCAGTTCACCCCCATCCAAAGAGCACTGCAGCCAGGCGATGACCAGCCAACGACAGATCTGGACCACACTTGGCACAGAGACCCAAAATTTTGAATACTGGCTGTGTTTGGGGAGGATTGACCCACGATTCTGGGAATTGTAGTTCACCCACCCCAAACTGAGAATACCTAACAATCAAAGACAAATGTCTTTTTCAAATAACCTGGGCATCGCTGGGATCCCATGTCAGTTGTATATAAAATTATCTTCAGGTTATGTGTATAAGATATATACGAAACAGAAATGAATGTTGTGCTTAAACCTGGCTTTCCAAGGTATCACATTATGTATATGGAAATATGGGTATTCCAAAATCTGGAAAAAATCTGAAATCCAAAACCCTTTTGGTCTCAAGCATTTTGAATAAAGAATATTTAACCTGTACATCATTATTACTAGTTTGACATTCTGGTTCCATTAGTAAAAGATAGATAGGTAGAGAGTACTTCAAAAATGGAAAACTATGCTATTCACAAAACAGTAAGTTCATAGTTAATACAAGCAAAGTGTTCCCTCAAAAATGTCAATTAAAAAGGTAGAGTGTTTGTTTAATATAAGTGAGAGAACAGAACAGATGTATCTCTGTGTGTGGTTTATTCAGCTTCCTTGGTTAGTTTTGCAAATTCATATTTGCAACAATATAAACAGACTTAAGATTTTCCTTAATACAGTGGGATGTTTGGCATGATGTCTGATGTCTACAGTCTGGTTTTTGAAAACTATACTGTGACGATAGTTGTTTATAGTATTGCACATTTTTACTGGAATTAATTAGTGTTCTTTCATCTGTTATTCTATTATACAGTAGAGTCTCACTTATCCAACACTCGCTTATCCAACGTTCTGGATTATTCAA
This sequence comes from Anolis carolinensis, assembly GCF_035594765.1. Classification (NCBI taxonomy): domain Eukaryota; kingdom Metazoa; phylum Chordata; class Lepidosauria; order Squamata; family Anolidae; genus Anolis; species Anolis carolinensis. The sequence continues at coordinate 43,575,310 of NC_085846.1, forward strand.
CGCATTTTTGTAGTCAATGTTTTCAATGCATCATGATATTTTGGTGCTAAATTCGTAAATACAGTAATTACTACATAGCATTACTGTGTATTGAACTACTTTTTCTGTCAAATTTGTTGTATAACATGATGTTTGGGTGCTTAATTTGTAAAATCATAACCTAATTTGATGTTTAATAGGCTTTTCCTTAATCCCTCCTTATTATCCAACATATTCGCTTATCTAACATTCTGCCGGCCCATTTATGTTGGATAAGTGAGACTCTACTGTATTTGAATACTGAAATTAAATTTGTGAGATAAAAAGTGGGAGAAATACTACTGCTTTTGATTTTCCAGTAGAAACTAAACTTTTGATTGTCTGCATGAGAGTAAGAAGTCCACCTTGTATGTCTGGTATTTCCCATTGTAAAAGTTGAGCACCTGGCAAGAAGAGCAAAATGAGATTCAATTCTCTTTTCCTCTGCAATGTGATTTCGTTACAAGGAATTTATTGCATTTGTCCTGTAAGATGGAAATTGCAGAATAATAAGTTTTTCCGAACATGTATTAATAGTACTACTTAGCTTATTTCTTTGAAGGTATCTCATATCCTGTATACTCTATTTAGCAAATTGTCCAAACCACAATGATTGCAGACATTGGAACTTTCCAGGAACTTTCCAGGAAATAGTTTATAGAAAGTGGGGAGAAATTATCTGAGCTCACTCACAAATGCTTGTTCAATGTGACAATTTCATATGCAGCCATCTCATTTAGAAAGGAGCCTTATTTTCTTTCTAGAGATGTAAATGAGATTTCTTTCTAGAGCTTTAAACATGCATAAATATGAATATTTAGAAAGAAGCCTTATTTTCTTTCTAGAGATGTAAATGAGATTTCTTTCTAGAGCTTTAAACATGCACAAATATTAATATTAGGGGAGTAAATGTGCAAATGAATACTGTAAACTCTCAGTTTATCAGAATTCAGGCAAGCAGAACTCTCAAGCAACTGGCAAAAATTGAAGAAATACTGTTTGTATAATACAGTAAAAAGTAAAGCTGTGTTATATTAAGTTTATCTTTATTTGTCTTTAATCACTGTATTTCAATATGAACATCAAGTCAATACAGAGTATGATACAGTATTATTAGTTAGGCCTGTTTTTCATAGTAACTCTCAAACAACCAGAAACTACACTTATCAAGTATTTACCAATCCCCATGGGTGCCAGTTAACTGAGAGCCTAAGGTATCTGCTTAAAATTCTGATCATAAAGCATATTTCCATTTCTAAAAATGTGAGGAGAAAGAGATATGAGAATTTTCTTCCATGTTTGACCATCTCCTTGCTGTCTGTTACAGATGACAGCCTACTTGACTTTATGGCTTAAAACCACAATGAAGTCGGCCATGGGAAACGTTTTAAGTATTTCTTTCATTTTTAAGATTTCAGACTGCTATATACTGCCTTTCTAAGTTCTTTATTAATATTCAGTAGAATGATTGTTCTCAATGATATGGAGTAATTGAAGAAGCTCAACAAAAGCTGCAGTATCAGTAGGCAGTGGAGACAAATTAAGTAGTAAGCTTTTTTTTGGAATATCTTACTTGGAAAATGTTTTGGATACCTACAGACTTCACTTTGGATATTTCTTTCCGAAAGAAGTTGGGATCTGAATTAATGTGTTTATTTTTGTAAACAAACTTTTTTTACACTATGAAGTTTTCCCAAACATTTTATCTACGAAAAGTGAGGTACATTTACTGTGGTGAGTGATAATTAAATTCAAAACTTAGGTGGATATTATTAATATATTATTTAAAACACATAAAAATAGAATTGAGCGATATGTAGTGCAGAATGCTCTTTATGACAGACTGAAGGTATAGTTTTAATGGTTTTAATCCACAGTTATAAGCTATTTTAGATATGTGATGTATTTTACATATATTTGAGGTATTGAATTTTGCTATTTATTACATTGTAAACCACTTTGAGTCCCCACAGGGATGAGACAAGTGGTATAGAAATGCAATAATAAATAAATAAATAAATAAATTTAAAATTGCTGATATACTAATTTAAGTATAGACAAAAAGTATTCATATTATATCAATGTATAGTTGTTAGGATTCGTCTGAGAAAATGCTGTAAGGTTTCAGAATTTTAATTCTATTGTATTTGTTTATTAAAATACTAGTTAATTTATAAATGGAACATTTTTAGAATTTGAAGATTTTGAGACCAAAATGTGTCAAGCACATTTTTTTTGCCTCATGTTCCTGAAGAAGGTTGCTGAGTTTTTAAAAACATGGAGTGAATGTTGTTCATGATTATCCATGCTTCTATAGCCCCTCTCTACACTACTGCAATGGATTCTATGGGGAATCTCTGGGCTACAGAAGGAGGGGGATTTTCCTTCTGTGCAGTGTCTAGGGAAAGCACCACCCATCATGAAGTCCCACTCCTCAAAAGAGGAAGAACAATTGAATTGTGCTACTAGGTCACAGCTTGGTCACCTTCACTTCTTCCTCTTTTGTCACTGGCTCCCCAGGGAGCAAAGGTTAGGCATCAGCTATAGCCTTGTTAACTGTTTGTTCATGTTTCAAAGTGAAGGATTGATTGAAAACACTCAGACATTTAGTAATATATTAGTTAAATACGTTATACTTTTAGAAAGATGATCTGATTATCTCTGGCAGAAATATGGAAGAAACTTGAAGGCACACAACACACATACATACTGTATCTAGTGCAAATAAGAGGTTGGGCTGTGAACTGAATCTTGTCTCTAATGCTAGAATTATGTTGATATGACCTAGTGTGATTATAGCAATGATGTAAAAGACTTCTGAAGGTCCAGTCAAAAGCAACAAAAGTGTACATTTTTAACGTAAGAAAAGGATGAATGCTTTTTAAAAAGAATAAATTGCTATAGAATCACACTGCTAACTGAAATGTCACTTTTGTTTTCCCTAAAATAGAGATTGCAATGAGATTTTGACAGAGTGTAGGGTGTCAATGCTAAGTGCCTGTGTAAGAAAGATGTGTGTTGTTGTATAAGGGCTCTGTGTGATGCTATTTATGGAACCTTTCTCAGATGTCTTTCCATGAATTAACCAGCTGTCAAGAACCCCAGCCAGCATATAGCAGCAAATCATTTGCAATAGTATAAGCATTGTGTTGTATCCAGTCTCATTAGCTATTTGAATCCACAAAGTATAATTATTTTGCTGTTTTTGTAGCTCCAGCTAAACTTTACATCTCTTATATTTGCACATGAAAGCAACCCATTGAGGATGACTCATTGTGAAGATGCACTATGCATATTTGAGTTGCTCATTCATGACTGTTTTGCATGATCTGCCCATGCAGCTAACTAAACTAAGTATAAAAAATTGAAAGTTTATTGTGTTGCTTAGACTTAGATTCCTAAACTGTTATACTCTTTACAAGACAGCATTTGAGTAGTACAATAAGCCTTTGATTTCAAGCTAGTTTAGCACCATATTGTTAAATATAGTCATTTTATATATTAAGGTCCACTCTTATGCGTAATTGTATCTTTTGAAATAATGACACATAAAATATTTATAGAAAAGTGATAGCTACCTGCCCATTTTGGAAGCTGATATACCACTAGTAATCAAAAAGACTATATTTACATTAAGCAGACATCATTGTGGATTTCAGATTTAAAAGTAAGGTTTCTGAGTAAAGTAAGGTTTCTGAGTAAGCAGTAACACATGATGGATGCAATTGTATACTATGAAGATACAGATTTAAATTTCTTGGCCTAAGTTACCTCAACTATTCTGATATTTGTTGGAAAACAAACTTGGCCAAGAGTACAGACTCCAACAAATTCCTCGCTTTCCTTGCAAACAATTTTATGGTCCAGAAGGTAGAAGAGGCAACCAAGGGATCGGCTATTCTTGGTCTCACCCTAATAAACGTAGAGGACCTGATCAATGCAGTCAAAGTGGTCTGATCCTTAGAGGCAAGTGACCATGTGCTTCTGCAGTTTGCGATACAAAGGGAGGCCGAAACTAAGACAAGTCAAACCCGTATTTTGGACTTTTAGGAGAGCTGACCTACGAAGGAAATACTGAGCGGATGCCAATACTAAAAGACAAGGGAGTTAAGGATGGATGCGAGGTTTTCAAGAGTGAAATACTCAACGCGCAATTGCAAACAGTGCCAACAAAGAAAAAAAAAGTCAAGTGCAAAGAAGCCCGAATTGATGTTCAAATAATTTCTAAAAAGTGGAACAGGGGCGAAATCACTTTCTGTATATATTTCAGATTTCAATATTAATGTCAAAATACGTAGCATGATTTTACATACAATTTGTGCTACATTAGAACAGTAAAGACAAATATTACTTAAGTAAAATAAACATTAAATATTAAATAACCAAAAAAATAAAATAAGGTGTAAACACTAAGCTAATCTGGGAATCTGCTATTGCAACACATCCAATGAAGTGGTTTAAAACCAGTATAACAAAAAGATTAGGACTAAGTACGTTCCCGTCTACTTGGAATACACGAAGCTCATTCCAGGAGCGTGTTTAAGAACTGGTCTAAGAGTCCAGAAGATCCTTGACTCCCGGTGTGACCATCATCCCACTTTCTTTGCTAGTTAACTTGTACCCAGTATGCTTTATTATGCCAATTGTTTGCCTTAGATAGTTGAGCAAATAGTTTTCATGGTTTCCTCTCGCTAGCATTTAAGAAGAATTCAAACGAATTACCAACTCCTGTAGGGAAAAGATTCACAGGACTAAAGCTCAAAATGTGCTCAGGCTTGCCAGGGACATTTAAAACAGTAAAAAAAAAAGCTTCTTTGCTTATGTCGATAGAAAAACAAAGAACAAGGAGAAGATAGCGAAATGCTGACAGAGAATAGGGAAAAGGCAGAACTACTTAATGGCTTTTAAACAGGCTGGATGGCCATCTCTCGGTGCTTTGAATGCAGTTTTCCTGCTTCTTTGCTGTGGGTTGGACTGGATGGCCCATGAGGCCTCTACCAACTCTATGATTCTATAAGTTGTTCTTTCACATTGGTTCTATTGATATGGATGACTCCAAATCCAGCTTCTATAAAGAGAGTGACACCAAAGAATATTGTGCCCTGGCAGATGAGAAAGTACTTTTATTGGTGCAAGTGCACATCCATTCCGACTTTCCTACTGGATAGTCAGGTATGAATATGACAGGGAAATTGTGCTTATATTTGTGGGGTGTGACTACTCTACAGTGGTGTGTGCGCTGTCACATAATACAGTCACATAAATGATAACATTAGAGTGATTGTGTTCTTTATTGAAAAAGGTTGGGCTCCTAATCAAGAAGATTGGGGTTCCCCACCCAAGGCTCTCATTCATCCTAGCTGTTCTTTCTAATTGCAACGGATTAACTTGCAAAGAAAATTGTATCCCAGTCCTCTGGCATGCCAATTTCCGTTATACTCCATATGCTGTCCATGAGATTGGAGAGCCTGGTTTTATTAGAGTTCTCTATTGTTTGGAGAACATCCCTACATGGAGAGACACACCAGTTCAACGTGTCATTCTCCACATTAAAGAAATGTGGGAACTGGAGATGATTAGCTTCTGTATATTAACTGAGTGTTTTGGCCTGTAAAGACTTCTAGCAGGGAAATTTAAGTAGCTTGACCTTTGCTGTGGCCTGAGAGAAAACAGGAGATTTCAAAATGTGATTCCAGTGTACTTTCACCTTCATCTCTGACCTGCGATATTAACAGTCAGCGATTTCTCTTCAGGAAACCCATCCAACCTGCAAAAGATATACAGGCAGTCCCCAAGTTACAAACATATGATTTACAAATGACTCATAATTAAGAACAGGGGTAAGACAACAGGAAGTGAGAGAAATCTACCCCTCAGAAGGGAAATTCACTCCTGAAAGAATTATGGGGAAAAGGTCTCAATTGAAGCTTTCTCGTCAATCGTTGTTTCCACAACTAGCCACATTTTAAATTTTTTTTATTATCACAGGGGCAGAAAGTGAGGTGAAATTTTCTGAACAGGGGCACAGGCAGCAAGGCATACACCACAGGGATGTTAATCCTTCCCTGTGCTATCCAAAGTTTTAAAAATATATTTTTTGGCTAGAGTTACACTTTAAAAATGTGTCTGTTCCAACTTACATTCAAATTCAACTTACGAACAAACCTACAGAACATGAGCAGCTTTCATTTTTACGTCTAGAAACGTTTTAAAATTCTTAACCTGAATCAGGAAATTACTTCACTGAACAATCTCTGTTCCTTTAATATCTATGCATCTCTTCTCCTAGGGCCTAGCATAAATTCTAAGGACACCAGATTCTGTCTGATTTTGGAGGGTCAGTCCTAGTTAGTATTTGGATTGGAGACTGCCAAGAATACTACATACTGGAGGCTATGTTTAAGGAAAGGAACTGGAAAAACCTGTTTGAAGTTTTGAGTATTCCAAATACCCTAGGTACCCCTTTTTTAGTTTAAATATTCTGTCATGGAGTTGCTATATCCAAAGAACATGTACAGAATCCTTGTACACACTCCCTAGAACAGTGTTCTAATCTCATAGTTATCAATATTTTTTCTAGAGAATGATACTTTTTAATATCCTGCCACAATAACTTTTCACTGTTTGCTTACGGTGTGAAAATGATTTGTGTATAAGAACATTATGCATTTTGTTTGAGTTAAGTAGATATTTTATGTATACATTTTGATAAAGCATCTGCTGGAGATTATCACAATTTGCCCCCACCCCACCCCTTTCCTGTATCCCACAGTGGTGAACTTGTTTTATGGAGTATAACTGGAAAGTTCCTGCAGGTTTGTTATAGGTACTTTCCCACGTCTTTGTGTCTGTGACAATGACAAACTTCTGAAATATTTCCATTCATTGTCCTTTGATATAAACATTTCTTTTTATTTTGCCTGTGCATGTAGTAATTTTAAGGATAAAACTAACTCTTGATATCTGTTTACTGTGGGAACTTATTTAGATCTTCCCACAATACTACTATTAAAGGACTAAGCAGATTCATGTGGCTAGAAGTTGTCTTGTTTGGTTAGAATTAAACATATCCTCTCTAACCAAAGATATGTTTTTCTTCCCCATAGTTATATAGTCTTGTGATTGTTGGTTCAATCGCTGGATTTAATAACCAGATGAGTGAGTTGAAGCTTGTGGGAATTTAGAATCAGGACAGATCATTCTCACTCTTTAAATGGAAGGATGATTTCATTAAGGATTTAATGTCGGTAATAGAAGGCTAAAGAATTGTTTTTGACCTTTGGCAGTTTCAAGACCAAGGTCTGTAAAACAATCAGCATGGTAAACTACTGCTCAGTCAAAAATACCTTTATATTATGAAGCTTTGATGTTCAACTGGTTAGTTTTAATACTACTAAGGCAGAGTTTGCAGACAGCCCTGCTTATTTTTTAAGAGAAGTATTCATCTAGAATAGGGCCTTAGGTCTTGGAAGCTAAGTAGAGTCAGCCGTGATTAGTACTTGGATGGGAGACTGCCAGTGGATACCAGATGTTGTAGGCTATATTTCAAAAACAGGAACGGGAAAAACTTGACTATTGTTTGCTTGAAAAGTTTTATAAAATTCATGGGTTGCCGTAAGTCAACATACAACTTGAAGGCACATAACACAAACAGATATTTGTCTTCAAGTACAGGCAATCCCTGAGTTACAAACATCCGACCTACATATGAATTGAATTGACTCATCATTGCAAACAGAGGTGAGACTACAGGCAGTGAGAGATATCTACCATTAGGAAAGGAAATTCACTCCTGAAAGAGTTATCATGGAGAAAAGGTGTCTCCACTGAAGCTTTCTCACCAATCCACAGCAAGCCAATATTTTCAAAATCCAATTTTCACAGGAACAGAAAGGGAGGTGGAATCTTCTGAATGGGGACACAGACAGCAAAACAAACACCACAGGGATGTTAACCTTTCCTAGTGTTATCCAAAGCATGTATAGATACATGGATGGATAGATTGATGGATGGATGGATAGATAGATAGATAGATAGGTAGGTAGGTAGGTAGATAGATAGATAGATAGATAGATAGATAGATATGGCTAGAGTTACACTTAAAAATGTTAATCTTCTGACTTACATACAAATTCAACTTAAGAACAAATCTACAGAACCTATCTTGCTCGTAACTTGGAGACTGCCTGTATAATTCCTAATGTATATCTTGGTATCCCCTCCAGTATCACGAGGCACAGAAGGTAGTCAATATAATGCTTCTGACATAGATTACACTTGGCCATTGCAGCAGCAAATCCCAGAATTCAATGTAGTGTTGTAAGAGAGATTGTTGTATTTCAGGTTACATGCATTTTAATTATCAACTAGCTGCACAAGGTAGAGTCCGTAGAAAATATAAAGGATATAGACACCTTTTCAACAGGGAGAAGTAACAACAGAGAGACTCGTTTATATGAAGTTCCAATGTTGTACATGAGTTAAAAGTAGGCCCCACCTCTACAAGACTGATGATTATATGGTTGTGATGGAGCTCTCAGTGGCGCAGTGGATTAAACTCCTGTGCTGGCAGGACTGATGACTTGAAGATTGGGTTGCTGACCTGAAGCTTGCCGGTTAGAATCCAACCCAGGGAGAACGTGGATGAGCTCCTTCTATCAGCTCGAGCTCCATGCAGGGACATAAGAGAAGCCACCCATAAGGATGGTAAAAACATCAAAAACATCCGGGTATCCCCTGGGCAATGTCCTTGCAGACGGCCAATTTTCTCACACCAGAAGCAATTCGCAGTTTCTCAAGCCACTCCTGACACACACAAAAAAATGGTTATGCTAGGTGGGAACACATATTCTATAGGAATCTTATACTTGAATAAGAATTGTCTTTAAATTTTGTTTCAGTTTGCTGCTGCAGCTGAAACATCCCAGTCATGGACACATTTGGACTAAAACCAAAAAGAACAAAGGTTTGGCTGTTGTTGTTTCTGCCTCAGCTACAAATATGCTCTGACTTGCAATACTGTGTGTCCTCTAGGTTTGTCATGCTAAATTTGGATGTGGAAAGCATTACAGTTTAAGTCATGTTATGACATGCAGTATTTTTCTTAAAACATTAGCTTCATATTTGACAGGCTAAATAGATTTCACACTGTGAGATCCAAACTAACTTGAGAGCAGCCAGTTTCCTGAAATTGCGGAGTCTTGCTTATAACAATACTGCACCAAATGGTAAACAGGAATTTAATTTAACAAAAGAGAGAATGATTGTAATGCATTTCAACTCCCCTGTTGACTTAATGGAGTTTAACATACTCTATTTGGAAAACAGTTAACTGGACAATCAACGAAACTTTGTTCACTATTTCAGTTAGTGTTGGAAATTATTACATGTTGTTCCTTTTTATTGTGCTGGTCATATACCATAATAAAGATTGATGATTTATGTTTGTAACATATGTATCTGGACTTTATGCTAAGATATAAATCTTCTTCTGTATGTGTATGTACATTTAAGTCACCTATGAACCCACGGTGACCCTAGAAAATTTCATATAATTTTCTTAACTAAGGAACATTCAAAAGATGGTTTTGCCAATTCCATCCTTTGAAATAGCCTATAGCACCTGTTATTTGCTGGTAGTCTCCCATTCAAATATTAAACATGGCTGATTCTGCTTAGCTTTCAAGTTGAAATGGAATCTGGTATTTTTCAGGTAACCTTTCATATTTTGTTTAGTTTTTTAACCTTTTAAACTGAGAATGTTTAGTTTATTGTCTAAAATTAATGTAATTTAGGATGAATTGTCCCAAGCATTAGGTTCTTAGTGTTTATGAAAACACTAAGACAAAAAAAACCATACTGGGAAGCATAATAATCTTTTGTATTCATGCTTTGGGAACGGGGATGGACTCTTAAGCACTCCTTTTAAAATTAGCTTCATTTGGATTGGTTTAAATAGTGTAAACATGACGCTGTGCTGTATTTTGTATCCACCCTCATCAGAGTGACTTGTTAAGACGAGGCATCTTTTCACCTTGAGTATAAACTTCTGGTTGATGCTTGTGAGTGTTGTCTTCCCCAGCAGTTATGCCTGTGGGTTTTAACCGAAGGTTACTCTGTAAGTTGTGGAGCAGTTCATTTTGCTTATGATCTCTGCTCTTGAGGTGTGACTGCTGAATATGATAGGGCATCTATTTTAGACATTAGGAATGTATTTGTGACCTACAAGGCAGGGCTGCTCAAAGAATTAACTTAGCTTCTGTTTGAAACAGCCTTGAAGGACTGAGTGAGTTTTAAAATGTTTTTGTTTCTTCATGAAACTTTGAAAAACATGTTCATGTCTTGTGTGTAGAGGTGGGGGGAAATGAAAGGCTTGAATATGGATAATTGCCATTTGTACCATGTGAGTTGGTTTATCTCTTTCTTGTGAAAAGCATTTTAAAGTCACAATTGCAAGAAAGAAATGGAGTTTCAAGGAAGAAACATGATCCTGTGTTTTAAACTGACAGACTAATTTAAATTCAAACAGTGTTGTTTTTGTGGTATATAGTGGTGTTTGTTTATTCTAGTAGAATATAAATGTGTGTAATATAGTGTGTCTGCCATGTTGAGGCAGATACTCTTTTTCATTCAGAATATAGGAGTATGCTTATTAAAAGGGAATGCTGATCCAGTTATTAAATGGAAAATTGCAAAAGCCTAGGCAGTATAAGCTAACTAACGTAGGCATTCTTCTAAGTGGTTTTGTAGCTGAAGGTAGTGGATGGTTTTTTGAAAAACAACATACAGTGTTTCTCCTTCAAGATGGCATGCTATTAACCAAGCTATATAAGGATGTGTAGGAAAACTGGGTTTTGGTATGTGAAGTGACCCCTTTATGTAACTGATATTTATTTTAAAATTGTAAGGACATTATTTACTTTATGGAGGTTAAATCTTCCATCATACCTATTAGAACTTTTCTACATAGAATTTTAGAACCATATAGGGATGCAGTTTTGCATAGCACTATTTTAATTATCCTGCCTGCAATGATAAGATCAGTTAAACTTTAAATCCTTTTGTGACTATGACCTTTTGGAGGAGGAAAAAGTTTTAACTGACATGTTTATGTCTGCTATTACAAGCCAACTTTGATTGCCTGATAGTTCAAGAATATCGTTAGCAAGATGTGTTTCATAAGTAATATTAGTCTAAAATTGTAAACCAATGACAAATTACACACAGCTTGCTGCCAAATCTGCTGCTCTTTACTAAACCTGAACATATTTTCAGATATGAAGTATAACTTTGTTAGAGCTCACTTTGATTCTTTTATAGGACAGGGAAACACAGAGAAGGGAAATCCTGCAGTTCTTTTGGATTTGGTTTTTCATCATTTGCCTTCTGGCTCATAAGCGATAAAAATGTTTTCAGTGCTGTTTTGCACGACATACCAGTGATTACAATGAGATGAAAAACAAGGAAAACATTTACTGGTTTGATATGCTTGTCTCTGGATAGTTAATCTCTAATGAATATCAAAGTATCTGAATGCTGCACAATTATCTTTGGGTAAAATTCAGTGTCCTTTAAGGGCAAGTGCCTTCTGACCCATATTGTAGGGGTCAAGATCCTCCAGCATGGAGCTTCTGTATATGTGTTCTGGAATGAATCTCTCTTAAAGGCTGGCAGAGGGCAGGCAGCAATTAATCTGCCACATGTAAACAAGCACTATAGTTCAGCAGGGTTTGCCCGTATTTGCCAAAGGAAATTTAAGGATAACTCATTAGCATTCCCTTTGTAGTTTCTTAGTTCCTTTTGTGTAGAGTATTTTGCCATTGGCTGAAAACAGATTGCAGTTCCTTTGGACTACAAACTTGGCTGTGCAAGCATCCTGCTCAATCCTTCACCGTCACTCACTGATATTCTCATTTCTCAGATAGACTGTTTGGGTGGTCAGAAGGGTAAATTGTTTTGTAAGTGTTAACTCTTAATTTGCATTTGGATGGCATAAAACATTTAACTTTTTCAAATTTCTGGAATTCCTTCCAGTATATTTCTCTTTAATAATAAAGAGGTTTCTCTTCTTGTCTTCTCTTTTGAGAGAAAAAAAAATCCATTGAGTATTGGCAGGTGCTTAATATCTTCTTAATTTAGATATTTTTATTAATTGGAATCATGCTTAAGATTCAGTGCTTTACAAAGTATTAAAATGTTTTGCAAAGTATTTAAAAGTCAAGTCTTAACCCAATATAACACAAAAGGCAAGGGAGAAATGAAAGGGAGATTAGTCTGGAAGTTCAAGTATAGTTTTTCCATTGACCCTTGTTGTTTTGTGCCTTCAAGTCATTTCTGACTTCTGGCAACCTCAAGGTGAAACTAACATGGAGTTTTCCTAGCAAGTCTTAATCAGATAAATTTGCCATTCCTTTTCTCTGTGGTTTAGGGGATATGGTTTACCCAAGAACACCCAAGGACTTTCATGGCTGAGAAAGGGTGTGAATGCTGGTTTTCCAGAGTCCTAATCTAGCAGTCAAACCATTACACCATGCTGGCTCACTCCATTGCCATATCTAGTTATGAACCTATTGTTGTTATGTGCCTTCAAATTGACTCTAACATATAGTGATCCAGCCATATCATTTTCTCTTTACATTTACATCACTCTTTACATTGGCCTGTGCTGTGCATGACGAGTCTCATTTTGTGAGTAGGTGGTTATAAAGATCAAGTGACAGGGACCATTTATGAATTGAAATTCCTGTACCATTAATTCTTTTGAGATTTCCATAGCCTGTTGGCTTTTGTGGAGGTAAGTCTGGAAACACAGTATAATGTTATGTGAATTATATACAGTATATCACATACTTCTGCAACAGTGTCACAGCAAAAGAAACATAGATTCACACCAGGAATAATGTACAATCTAAAATTTGAAATTGGAGGTAGCAAATAGAACATGCAAATAAGAAATGGGTGGTGGTGGAGTAGAGGGTAGATAGATGTTCAGTTCAGCTGCAAATAGTTAGCATTCGTGTAATAGGGAATTAAGATGAAATATTTTGTATACCAAAGACGTCAGTTATGTTTGGGAAGAGTTTTGAATAGAAACAGAAAGCATGACTTAGATATTGAAGGAATCAGTACTAAATCGAGGCAACAATGGAGAAAAGATGGACATGTGTTAGGTGAAAAAGAGAAATAGAGGCATTTTAGGATGGTAGATTTTGAGAACCCATCAAAATTGCTTTGGATTAAAAAAATGAGTTACTAGTTTATAGTAATAAAAATCATAGATTGAATCCTGGAAGGAGGGGAGGTATGGAGAAGATCTTTGAAGTCAAGGACGTTGAGTTTGTGCTATGTCTTTAAGCTGAAAATTAGTATTTGAGAAGATCACAGCAATGAAAGTTGTGGACAGAAATGAAACAACTGATATGCAATATTTCAAGACCAAGAAGAGAGAAGGTTGCAGTAATTGCCTCACTGCTTTCCTATTTTTCCATGAAGCAGGGACACTTTTCAAAAGTCCAAAGGCATTCTTCAGTTTTCTTCAGGGCAGTTCAGAGATGAATAAAATGTAGCCCATTAGCCAGATGTGGCTTTTAAACTTCATTCTGCAACTTTCAAGGGCATTCTTTAAAAAATGGGCATTGCTTTTTGCCAACAGTGTTAGCAACTTGCTTATCTAGAGGTAAACTCTACCCCGTGTATGATACCACAATTTTTTCTGCTGACACTAATGACTTCAGCCGATTACCAGCGGGTCACATTCTGTTCATCTGTAGGCAAAGTGAAAAAGACTTATTTTTGGAGAATTGTTGTGGCATAGCACCGGGTTGAATGTGCCCAGAGCAATGGAAAGGGAATTGCTGAGGAATTGATAATGTTGTTATTTATAGGCTTGGGAAGGACATGAGAAGTGAAAGATTTGGGAGAAGAGGTGAGAACAATCTTTGAGGCAGAAATATAAATAGCTAAGTAGAAATGTAGAACTCATAGTTGAGATGTGGGAGAAAGTGAGCACTTCTAAGGGAAAAATGTATGCTGTAAGCTTATTAGTGATGTTGAGTGCTATGGTATATGTGCAGTTGGCACATACTGTGCATAGAGATGATAGTGAAGGTCTGGGGTCAAATCTAATGAAGAGGGAGAAAAGGGTTTATAGCTGTTGGTAGAAAAGCTGGATGAACAGTTGGACAAATAGGAGAAGCTGCTGAGGACAGAACCATGGAAACCTGGATGAGTCACACAAAAGAAAATGGTGTATTATTTCATGAGTATAAAGACTGAGTAGAGACCTTTGGATGTGACAGGCAATCATTAGCATATTTCATGAGGGTGTAGAATATTGAGAGCAAAAAGTTGTTGCTGCAATGGCTGGTAATTATGGGAGTGTACTGCACACACTAGGAGTTAGAGATGATGAAGCACAGAGAAAAAAAAAAGGAAAATCTATGAGAATCTATGAGAGATAAGATTGTTTTCCTGGAGATGTAGGAAACATCTTTATCAAATGCAGTAGGAAATAAATAAACTGAAGATGGAAATTACAGGATTGGCAAAGTTGGTAACAATTCTATGCCAAACACCTAAAGACTCAAGCAGTAGCTGAAAGACATAGCTTTGGGAGTTGTCATGACTTTTTAGAGGCTTCCCATAAACTGGGTGGCTGTGATAGTAATGGGGAGTGTTGAGACATGGGTAAGTCTTATGTATTAAAGTAATGGAAATACTTGATACATTTTGCAGATGCCTTTTAAATTAGCTGCAAAGTCATCACGTGTAAGACACTGCAGTCATACAACATTTGCCTAGATTTAAGCTTCCTTGTGATTGTTTTAAGTTTAACTGTTGAAAATATTTTGCCTTTGTTAGCGGGGGGTTGGACTAGATGGCCCATGAGGTCTCTTCCAACTCTACTATTCTATGATTCTAAATTGTATTCAAAAGTCTCATCAGCATAATTTGTCTAGGAAGGAATAGGTTTTTTTATTTTAAAAGTGAAGCAAAATTTGATTTGCAGTAAGTTGGTTGTGATTATAGTATCCCTTTGCAAAAAAACACTCAATACTTATGAAACTGCTATAATAATATAAATTGTCCACGCATCTGGACACAAACCTTTATTTATACCTGGGTTCTTTACATCCACTTGCTAATGATACACCTGTTTTTTACTTTGATGTAAGCATTTGAGAGCCAGTGTGACATTGCGGTTTGAATTTAAGATCTGAATCCTTGTTCGGCCATGGAAACCTACCAGTTTTCTCTCATCCTCAAAGAAAGACAGAGGCAATCTATCTCTGAACAAATCTTGCCAAGACATTCCTGTGATAGGGTTGCTTTGTCGTTGTTTATTTGTTCAGTTGCTTCGACTCTTCTTGACCTCATGGGCCAGCCTACGCCAGACGGTTGCCATCCCCAGCTCCTTCAAGGTCAAGCCAGTCACTTCAGGGTTACCATCCATCTATCTTGTCCTTGGTCTGCCCCTCTTCCTTTTTTCTTCCATTTTTCCCAACATCATTGTCTTCTCCCAGCTTTCCTGTCTTCTCATGATGTGGCCACATCATGAAGGTTGCTTTAGGGTTGCCATTAAGGTGGAAATGACTTGAAGTCACACAATAGCAACAAGAATGCGTTTGTAAAATCTGACCCAAAATAAGAGACAGATTGTCTTTTACCTTGTTCAGGGCTCCTCAGATCCTCTCAAACAGAGCATAATCTTAACTCTCTTTTTTATATTTCCATCAGTCATGTAGTTGACTTTACTGTCTGTTGCATTTGAAATCTTCAAATGTGCAGAAATAGCACTATACTAGATCACACAGGCAGAAATCATTCAACCATAATGGCTCACATTATTCAGTAATATGACCACAGATTTAGCTTCTGATTTCATAAAATCATCTTTTGATATGATTTGATCACAACTTCCATAAATCATAATCGTATAAACATAGCAACATAAACATAGCAAGTGTCCTGGAAACAAACTGTGGAACTTTTGTCCAAAACATCTGAAAGGGCACCCGTTTCACCAGTTTTGAATGCAATTACCAGTAGGCATTTACATAGCAGAGACCTGAACTTGTTTCATTACCTCGAATTTTAAAGGGAATTCTATCTAATCTTTGAAACTTGATTGTGGGTGACTCCTCCAAGGTGCAAGGTCAGTCCTCGGTACATCCTTGCTCATTCCTTTTTGTAGTTTGGTAAGGCGCCAGAATGTTTTGCCAAAAAAGTCTAAAGACTGTCTAAAACTAAATGTCCCATGATTCCATAGCATTAAACCCTGACAGATAATGTACCCCTTATTGACTTTAGATTACGGTCTCCATTTTAATTTATGAGTGAACAAAGGTACAGAAAATAACTATTTCAATATCTTTATTATCTACTTAAAGCTGTGTAGATCATTTGTGGTTATTATTTCAACTGAAATGAACAAAAATGTTCATCTATAACCTGCCTTTACACTTTCACCTTTTACTTTCTTCAGCAGTCATTCCCAGTCTTCTATACTAGTAGTATGATATCGTGCATATCTTAAATTGATGATGTTCCTTCATCCAGTTTTCTCATCTTTGCTTTAAAAGTTGTATCCACTTTTATGTACAAGTTAAACAAACTTGTACATATGTCTCTTCATATTCTGTCATGGTAGTGGCTTCTTCTGAGTCCAGGTTACAGATTAGGATAATCATATCCTTAGTACACCCATTTCTTTAAAAATCGCCACATAGTTTTTCATGATCTGTACAGCCAAAGACTTCGCTATAATCTGTAAATGATGATGAATGCACATGCTGATTTTCTTCTGAATTTTTGGTGCACTTTTGCAATATGATAGTGGTCTTGAACATGAGCAATTGCAGGTACATACTGTAGTTGGTTACAGTCTGTTGTTTTATTTAGACTCCTAATTGGTCTTAGAGAGCCAACATGCTGCAATGGTTTGAGTGTTATGCTAGGAGATTGAGAAACCAGCATTCAAATCCCTGCTCAGCCACGGAAGGCAGCTGGGGTTCCTTGGGTAAACCACACTCTCTCAACGTTAGAAGAAGGCAGGGGCAAGCCTCCTTTGAACAAATGGTGCCAAGAAAATGTTACAACAGGCTTGTTTTCTGTTTGCCATAAGTTAGAATTAAACTTGAAGACTCGTACCAACAACAGTCTTCCAGTTCTAAATGATGATAATTAACCTTTTAATATCTGATTGTAATATACAGTAGAGTCTCACTTATCCAACCTAAATGGGCCGGCAGAATGTTGGATAAGCGAATATGTTGGATAATAAGGAGGCATTAAGGAAAAGCCTATTAAACATCAAATTAGGTTATGATTTTACAAATGAAGCACCAAAACATCATGTTAGACAAAAATTTGGCAGAAAAAGTAGTTCAGTACGCAGTAATGCTATGTAGTAATTACTGTATTTATGAATTTAGCACCAAAGTATCAGGATATATTGAAAACATTGACTACAAAAATGTGTTGGATAATCCAGAATGTTGGATAAGCGAGTGTTGGATAAGTGATACTCTACTGTATTAGCACACATTTTTTAAAAAAGGTTGTGGCAGTAAAGAAGGCCTAACTCAGTTATTCTGTAAGCCATAGATGGACAACCTGATTTATCTTCATATGGAAAGCCCATATCCTTAGCAAATGGTTAAGATAACTTGAATTGATGTGAGTTGCATTTTGAAGCATTTAAAGGGTATTCGAATACTTGTTTAGTTGGAAGCACTTCAGAGATCATGAGATTTGCTAAACACTTTCAAGAGAAAATCACTTACATTTGACTTGACTTAGATGCCTCAAAAACATAACCTGCCAAGAACTGGCTAGTTTGTTTCAGAATGTCATAAATATGTTTTGACTTAAGAGGCTAGTTGCAAATGATGTTTGATTTCTTTACAAGTGGAGGGTTAAGCTGTTGGAGTAAATGGTTGCCAGCCAGCTCCTAGTACTAATGGATAAAAGTGATTATCTGGATCAATTTCCTTTGGGCCTAGATTTAGAGTTGGAAATACCTTGTTTACTAGAGGTATAAAGCTTCTGCTTAGTGGTGTTTATTCTCATATAAGCATGCACGGAACTGTAGCTTCAAAAGTATACATCCTTTTTAAAGTAAGTTTAACTAACTTGATGCCTGGGTTATTTGAAAAAGTAATTTTTAAATCTTTTGCCAATATTATTATCTGATATGGATGTGCACACCTGTCAACCTATAGTGGCCCCATGAATTTCATAGGATTTTCTTAGGCAAAGAATATTCAGAGGTGATTTTGCTAGTTCCTTCTTCTGAAATCTAGCATACAGCATCCTAGTATTAATTGAGGGTTTATCATCCAAGTATTAACCAGGACTGGCTGCTAAGCTTCCAACAGACAGGATCTGTTGCCTTTAGGACATTTAGGTTCCTTTAGAAAATTGGCGCAGCTCAATTTTCTCTCCTTTGTGGCAGTAACTTTCCAGGATCATAGAGAAAAATGCCAGAAGCTTTAAACAGAGAGCCTTTGCATGCAAACCATTTCTTTTATGCAGTGATACCTGGTCTTACTTACTGTATATACTCTAGTATAAGCCTAGTTTTTCAGCCCTTTTTTAGGGCTGAAAAAGCTCCCCTTAGCTTATACTCTAGTGAGGTTCCTGGCTGGCTTATGTTCGGGTCGGCTCATACTTAAGTATATAGGTAATCAGACTTAGACAGTCTTATCTTATTAAAGTCTTATTATTATTATCATAAATCACAATTAAACATTCAAAAACATTTAACCTATTGATGCCTCAAATAATGTAATTTTATTAATATCTATATTTATTTTTATTTTTGAAATTTGCCAGTAGCAGCTGTATTTCCCACCCTCATCTTATACTCGAGTCAATAGGTTTTCCCAGTTTTGTGATAAATTTAGATGCCTCGGCTTATATTCAGGTCGGATTATACTCGAGTATATTTGAAATTTGGGATGCATCTATATTAGAGAATTTATGCAATTTAATACCACTTTATCTGCCATGACTCAGTCCTATCAAATCATGGGAAAAATATTTTTACAAGGTCTTTAGACTTCCTTGCCAAAGAGTGGTGATGCATTACTTCTATAGTGTAGAAGCATCAAAGGAGGACAGTTCTTCTTGTTTGGCCTTTACCACAAAAGCTCACCAGGCCAGCTTTTTCTCCCTTTTCAGTTCTTATCAACTGTTTATTGAACACAAGGTGCCTGCCTAGGAATTAAGATCTATTGAGTGACCCTCATCTATGTTCCATCAGCAAGAAAATACATTGTGGGAGGACATGGGAGAGGGCCTTTTCTGTGGTGGTACCTTGATTTGTAGAATTCCTTTTGCTTTGAAGACCATTCGCTCAAGATTTTGGTAATTGGTGTATATGTTACACTACTGCTTGAGTCTGTTACGTGCTTCCCTCTTCCTTATCATTCTGTCCTCACTCATAGGAAATAACCCCAATTTGTCCAGCACCCACACAAAGGAGGGCTGAAATAGTATCCCAGCAGCAAGCATTGGAAAGGTGAAGAAAGCTGATGACAGATGCTTCTTTTCTGAAAAGGCCTGGAGAACTGATCCTGCTCATAGGACTTTAGTGCTGCTTTTTTGTTTTTAAGACTGCATCATATGAATATGGTCAGCTGCTCAGAATGCTGTTTTTTTTTAAAAAAATTAAAAATAAGCATATGCCCATTGGTGTGTCCTGTATACTTTGTGGCCATTATCATTTGGCAACTTTATGGATTGAAGGAATGCTTGTAAAATATTCTTGTAGCAATGTTGTCGTGTTTAGTTTAGTTTGCAGTAAGCAAACACATTGAGAAGTTCAGTGTTCTCTGTGTAGTTAGCTTTTCACAGGATAAGAGTAGCTTGAATCTCAAAGGAAGTTCCTTTTCTGTTGCTAATGGATTTAAAATGTTACTACCTATCTTTTATTTCCCCTTTTTCCTGATTCTCACATGACCAAAAAATGGGAATAGCCTCTGTCTGTTTTTATAGCTTTCCAAATATTCTTAACAAATGCCTCATCTATTTTTGGAAGTACATTTTTCCCACAGATCTACTTTGTGCCATTTGACAGCCTAGGTTGGAGAAATCGCTTAGCCATCTCAGTTCATCTATGTATTTGGATTGGTAGTCCCTTCAACTGGTAAATGTACTCTACTGGTGAAGACCGTGTTTTGATTCCTTTGCATCTCTCTCTCTCTAGTGCCTGGAAGTGGCATGCTCTGTGTCAGCCAAGGACACCTATTCTGTGTCTGTCTGAAAGTGCATTCTCCTGCAGCTTTGTGTGTATATCAGCAATGTTATTAACCACTGTGGTTAGGAATAGATTACCATTGGAAGGCAATATTAAAGCAAGTTTATGATATTTCAGTACTGTCAAACATAGTGGTAATGTATTTCTTGATTTGTAGCATATTCTTATTCCGTACATGCTTATTCCCTGCTGATGCATTCAGTTGGCTGCTTCTGTGGTAGAGCAACATCCTGTCCTTTTTCTTATGCATTGTACAGCAGGGTCAGCACTCCAGGCTTTTTCAGGACAGAAGCATCTGTCATCAGCTTTCTTTGCCTCTCCAATCCTTGCTGCTGGGACATTGTTTCAGTCCTCCTTTGTGGTGATGCTGGACAAATTGGCAGTATTTCCTATGAATGAGGTCAGAAACTAGAGTAAAGTTTTACCACAATTAAAAGACAAAAACAGATCGTAAAAAAAAGCAGCAACATACTAAGCACCTTTATTTTGATTTTATGATACAGGTGGTCCCCAAGTGACAGACAAGATATGTTCTGTAGACTTTCTTGATTGGAATCACTGGGTGGCTGTGAGTTTTTCGGGCTGTGTGGTCATATTCCAGAAGCATTCTCTTCTGATGTTTCACCCACATCGATGGCAGGCATCCTCAGAGGTTGTGATGTCTGTAGGTTTGTTCTTAAGTTGAATTTGTATGTAAGTCGAAACAGTACATTTGTAAGCATAACTCCAGCTACACACACACTCACACTCCTTGGATAGCATAGGGAAGGGTTAATTCCTGTGGTTTTGTTTTGCTGTCTGTGCCCCTATTCAGAAGATTTCACCTTTCTGTCCTTATGGTAATTGGATTTTGAAAAAATTGGCTTGTTATGGAAACAAGGATTGGTGTGAAAGTTTTTACTCTTTCAGAAGTAAATTTCGTTTCCTTAGGGGTAGATTTCTGACACTGCCTGTTGTTTCACCCCTATGAGTCATTTGTAAGTTGGATGTTTATAACTCGGGGAATGCCAGTATTCCAAATTAATGATAGCAAATGTCATTAAAAAGTAGTTTGCTTATAAAATGAAATCTGAATCTAATACAACCATGTTCAATTCCTTATTTATATTTTAAAAATTGATTCACAATTCTCAATCATGCAGTATGTAAAAAGAACATCATTTTTATATTTTAGAAATGTTGAATATGGAAAATGTGCACGTTGACACAGAGCTAGGCAGAATTCCATTGATTTGGCTCTAGCCAGCTGTATTTGTGTCATCTGAAAAACTAGTGCAATGTTTCAGGGTGTTTAGATAGAAAGATAACTAGAAGCTTCTGAAAAGCTTGACATTATTCTCTATATTATTTCATGCTAAAGTAATGTATTCTGTATTTTTAAAGCCTAGGCTAAATCGGGGAACTGCTTTCACTTGCTCACACTCACAGTAACAGTAGGTAAACAAATATTGTGGGATTTGTTTTTACCCTTGTTTTCCCTGGCAGCCTTCACCAAGCACACACAACACAACACAACTGGAACCAACGTTGTGGTATTTCTGGTGTAATTTCTAGCTGATTTTCCTGTGAATTGTAGTAGGTCATCCCAAAATTTTCTTCCCCTCTCTATTTTCCCCCCACAACAAAGATTCTGACATCTTTGTATGGTTCATTGAGAAAACTGTTGATCAAGTCGTATGAGCATCCTACTCATAAACAAGCCAAGAGTCTCACAGTTCTCTGGCTTATATCAAGTAACCATGACCTGTGAGAATATGCAAGGGCTCAAAAATTACTATTTTTAAAGTTGATATGGAATCCTGTAGCGACCAAGCAAAGCACTGACAGATGCAACGGGTAGATTTGGCTCATAAAAACACTATGTAACATGATTTTTGTTCCTGGATTATAAATGTCTTTTCCTAATTGGTTCTATCATAAAAACATGGAAAAGTTTATTGAAGTGCAAAAACTTTGTTTCTGCAGGACATCCTGCAGCACATTTTGCTATAGTTTTTCAATAAATATCTCATAGTCACAACCAATTCAACATAGTTTGTGACAGTCACATATCAAAGTTTCTGGAGTATAATGACTGTTTCAAAGTAAGTCCCACACAATTAAACAGGAAATAACACTTTCAAACCAGGAACAGAATTTTTTCAAATTTTGTTACATGGTGTAATCAGTAAGCTAGATGTAACCTCAAAGTAGATGAGAACAGTGAAGTATAAAATGATCCAAGATTTTTATTTTTGTATATGTGTATTTTCAGAATCACCATGGTCCACATCAACCTTATTAATTATGGGAAGTCTTTCTTTCTTTTGTCTCACATTATCTCTCTTAAATTCATGTTTTCACCATAAGAGAGAAAATCTAAGGTGAAAAAGGTAGGGTAGGCTTAAGGCTTATTCACATAACACAAAGTCATATTTCAACATTGCTGCCAAATTCATTCAGTGTGTTTAAGTGAGATTATAGTTATATCTACAGAAGCTATTGCTCAGTGGAGAAAATATGTTCTGACAAAGAACAGAAATTCCCTGTGAGTGAGTGGTCTGGGGAACAATGATAGGTGGATTATCTCTTAGAATACATAAAGTAGAGCTCTAGCAAAATGTTTTTTCTTCTCCAAATTAATAGGTTTTTAGTTAGGATTTAAAAAGAGGAGCTATTGGTCATTTCCCGGAGATTCTTTCCTGATATTAATTTTATTAATTTTAGCTTGAATAAACAAAATAATATCATAGAATCATAGAATCATAGAATAGTAGAGTTGGAAGAGACCTCAAGGGCCATCTAGTCCAACCCCCCGCTAAGAAGCAGGAAATCGCATTCAAAGCACCCCCGACAGATGGCCATCCAGCCTCTGCTTAAAAGCCTCCAAAGAAGGAGCCTCCACCACGGCCCGGGGTAGAGAGTTCCACTGCCGAACAGCCCTCACAGTGAGGAAGTTCTTCCTGATGTTCAGGTGGAATCTCCTTTCCTGTAGTTTGAAGCCATTGTTCCGTGTCCTAGTCTGCAGGGCAGCAGAAAATAAGCTTGCTCCCTCCTCCCTATGACTTCCCCTCACATATTTGTACATGGCTATCATGTCTCCTCTCAGCCTTCTCTTCTGCAGGCTAAACATGCCCAGCTCTTTAAGCCTCTCCTCATAGGGCTTGTTCTCCAGACCCTTAATCATTTTAGTTGCCCTCCTCTGGACGCTTTCCAGCTTGTCAGCATCTCCCTTCATCTGCGGTGCCCAAAACTGGACACAGTATTCCAGGTGTGGTCTGACCAAGGCAGAATAGAGGGGGAGCATGACTTCCCTGGATCTAGACGTTATTCCCCTATTGATGCAGGCCAAAATCCCATTGGCTTTTTTAGCTGCCGCATCACATTGTAGGCTCATGTTTAACTTGTTGTCCACGAGGACTCCAAGATCTTTTTCGCACACACTGCTGTCAAGCCAGGCGTCCCCCATTCTGTATCTTTGATTTCCATTTTTTCTGCCGAAGTGAAGTATCTTGCATTTGTCCCTGTTGAACTTCATTTTGTTAGTTTCGGCCCATCTCTCTAGTCTGTCAAGATCGTTTTGAATTCTGCTCCTGTCTTCTGGAGTGTTAGCTATCCCTCCAAGTTTGGTGTCATCTGCAAACTTGATGATCGTGCTTTCTAACCCTTCGTCTAAGTCGTTAATAAAGATGTTGAACAGAACCGGGCCCAGGACGGAGCCCTGCGGCACTCCACTTGTCACTTCTTTCCATGATGAAGACGACGCATTGGTGAGCACCCTTTGGGTTCGTTCGCTTAGCCAATTACAGATCCACCTAACCGTAGTTTTGTCTAGCCCACATTTTACTAGTTTGTTTGCCAGAAGGTCGTGGGGGACTTTGTCGAAGGCCTTACTGAAATCTAGATATGCTACATCCACGGCATTCCCTGTATCGACCCAACTCGTAACTCTATCGAAAAAAGAGATCAGATTAGTCTGGCATGACTTGTTTTTGGTAAATCCGTGTTGACTATTAGCAATGACCGCATTTGTTTCTAAGTGTTTGCAGACCACTTCCTTAATGATCTTTTCCAGAATCTTGCCTGGTATTGATGTGAGGCTGACCGGACGGTAATTGTTTGGGTCGTTCTTTTTTCCCTTCTTGAAGATAGGGACCACATTCGCCCTCCTCCAATCTGCTGGGACTTCTCCTGTTCTCCAAGAACTCTCGAAGATGATTGCCAGTGGTTCTGAAATAACTTCCGCTAGTTCCTTCAATACTCTTGGATGTAGCTGATCTGGCCCTGGGGACTTGAATTCGTTTAGAGTGGCCAAGTGTTCCTGGACAACTTGTTTCCCTATTTGGGGTTGGATTTCCCCCAATCCTTCGTCCATTCCATGTTGCTGAGGTTGAAGATGGCTTTCTTTTTGTGAGAAGACCGAGGCAAAGAAGGCATTAAGCAGTTCTGCCTTTTCCCTATCCCCTGTCACCATCACCCCATCTACTCCTTGCAGTGGCCCTATCGCCTCCTTTTTCTTCCTTTTTCTACCAACATAAGCAAAAAAACCTTTTTTGTTGTTTTTTATGTCCCTGGCAAGCCTGAGCTCATTTTGCGCTTTAGCCTTGCGAACCTTTTCCCTACAGGAGTTGGCTATACGTTTGAATTCTTCTTTGGTGATTTCTCCCCTTTTCCACTTCTTGTGCATGTCACTTTTGAGCTTTAGCTCAGTTAGAAGTTCTTTGGACATCCATTCTGGCTTCTTTGCACTTGTCTTATTTTTCTTCTTTGTTGGCACTGTTTGCATTTGCGCCTTGAGTATTTCACTTTTGAAAAACTCCCATCCATCCTTAACTCCCTTGTTTTTTAATATCGGCGTCCATGGAATGCCGCTCAGTAATTCCTTCATTTTTTGGAAGTCAGCTCTCTTAAAGTCCAGAATGCGTGTTTGACTTGTCTTAGTTTCAGCATTCCTTTGTATTGCAAACTGCAGGAGCACATGGTCACTTGCCCCTAAGGATCCAACCACTTCAACTGTATTGATCAGGTCTTCCACATTTGTTAAGATTAGATCAAGAGTTGCTGATCCCCTTGTTGCCTCTTCTACCTTCTGGACCATAAAATTATCTGCAAGGCAAGTGAGGAATTTGTTGGACTTTGTACTCTTGGCTGAGTTTGTTTTCCAGCAGATATCGGGATAATTGAAATCGCCCATGACTACTATATCTCTTCTTTGTGCCTGTTTGGTCAGCTGTTGACAGAAGGCTTCATCAAGTCCTTCATCCTGACTCGGAGGTCTGTAGTAGACACCCACGACAAGATCTTTTTGAGTCCTGGTTCCCTTGATTCTTATCCAGATGCTTTCAAGCTGGTTTCCCGGATTACAGTCTTGCATTTCTTCTGCAACGTAACTGTTTTTGACATATAAAGCTACTCCCCCTCCTCTCCCCTTTGTTCTATTTCTGTGAAAGAGGTTATAGCCCTCAATGGTTAAATTCCAGTGATGGGAGTCATCCCACCAGGTTTCAGTGATGCCTATGACATCGTATGTGTGGTGCTGTGCTAGGAGTTGGAGTTCGTCTTGCTTATTTCCCATGCTCTGAGCATTAGTGTAAAGACATGTAAGCCCCTGTGACCTCCCCTCGAACTGTTTATTTGGGATTATTGTGCTCTCTGTACTTGGTCCTTGCTGTGTTTGTGCAGCCCTCCGTTTAGCCTTACGGCGGTTCCCTGTGGTCGTGGGTAATATAGTGTTCGCCAGGCTGTTGTTCCCCTCCCCCAGTGGATTTAGTTTAAAGTGCGCCTGATGAGGTTTGTGAGTCTGTGTGCAAAAAGATGTTTTCCTACTTGTGTGAGATGCACCCCATCGCTTGCCAGTAGTCCATCCTCTTGGAAGAGTAGACCATGGTCAAGGAAGCCAAAATGCTCCTCTTGACACCATTTTCTGAGCCAGTTATTGACCTGTACTATTTTTCCGGCCCTTGTAGAGCCATGTACTACAACGGGGAGGAGGGATGAAAAGATCACATGTACATTATACAGTTTTAGCTTTGTTCCCAGAGCTCGAAAATCATTTGTGATCTTTTGAAATAATATCAAATATTCAATATTTAACCAGAGGACCAAGACTGCTCTTGTGTGTTCTGATAATGGAAAAACTTGTTAACATGTGTTCATTAGTGAAATAATTAGATTCCCTCCAATAACAAACTGTAATGTGGAAGTGTTGGCGATAAAAATTCAAGATGGTTTTGTTGAATTCTGTGCATATAAGGTGAGGAAAGTGCTTGTCATTTGAGATTTGGGCAGCAGCTAGGACTAAGGCTATTCTGTGATTTCTACAAAGAGCACAGAAAGGCACCAAGTATATTGTTGGGTGCAGAATTTCGGATTTCATCACCCACAACAACCACAAGTAATTCTAATCTTCTTGAGTGCAACAATGTGTATTAAAGTGTATTTGGGAAGCTTGATGAAATCTAACCAGGAGAGGCAGCTGTATAGGATTTCTGATGGCTTGCGCAGAGGCTTCGTTTTCCAGAATAATTCTTTGCTCCTCCTTTTTTATGACCAGCAAAACCAGAATAAATTAAACTTTCCTAGTTTGCGTAATTCTGCACTGCCAGAAAACCTGGGATAAGCAGATATTCTGGGATTAGATCCTGAGATATAGGGACTGTGTGGAAGGGCCCTTAGATAAAGCTTTAAATAACTGTGAGCAGGCATCCTTGCCAAAGTGCATACTGTATACAGGTGCCTTGCTGGATTAGTGACCGCTCTGCTTGATATAGTATTACTGAGAAGTGATTCAGTAGCCAACCAGAAGACTGTGATTTACCTTTTGCCAATCTGCTCTACCCAAAGCAAAACATTCCTTTACAAATATAGTGTTGAGGACTGATAAATTATATCCTACTTTGATTCTAACTCAAATAGTCTTGTCTGTATTTATTGCTGTGAGTGTTCCTTGTCATTCTTAAATCCTAGTAATTAATTTAAAGCATTTATGCTATTTTTGCAGTATTTTTTATCCCCCTTGTTTTCCTTTCTTTGCAGGAGAGATCACCACAGCTGTAACACTATTGAAATAAAATATGGAATGGATTTCAATTGTGACTGAAACCAGCCAAACAAACAGTATTGACAGTAGCTTGAAAATCACCAGTTAGCAGTTTCTTCACGCTCCAGCACTATACAGCACTTTCCAGAGATAACTCATTGTGTACAAGAAATCTGCTTTACAAATCTCTCACTGAAACCTCAGTTTTGCCTAATTAAATATTTACAAAGGGGAAACATCTACAACAGCACCCACAAAGATGGCGTTGGAAGAATATCTGTGGATGGTTATTGTCGGTTTTATTATTGCTTTCATCTTAGCATTCTCAGTTGGCGCAAATGATGTTGCCAATTCTTTTGGTACGGCTGTGGGCTCTGGTGTGGTGACCTTACGCCAGGCCTGTATTCTTGCTTCCATATTTGAAACTACTGGTTCAGTGCTGCTAGGAGCAAAAGTAGGCGAAACTATTCGTAAAGGTATAATAGATGTGAATTTGTACAACAGCACTGTGGATCTACTGATGGCAGGAGAAGTTAGTGCGATGGTTGGTAAGTAATTTTGTTTTTAAATCTACTTTTTCTTGCATGGTTTTTCTATCCGCTTAGTCACATCACCTAATGAAGAACCAAGTAATGGAGCATCCTCTTCCACTGTCAGTCATATTCTTTAATGTGTACATTTGCTGTTTCAGAATGCTATTGTGGGCCCTTATTTTTAAGAGTTCAGTAGTGATAAAGTGTGGAGAATACACTCTAGGCTCAAGTTCTTTCTCTTTGTCCTTGTCAACATTTGTTCTCCTTTTTATTGGTACTGACATTAATGAAAGTTGAAATATGCAGGTTCCTCATGATCAGAATTTAGATCTGGTAAACATTTAACTACAGTGAAAAACAACACTGTTGTAATGTTTAATTAGAACTTTGGTTGAGGAATGTCAACTTCCATGCCTTATCTTGAATAAAGGCTGGGGATGTATACACATTTTAATTAATTATTACTCTTCCCCCCTCCCTCTAACACAGGACCATGTAAGAAACTTATATAGCACCTTAAAATAACTAAAAACTGTAACACAGAAGTTTAAAAAAAGCATTTAACAACAACCGAAATCTTAATTTAGATCAGTTAAAGGAAATAAAACATTACTTATTAAAACATCATGACAGTTTAAAACTAAAGACTTGTTTAAAGAAGCAAATCTTTGCCAGCTGGTGAATGGAGAGCAGAGAGAGACCAATCAGCCTCCCTGAGAAAAGAGTTTGAGCAGCCACCGAGAAGATACTTTTTCGAGTTCTCATCAGAAGTACCTGAGGGTGGTGGGACTGAAAAAAAGCCCTCCTTTTAAGATCTTAGTACTCAGACAAACTTATATTTTAAAGCTTTATATGGCAAATAAGCACTTTGAATGGTAGCCAGTGAAGCTCTTTGAATAAGGGAATTATACGTTTACTATAGTCAGCCTTAGTCAGCTGTCTTGCTGCAGTATTTTGGACACATTGAAGTTTCTAGATGGCTACAGAAACAGCCGTACATGGAGTATGTTCATATTATCATAACTAGATCTGACATTTAAAGAAACTGGTGTAGCTGGTGTAATTGTTTTAATGGGACAAATGCACTCCTTACCAATGCTAAAACCTCATGGTAAAGTCCAAGAGTGTACCCAACTCATGAACCATTTCAGAGGCAATGGAATTCTATCTTCCCTGTCTGCCTTTTGATTAACCAGGTGCATCTCTGAATAAAGTTTTAATTATTTTTCATCCCATCTGTTATAGAGAATAAAGGTTGATTCAGTACTGAAATAGCCTCCTTGGAGTTAGATGAAAGGGGGAAATAGAGATGGATGTCATCTGTCAGCTTTTGATACTGAACTTTGGATTTCAAGATGACTTCTCCTAGCAGTTGCATGTAAACACCTGGGGAACAGAACCAACTCTGAGAGATACACCTGATTAATGGTCAGGAAGTTTGGAAGGAGTCCTCCAACACCACCTTTTGAATGTAGCCCCCCATGAAGGACTGAAGCCACTGTAAAACAGTTCCTCCAAGTCTCATTCTAGAAAGGCAGCCCAGAAGAATACTATGGCTAATTGTATTGAAAGCCACTGAGATGTCCAACAGGGACACACCTGTATTATTTCTGTTGTAGGTCATCCAACAAGATGACCAAAGCCATCACCATTCCATTGTATTATTTGAAATTAAACTAGACCCAAGCAATTATATGCAAAACGTTTTGTAAGTTCTTCACAGTGGTTTATTGAATAATTTAATTTTGTTCTTGTATGGCTGTGCACTGAAGGACCCCCAATCACTCAGGATTACTTGCTGGGTGACCCTATGTAGACCTAGTGGTGGCAGAGAAGTATCTACTTCTACACTCAGATCTCTACTATCCCACCCAGGGCAGAAAATTGCAACCAGAGTGTACTCTACAGCATGGATAGAACCAGAAACTAATTTGGACAGACATATGGTTGTCATAGATGAATTGAAAGTCTAAGCTGCTCCCTATCAGAGTGAGTGTAGCATGAATATTGAAGTACCTGAACACAGTGAGCTGGAAGGATTACACCACTATTGATGATAGTGGAATGGAGAATTCATGAATGCAATCGCTATTCAGTTGCATTAATAGGATAGCATGCATTTTTGTAGTCTTGAAACAAATCTGAAAAATAACTCAAAACACCTTTTATTTCTACACCTGTGAATTTTCATGTAAGATGAACAATCTCAGAAGAAGGCTGATTGGCAATAAATCTGCACTATTTTTATGTTCATTGTAAAAGTGAGGTGTAATAAGTATACTCTGATATTTTCCTACAATTCAGCCATTAAGATCCAAATGGCACAATTATATTTAGAACAAAAATGTTTAAAGTTTAAAATAAATAAACTGTGTTAGAACATTAGAGATGTATAACATAGCAGCATTGTCTGTGGAGGGAAATGAATGAAGACTACATGGAAGTGAGTAGGATATGGTCCAGGCATAATTTCTCTGGGCCCAGTGCAAAGCTTTAACACACACACACACATACATACATACCCCACTCCCCAAAAAGAAAATTGGGCTATATCTACCCTGAAAAGTTGGTGGTTTGATTATAATTCATTTCCTTTTTTGTTTTGTTTAAATTACTTGTTCTTCTATCTATTAATTTTACAGCTATAGTAAGATATTACCTTCAACAAAATGCCCTGCCACAGGGATCACTTTTCTTTGCACACTGGAGACCAAAAGTCTGATTCATCAATTATATGCAGTAAGGTCATAGTCTCTTATTGGTCTTCATATGTGGTCTGTCCTACCAAAAAGTGTCTTATTAATCATACTTTCTTTTTTCCATCATAGTAGGAAAATCATAGTTACCGTGCTGTGAGGTTGGTTAATCTAACTTGCCCTGAAGCTGGTAACCATAGTATTCTGATTCAGACAGAGCAGGATGTAATTATTAATTGACTGTTTAATGATTTAATTGCTAATTGTACAAAGGAAGAGTGAAGGGGCTGTATGTATGAAGAAAGGTCTCATGCAAATCTTCCATATGTTCTGAGCTTGTAAAAGAACAGAAGTACTTATGTTCTTTTATACTATGTAACAAAATTTGAAAAAAATGTTTCTTGTTTAAAAATGTATTCATGTTTAATTGTGCAGTAGTTACTTTGAAAGTAGTTGTTATACTCCAGAAACTTTGTTTTTGTGGCTGCCACAAACTATGTTGAATGTTTGAGACTTTATGAGATATTCATCGAAAAACTATAGCAAAATGTGCTGCAGAATGTTTAATAATCCCTTTCCCTGTTTTTATGATAGAACCAATTAAGATGACATTTATAACCCAGGAACAAAAATCGTGTTACATTGTGTTATTGGAATGTTTGCCCATCCTTCCTGCTTCCAATTATTCGTTATATCTGGAACTGTCAGGAGGGACAGTGATGTGTAGTTTTTATGGGTGGATTACACCTTCTGTGTCTCAAATTGTAAGACCAATTTGAGATAAGCGCTCCTTATTTTATACAAAAGCTGGGCTGGCAGATCACTATTAATTGTATTGCTTACCTTGTTTGACACTGATTCTGATTGGCACCACTGAATCTCAAAAGGCTATGACCACTCTGCACAGGCACAAGAAATTAAGACCGCAAGGATATTTTCAGCATTATATATAATTTAGTATCATCTTCTCCTCTTTGGTAATGGACTAGCAACCAGCACTAGCATCCTTAGCTCTCCTGGCCCAAGTATTTTCTCTTTCAACCTAATCTTGGGTCACAAGGGAGAAGATCCTGCTATTTGAAGTCACTCACTCTGCCTAACTTCTAAATTAGATCCACATCAATTTAAAATGTTAGTTGAAATACAAGTTTGATTGAGAAACCTTATCCCCCAATTCTATCTCTGTCTTCCCAGGCCACTCTTTTGCACCTGGTTGTAGATGGTGGTTGGAAGACATCCCACAAGCCTGATGTCTGCCTACCTGTATAGCAAAGCAGAACTAGGCAGAAGCAATATCCAGAATCATGTTCTGTTTCTCTCACATCTTGGTATCAATGATTATTTAATCCGGTGGTATGGAATAAAATTTCCTATGCAAATTTGCAGTGTAATTAGGACCACAACCATGGGAACATCCGTGGATGTGGCTAACTTAGTCATATTCCAGCTACCTCCCTTGGGTGTTCAGTGTTCAGGTGCTGTTATTCAATCACTTGAACCTGAGTCAATTTCAGTCATTATATGCAATTCTATTTTCCACTTTTTAGTTTTTATTTTATTTCAGCAACTTTGGTTACTTTTCTGTGCCAGTGTTCACACAATTAGCCATGGTTTGTAGGATTTATTGTTGGTGTTTGTTGCCAATTTCATCTGCTGCTAGCAGAAATGAGTTAAATGAACTATGAAGTTTGCACCCATGGTTTGTTTTTTGGGGCATCTAGATGTGGCCTTCTGGTTTACCTATACCCAGACAAGTGAGATAAATTAGCCAGTTAACAATGAATTACTTTTCTTACTCCATGAGGAAAGATATCACAATATTCAAACGATGGATGGAAAGACATTAGAGGCTAATTGTGAGATTATTATATTTTGTAGGATATGGAGGAGAAGGGCAACATATCTAGGTTTGGAAAAGTTCTTCAGGAATCTTGTTAGGAAATATTAATTCTACTTGTTGACTTTACAAAGGATTTGTATTTGGTACTGATGGTTTCCTCTAAAGATGAGATGAACAAGTTGGCTATTCTGGGAGTGAAATGTGAGCATTGCTTTACTGCTTTTCAAAGCAATAAATTCTTGTGTAGTCTCAGCTTGCAATGTACAAATTTGCAATGTACAAATTCACTGTGCTATCATGTAGATAATGAATTTGGCAGACTTTTGTGGAACTTCCTATGAAACTTGACATTGAAAAATTAGGCGCTTTCCTGATTGATGTTGGAAGCCTGCATATTAACATTCTTTGTCTTACTATTCAGTACATCTATCATCTGTTATATATCCTCTCTTTTATACAGGGTGTTTGAAAAAGAACTCCTATTTACCATTTAATTTAAATGGTGAATAGGGAGTTCTTTTTCAAACACCCCGTATTATAGAAAATAGAATAACTTAGGCAATACAATATTAAACAATTTTTGTCTTTTTAAAGAGCATGATACTGACATTATCAGTAAAAAAATCATGCATTTCAGCATGTATTGATTTCTTTTTAACAGAAATAGGTTGGTGAACTTCCCCTTATAACATGGACAAAAAACCTGGTTTTCAAGATGCTGTGGGACTCCAGCTTCTTTGGCTTTATTCAACGGAATCATTTGTGATAGGTGTTATACTACCTATAGGGGGGCAAGAGGTTCCCTATCCCTCTAATGAAGATTTTGTCAAAATGTTTTTTTGTGAGATGCATTTATTATGTTTTTTTCCAGTTAAATGATAATTTGTTTCTAGAACTAAGTTTATGAATTATTTTAAAGCTTTTGATTTTAAGTTAGCAGTGAACAGAAATTTTATGTTAAAGTTGCTTATTGCATTCAGTAACTTCACCAGTTTTTCTAACTTGTCCTTTTTCTAAAATTCTTACATATTCATGTTTTATAAGGATTCTGGTAATCCAGATTGTTACATGTTATTGCTTACCTTATTGTGGGTTTTTAAAATTTGGAATGTTGTAAAAGTTAATAAGTTGCCTTAAAGTAATCCACCTTTATTTCATTTTAGTTTCATGTGGAAGTATGTACATTAAATCAGGCAGAAATATGTTCAGCCAAAAATATTATTGCAGTTTACACAGTCTAGATTTCCTGGAGTACATCTTGTAACACAAAGTGAACAAAAGCAGTGTAAAACAAAGGTGATACTTGTGCTCTTTAATTCTTTGCAGAAATGTTCTGTGACTGCTCATGAACACAAAGCCCCTCACAATTAACAGCTTACTATGAGTTGGGAAGTATGCACTTTCAAACAGTAATGCTGACAAGTTGTAAAAATGTTTGTTGTTTTTGATACTACTTTCTTGTCCCTGCTTTAAATTTTAGGATCTGCTGTTTGGCAACTGATAGCATCTTTCTTGAAACTCCCAATATCCGGAACACATTGCATTGTAGGTGCTACCATTGGATTCTCATTAGTTGCAATTGGAACAAAAGGAGTCCAGTGGATGGAACTTGTCAAGATTGGTAATTGACATTTCCTAGTTGTTTTTGGTAAGGGTTTGTGCACAATCATGCATTGACTAAAAAAAAGAGTTGTAGAAATAGCATTTTATAATTTTACTATACTTTTGTTTTAGTGTTCTAGAGTACTTTGTTACTTCAGTACAGCTACTTGAAGCTGATAGTATTAATTGAAATTACTTTGTGCAAATTCACACTGCACTCAACAGAATTCTTTACGTATAACAGAAATATAGGCCAGGCATGCTTTTTAAAGGCTGCATGTAGAACCTTTCTAACTTTTTGGTTTACCTTTGGCCTTGAAAAAGAACCTACATTTTTAATGTGGCTATTAAATCAATGCTATTTTTTCTCATGGACAAGGATTCCAACACTGGATTGGATATATGTGTGTATGTGTTTTTAAAAAATCAACATTTTGCTGATGTTGCCCACACAACATCAATCATTTTGCAGCCACTCTGATTTATGTAGAAGTGACATAAATGTATACTTAGCACACTCATGAAAATCAATGGAACATAAGCATTCTTACAATCTGCTAGGTCATGTCAATCCTCTTTTTAAAAAAATCAACCACATTTCTGCTATAGTCAGGATTAAAATACCATAAATATGCATTGTTCAAAGATTATCATTTGTTGTTGTTGTTGCTTATTGAATAATTATGCCTATCTTTGTTTTTATTCAGTTGCTTCTTGGTTTATCTCCCCTCTTTTATCTGGGATGATGTCTGGTGTACTGTTTTTGCTTATTAGATTCTGCATCTTAAATAAGGTTAGTGACTATGTTTGTCCTCTCTATTCTTAATGTTGCTGGTAAGACTGTAAAATATGTGACAAAGGCAATTTCCTATCATGTAGCCTCAGCAACCCTCCACAGAGTCAAAATGTGTTTCAGAAACAACCTTCTGTTTTTGACATTTTTATGGATGAACATAGTCCCCAAGCATCTGTAGTCTTCAAGAGATGTATGCACATTAACAGATCTAAAAAATTATTGAAGAATGTCTAAATTGTTTAAGTTAAACTTGCATAATGTTCTAAATTATGCTTTCCAGATGTTGTTAGTTTACAACTATTGGTAATCTTTACCATTTGGTATGCTGAGTAGGCCTACTTGACCATGCAATCCAATGACATATGTACAGCTGCATGATTCCTATCCAAATGCAAGATTTTAACCTCTAGAGTTCTATTGCCATCTAATTTTAAGGTATGAAATGTGCCAGTAGCAGTCTGGACAGTTTTTTTTAACATTCACTGGGACAGAGTAAATGTAAAAACTGCAGAGACATGGTCATTGCAGGCAAATTCACCCTCATCCCATGAGGTCATCACTCTCATGAAAACCTGCCACAATCATAGTGTGTACATGGTAGGGCTTTTTATTGGCCTTATTACCATCACAGGCTCTCTTGGTGAGAAAAAGAAAGAAAGATGTATCTCATCCTCTGGGTTCCTTTCTGTGGGAGGCTATGCTCCTGCTATTACTTTCCCTAGTACTCCAAGATATGTTTGTTTAGGCAGATTTTTGATATGTACTGTATATGCTTAAGTCTAAGTCGACCTCATGTATAAATCAAGGGCAGGTGATGGAGGGGTTGGACTGGGTGGTCCACAAGGTTCTCTTCCAGCTTTATGATTCTGTTATCTGTGGATAACTTTATCCAATTTTATTGGGTCAATTTTTTGGCATGGCACTTTCAATGTATATATTATACATAGTAATCCATTTCAGTGAGGCTTCTTATTGGGGTATATATACTTAAAAAAAAATAAAAACACCTTTTGAGTGCTTTAAAAATAATTTTGTACTTTTTTTGTTTTTAAATTTTATTCTTGGATTTTAATTTATTTCTTTTGTGAGCCCCACTTGAGTCCCATTATAGGAGAAGAATGGATCTAAAATAAATAAACAATCATGGTTACAGGGTTCAGTTCTCAGCCCAGAGTGTGTATAGATATATGCCTACACCAAGTGTATCTCTGCAGTTCAAAAATCAACTTTGCAAATATCACTTGCCAAAAAAGCCAGTACTCCCTCTTTCTGCATCTTTTATGTAAAAATAATAATTTGGGATGCTTGTCTCATTATTACATTCATTTGAAATTATGTATAGTCCAGTGACAACAACTAAACAGGAACCAGAATGAGTAGGTGTCAGATGGTGAATATATTTATGCCATGTGCTTAATAAATAGGTAAGCATATGTATGATTCATTTATTGTGTCATATCATAAAGAAAAAGAAGGCCTTTCAGGGACACCAGCCAATGTTAAGGTTTCAGTACCCTGCATTTAAGGACATCAGCATTCAAGTGGTAAATCCAGTGGTTCTAATTATGGAGTTTATAAGCATTCTGAATTTGCCTGTAAGCTTGAAAGCCAATGGCATTTTAAAATCTGAGAGAGATGTCTAAACAGAGTTTGACAGTAGGGTGCATGTCTCTTTCTCCATTAGGCTAAATCTCTTCCCTGAAGCAAATGTTTCAAGGAGGGCTTAGAAAAAGATTTTTGTCCTCATGTATTGTGAGCTACAATATCCGATTCCCTCTTTTAACTACAAAATTACAGTAATAAAAAAGCAACCAGGAATTTAGAATAACGCTCAATCTTAGTTTAAGTACAGTGCTTTATTTTACAGCTTGTAGTTTTGTGCATCACATTGGATGGCTGTGTTTGTTCTTTCTGTTGACTAAGGCCCCTTCTACACTGCCATATAAAATCCAGATATCTGTTTCGAACTGGGATACATGGCAGTGTAAGATCAGATCGCCCCGGTGGCAAAGTGTGTTAAAGCTCTGAGCTGCTGAACTTGCAGACTGAAAGGTCCCAGGTTCAAATCCCGGGAGCGGAGTGAGCGCCTGCTGTTGCTCCAGTTTCTGCCAACCTAGCAGTTTGAAAACATGCAAATGTGAGTAAATCAATAGGTACCACTCCAGCGGGAAGGTAACGGTGCTCTATGCAGTCATGCCGGCCACATGACCTTGGAGGTGTCTATGGACAACGCCGGCCCTTCGGCTTAGAAATGGAGATGAGCACCAACCCCCAGAGTCAGACATGATTGGATTTAACATCAGGAGAAACCTTTACCTTTACCTAAGATCACATAATCCAGCTCAATGCAGATAATGTGGATGATCTGATTTGATAATTTGGATTATATGACAGTATAAAAGGGGCCTTAGGTAGAATTGAAAACCTTTCCCCCTTCTGAACTGCTGTTGATATACTGCTGTTGAGAGGGTCAAAGTCAGTCTTGGATGATGGAACCAAATATAGATATTCACTTGTATAATTGTTTCCCACAGAGCTACAAATTCTCTTTGTATTTTCTTCCAAATAATTTTTATTAAACATTTACTAGGAAAGTGGGGGGTAGGGGAATAAGGGACGGCTAAGGAAAAATTTGGGGATAATAGATTAACTATTGGTTAATTGCATCTTTACAAATGTATAGTATGACATGAGGAGAAAACAAAGAGGGTGGAGGTTGTTGAGGTATGAGGAGTTCTTTTACAACATTATTGTTAAAACTAAGTCTTAATCTCTTTTTCTTTAACACATATTTCATAAAATATTGAGGACTGTAACAATTTTAAGTCCATTGGTTGTATCTTCTTATGTCTTCTCACATTGTTTCCTGGTCTTCATATATTCTTTTCCAGTTTTTCTTCAGTGGAAATTAAACTTAATTTTTCATAACAGATTATTTTAAATCTTTTCTTAAATTATTTATTATTAATATCTATCAAGAAAGTTCTACGTTTTCATTTAGACTGTTAGTAGGTTAGTGTTTATATCATTTTGTCATTATCATGCTCTCTCTCTGTCTTTACATTAAATATATTTTCCATCTATAACTCTTGGGTTCAAAGACAGTATATTTCAAGAAACCATATATTTACCACGCTTTGGGATTTGTTTGGTTGGGTGTGATGAAAAACTGGAATTAGAACTGAAGTAAAAGATTTCCTTGTGCCCATTCAATATAATGAAAGAAG
The DNA here is from genome assembly GCF_035594765.1 of Anolis carolinensis. Lineage (NCBI taxonomy): Eukaryota > Metazoa > Chordata > Lepidosauria > Squamata > Anolidae > Anolis > Anolis carolinensis. The sequence continues at coordinate 43,613,300 of NC_085846.1, forward strand.
AAGATATGCCAACAGTATCTGTTTGGCTTGTATGTGCTCTTTATATGATTTTGATGGCAAGATTTTCCCTTCTCTATAGCAAGAATTTTGCTATGTAAAGTGTAAGGGATTGAGTATGAAATTAAAAACATATTTTTTGTAATTGTTTGGATTTCTTAATAAAATACCAACAAAGTTTGTTGCTGGAAGTGTGAGTCAGGTGAAAGCATGTGAAAAAGGAAAAAAGAAATGAAGTGTAATGTGTAGGGATACTAGAATAGCTTGGGCGCAATTTGAAAAACTGTACCTTTTTTGACCCTTTCCTCATTTCAGCAATTGCTGAATATGAAATAGCAAATATAGACTTCCGTTTTGCTATTAAAAATGATGTGTTTGGCAGTCTGCCTCTTGGCCTGGTCAAAAGACTAACTTGGGTATGAGGTAGGGAAGGAAAGAACTAGCCCATCTCCTGATGATTATTTCATCCCCTGCCAGTTCTCTCTGGGAAGAGAGTTCCATACTTAGAGAACTTGTCCTTGTGCATTAGTTCCTAATATTTGGAGAATCACAGATCCCTTTGAGAGTCTGATAAAAGCTACACCCTTCCTAGAAAAAATGCACTTGATCACAGCTATCAAAATAAAAGGAAGGATATTGAATTAAAATTTTTATCTTCTCGCATCCAACTCTTGGATCCTGAGATGTGCATTTATAGCACCAGGTTAAGAATTTCTATTATGTTGTCCTGAATCTTGTATCTGAGTATTTCTTAGGCTGTGTGGCTGAACTCATAAAAAGATGTGGATTACCTATGGGCTAGAAAACAAGGCAGATTGCTTTTGAAGAATTCCTCCCCGACCATGAGATTCTGCTGATCTCAGCACCTATCTGTAAAATGAGGCTTAATTCTCATGAGTTGGTGCAAAGGTGGAATTGAAATAGTCCATCAGATATCATTGGGTTGCAACTGTCAACATCCCCATCCATTAGTGTGTTCTGTTAGGACTTTGAGAGTTGTGAGACCACTTTGTTCCCATCATGGAAATATGCTTGGGTTTGTGCCCTATGGGCTAGAAAACAAGACAATTTGTTTTGGGAGAATGCAAGTCTGACATTCAGATTCTCCCCATCTGCCCTTAAAATGAGACTTAATTCCCTAGGGTTAGTGCAAGGGGGTGGAAGTAAAGCAAGTCTTTCAGATATCAGGGGGCTACAACTCTCAACACCCTTGACCATTGGCTATGCTCTTTGGGATACTGAGAATTATAGGGCCATTTTATTCCCATCATGGGAACATGCTTGTGTTTGTTTCTGACACATCAGAATAGGACCTTTATCTAAGAAAAGAGTCATACAATTCTTATTGGATTATGCTGATTTTTTTATTGTGACAGGATTTGAGTATGCCATTTTTTTATGCAGGAGGACCCTGTACCCAATGGTCTTCGTGCCCTTCCAGTGTTCTATGCTGCTACAATAACGATTAATGTATTCTCTATAATGTATACAGGTGCCCCAGGTGAGTATTATCTCACATATGAGGTCTACTATGAAAGCACTATTATAAATCTTGAAAACTCATCATTCTATTATGGATGTGTTGGATCCAGGATCTGCCTTCTGTGGTCTGAAGGACTCCTTATGATAGGTTCTTCAACCTAGGTTCAAGGATAATTCCCCCCCTCCTTGGCCCACAGCTTCTGTAGAGTCCCTTCCAATGCTTTTTGTGACATTTACTGGATGCTGGAGTGGCTGCACAGGTAAGAAAGACCTGGGAAGTCTGCTCCCATCAACCCAGTTGCAGCTAACTAAATTTGGATTTAACCTAACAATGGTTACAACAAAAAGGTGTTCTAGAAATATGCCTCACCTTATTTTTACTTCTGTAAAAAAGTCATATCTGTAGGTAGGGGGGGTTCATGAAAAGTCTGACAAACTACTGTGTGTTCTCCTTGGTTATCATAGTTCTCTTGGGTCATGTCACATGGAAACAAACCCACCAAGTGTACACTGAGCATGGAATTGCTTTCGCTCGCAACTCAGCAAGTGTTAATGTGTACTGTATGTGTTCCCAAATGTGTGTTTATCACATTTGCACTTCACCTTTGAAATGTCAGCGGCCAATGTTTTTCTTGATATTTTTTCCTGCCTAAGGGAGAATTTTCATGCAGTTCAAAATAAGCATATTCACAACCTGAAATAGTTCCTTGCTGTTTTGAATGCATAAGAGAACACCACCTGCATTATGTTAAACTTGTAAACTGACACAAATGGACATTGTATTAATTATACAGCTGACACTGCGTCTGATGGCATTCAGTAGTAGGAAATCATCTCATGTGATCCACAGGTGGTGGAGACACAGTGTTCTGCCTATATTTATAATAGCACCAGCATGTTGTGCAGAATGGTGTTTTTTTAATCCAGAAGTTACAGAGCAAGCATCCTGATTTAAGGATTTCGTGCTTTATTTGTCGGTGTTCCTCATCCTCTTCTGTTCCCTCCATGTCCAGTCCCCTTCAGCTCATGGCAAGAGCATATTGCAATTGTAGCAAATGCGTGTTCAATTATATAATTTTATTCTCTTCCTTTTTCAGTCCTAGGAATCACTCTTCCTGTGTGGGCGATAGCACTAATATCAATTGGTGTATCACTAGTAATTGCTGCCTTAGTCTGGATATTTGTGTGTCCATGGATGAAAAGAAAAATAGCAAGTATGTCTCCTGAGGGGTGGGAGGGTGCGGGAAGGTAAAACACATTTAAAATCTTTCGGGTGGATTTCCATTGCACTAAATCTTTTTCTTTATACCAGTGGTTTCTTTGCCTTCTGCTATAAATGTTTGGGTTTAGTTTCTTGTACTGCTGCTGTTAGCTAAAGTGCTTGTTTGTTTATTTATATAAAACAAAGGTGAGGGAAGTGCAACCAGCAGGGGCCAATCCCTTTTTTGCAGGCTGCAAGCAGAATTAATTTGAACATTTTGGCACTCATAGGGAAAACAATTAAAATTCAGGTTCAAAAATACTCCAGAAAACAAATTTTGGAGGCTTTCAAGAATAACTGATTTGTTTAAACCCCATTCACAAAAGCACTTGAAAATGTCAGGAATACGAGAAATAAGATGTATACACAAAACCACTTTTTAAAAGCATATTCTGTATATCACTAACTTAAAAAAATAAACCTAGCCTGGACTGGAATTGTCATTGCTTAAAACATAATGTATGTGTTTGTTATATGAACTCCAGCATATAAGACCAAAACATCCTAAAGGCATCTGTCTGTTCTTGGAAGTTAAGGAGGGTCAGCATTCATTACTGTTTGGATGAGAAATATCTATAATATCTAAGCTGCCCTACATTTGAGAAAAAGCAGCTCAGAAAAATATAGTGACTCGTTAGAAAGTTGAGGCAGTGGAAACATTTTTTTTATTTTCTTGATTGTTATATGGAAAGGCAAGGGTAGAATACCACTATGGACAGTTTATTTAAATGTCACCACTGCTGCAAAGGGCAGTGGTTTAGATTACAAGATATCTTTCATGGTTCATAAGTTTGGATTTTCCTTAGGTCGGTTAAAGAAAGAAGGTGCATTGTCAAAAATATCTGACGAAAGCCTTGATAAACTTCAAGATGAAGATCTGCCTGTCTTTAAAGAACTCCCTGGTGCCAAAGCAACAGATGAAAGTACTATTCCTCTCACTGGCTCTGGAACCGAAGACGCTGGTGTATCTGATAGTATTGCAAATGGTAATCATCCACGTGTACCATATGGTAAGAAACCAAGAGCATCTAATCTCCCCCCCCCCCCCCCCAAACTTTTTTTCTTGTTTCCATTGCATGCTTGTTACTGGTGGTTCCTTTCATGGGTGTAAGTGATACAAGGCTACAGATAGCTATCCCTTTCTATCACTATAGTCGAGGGAATCCAAAGGAATGTGTGCATTTTCTTCATGCTCTTTTCTAACATAGGCTTGTTCATTTTTTTTACATTAGCTATGAGTTGTGTTGAATGATATTGTTATAGTTACAGTCAAATCAGTTTGTAGGATTTTGGTAATAAAAAACAATATAATTTTAAAATAGTTGAATTTATAGTGGTGTCTTAGAGATATTGAACAGTGTTTTATCCATCTGAAAGCTTCTTTGCAACTTGATATCTCCCTCTTTAAATGATATTAATTCTTAGCTTTTGTCCTGTTCATCATTTAGCCCTCTCTTTCCATCAGACCTTCCTATTCCTGCACCATCCTCTTACCTAGGCTTCACCTGTCATTATACATACAATGTCCCATAATATATAATATATATCTGTTCTCTCCCCCATCTCTGCTGGCCCCTTGATTTGAATATGGGTTTATTTATTTTGTTACTTTCATAGCTCTGTGCCTAATTCAACAAACAGATAAATGGCACACATCAAAAGTTAGTAGGCCTTCCAGCTAGTGCTGTCAGCCAGTGCCTTTTGACATTTACCTGTTCAGGCAGCAAGGATTTTTAAAGCCTTTGAGAATAGGAAGGAAAGTTACAGCTGAAACACAGGCACTTTTAATAAATAGAGCAAGCTAGTGCTTTATTTTTCTTAAAAATGGTGGTAAAACATTTTACGTTTGTAGCTAAAGTAAAGGTATAGAAAGAAAAATGTGTTTATTCATTTATGACAGCTAAAACTGAGCCAGGATGATGTAGTGCTTTGACCATTCAACTGTGATTCTGGAGACAAAAGTTTGAATCCCTGCCCTGCAAGTCACTTTCTGCAAGACGTCACATTGTTTTAGCCTCAGGGGGAAAGGTAAAGTCAAACCCCCTCTGAACATAGGTGGTAGATTCACCTTAAAATTGCTGTAAGCAGGAAGTTACTTGAAGACACACAAAAACAACAAAATTGGTAATATAAAATAATAAAGTCTCAAATGTGGGATCTGAAAGTGGAGGAGAAAGACAAAGCAAACCAGTCAGGGAATGCTAGAAGTGAATAGCTGTCAAAACAGACCAGTAGAAAGAGCTGATTATTTCAGGAAAGAGAAGGCTTGACAAATAGCCATACTTCCCAATGAAAAGAGCCTTGCTCTCTTTCTACTTCTATCCCAAGATGCAGAATGATAGAGGTTTATGGAATATGCATGCTAGTATATATTATAGAAACGTGAGAAATAATACTTCTTGCTATGCCAACCTTCTGCTATCCATGGATTTGAAAAACAAGACTTGTAATGTTATTTCAGGAAGAGCCTTCTCAATGACACACAGTACGGTGAAATCTCCTGTTTCCAATGGCACGTTTAATTTTGATGGCCACATGAAGAGTGACATTCACGTATATCATACTGTGCACAAAGATTCGGGATTATACAAAGACTTACTTCACAAAATACATCTAGACAGAGGTAATAATGACGACAGGCCTCTGCAAGAAAATAACTACAAGTTACTGCGCCGCAACAACAGTTACACCTGCTACACTGCCGCCATTTGTGGGATGCCAGTTCATTCATCCTTCAAGGCTGCTGATGTGTCGACTACAGAAGATAGTGAAAAGCTAGTGACAGACACAGTTTCTTATTCCAAAAAGAGAGTTCGGTATGACAGCTACTCCAGCTACTGTAATGCTGTTGCTGAAGCAGAAATTGAAGCAGAGGAAGGTGGCGTGGAGATGAAATTGGCCTCTGAATTAGTAGATCCGAACCATCCCCCAGAAGACCTTCCAGAAGAAGAGAGAGATGAAAGAGACTCCTCACAAGTCCACCTGCTCTTTCACTTTCTCCAGATCCTTACAGCTTGTTTTGGATCTTTTGCTCATGGTGGCAATGATGTTAGGTAAGTAAGAGGTACTCATTTGTGTGAGTTTTTATAATAGCAATATAAGGATTCTGTAATTTCTTTGCATCTTTTGACTGTACATGAGAACACTTTTAGGGTTTTTTTTAAAGACTCAAGATTAACAAAGCCAATGAGATAATGGTTAATCATGAGCCAGATTACTTTTCATGACTAAGTTTGATCATACTGATATCTCATTGATTTTAGTACTCATCGATGTAGTGAAATTGATTTACCACAAGTTTTGCATCTGTTAGGATTCACTAACTACATTTCAGCAGTGGCTGAAATGTTCAGCTGTGTAAAACTACTATTTAAATCAATTTATTTAAATAAAGAAATGCAACATTTAATGAAATGATAATAAAATATTGCTGTTAGTTACTAGATGCTAAGAAGTACATACCATAGTATGTTGCAATAGTAATTACATATGAAGAAAGGCATTTAAATAATAAGATAAAATACTACTACTAACACAAGAGATATGTTGGTAAATTGGCTTGACATTGTCACGAGAAAGGAAGACCACCTGAATTTAGAAACAATTCTATTATCAGTGTGGAGAAATAACTGGAACTCTGACTGACACTAATGTTGGGTGCCTGGTGTAACACCTATTGTATTTATTTTTGTTCGTGTCCTATTGCAGTAAACTTTATATGCTGTAAATGTTTTATACCTAAGGAAGCTCTTTTGTTTCTGTGCCCGCAATATACTGTTAGTTTTCACTGAAAGATGAAGAGAAGTCTCTTTTAAAGCTAATTTGACTGCTTGTCCATTTAAGGGTTTTAAAATGTTTGGTGAGGCTTTGGATGGTGTATTGGTGGAAACCAAAAATAAAAAGGAAGGGTTGTCTTCTTTACCAAAATAATAGCATAGAAAAGGAAAGGAAATAAGAAAGAAAAAGAAACCTTTTTGATCTGGAGCTCAGTCCTTTCGTCCCTACAGATCTCACTTCAGGCAAAGGGAGTTCAGATCTTTTAGATCAAATTGGGCCTCCTCCAAGCCACAGTCTAGACAGCGAATGTCTTTAGGTTCAGTAAGGGTGGTGCTGCTTCCTCCAAAAAACAAACTAGAAGGTCTAACTAGTCATTCTGACTTGGAACAGTTCCCAATGGGAGCATGTCTCCAGAACGTTGCCCATCACTGGTAAAACATCTCCAGGTGCTTGGGTGTGAAGGAATGTGAGAGACGGATACAAGACAGATTTTATCAGGAAGCCCCTGGATTCTTTTGTACAGCCCTAGGGCTCAGGAAAAGTACCAACAAAGTTTTCAGGACATGGATCACCCAAAAAGATGAATATACAGTGCCTCATCAGCAAAGATTTTTAGAGTCCTGCTTGGTACTCTTCTTGGTACCAAAGAAAAACAAGTACTGGAGGGCTATACCAAATTTTTACATAATAAATTGTTTCATAGCCAGGCGGACATTCCATATGAAGACCTTACAGTCAGTTGTTGAATTGGATTATCTGGCCTTCTGTGACCCTCCAGGAAGCATACTTGTACATTTAGAAAAATCTGATGCACAAGAGAGTACCTCAGGTTTACTTACCTGGAGGATCATTAATAGTACAAGGTCAGCCATTTGGTCTTCTGGGGTTGATGGTGGCATGTGTTGAATCTGTTCCTTGGGCCAAGTTCCATTTAAGGGATTGCAATGGTTTCATCCTCCTTTTCAGGACAAGAGAGCAGCGAGGCAATTTGTGATAATGCGACTTCCCCCAGCAGTAAAGTTTTCCATGCATTGGTAGCTTTTGGAGATTCTCAACTTAGAAATGTCCACCCAAGAGCCAAGAAGAATAATCACCAGTATGGGATGGGGAGTGCAACTACAAGCAGAGTACTTAACAATCTTCAATCTGCTACTGGAAGTTCAGGGCAGTCATGTGTTGATCCATATTGAAAACATGGCCATCAAGGCCACATAAACATGCAGGGAGTCACTTGATCTTGGTCCTGATACGTAAGGCACATCTGTTATGTTTGGGCAGGGGGAGCCTCACTTTCTATTTCTGTTGAGTGGGGAGGGGTACCTCAAAGGACTGCTAAATTCTCAGGTCAGCTGGTTGAACATGGAAAGTCTGGGCCAAGTGGAATGGGCTTTGAACTCACTAGTCTCCTACAGAGTGATCCAAATGTTTAGCACCTTGCATTCTTGTAGAACAAGTCCCCTTGGCTCATATTGAGGCTTTGGATGGACAAAATCTGTCCAAAATCACTTAGCTAGGGATTTTATTTTATGTCTTTCATTCTGTAGTTCTTCTAACCAGGGCATTGTGGAAGATCAGAATGGAGGGCAGAGGCAAGCCTATGAGATCATTGGATATTGAGTGTTGTTTTGGGATTGTGGTTATGTTTTTTCTGAGTATCTTAAGTAAGAGCCAATATGGAAAGTGTTATGCGTTTTCTCAGTGACTGAATTGTTCTTAGGTTAGATCCTTTATCCCCCCCCCCCCCCCCCAAAGGGGGTAGCTCAGTTTTTATCAATCTCAGGAGATTGTTCTGTCTTCTTGCCCAGATCCAGGTTGGATATGTGTAAGGCTTTTCAGTTTAACTTTGACAGGTCTAAATAATAATAATAATAATAATAATAATAATAATAATAATAATAATAATAATCATCATCATCATCATTATCATCATCATCATCTTTATTTGTATCCTGCTCTCTCTCCCCAAAGGGTTCGGGGCGGCTTACAGCAATAAACGTATATAATAAATAATATATCACAGACAGTAATCACATATCAATTAATACAACAAGAACCCAATAGTATAAACATTAGTAAAATTAATCTGATCTCTTTTTTCGATAACAAGCTGGATAGATGCAGGGAACGCCGTGAATGTAGCGTATCTGGATTTCAGTAAGGCCTCCGACAAGATCTCCCATGACCTTCTGGCAAACAAACTAGTCAAATGTGGGCTAGGCAAAACTACGGCTAGGTGGATCTGTAATTGGCTAAGTAAATGAACACAAAGGGTGCTTACCAGTGTGTCTTCTTCATCCTGGAAAGAAGTCATGAGTGGAGTGCCTCAGCGTTCCATCTTGGGCCCGGTTCTGTTCAACATCTTTATCATTGACTTGGATGAAGGGTTAGAATACATGATTATCAAGTTTGCAGACGACACCAATTTGGGAGGGATAGCTAATACTCCAAAAGACTTGAGCAGAATTCAAAACGATCTTAATAGATTAGAGAGATGGGCCCAAACTAACAAAATGAAGTTCAGCAGAGACAAATGCAAGATACTCCACTTAGGCAGAAAAAATGAAATGCAAAGATACAGGATAGGGACGCTTGACTCGACAGAAGTATGTGTGAAAATCTTGGAGTCCTCGTGGACAACAAGTTAAACATGAACTAACAATATCATGCGGTGGCTAAAAAAAGCCAGTGGGATTTTGGCCTGCATCAATAGGAGTATAGTGTCTAGATCAGGGAAGTAATGTACCCCTCTATTCTGCCTTGGTCAGACCACACCTGGCATAGTCATCAAGTTTGCAGATGACTCCAATTTTGGGCACTGTAATTTAAGTGGGATATTGACAAGCTGTAATGTGTCCAGTGGAGGGTGACTAAAGTAATCAAGGGTCTGGACAACAAGCCCTATGAGGAGCTAGGCATGTTTAGCCTACAGAAGAGAAGGCTGAGAGGAGACTAGATAGCTATGTGTAAATATGTGAGGGGAAGACATAGGGAGGACGGAGCAAGCTTTTCTGCTGCCTTAGAGAATAGGACATGGAACAATGGCTTCAAACTACAGGAAAGGAGATTCCACCTGAACATTAGGAAGAACTTCCTAATGTTGGAGTGGAGGCTTCTTCTTTGGAGGCTTTTAAGCAGAGGCTGGATGGCCTATGCTTAAAGAAATAAGAAATGATTTGGTGTTATTTGCACTAAATTGCTCACCGATAATCAATAACCAGGTTAAAAACAACAGCTCCAATACAAATTCTTGAAGGACCCAATTCCTTGCTTACCTTCATTGCGTCTGTTGTCTGTTTATATTTACCTATTATCCCATGCCCTTTAATCAGCCACTAATCCATAAGAGAAGAATTTACCTAATGACTTCTATGGTTGCTCAGAAGATTTTGGTTAGAGATTTTCTCCACAAATATTTTTGGAAATCCCAAGTACATAGCATGTTGGGGATCACTCTGATCTAAATGCTTGCTGACACACTCAGGGAACTCTAAAAGGTTGGTAAAGCAGGGCATTCCTGTTCAGAAATTACGGTGAAGTTCAATCTGTTCTTAATCAATCTAACCCTAACCACTAAAAATAGTTGTCATCCATTTACATGTTAGCACTGTAATTCTTTTGGCTTTCTTCAGTTCCCCTTTCTTAAATTTTCACACTACTTTGGTTGTCTTCTTATCTTCTGGTGATAACACTAATTTTAATGACAAATTGCATGTTTTGGTTAGAATATGAACAAAGTCATATTTGAGTACTTCATGAGCATTCTCCTGTATGCCATCCAAACTGGATGACTTCTTAATTTTTAATTTTTTAATAGAGCTTAATTTTTTTTCCTCAAACATATATCCAACTGGTTCAGGTTTCATATTCGGTTGTAAAGATCAATACTAAGAATAACTTCGCTTTCTCTGCTATTTTAGCACTGTCTTTCATGCCATCATTTAAACAACCTAACCAATGTCCTGAAATATTTTTCTGAATATTTTGACAACATTCTCCCTACACGACAATAATGACTAACATTTTATTTGAGTGTCAACTGATTTTGCAGGGGTTTCTGCTCCCTTTTTGTTTGTTTGTTTCTTGTTTTTCAGAAGAATTCCATTTTTAAAAAAGCAGTTAGAGCCTTTTTTTTGTTAATGTATTACTTTAGTATCAACTTATGCTTATCCAGGCTTATGTCTTGCTAAGAGTGTGGACCGTCTTAATTTCCATGTTAGGATTAGTTGTATTAATATTTATATATCTAATTCTTCCTATGTTAAATTATACCTCCAGGAGAATCCTAGGCATAGAAATTAATTAGTTCCATACTTACATTTCCTGTCAGTCCTGGATCTTGTTTTTGTGACATTTCACCTTTGGAGGCCATGTGCAGTGTCTTTAGTTCACTGGAGGCAAGGAAAGATGTAAGGCACCAAAGGTGAGAGATGATTACATTTAATCCTTCATTAGGATTAAATAAAAGTATTCCTCCCCTTTAATATCTTAATGTACATAAAATAAAAAATGATCTAGACGTAATATACGGTAATTCCTAGAGTTGTTCTTCCTGTTTTAAACTGAGTGGGAATGCAAACTGAAATGCTGCAGTTGTTTTGAGCCTTCCTTCCTCATATGACAAGCAGTATCTATGATTTTGTTCAGATAGTAGCACTTTGCAGTTTAAATATTTATCTGTTTTCTCCTACTTAACCTCCCAAATGGCCAGAACACATCTTTATTTGAGCACTACAGAGCTGGAACACTGGTGCCAATTGGATGGTATCTGGCAGGCTTGGAGAGCTAATTCAACTTGCTGGATGGTTGGAAAACTGATGCCTGTAATCAGGGCAGCCTGACCTGGTGGTGATAATTACCTGCACAACTTGAGCCCCCTTTTTCATAATTAGCAAGGATGCTATGTTTCTTGAGGTGTTTGTGCGTGCGTGCATGCATGTGTGTTTCACTCATCATTTGCTTTCCTGCTTTTGAAACAGAAAAGTAATGTTTTATTTGTGTTCTTTGTATGCTTTTTAAGAGTTCTTAAACTGTAAGATTGGTAATGGCAGGTGCAGTGTGTGAAAGATTACTTTTCTGCACTTGCAATGCTGAGCAGCCCAGGGGCGTATGGTATGTTTTGTGTGGTGGTTGCTAGGCTCAGCAAACCCATTCAAGGGGAGAGGCTTTGAGTGCCCCTCCTCCTGCAAATAATCTGTATAGGGGTTTCTTCTGCAGTAAAAGCAGAAGGGAAAGTTTCTGTTTGATATAGATGCTGAGAGTTCAGTTAGAAGCCTTGCCTGATCACTTAAAGGACTATAAACAAAACTTCCCGAAGTTCTTAATGGCCTGTGCACATTAATTCACGAGCCCTATCATTTGCACTTTCAATCAAAATATATTGTATGGCTATTTTATCTTCCTCTCTCCCAAAAGAATTTCTTTTTCTAGTAAGAAAAAGGATAGTGGGGAAAATATGGGAGGACTGCAATTTTATATTTAGAATTCTTGTAATACTTCTTAAGAGGCAGAACAATTCCATAATGAAAGCCTCATCTGGACACATAAACACATTTCATTTGTTTAAATGGTAATTCATAGCAAACAGCACCCCCCCCAATACAGTCTACAAGATCCACATTTAATGTTATTGATAATGCTACCCACATGAAATTTGAAACCACCTACATTTATTTATTTATTTTGTGTCAAAAGCATTGCATAATAAATAAGATTAAAGTGATAAAATAAAGGAATCACAAACAGCTAAATGCATAACATTTATCTACATAATAGCTATCTTGGTTCCATAGAATGTTTGACTGCAGTTACTGGACATTGTTAGTTCAGCGTCAATTGAAGACTTTGTTAAAATATATTACAGTCGTCCCCGTCTCCCCCCCCCCACCCCCGGTCTTCACATAGTAAATAAATAGTGTAAAATAGATGCAGGCTTATCTTTCAGTCTCAGAGACTATGAAGTTAGAGACTATAAGAAAGGTAGCGGGGAAGAACAGGCGAGAAAACTAGAACACAAATATTGTTTCTTTTTAAACAGACATTTCAATCTTATCTTGGCAAGTGGGACATTGGAGAGGTTTTGTGCCCAAATGTAGGGGTCATATAAAATCTGAGAATTTTTTTACTTTTTTAAAATTTAAAACTTTCAATTTATACAGCAAAAAAAGGAAAAAAGAAAGAGAGAACGGGGGTGGGGTTATTGTTAGTTGAGCAAACTGTGAAAAATATTAAATCGGAATCTGAAATGTTTTTAATAGGAGAGAAGACATTAGATGTCGAAGTTGATGGATTCTGGGCTTCATAAGCAACATTTAATTAATCATAAGAAATAGGTCATAGTAGTACATAGTAGTACGACACAAGATTTTCAATTAAATCTACCCTCCTTCCCGCTCAGAGCAAGTCTGCAATTGAGGTTTGATTTGAAAGTATTTGTTCCTGGTCCATTATCTCTGAGTTTGGCAAATAAAACTCTTTCACAGCTTTTATCACAGCTTTCTAAATGTTATTTCTTCTAAGTTAAAAGCCATTAGAGATTAAGAGTGCTGCTTTTATCTGCAGCTATTGCTTTCAGTATACTGCTGAATGCCTGTAACTCTTAGGGAGTATGTCAGGCAGAAGTTCCAAGATTTATATCATTTGAAAGCTCAGCCTCCAATTTTCAGAAAATATTAACTTTTAACCATTGCCCAACTCCCTCTCACAATGTCAGACAGCACCATTGCCCTTTCTTCCAACTGTGTATCTTGGCAAGGTTCTCAAACTAAATATAGTCAATGCTAGTCTTTCAATCTAGCTGTCAATTCCTGGACTATGCATTCTCTAGATTCCTTTCTCCACTGCCAATGCCCCAGAATATGTTGGCTTCTAAACATGGTCTGTTACATTGAGCATTTTGTGGTTTTGTTCTAATAATCAATTTGATTGTTGCTTTCTTTCTTTTAAGTAGAAAGTGACCTTATAGTGTATATTGGGCATGTATTTGTGTTCAGCATTGTAGCTGTAAACTTTATTCTTTAGACATCAGTTTCTTACAAGACATTTGCATCAGAGTTTAGAGCTTAGTGATGGATGGGTGTACCTAGTAGACAGAAAGCTACACTAAAACAAATGTACATTTATTAATTGTAGACCCATAAATGTTCAGGCAGGTTAGTGAGATGTTATTGCACACCTACAGAATCACAATTTTATCAAATAAAGTAGTTCACTTATTTCATGACTGTAATTACTTTAAAGACTATGCATCTATGTATCTTGCAACTGCAAACCAAGTTTATGACCTTAATGGAAAGCTGAAGCCACTCTTGGGTTTTGTGGTTTTCCTGTATCTTATGTGTATTTTACATTTTCAAATATTTGTGTTTTTCATTTATTACATTTGTATGTACATACTTGTAACTCCTCATACTGTTTGTAGAATTGGTAAAATTAAAGGTTGGACAGAACATGCATAAAGGCAAATATGTACATTGTGTGACCATAAAAGAGGAAGGGAAACGAATCAGCCATCTTCTCTCCTCCTTATCGCAAATATTAAATTGTACACAGGAAATCTACAGTGTAAAACACATGGTTAGAGTTGTGAGGGGACAAAGATAGTACACTTTTTCTGAAATGCTGAAAGTTATGTTTTAACTGTAGTGAAAGGAGAGAACTGTGAACTCATGCATTCCTAGCTCCCACCCTTTTTTAGTTTAGTATTAACCATCAATCACAAGCCCAAGGGTGATAGTAATTCTGTGTTTGAAATCCAGTATCACAAATCATGTGTTTATCCCATGACATACAGTACAGTAGAGTCTCACTTATCCAAGCTAAACAGGCTGGCAGAAGCTTGGATAAGTGAATATCTTGGATAATAAGGAGGGATTAAGGAAAAGCCTATTAAACATCAAATTAGGTTATGATTTTGCAAATTAAGCACCAAAACTTCATGTTATACAAAAATTTGACAGAAAAAGTAGTTCAATACACAGTAATGTTATGTTGTAATTACTGTAGTTACGAATTTAGCACCAAAATATCACGATGAATTGAAAACATTGACTACAAAAATGGCTTGGATTATCCAGAGGCTTGGATAAGTGAGACTCTACTGTATTGGGAAATTTTGAAATGCAAACATTCACCATGACTGTCTCCATAACCAGACTTCCAAGGAGAATCCAAAAACACTGGTAGAAATTAATCCATTTTAACTAATTAGCTTAATCGCTTTTTACCATTACTAGAAGCTTTTGTAGAGGTCATTAACAATTAACAATTCAAAAGCAAACACCACAGTTTGTATCATAATGTGCATATCTCACAATAATGCATTGTTGGATATGAAAACTCAAATGGACCTGCTGCTCTTAGAATCGTTGTTTTGCTCAAATGAATCAGAGAAAGTGGTGGAGGTGTGGCAGTAGATGTGGCAAATGATTTCATCATTCTTATTAATTCCGAGGCTGCAGTGTTCTCTGTCCCTATGAATTCTGGCTCTGTTTCACCACTCTACATATCAACCCAAAGAAACAAACACTTTCCTTTAAATGTGGGAATGACACAGAATAGTAAAGTCTAGGACAGAATTTCGTAAAGATCTGGGACCTTCTGTGGCATTTCTTCATCACAAATTAATATTTATTTATTTAGAATGTTTGTATTCTGCCGTTCTCTGCATGCGGACTCAAAGTGGCTTACAACATAAAAACATACAAATTCCAACAATTAAAATGTGTAAATAACAATAAAAACATAGCAAAAACATACATCAGTTAAAACAATAAAATTATAATCTGTCACTATCTCCACCGGAGACACCTCAATTATTTACAGGCTTAAGATTCCCAAGGATCTCACTATGTATAAATCAAAGGCTTTCTTGAATGGAAAGGTCTTGACCCCTTTCCTAAAGCTAAATAGGGATGGTGCCGCACTTAATTCTTCTGGGAAGGCAAGTTGTCCAATTCCTGGATTTTAATTTAAAAATCAAGGTCACTTCCATGCATAGATGCATTCTTGCAGTGGTTCATAAGCTAGCCAAGAACACTATAAAATCCCATATTAAAATATTGCTATTCTGCCATCATCCTGGTTTTATTTATTTTGTGTCAAAAGCATTGCATAACAAACAAGTCCAAAAGTGATAAAAGAAAGAAATGACAAACAGCTAAATAGTTTTAGACCAAAAGCGGGCAACAGCGACCTCATTGTCAGTAGCTTTAAATAACTCCTCCTCCGTACATGAGGCAGGGCATTGTGGGCATCCTGGTATAAGTAAATGAAACTGATACAATTGTCTAGAAATATGTTAATGATAGAAATCTACATTGGTTCCTGTTTTTTTCCAGGTACCAGATTTTTGTAAAAGTGTCATTCAGCTTTTATTTAGCATATCTGAACAGCCTGGGTGTTGTATGCCAAAAAGAGAGGTCAAATGGGAATAAGTTAGGCAACATAGAGATAGCATGAGACTACTGTTTGTAGATAAAAAAGTTTTCCTAAGCATTCTTCCACCTTAGGTCAATATTGATCAGTATGAAATTCAGTAAAGGCTATAGAATTTGATCATTGAGCTCCAGTTTTATGGTTTTTTTCCCTTTCTAGCAATGCTATTGGTCCTTTGGTAGCCCTCTGGCTTATATATGACAAAGGCGGGGTAATGCAAGAAGCTCCTACTCCTGTTTGGCTACTACTGTATGGAGGTGTTGGCATCTGCGTAGGCCTTTGGGTCTGGGGGCGAAGAGTGATCCAAACAATGGGGAAAGACCTCACTCCCATCACCCCATCGAGGTAAGAGCATGCCTATTTGCTTTGGTTGTGACAACGTCTAATTCTGTGAGTTCTCATAAAATTCCATGCAAGTCTTTGTGTGCCTAATGATTTCTGCTTTTGATTTGAGTAGTGATGTGCATGACTTCATCTTTAAACTAATGTGATGCATTAAAATTGTTGAGGTCTGATTGCGTAGAATAGTCTGTTGTCTCAAAAGCATAGAGAGGACTAAATTAGAAAATGGCAAAAATCGCAAGGAGCTATCAAATACTGTCAGCCCTCCACATTTGCTGAGGTGAAAGTGCAAAACTGCAAATAAAGAAATCGCTGTTTTATTACTTAAGAGATCACCTCTCTAGGAATTTCTGGGGCTTCCAGCATGGCTTTATGCTCCATAGCTGACTATAGAATCTTATGAGAGGACCTCCAGATTCCTAGAGAAGTTGTATCTCAACACTTCTCAACCTCTTCAACTTGTGGCCCTCCAGTTGTTTGGGCATCCCAACTCCCAGAAGCCTTAGCCAGCTTGTTCAACGGTCAGGAATTCTGGGAGCTGAAGTCCAAAACAACTGGAGAGCCGCACTTTAAAGAGGTTTGCTCTAGATCCTTCAGCAGGACAACTTGACCATAATCAACACACGAATATAAAAACTGCAAATGTGGAGGGACAGCTGTAACTTATTTTTTAAACAATGGTTCTATGGTTTTTCTTTGCTCTTAATGCGTACTAGACTTCTGCTGCTAACCTAATTACTAATTAAGCATAATTTCTTGAAATGTAGAATAGATTGCCAGTAGTATTGAGTGGATCAACTACTATAATGTGGATGCGTGTGTACAGTTTTTCATTATTCAGCAGCAACTTCTCCTCTTAATATAACGCAATGACCCAAAATCAGTTGGAGGGCAGCAGTTGGCGGCAACTCTGGTAAGACTTTGGCATGTTGCATGGTGCCCACACTGATAGATAATTTTTTTTTAAAAAAAAAGAGTGACTGTGAAGTGTTTTCTTATGCTTCCTGCAGTGGGTTCACTATTGAGTTGGCTTCGGCGTTCACAGTTGTGATAGCTTCCAATGTTGGACTTCCTGTCAGTACTACACACTGCAAGGTATGCCTTTGCCATGTGACTGCAGCCAGGCTGGTCTGGACTGCACATTTTTTAAAACTCTGCTGCTCAGATCAGTTTATAGTGGCATGATACCATAATGAAGAAATACCATACATGTGGGTAGGGCAGGAATAGTTTCACATCTAGTTGTAAAATGCATGAAGAGATTTGTATTCAATTCCCTCCTCAGACATCTCAGTTTTTTTCATATTCTGTATTCCTGGAAGATAATTTAGCATCAAAACTGCTCATCCACATTACTTTTTGCTTTGATATATATTGCCTTAAAAAAGGCAGTCATGCAGTCTACCATTGGACTTTTGCCAATTTTAGTTAGTGTTCCACAGAAGCAAAGAGTAGTAAGTGGTGTACAAAAGTAATGTGTACTGTTTCCTATGGAACGATACACTTTTCAGAAAGTTGCACAGGACAGTGCTGAATAAGATTGGCGCTGACCCAACCATTTGCTCCTCCCACAGTAGTGATTTTAAAGTAACAGACGGCTTTTTAGCATTTTGTACATGGAGGGGGAGGGGGAATTAAATGGCCCTTCTCCTTTGGGAATTAATCTGAATTATGCATTGCAAGTTGTCTCTAAAGCTGCTGGTCGGTTAACTCTTCATAGCAATGGATTTTTTCCCTCAGATCATGCCACATAAAGTTTGACCTGATGCACCCCTTCTTTATCCAGAGGTTCTGACACTTTTCACCCTTCATCCTTCTACTTTCCTGATGGATGCATGGCATGGGATTTCCTGTGTGTCACTCTTTTACACTACAAAATCTCCCATTTGTCTTTTTATTTCTTCACAGTGGATTTTGCATTGAAGTAATGTGTGCGCTAACCGTACTTGTAGCCTCAAATGTGGGTATTCCAATAAGCTCCACTCATTGCAAGGTATTGGAGTTTGCAGTGGTCACACCAGATAAACACCCAGTCAAGCTTTTACGAACAGATGGAAAAAATATAATAAAGGCTTGTTTTCCATTTTGCCTTCATAACATAATGCATCAAGCAGTTGTTGTTTTTTTAAAAAAAAAAACAAATCCCAAAATCAAAGTATTACCAAAATTGAACATGCACATTTCTGCAAATATTAGGATGCTGATTTTTTTCTGAAATATTATAGAGTGGAAAGAATATAGGTAGCTTATTATTTTTCATGCTACTTATTAGTCACATTGTAGAATTCACCCAATAGTCTATTAACAAGTGCCAATCATCTTAACTTTTAGTATTCTTGCCTCTATGCATTAGACTTCTTAGTGTTAACATTGCACTAACATTTTTATACTTTGAATCCTCCCTCAAATCATATACATATTTTTTCATATGGAATTCAAGGGATTTTTGATATGGCTAATTTTAAGGAGCACTTCATGTACACATCTATAAGAGTCATCAGCACTCTTGATCCTGTATTGCAACATCTGAAGGCAAATGGCATTTAGTTTCAAGCCAGTCCAAAAGACAGCTGACATTGGACAACGAATTGTCACTTTTGAACAATGACTCTGCTTTTCTAACCTGTATTCTCATCAAAACTTAGTAAAATAAACTTAGATAATGCTTAGAATGGATTTACCAATGCCAGCACCACTGATGCCCTTTTAAACTGTGTGTGTGTGGGGGGGGGGGGGGGGGGGAGGAGAGGAGGAGGTCTAAATAAATTACTCAAATAATGATACCCATCCTCTAAGATGAATATGTCAATAAAATAGTGGCGCCTTTTATATTTCTTTTAGAATAGTATTCGTCATCCTTTTCAGACTTCAAACCTACCTTTAATCTACAACATTTCCCCCCATTTTGTCTCTTTTTTTGTTTTAGTTCCCAATCCTATCCTAAGTCTGTTCCTGTCTGTAATGAAGTGTGAATTTTTTAGTTTACAGATGTCATGTTTAATTGTGTTTTAAAAGGGTCAATATTTCAGTTATGGCATCTCTGCACTCATTAGTTGGTTGCCATGGAGAAGTGGGCGGAGCCAACTGCCGTTTGGGTGGAGAAGTGCAGGTTTGAAAAAGAAGCAGTTAGTCTGTGCCCTGATGGGGTACAGTGAAGACTGATCCTCAGTTGAAGGGATCAGGGAGACTCAATTGCTTATTTTTGAGTCAGTTTAAAATAAGTTTGGTGACTTATTTTAAAGTAGTCTGTCTCCTGATAAGGAACAGATAATCTGTGATTGTAATTCACAGGGTGACTGCAGTTTAAAGCAGTAGAGAAAGAAGTGACATTTTAAGAAGTTTGAAACACCTCATTCTAGCTTTGCAACTGTTATCTAAAGTGCCTCTAAAGAGAAAGTTACTGTAACCATTAAGCTTTGTGCCTGAATAAACGTGTTATTGTTCTTTCAAACATCTCAGTCTCTGACACATATATTACCATCAAGAGTAAATAAGAAAAGAAAGAAAAACAAAATTTAAAAGGTCTCCTCTCTAAGTAGCTAGTGACTGTACCTTCCCATAGTGGTGGCAAGCACTGATAATCCCCTTTACATCTGGTGGCCGCATTATAAACATCTTTACATTTGTTGGCAGCATTTAAATAAAAACATCTTTATAATTTGGTGGCAGCGGTTATAATATAATAATATAATATAATTATAATTAATAAATAAAATCCTTCTCCACACTGTCTATTAAAATAAATGAACATTAGAAAGAAAATGGTGGAAGTACTACTGATGTGATCCATCCCTGGCCTGGAAGTCTAAAAGCTTGTTCATGAATGTTCCCTTTGGAAATGATAGCAAAGTGTAGAAGGCTAGTGCTGGGGAGAAGGCAACTACAATAAATAGCCAAACATCCTATTTCGGAAATTATCAAGCACTGTTTTTAAAGGAATGCCCAGAAAAAACTTGCCCCACCTCAAAAAGGGCTGCCTCAAGTAGCTTACTTAATGCTTATGCTGGGGCTCACTGTGAAAGTGAATCACAGATTGGATATCGTGATTTATCCTGCAAACAGGAGGAAAGATTTTGAAATTCTTTGGAAAGCTCAGTGGACAGGGGTTCTAGGACTGAGACATGACCACAGGTGGGCAGCAGGTGTCAGTAGGATCCATAAAACCTTGCAAAGAGAATTTGTTTTTAAAATCTATTTTGTTTCAAGAAATAGTGTATTAACTCTTTATATGTGCTGGGATCCAAAGAGGCTTATATGCAAAATGATTATCCGTGTCTATGTGGAAGAGAATTGCCCTTCCACGTGCTTCTTGTAGCAGTATCTCCTACCTCATGGTATGCCACTCTGAATGGCTATATGATCTTTGAATGGTAGTGTTTCTGGTGGCATGGAAGCTGCCATAGGAAGGGGTTGAAGCAAACTTATCACATTGATAGAAAATTTATTTTAGTCAGTAGTTTCCCGCTCTAACTATTTTAAGACTCAGGGCCTGTGGAATTGGATTGATCAAACATGGTCTCATGACAGGCTTTTGGCTACTAAGTTATATTAAGTGGGTTATGCCATCAGTGCTAATTGGATTGAATCAATTCTTTGGGACCTTGCATCTCAGTAATCTATCTGACTTGATCTGTAAGTCTAAAGAAAGGGGACTATGCCTTTTAATATTCACATGTACCCTTCTGCACCGAGAGCAATTCTTGGAATTTTCTATAAGTTCCAACACTGTTGTAGTACATTACACAAATCCAGAGTTAGAATCCAATTGTAAGTATGTAAACATTTCCTCTGAGTGAAATCTAGTAGTGAAAGATAAGTTTGGGAATCTCAGCTTATTGGCCACTAAAAAGGATTTGAGGTTTTACAAGTTAAGAGACCTCACACTCTGTCGGAAACTTGAATCTTGACTAGGCTTGATGGACCAGTACCTTACTTTTGAAAGGCAGAGAACTCAATGCAACATTGCAAAGTAATGTGGATAGGGAAGAACTAAAACAGTAATATTATCTCAGATAATTCTGGGCCTCAGAATATATAGTACAACATTTTGATCAATAAATCAATGTTCCAGCTAGCTAAAAAATGGAAATTAGAAGTATTCATATTCAGTGTCATCTCTTCCCAAATTATTTCCTTTTATGTATGGAAAAGCTCTTACCTAGCTGCTACACAACAGGAAGACAGAAAGCTTCTGAGTGGTGATCAACTCTCAGGATAAGGCATATAGAAAAGCCTGGTTTTCTGTGCATCAACTTACAGCGCTTTCACTTGGTGGTATGAGAAAGCAAACAGCAGACATCATGGCACTTAGGAAGGAAATTGGATTAAGGAACTAGACGAAATGACAGTTTCTCACGGAAGATAAATTGTACTCCTTTGTTGAGTTGAACAGTTAGAGCAGGGAAACATAGTACTACTTTGAGCAAATATGTGATGTTGGAGGTCTAATCTTCCTGTCTCCGGAGATCAGCTTCAGGCATGTCCTAAAATGGCAATGATCAGAACAGGAAATTCTTTTTTATATATTGCCTTTGTCAAACTATTACTGTTAGCCTTTCTAGTACATCAGATAACACAGCATCCAAGTAATGAAAAGCACCCGTTTTACATCATGCTCAAAAAAGAATGTAAGAGTTGAATTTGAGTATTTGACTATTCTATGATTCTATGAGTACTTAAATAAATATTCTGTCAAATCTTAAGGCTTGGCAAGTTACCTTTTTCCCCTTGTACTATTTTCCACTCCAGGGGCAAATTAATATTTGTATATAGCATCATTTTGCAAATGTCGCCTTGATTTGAATTTGATTTGATTTGAAAGAGGAGCCCTTCACCAAAAGAGTTGGGAATTCATATGACAAATATACAACCCCAGTCCTTTAAAAAAAGAGACAGATGGAAATCAAAGCTAAAAAAAATACTTGGCATGGAATCCAAATAGTGCAAGGCACTTCCTAAAAACCAAACAGATGCAGTCCCTCAACCCATCTCAAGTAGTTCTCAGCCTCTGTGGCAGCTTTACACAAAACTCCATCCTTGTGTTAAGATGATACATGGGTTCAGATTTCATCAATGAGCGCTTTCAGTCGCTTTATAGTTCTGGGCATCAGCTGACTGGCATTGGTTTTTTTGCAGGGGTCCAGAAATGTGGATGCTTGGTAGCCAGCAGCAGTCAAATCCTTCAGGCCACTGGCAGGCCTCAATGCGCAAAGTGCCAGGCTTATGTTTCAGAGAAAATTGGGAAGCGAGGCATGACATGTCTCATTTTATGCATGGCACACAGAACATACTGAAGAGATCTGTTTTACTTCATGCCGGACTTCAGAGACATTTGGTACACCATTTGCTAACTCTAAATGCCTCCATAATCTGACATGAAGAGCAACCCAGCCTTTTACAGTTATCTCTGTAAGCCAGAAGATTCATTGGGCCATGAGGTGATGGAAACCACAAATAATGCTGGCTAATAAAGGCAAACACATATTATGGACACCCTGGCGATAAGCTTCTGTTAGCAATGTTAAGTGCATTTAATTCTGATTTTGTTCTCAAACCTCTAAGGTCGGCTCTGTGGTGGCAGTTGGCTGGATACGCTCCAAGAAGGCTGTTGACTGGCATCTCTTCCGCAATATCTTTCTAGCCTGGTTTGTGACAGTTCCTGTGGCCGGCTTATTCAGTGCTGGCGTCATGGCAATTCTAATGTATGGTATCCTGCCCTACGTCTGACTTCATTGTTGTTTCCCAGAAAGAAGGGAGCCTTTCTTTGAAATAAAAGAAGGCAAGATCTCTCATTCAAGAGTGCTGAGCTCCCTATTCAAACCATACGCTACAGTTAGTCAGCAAGGATGTATTCTCAGTGTCTTTAACATCTGCTGTACATATCATCTGTGTCATTGGTTGACATAACACGTGGTGCCGTTTTCTTATATATTAAAGAAATATATATATATGCTTCTAGCAGGTAAAACTACCTTAAATTATAAGTGAGGTGAAAATAATTGCCTAGAATTTAATCTTTAGTAAAAATGTGTACATAATGTATCATTTGGTGGCAGTTTTTAAAATATTTTAGAAGAGCTGGGATATTTGTCACTTTGATAATATGATAAAGCAAGGTGCAAAATGGGTGCAGTTTTTTAAAAAAATGCTGTTTAATGATACTGGAGCAAAACCATGCAGAAGTACATTGGTTAAAAATGTGGTTCATATCATTGTTGTGTATAATACTGTATGAATATTGGTTTTATAAATACTTTTTAAAAAGTAGCTTTTTAATGGTGCATTTCCCTGATATATTTTGGATAAGAAAGTTTAGAAAGTACCAAAGAAGGGGAATAGCTTGTCAGTATTACATTATATGTCTGTCCGTGTATGTGCTGTTTGTCTCCCCTCCATGTAAATTTCGAATGGAAATTATTTTCTGCCATCAACCGTCAGCAAAGCTGGGATGATATCACTCCTGTTTACTGTAACTAGCAAAGTGTCGTAATGTTACAGTCTATATAGCAAATACTATCCACATGGGATTTAATAAAAGTCCAGCTTTACGTGTTAAACCCCAAATTCTCTTCGAACATCTATTCATCATCCCTTGTATGTTAATCCAGTTCTGCTCCCAGAACGTCCATTTATCAGCGAGTTCAGGGGGCAAAAGATGAGGATTGAGCCCATTCTGTTTGCTTCTCCTTTTGCCTCCAGTAAGTCTTAACTATGCAGTGCCAACTGGGGAATGACGGTACCACGCACAATTGTAGTGATATATGCCCAGCATCTAAATAAGTGGGGAACAAATTAGGCTCATTTGAGGTATTATATAATGTCAATCTCCTATGCTAGAAGTGGCTATTAAAATGGTTATCATGCAGAGGATTTAAAGTGTCTTTTTGTGACAAAGGAACAAATATAAGACTTAATTCAGATGTTAACCTTGAGCAGAGTAAGATCTTCTGCAGCATGACTCTTCCTGCCTCCTAATAATATAAGATCTCTGAGGCTCCCATGGAAGAGTCTACACTGTAGCTTCTTATGCCAGTGTTGCTCCACTGCAGTAATGCCATAGGAAGAAGCTGCACTATGGAGTATCTGTTGACACTGGGAACTTGAAGTGTTTCAAACACAACAAGGAGTCATAATGTATTGCTATTGATAATGTAGACAGGAATCCTAAAAAAACTAGGATGCCTTTTTGAAAAGGCATCCTAGTTTGCTAGTCCTATGAACAACATTTAATAATAACACTACTGAAGAGACCTGGCCCTACAACCGCAACGTGTTGCAATTCCTTAGATATGCCTTGGATTAGGTCTTTTTCCAGTAACATAACGGGATAGTATTGCC
Source organism: Anolis carolinensis (assembly GCF_035594765.1). Classification (NCBI taxonomy): domain Eukaryota; kingdom Metazoa; phylum Chordata; class Lepidosauria; order Squamata; family Anolidae; genus Anolis; species Anolis carolinensis. Next base: position 43,637,928 of record NC_085846.1, read on the forward strand.
CAACAGACAGCTGGTAGAATCCAGTTCTTTCATTTGCCATAGAGTCTTTCAGTTCTCTTGAATATATCTGGTTTTTCATACAGCTCTCATTGGTTTCCATTGGGCTTATGAAACAATTCTTTCGAGAAAACTGTGCTCCATGGCTTCTAAAGACATACTATTGCGATAATGTCCATGTTGGGTTTACTGGATCAGGCTTAAGGAAAGTGTGTTTGGAGGAGAATGGGAATCTTGACTTTTGAAATGCTGCTAAAATTTTGATACATGAGCTTTCTTGGTACACCATTGTGATCCTTTTTCATTGGTCATTCATTCTAAATTTCTAATAAAATAATGCCCGAAAATTGCTTCTGTGTGGAGTTTCTTTTTCAGGTGGAGTCCTTGAATCTTCTTAGCCTTTACCATCATCTTTGTTGTAGACACTTTCTGAACACAAAGCATTCCTTGCTGTTTTGCATTTGTTATGACCTTTTTAATTTATTCTCCCTCTGTGTGGGCTCTTGTTTAGACTTTTGTAACAATGGGTGGGTTGCACACACACATGCACCCACACTCCCACACTCTCAAGTGCAAATAAAGCCGAGCTCTGTGTAAAGCAAACAAAACCTTCCATTTATTTCTCTTGGGACTATTTGTCCCAGGATGTAGGCCTCTTTTGGTGCTAATCCTGTAAGGAGAACAGCTCATACAAAATGATGCAAATGAATGTGTTACTATGACTCTAGAGAATAAGATGCTCAGAAACATATTGGGACAAGGCAAGGCCAGGGAAAAATCCTGCCCACCAAGTTTTTATTCAAGACACAGTTATAGTGGCTTTTGATTTCAAACTTTTGAAAATAATTGTTCATGAAGGGTAAGACAAACCACAAGCTGCATCAATCCAATACAGCAAGAAAAACAGAGAACACTTCATTTGCCAGCATCTTTCAGACTGATAACGGTATTTGATCATTTCTGTGTAAATCTTTACATAAATTATTGTGTAAAACAGGTGGGCAGTACCGTTTGCCATTCATAGAATCATAGAGTTGGAAGAGACCACGTGGGCCATCCAGTTTAACCCCTGTCATGCAGGAAAAGCACAATTAAAGCATCCCTGAATGACAGTCATGCCAAAGAAGGAGCCTCCACCACACTCTGAACACTGTTGTCCACTGTTGAACTGCTCTTACAGTCAGAAAGTTCAGGAGGAATCTCCTTTCCTGTAATTTGAATCTGTTGATCCAAATAATTGATATATGGAGTCAGTATTAGGTAGAATAATTTATGTACTTGGTCCTTACTTTGTTCATGCATGGACATGGTTGATTTGAATTTGCAGACAGAGCCTGATACAATTTTTACCTAATACATACTACTATTGATTCAGTACTAATGTCATAACCTGCATGTAATTTAAGCTCTTGGTGAAACAGAGCAACCAAATCCTGTTTTGCTCTCACACAAGGAGGATATGACCCTGATGCAAATTATTTCTTTACAACATGGGTTGCAGAGTTCAAAGTTTAGAGAAAGAAACGGTTGTTTGAAGTTCTTGCAGAGGCCCTTTCAGGAGGGTAAATGCAGCCTGAGCAAAGGAGGAAGTCAAAATGTGTATGTTTGAACAAGGAATGCATTTCAAGTTTGTTGTGATTCCCAGCAAGGCTACAGAGGATATGATTCTAAAAAAGAAAAAAAGAAAAAAAAAGCTGTCAACCCGACATGCATACCAGTCTGGTGATGAAATATGAAAACATTGTACCCTGTTTAAGAGATGCTTTTAAAACTGATTCCTGAACAAACGAGTTGGCTCATTTCATCTACTATGAATTCATCCTCTCTTCATGATCTTCTGTCATCAACTAAGAGAGAGAGCCCAGGTTTCAGGCTGCCAGACCTGAGCGTTTAATAATTACAGAATGAAGATCTGGAGAGTACAAAAGATGAAGTGTGCCTTTTGAAGGCAACAAGAACATGCTTGAGGGGGCAACTTGCCCATTCCTGTTGTAGAATGTTGTGATAGTAATGGTTTACCATCCCAGTGTGTACCCCTTCCAACTTTGACTCTTGCCCTAACCTCTATTTATAAGCCACTATAAGGGCTTCAATCTCTCAACTCTGACAGCCTGTTTCCTCAATGCCTCACTTCCTTCATGGCTGATGGGCCAGTAGCTTTTCTCATCTTAGGACCTGCCCCTGTGCTGGTATTATTACATCAGCATAGTGCTTCAAGAGAATACCTTTCATCCCAAGCGTGTTGACTCTGCCTTGACCAAGATTTGGTGGGAGGTGTTACATGGGAGGAGAGAGAGAAAGAGTAGCATAGTGATTTGCATGTTGGACTCTGGAGAGAAGAGTTTGAATCTCTGCTCAGCCATGGAAACCTACTAGGTGGCCTTCGGCAAGTACGGTAACTCCCAGCCTCAGACAAAGGCAAAGGCAAACTCCTCTGAAAAAAGTCTTGTCAAAAACAAAATCATGCTAGGGTTACTATACACTGGAAACACATACCAACAAGACACACAACAAGATGGGTGGGCTAATCCTTTGCTGTCTTATTTTCTTTGAGTTAATTAGGAATGGAGAGCCCCTGGTGGTGCAGCAGGTTAAACCACTCAGTTGCTGAATTAGCTGACTGAAAAGTCGGCTGTTCGAATCCGGGAGCGGAATGAGCTCCTGCTGTTAGCCCCAGCTTCCGCCAACCTAGCAGTTTGAAAACATGCAAATGTGAGTAGATCAATAGGTACCACTCCGGCGGGAATGTAATGGCACTCCATACAGTCATACTGGCCACATGACCTTGGAGGTGTCTACGGACAACGCTGGCTCTCCGGCTTAGAAATGGAGATGAGCACCAACCCCCAGAGTTGGACACAACTAGACTTACTGTCAGGGGAAAACCTTACCTAATCAGGAATGAAAAATTGTTTTAACTTTCTATTTATCTGAACAAGAAACTGGATGATTATAGGTTAAATATAGAATCATGGTAAGGCTTTTATTAATTTCATGGCTGGGTCCCACTGCAAAGCTAAGGTCTTCAGGCATCTGCCAAGGCTGAACTAGAAACCTCTAGATTTGAAGGCACAAATCCCTCCCTGAGCTACATGAACAGCTGCCTGGTTTAAAATAAGCAGATGATATGTAATCAGAGATTCTGGGAAAAAATAGCCAAAGGATTGACGTTTCTAAACAATGCAGTAACTCCTAGAGTTACAATCCTCACTAATATGCAACAATGAGTAGCCCTGTCATGGGACACTTTGTGGAATCATTTTAGTACATAACAAAATTAAGAACAAAGCCTTTAGCTTAGCCAGAGCTTAACTCTGGCAGATGCCACTGCTAAAAATAAGATGCTGCATCATGATCTGAAATAATATATTACCGGCATGTGTGCACACCATGCCTCCTTCATGGGATTGTGGGGTCACGGTTTCCAGATATAGATGCTCACAGGACTTATATATGTGTGAACATCTTCTGCTACCTCAGTTTGGATTCAAATGTCAAGTGTTAACTTTTATGCAAAGAGATGTAATGGGGTTCAGCTATTCTATTAAGTATGTAGTTGAGCAAAATATGTCTTACAAAGCCAAGGTTGCCACTGCTATACAGAGAGCTAATACTGGTATAACTTGTTGAGACTTTATGTTCACTTGTAGTAATAACTACAGCCTCTTAATGTAGAAATCGAAGAGCTGCAACATAGCAACAGCAGACACGCCCACGGCATTCCTAGCAATCCCATCCCCACCCCATAATGGTAACAGTCATTCACAGACAATGCTCTTGTATTGCCCATACACAGAAGACACTAGTAACATGAAGCGATGGGAGAGATGCTACAATGAGAGTCTCACAATAATCCTTCTGTTGTATAGGAACCTTTCTCATATATAGAATGGCTCAAGAAATGTGGCTTGAGGGTTGCAAATAGAACTCACCTGATCAAGGTTGACAGTATCAAAATCCAGCCAAATTACCGGTATTTTGATACAGAATGTGGAGGCAGAAAATCCCTCCAGCACTTCTTTCCATCTTTAGAAGTAAAAATATAATATCTGAAATAATAATTTGCTGCTTTTTAATGATAGCCCAAAAACTGCCATCAGAGGTAGTTGCATCACTATCTACAATGGAGAGACAAACTTGAATTATGTGACAGCAACATTTGCCACCCCCAAAACAGAATATGCCACTTAAAAAAACATACACTGTAGCTGGAAGTCCTGACAGATGGTTTAATGCAAGGATCCTCAAACGTAAGGCCCACGGTCCAGGTCATTTATCCGCCACGCACCCTAAACTTTAGATTTAGGGTTGCCCTAAGTCTAAAATGACTTGAAGGCACTCAACAACAACGTTAATTGACTTGACTATCTCATCAGCCAAAAGCAGATCCACATTTCCCATTGAAATACAGGTAAGCTTGAAGTAAAAATATAATTGGTTTGAGATTGCTTTTATTCTATCACAACTGTTTCATTGTTTTTAATTGTTGTTTATTATGTTTTATGATACTGTGTATGTATTTTAATATGATTATATTCTATGATGTTGACCGGGCTCATCCCCATGTAAGCCGCTCTGAGTCCCCTTGGGGAGATGGAGGCGGGATACAAAAATCAAGTCATTATTATTAAGTTAGTTGGTTAAAATTATTCTTCATTTTAAATATTGTATTACTTTTCAATTTTTTGCACTACAAACAAGATATGTGCAGTGTGCACATATCATGTTCTTTTCAAATTATTGTCCAGCCCTCCAACAGTCCGAGGGAACATGAACCGGCTCTCTGCTTAAAAAAATTGAGCTTGATGGGACAAACAAAGCAACTAGAAATAAATGATTGGCGGGGAAGGGGGGACGTTGAATTTTATATGTCTTTGTGAAGGAGGCCCAATCTAGCAGTAATTTCTGATGGAAAGTAGAACAGGAACAGTTTTACAGAGCAACATTACCATAGCAGCAAATAGTGGGATGTATCCAAATTTAATCTTATGTACAGGATACCCATTGAAATTTTAATGACACTTCAGTCACGAATATAGCTGCTTTTGCTATTAAGACTACTATTCCCAATAAAGAGATGTATAATTTTGGGCCTGTGACACATAGTTTTCTATCTCTGCTTTGCAGTCCTTTTTAATGTGGATCTCTACTAGTGGTGATATTGCAATCACACAACTTTTTGAGATTTAAAGAGTTCTATAGGAATAAAAAGGCTATAAAGGAATTCTATTATATTGCTTTTCAAAATTTGCAATTAAATAAAAAGTAGCTTTGAGGGAACCATTTTCATACAGCTTTTCTTGGTGTAAGAGGTTTGATATCTGTCTCTGTTGAAAAGGGTGCAAGTCCTAGGAAAAGTTCATCTTAAATACATGGTAGATAGTCACTAAATTACTTAGTATCATGTTCGAAGGAATCTCAAGGGTCTTACGATCCAGCTCCTTGCTAATATAAGGAATACAGCACTAACCATCCCTAATAGATGGCCATTCTGCTCACTAATGGTTCCACTTCATTTTGGAAAAAGTGACTAATGGAGTGCCGCAGGGTTTGGTCCTGGGCCTAGTACTGTTCAATGTCTTTATTAATGACTTGGATGAAGGTTTAGAGGGCTTGCTTGTCAAGTTTGCAGATGACATCAAATTAGGAGGGATCGCTAATATTGCAGAGAACAGGATCAGGATTAAAAATGACCTTAACAAATTAGGGAGCTATGCCAAAACTAACAAAATGAATTTCAACAAGGACAAATGTAGGATACTACATTTAGGCAGAAAGCATGAAATGCAAAGATACAGAATGGGTGATGCCTGGCTCAACAACACTCCATGTAAAAAAAGATCTTGGAGTCTTTGTGGACAACAAGTTGAACATGAGGCAACAGTGTGATGCAGCAGCTAAAAAGCCAATGGGATTTTGGGCTGCATGAAAAAGAGTCTAGTGTCTATCGAAGGAAGTCATGGTGCCTCTCTATTCTGCTTTGTTTAGACCTCACCTGGAATACTGTTTCCAATTCTGGGCACCATGGTTCAAAAGAGATATTGACATGCTGGAAGGTGTCCAGAGAAGGGCAACTAAAATGATCACAGGTTTGAAGACCATGTCCTATGAGGAGTGTTAAAGAACTGGGTATGTTTTGCCAGCAGAAGAGAAGATTGAGAGGAGACATGATAGCCATGTATCAATATGTAACAGGATGTCATTAGGAAGAGCGAACAGACTCATTTTCTGCTGCCCTGGAAACTAGGACTCGATGGAGCAATGGTTCAAATTACAGGAAAGGAGATTCCACTTGAACATTAGGAAAAACTTCCTGACTGTAAGAGCTGTTCAGCAGTAGAACTCTCTGCCTTGGAATGTGGTTGAAACTCCTTCCTTGGAAGCTTTTAAACAGAGATTGGATGGCCATCTTTCGGGGGTGCTTTGATTGTGCGTTTCCTGCATGGCAAGGTGTTGGACTGGATGGTCCATGTGGTCTCTTCCAACTCTATGATTCTAATATTCTAATTGCCATTACCTGGTGGAACAGTCTGTTTTCCTATCAAAGAGCCTACAACAGTATTTCATTCTTTTTATTTATTCATTTATTAATAAATGATTACATTATTAGATTACTTATTGCTCAAAGAGTCCGTGAACAATTTTCAATCTTTCAAAAATATTTTTATTGACTTATCTTTCAAAACTCACATTCATTTGGGAGTTTGGCAACTCAGCGATCTTAACCATCTAGCCTTCCATCGTTGATGCTTCTGTTTATTTCCAAGTGGGAGCAACATAATCCACAGTTATTGGAAGCATCAGTATTGCTTGCTTTTTTGAAATACTGAATTAAATTTAACCACAATGTTTCCCCTTATAATATGTGAGAAATTCCATGATCTTTGTGAAAAGAACTGTTACTGTAAAAAAGAGGGAGGGTGGTTTCAAGACAGGTGAGATGGTGCTTTGTGAGTCTTCCATCATCTACAGGAAGTATTGGGCCAGATGTACAAGGTGCAGAAATATATAGCAATGCTGAGTTATTAAATGCATCTTTTGTAAGGAGATGTCTTCTCATTTGAACAAAATTATTTCCCCAGACTTATGCTGAATATAATCTTGAAGGAAATGTTTAACATAGAGTTCACTTGTAATTTGTAGACAGCAGGGCCATAACCAGAAAAAAAATCGGGGTGGGGGTGAGACTTTTTAAGCGAATGAGGAGTTTAACGTTTTCCCCATTATCTTATAGCACCTTAACTTCCTTCATGTTTACAAGTTTTACTCAGTGCACTTTGCCCAGTCCATTGTATGATTTTATTGCTGTGTTTCATCATGTGTTTTATAATGACTGTGATTTTATTTTATGCCTTTTAATTTTACTTGTGTGTTTTTTGTTATTTGATACCACTGTATGCTTGTTTTATATCTGTGAGCTGTCCCGAGTCCCTCAGGGGTGATGGTGGCGGGGTATAAAAATAAAATTATTATTTTATTATGACACAGCAAACAAGATAGATATGCTGGATTTTGTATCACAAAATCACAAGTCGAACACTTCCCAAGTGTCTAGGACTGTGTGATGTATTTTCGGATAATGCGTGCAGATCCCAGTAGGGTGGCCTTTTGCAGTTGGCAGATCATAAGTTTGTCAATGTCTATTGTTTCCAAATGCCGGCTGAGATCTTTTGGCATGGCACCCAATGTGCCGATGACCACCGGGACCACCTGCACTGGTTTCTGCCAGAGTCTTTGAAGTTCAATCTTGAGGTCCTGATAGCGGCTGAGTTTTTCCTGTTGTTTTTCATCAATGCTACTGTCACCTGGGATGGCAACATCAATGATCCAAACCTTTTTCTTTTCCACAACTGTGATGTCTGGTGTGTTGTGTTCCAGAACTTTGTCAGTCTGGATTCAGAAGTCCCACAGTATCTTTGTGTGCTTATTTTCCAATACTTTTGCAGGTTTGTGATCCCACCAGTTCTTTATTGCTGGCAGGTGGTACTTGAGGCATAAGTTCCAATGAATCATTTGGGCCACATAGTTGTGCCTCTGTTTGTAGTCTGTCTGTGCGATTTTCTTACAGCAGCTGAGGATATGATCAATGGTTATGATGATGATGATTATTATTATTATTATTATAGTTCCACAATGCAAAATAATTTCAAAATCCGGCTCCATTGATAAACTTCAGTGGACACTCATGGGTATTTGGTTAATCGGTTAAAATTCATGAGTAAACTAGTTTAAAAAAAACCTGAAAAGGTTTGGGAAAGGGGTTGAACCCCTAACCCCCCCCCCCCCCTCAGCTACAGCTCTGGTGGGCAGCTGTTCCCACTACCATCAATAGTGCAGCACTCAAAAATACTACTTTCCTTCCCCTTTGAGATAAGGACTAAATTCTGTTGCATGCTTTCTCACAACATGTAGATCAGCTCTAATTCATTTTCTCTAATTCATTTGTGGCCCTCTAGTTGTTTTGTAGGGGGCCTCCGGTGGCTCAGTGTGTTAAACCGCTGAGCTGCTGTACTTGCGGACCAAAAGGCCGCAGGTTCGAATCCGGGGAGCGGAATGAGCGCCTGCTGTTAGCCCCAGCTCCTACCAACCTAGCAATTCAAAAACATGCAAATGTGAGTAGATCAATAGGTACAGCTCCGGCGGGTAGGTAACGGCGCTCCATGCAGTCATGCCGGCCACATGACCTTGGAGGTGTCTACAGACAACGCCGGCTCTTCGGCTTAGAAATGGAGATGAGCACCAACCCCCAGAGTCAGACATGACTGGACTTAACGTCAGGGGAAACTTTTACCTTTTAGTTGTTTTGTACTTCAACTCCAGGCATTCCTAACCATTGGAGTTGGAGTCACAAATACTTGGTGGGCCAAAGGTTGTGCATCGCTGTTCTAGGAAAAGCTTAAAATGTGACTCTGGGACTTCAACTCAGCTAGCATGGCCGATTGAGCAATTCTGGGAGCGATGGCTCCAAAAGTAACCTTGCAAAGTTGTGTGTATAAGAGAGGAACTTCAGTGTCCTGCTGCTTCTGTACACGAAGTTGTTCAGGTAAGCAAGTGTTGCCTGCAGGGCTGTACTGCCAATCTAAGTACAGTCGCTTTATCGTTTAATTTAGCCGGGAATGTATCAGAACACCATGGAATGCACACCACCCTCTAGCTGCCCGGCAGGATCCCTCTTTGTTCTCCCCCACACTCTGCCTTAGGTAACCCTCCGCTAATGACTTAACATTCTTCCCAGCTTCTTTGGCAGCAGTCCACTTACTTACTTACTTAATACCCAGCTTTATGTTAGCCTCGATGGTGCTTTTCTACGTCCCCAAATACCTCCTCCCTTTCTTTCCTGTAGGTGCCTCCTGCCATCCCTTCCTCACCTGGAGGCAAAGCACAGCTTATATTCTGAAAACAAATACACAGCTAATCTGCAGGTTCCTAAAATATCAAACCGATTTGTATACTAGACTTAACTCTAAGGGAAACACATGTTTTTTTATAATAACCTGTTTTCTCTTTTGCATCAAGGATTTGTGAGAGATATGTGCCTAGCAATCAGATTTACAAATTGAATCCATGTTTTCTTTCCAATGACCCACAATGCAATCCAGTCAAAATACACAGTGAAGGGAATGTATGTGCGATCACAAATAACTTTCACTTCTAGAGGTTTCACCTCTTCAAAATATATGTTAAATATGTTGTCTAGTTCACTGCTTCTTACTATGTTATCACACCAGCCCCACATTTCTGCTGCCTGCAGAATTCTGGGAAATGTAGTTTGGGAAAGCGAGGACCTCTGTAGCTGAGAATTCAAAAGGCCTTGCACTATACTACATTTCCCAGGATTCTGTAGGTGGCAGAAATATGGGACTGCCCGATTTAAAGCCCTGGTGTGATAACTTGGTTAAACTATTATAACTTGGCTAACTTAACTTGGTTAACTTAACTTGATTAAACTATGAATTCCAAATGGGGTTTTGTGTGAGAAAAATTTGGCAGCAGTAAAAGGTTTCTGTTTTAGTGACTGTTTTAGAAATTTAGATAAATCTCTTAGCTACAACTTGCAGTGTTTATAGTAGACTGAAGAAAATGCTTCAGCTATACTTGTTGAGGAAACCATGCAAATTCATTATCATGAATTGTTTACTTTTTCTACCTTGTTTATATATCTGTATACCTGGGGTCGTGTAAAAATGTCTTGGGCAGAAAGAGGTCATGAATTGAAAAAGTATGAAGTCTTGGTGTAGTTTGACCATTAGATGTCATGTTAGTATATCAAAATTAAGGACGAAAATGAGTTCTTGTAGAAGACCTCAGGAAAGACAATCTCGCAAATAATAATTCCTTATTACTAGTAATTTTAAAAAGGACATTTAACTAATTGTCCTGTCTGGTACTAAACTACAAACAATCAAGTTTGAAATCCATGCATGATTTGGGTTCCCAGGATATAGCTGGGGTTCAGTAACTGAGGACTGTGATGTCAATGACTTTGTATTTTGATATTTGATAGCATGGATTCAGACTAATTGCCTATGGTGGCAGCATTAAATATAGAAAACTGTTATGAATCATAATGTAAAAGATGTATTTGAATACTGGTGGGGCTGACGGGGATTGATTTTGTTATTTGGGAGTTGTAGTTGCTGGGATTTATAGTTCACCTACAATCAAAGAGCATTCTGAACTCCACCAACGATGGAATTGAACCAAACTTGGCACACAAAACTCCCTTGACCAACAGAAAATGCTGAAAGGGTTTGGTGGCATTGACCTTGAGTTTTGGAGTTGTAGTTCACCTACATCTAGGCAGCTCAAACAATGATGGATCTGGACCAAACTTGGCATGAATACTCAATATGTCCGAATGTGAATGTGGTTTCTGATGGTCTTTGGCGACCCCAGGGGTCCCAACCCCCAGGTTGAGAAACGCTGATCTAAAGGAATCCTCTGAAAAGGTGAAAATCCCACAGTGGCCGCCATTTATACATCAGCAAGTGTCTGTACAAACCTAAATCTGGGCTTGACTACAGACATAACTATCAAGTGGCTAAAGAGAAAGCCTCTTTCTACACTGAGTTGTCAAATTAAATAAATGAATCAAAGCCTTCTCCAGTACTTTGCTTCAAATAATAGTTTCCTATATAATTCCAGACTTTTGAGGACAATTGCTCGAAAACGTGGGATTTCCTTACAGCTGATTAGACTAGACTTGGTCCTAATTTGCACACCAGGATATGAATTATTTAGTTTTTCCTTACTTGGACTTCATTCATACTGCACATCAGTTCATTTCTCTGCACTGGCCTAAATTGCTTAAAGTGAAATATGAGAATTGGACCCATATAGAAACACTAAACACTAAATCTAAATTGTTTATGCAATAATACATCTGCTTGTTTGTCTTTAAACCGAATAACATGAAAATCAAATGTTGAGGTGACGTGAGTTGGTGACAATATCTAGCGGCCCAAGATGCATGCAAACCATAATTTAAAGCATGTTGCTGCCATCAAGTGATGAAGGTGAATATACAGTAGAGTCTCACTTATCCAAGCTAAACAGGCCGGCATAAGCTTGGATAAGCGAGTATCTTGGATAATAAGGAGGGATTAAGGATTATATGGCAGTGTGGAGTCAAGATAATCCAGTGCAAAGCAGATAATATAAGATTATAAATGGGTTATATAGCTGTATGGAAGGGCCTTGAGTCTACACTGCCATATAATCCAGTGCAAATTAGATAATCTGTGGAAGAAGTCTAAGTGAGGCCTAAATCTGCCTGTCCCCTAACTGAAACCTGGCTGTCCCTTGGTTGCTAGGCAACCAAGTGGGCAGAGATTAGCCCTCTAAACTGGCAGCAATTGGATAAAAAAAAATATTGCTCTCCCTCTAATTAGGACTTTATTTTTCTTTTCTTTTTGTTGTATCAACCTTGAGGCGTGGATGATGGGTTGTGTTGTCAAATTTTGAGGTTGGGGGGCCTGTACTTTTGTTGTTTTGTGAATTGCCGTGATGCCATCACTCTTTTATATATATAGATAACATTTACCATTAGATGTTATGAAATTTAAGCTACATCACAAGGAGACTATTGACTTCATCACACACAGTAAACCCAGCATTTCTATACATTTAAGAAACGGCAATCCATGGTGTCCTTCACATGATGCAAGCTTCAACCTTGGGGTTGAGGTATTTTGCTGTTTCTAAGGTGTTGGTTTTTCCAATATTCCAATGATTTCTAAGCCAGTTAGCAGTCAACTTATTTTTAAATTCCCCACATAGAGACGGGCAAATTGGCCAATCTCCCCTTGTGATGTTCATTCCTGTTGCCTGCTTGTAAATAAAATGATGACGCTGAATGTCGGAGGAGCAGAAATGCCCATTTTCCCAGATCGCCAATGCAAAGGGAATGATGAGAATTAATTTAAAACCACTTCTTACTATCCAGGGTCATTTTTTTTTAAAAAAAAAGATAATTGAAATCCTGGAGGGACAATGGAAGGAAACAAATCTCAGTGCAGACCCTAGGGAAAGTGCCGCTTGAAGAAAGATGTCTCAAATCTGCTTAAATGAAAGGATCTTGAAGGCACTGCTGCCTTTAAAGGATGCATGTTTTTAAATGTGTGTTGGTATCCTGGGAGGAGTCATCGCCTGCCCATGTGATGGGAATTAAGCAGATGATTGAGTCAGAAGCTGGAGGAGGCAATCTTGTGTGATGGAAGTAAATTCTTCTTTTTCTTCTTTAAAGACAAAACACCATGAAACATCTCCCTTTACCCCGCTTTCCTTGTTTTTTTCAGCTCTATGTGATGAAGTCTTACGCCTGCTTTGTTTCTCTGCTAGAATCTATGTATGTGTTGTGGTAGTGTGGAACTAGTTGTTGGTTACCTTCTGTTTGCAAGCATGGCCCATGTATCTGTAGGATTGGTAGCTGTGATTTCACTTATTTGTATTTGAAAACAATATTTTCTCTTGTGGTATTTTCTAGCACAGTTCTATGGTATATATTTGATGGAAGTTGATCATAGATTCACTCTGGAGGATCTGAGAATGCTAGAAAGCTGTATTCTCCAGGCAATTTTCAGGTTATTCAGTGCAATTCTATGACATGCTTCCACTGGAAGCCATTCATGTCATAGAATCATAGTTGGAAGAGACCCCATGGGCCATCCAATCCAACCCTCTGCCAAGAAGCAAGAAAATCACATTCAAAGCACCCCCGACAGATGGCTGTCCAGTCTCTGTTTAACCGCCTCCAAAGAAGGAGCCTCCACCACACTTCGCGGCAGAGAGTTCCACTGCCAAACAGCTCTCACAGTGAGGAAGTTCTTCCTAATGTTCAGGTGGAATATCCTATCCTGTAGTTTGAAGCCATTGTTCCGCATCCTTGTCTCCAGGACAGCAGAAAACAAGCTTGCTCCCTCCTCCCTACTGTATGACTTCACCTCACATATTTATACATGGCTATGATGTATCCTCTCAGCCTTCAATAAAGTTTATTATCTGCAGTTTCATGTTTTCACGGTAAGTCCAGGAACATATCACTAATTCCTTGCCTTGCGAGATCCACTAATATATCTCATATTCCCTAACACAAAAGTCCAGATTTCATTGTACAGTGGAACCTGATATCAGGGCAGAAAAAGAAGCTGATTTTTTATCATGCTTTTGGAAAAGCAAAACCGAATTAGCCCTTTTCTGTCTCGGTGTTTTAAAAACAACATATCCATGCTCCCTTTTCAAGGAAAGTATTTTCCAGAACAAAGATAGCATTCTAAAATAAATGTTTAAAAAAACAGATCTTTTAAGTGGAGGAAGGCTGACTGTTGGGAATCATCCGAACAAACAACTGGAATTTAAAAAAAAGAGCAAAGATTAGCCAGAGCCCAGCTAGTGGTGAAGCCACCAGGAATTGCTCCTAACATAGATCTCCATGCCTGAGGCATAAATGAGCAGCTGGTGGCTAGATCCAAGTGGAAAACAACATCAGGCCTTTCAACTATAAGGTAAGGGTATTGGCAGAGCTACAGTTACATCAGCCGTCCAAGATAAATCAGAAAGTATTTCATGTATTTATTTTATTAAAATATTTCTATCTTGCCCTTTTATCATAACATCTCAGGGCAGCAAACATGAAACAATTTAAACAAGTCTTTATTAACATAAATATATAATTTAAACAAGGGAAAGACATATTAAACAAGTTGAACAAGTTAAAATATCTTTGAAAAGCTAAATGACTTAAAACTATGTACATGGTTAAAAGTAAATCGGGCCTCAAAGACTTAAATGAAAAACTCTGTCTTGACCAGTGGTTAGAATCAAAGGACAATGAGCTAAATCATGAGGAAGGGTCAAAGAAGACAATGTATTTTTCCTCAACAAAGGAGAGTAGCCACGATTGTACATAACATTCCCTCATATCTATGAGACCATTACCTGCAGTTTCATTTACCTACGTCTGACAAAATTTGTCCTATCTAGGCATTTTCTAGGTCATCTGGGTGATTCTATGGTATGACCATGACGTTGCATTAGAGGACCTAGCGATGCCTAGAGGTGTCCTTTTAAGGCGTTCCCTAGGTTTTCCAGTGCAAGTCTATGCTTCCACTGGAAGACATCAATTCAATAGGTTTTGCATATCCACACAACATCTTGGAACGTCTCCCTCAAAGATATGGGGATCATCTGTATAAGTAAATATAGAAAGATCATAATAGAAAAGGTATGTGTGTGTGTGTACAGTTGACAGATCAGGCCAGGAGTATCTCAGGCCAGAACTTCAGATAGAAGAACAGCCTTTGAAGATGCCTCAAGGAACAACCCTAATGATATTCTGAGCATCAGAGCCAACATTGTGTGGTGGTTTTGGTGTTGGACTATGACTCGAGACTAAGAGTCAAGTTCGAAGAATAACATTTTTGGAAATTTATTAGAATCTCTAAGTTATGCATTGAGCAGAACTCCCCCACTGAAACTTTTCCCAGCTCTGTTTTTAACATATTCTAACTACTGGTTTTAGGAAATAAACAAACTTTTCCAATGAAAAAGAAAGATTTTCAAACTCTGGTTTTATACGATGTTCTAATTATCCAGTATCACTCAATGGTTATTTTTAAAAACGCAGGGAGTTTATCGCACCAGTCACCAATGGTGTTGCCACTATCTCCCTATGCAAACAATGAGAAAGTAATAACATTCATAACATTTGTTACTCAAGAAGTATGCTGTTATATGACATCAATCATGCCAATTTTTGTCATTTTGATAAGATACCCATCATCAATGTTTACAACACCATTTATTATTTTGCATTCTGGAAGACTGTCTGAACATTATTGTTGTTTTCTCCTACCTCCTGTTATAAATGAACCTGTCTCAAAAATGTAGCTACATTCTCATTAAGAGCAGTAAGAATGCAAGCTAAATGATGCACAAATAAAAAAACGGGTTTAAAAAATATCTCGCTTTTTCTCTCCACAAGGAGACTCAAAGTGGCTTACATTAAAAACATTTCAATACAAAGCAGATAATCTGGGATGGGAAACTGGATTATATGGCAGTGTAGAAGGGGCCTTAGAAGGGAATGATAAAATCACTTTAATTCTACACTCAAGTACAGGATTTCTAATACAGATAGTGGTCTGGAGCTCTCTGGCAGAGCACTATAAGCACCTCAGTGTTGTTGCTCTGTGCCTTTAGTGTCTTTCAAACTCATGGCAAGCTT
This sequence comes from Anolis carolinensis, assembly GCF_035594765.1. NCBI lineage: Eukaryota > Metazoa > Chordata > Lepidosauria > Squamata > Anolidae > Anolis > Anolis carolinensis. The sequence continues at coordinate 43,653,649 of NC_085846.1, forward strand.
TTAAAAGAGTTTTCTAGGCAATGTTTGCTTGGCAGGGTATTGCCTTTCTTATAGTATCACCTGCTGGCTGCTGAGAAACTTCCCTTTCTGAACACATGTGCTTTTCCTTCTACTCAACACCAGAGGCCGCATTCGAGTTGCATAATTCTTGTCCATCTTTTGCTAGATTCTTACAGCGATGGTCTTTTTGTTGCATAACCTTATCATGGAAGGCAGGCACATGGCCTGTAATAAAACCTAGCAGGGAAATATGTACCAGATCACTGCAAAAGGGTTCTGTACAAACCTTCAGCTCTGTGCAGTAAACCTGTAGAGTTCAAGGTAACATGTGAATAGAATCTGGGCTGACAATTAGGATGTACAATTAAGTGTACACTCTTGAGGATGGATGGAAAACTATTGTGTGCCAACACTATACAACTAATCCAGTATGACACCAATCTAACTGCCATGACTTAATGCTATAGAAGCCTACTAAACTACAACTCCCAGGACTCTGTATCAACGAAGAAACACAGTAAAAACAGGGTTGGTTAAAGTGGTGTCAAATGCATAAATTCTACAGTGTAAATGCTTCCTTTGTATAGACAAGATGATATTTTAACTTTCTCAATGACACCAAAGTGACGTTCCCCATGCCAATTTTACTGCAGGTGCTTCTTGGGGTTTTTGGACGTGTAGGGGTATGTGTATGTTACAGGCTGCATTTAACCTTTCCGATAGGTTGTTGTCCCAAACACTCTATTAAGATGCATTCCCATCTGCAGGAAAAAAATACCTGTAAGCACCGCAGAGAGAAAAAGTGTCTGTTAATGGGGGAAAGTGACTCTTAGGATCTCATCCAATGAGTGGGGAGAAAGCAAAGGGAACTGTCTTATTTTGTTCCCTATTACAAAGGTCCAAAAACATTTTAAACTGTCTATATTGTAGAATGGGGCCCCTGGTGGCACAGTGCGTTAAAGCGCTGAGCTGCAGAACTTGTGGACCAAAAGGTGCCAGGTTCAAATCCCAGGAGCTGAATGAGCGCCCACTGTTAGCCCCAGCTCCTACAAACCTAGCAGTTCGAAAACATGCAAATGTGAGTAGATCAATAGGTACCACTCCGGCGAGAAGGTAACGGCGCTTCATGCAGTCATGCTGGCCACATGACCTTGGAGGTGTCTACGGACAACGCCGGCTCTTCGGCTTAGAAATGGAGATGAGCACCAGCCCCCAGAGTCGGTCACGACTGGATTTAACATCAGGGGAAAACCTTTACCTTAATATTGTAGAATATGTTTCAGATTAGCTAAATTATTTCTGTTGTTTTAAGTTCTTTTAACCTACACTGTTTTGACTTCTACACTGCCCTGAGATCATGTGATATAGGAAAAAAACATAAATATCAAATATTGTAACATAATGTAACCGGCCCACAAATCAAAGCAACAGCCGTTTCACATTTGTCAATAAATACCCTAGTTTTGGTTTGCTTAACCGATTGGTATATCTTCTTTTATAATAATAGTAATGATAATTAGTCACCCTCTGCTGTGCAGAACAATTTGATGTTCCGGTTTTTAAAGTAACTATTATGTTGTTTTTATCTTGTATTGCATTGTTTTTAAATCTCATTGTTTTAGTGGATTGTGTGTATTGTATGCTATGTTGTTGTCATATACTCGTTGTAAGCCGTCCTGAGTCCCCGCGGTGAGATGGTGGTGGGGTATAAATAAAGTGATAATGAGGATGATGATGAGAATAATAATTGCATTTGTTACCCACCTCTCCTCAAGGCACAAGACGGGATACGTTATAGTTAAAACGAATAGATAAAATAAAAGACCTTAAAATACATATACGCGTACATTTAAAAAACATAGGACAAAGATTAAAACACTAATACAACGTAAATTGCAAACTCATAGTTTAAAATTGCTAATGGGATGGGCTAGATGGTCCCTGGGATTGCTCCCAACTCTAGGTTTCTGAGAACAGGAATCTAATGGTAAGAAAACAAATCCTGCTTCAACTTAAGGGAGAAATGCTTGAGCTCTTTGAAAGAGGAATGGATTACCATGGGGTGGGCTGGATGGTCTCTAAGATGCCCCCAAACTCTAGGATTTTGTAAAATGGAGCAATGAAGTCAACAGACAAGAAAGGGGAGTCCGGATAAACATGGAAATCCACGGGGTGGCCTTGGGCATGTCACACCCTCTCAGATCCAGAGAGAAGCAAAGACACACTCCCTCAGAATAAATCTGGCCAAGATAACCCCAAAAACAAAGTGAATCCTGAGAAAGCAAAGGTGCCACTCTCTCAGCTAGCAACGTGGGACATTTTTAATTTTGGACCATGTTGTATTTCAGGTTGAGGAGAGCAGTACTGGTCCTGTGTTTCTATCCGTATCTTTAATTGGGATGCAGCTGTGGGTTTATTGAATGGTTGCAAACTATCAATTTTGGAAACTAAGAAAGGTTTGGGATGTAACATTCTACCATCGAAAGCCCCTGGGCAAAGTCCCACTCTCAGACCACACCTGGAATACTGTGTCCAATTTTGGGCACCACAGTTGAAGGGAGATGTTGACAAGCTGGAAAGTGTCCAGAGGAGGGCGACTAAAATGATTAAGGGTCTGGAGAACAAGCCCTATGAGGAGCGGCTTAAAGAGCTGGGCATGTTTAGCCTGCAGAAGAGAAGGCTGAGAGGAGACATGATAGCCATGTACAAATATGTGAAGGGAAGTCATAGGGAAGAGGGAGCAAGCTTGTTTTCTGCTGCCCTGCAGACTAGGACACGGAACAATGGCTTCAAACTACAGGAAAGGAGATTCCACCTGAACATCAGGAAGAACTTCCTCACTGTGAGAGCTGTTCGACAGTGGAACTCTCTCCCCGGGGCCGTGGTGGAGGCTCCTTCCTTGGAGGCTTTTAAGCAGAGGCTGGATGGCCATCTGTCGGGGGTGCTTTGAATGCGATTTCCTGCTTCTTAGCAGGGGGTTGGACTAGATGGCCCATGTGGTCTCTTCCAACTCTACTATTCTATGATTCTATGATTCTATGATTCAGAGGAAGGCAAAGATGGCAGCCTCCCTCTTAAGAAGCCTTGCTGCTTGGCCCCCATTCTTCTTTTTTTCCACAATCATCTCCACAGGACCACCTCCCCCTGATGTCATGATGCCTCCCCCTCCCTCCCTCTGATGTCACAATGTCTCCCCAGGCGACTGGACTGTTGCTGCCTCTCAGCATCTTCAGGGCTTCCTCTTGCCTCCTTTTGCCCTCATCTCTGCCCTTCCCTGCCTGCCCTTTGCCTCTGTCCTTGCCTCCTCTTGTGCTTCCTGGTATTTGGGTTGTTTTTGTTTCATGGTTTGCTTTTTTTTGTAGTAGTAGTAGAATTTGTTATTTGTTTTTATAATTGTTTGGTTTGTTTGTATCTATTTTAGACTGTTTGTTAATTGTTTTTGTTGTTGTGTTGTTTTTTGAATATATTTATTGGTAGTGTTTGTTATTTATTCTTATTCCTATTATTAAGTTGGTGTTCTGTGGTAAATGTATTTATAGTATTTGTTAAGAGTTTTGAATATTCAGTATTTAGCTTTGTTTCTGAAATATAGTATACGTTTATTTTATTTTATTACTTTCATTTATTGATTTGTAGCCTTTTTATTTTGTTTATTTTGTTTGCACTATATTACTTTTTGGTTGGTTGTTTTTTGTTTGTTTTGTTTTTCATTTTTTGCATGCCATAGAGGCATTTGATATGCTTAGTACCGTCCGGCTTCTCCCCCAGATCAGGGTGATTTATTTAAGGGCCCCTGACTCCGAGGAAGCCCCCATCACGTAGCCAGTGCCACCCAGACAGCAGCAGTGGCTGAGCCGGCAGAGGCACCCCTTGTGGAAACTGGAGCCACAGAAAACTGCCCAAGTGGAAATCCTGAGGGCGAAGGTGAAACAGCAGTGGGAGGAAAGGGAGACCCAAAGACAGAAATGGCAGGAGCCTCCTGTCTTACCAAAGCAGCCCCATGTCCTTGGGAAGCTCTGCAAGGAAGAGCAGAAAGAAGACCACTCCATTAATAGGATCTCTGGCCTGGGTTTTGTGCGCCAACTGGCAAATGTTGGAGAAGCTGAAGTCATGAGACAGCAATCCTTTCCCCCCAAGATGCTTCCAAGTGTGGAGCAGTGAAACCCAGTGAAGATCATTCCCCTGCCTCGAGCACATCCACGCTCTCCTCCTGCAAAAACCTTATCACCTCACAGGAGCTGGCAAAGACAAGGGGCGAGTCTGTCTCCAGGGAAACAAACATGCTGCTATTGCTGGTGCTGGTGCTGCTTGACAACAGCATGTTTCTCTCCCTGGCAGGCCTGTAGCGAGGGGGGGGGGGTTTAGGGGTTCAACCCCCCCGAAATTTTTCAGGTTATTAAAAAAAACCTGGTTTACTCATGAATTTTAACTGGTTAACCAAATCCTCATGCTAAGTCTATGAGACGCAAGAGTCCCTCCAGGCACTATCTCAAGCAGATATTGACAGGTTTGTAGCGGGGGGGGGGGGGGGGTGTGTGCTAGGGGTTCAACCCCCCCCCCCCCGAAATTTTCAAAACCCCTCCCGAAATTTTTTTCTGGCTATTGCCCTGCTCCCTGGCCCTTCTGGCCCCGAGTAAGGCAGTGGCCTGCCTTCCTGGGTTCAGAAGAGGGGAAAAACACACTATTGTCAAGCAGCAGCGGTGTGTTTCTCTCCCCGACTGTTTCCCGCCTTCCTGGGACTCAGAGAAGGGAGAGAAACATGCTGTTGTCAAGCATGCTTGGTGGTGGCGCATATTTCTCCCTGGCTGTTCTCTGCACTCCAGGAAGACAGTGGCCCACCTTCTTGGGGCTCAGAGAAAGGAGAGAAACACACTGCTGTCAAGCACGCTTGGCACAGCCATGTTTCTCTCCCTGGCTGTTCTTTGGGCCCCAGGAAGGCAGAGGCCCGACTTCCTTGGGCTCAAAGGAGGGAAAGAAACACCGCTTTCTGAGCTGAAGAAAAGGGGAGCGGAAGAGGGGACAGGCTGTTTCCGGAGGTCCCCGATAGCAGCCTCTCTTTTCCTCAGCATTCTTCTCCGCCTGGGAAGATGATGGCCTGCTGCTTTCCCAGGCAGAGAAGAGGAGAAAAAGGGGGGACAGGCCATTGCATTCCCCTCTGCACTCTTCTCCTCCTGGGGAGACGCCGTCCCACCACTTTCCCAGGTGAAGAGGAGAAGGACAAGACAGGTCAATGCTGGAGATCTCTCCGGTAGTGGCCTGTCTTTCTCTCAGCACTCTTCTCCACCTGGGGAGACGGCGGCCCGCCGCTTTCCCAGGAGGGGAGGAGAAGATACATGGCTGGCAAGAGCTCATGAGATCTCTTGCCAGCCGCATGTTTCTGTCTCGGACCTTCTCTCAGTCTGTCGATGTGGGCTGCCTCTTCCGCATGCTGAGAGGAGGGCTGAGGTAGGTAGGGGCCAGAATTCAGACCCCAAAGGGCCGTATCTGGCCATGGGTCAGGGTTTGCCCATACCTGACTCATAGTCTATTCTTTTCCCTCTATGGTGTATTTTGTAGTTTTCCTACATGTAGCAGTTTTCACCCCTGGTCATGCAATCTACCAGAAACATACCGTGTTTCCCTGAAAATAAGACAGTGTCTTATATTAATTTTTGCTCCCAAAGATGTTCTAGGTCTTATTTTCAGGGGATGTCTTATTTATCCATGAAGAAGAATTCACATTTATTGTTGAACAAAAAATGAACATTTATTATATACTGTACAGTAGTTGTCATCACAAACCAGTGTAACCAGACAAACTGTGAAATCCTATCAATAATTTCTTGTTACTACCATTATTTTCATGTCCATCAATCTATGATACGAACATTTACCAATTCTGCATGCTCTGGTGTTCTGTTCGGCAGGCATGCTTCCAAACAAAAACGTTGCTAAGTCTTACTTTCGGGGGAGGCCTTATATTTAGCAAGCCAGCAAAACCCCTACTAGGTCTTATTTTCAGGGGATGTCTTATTTTCGGGAAAACATTATTAGAAAATATTCTAATAATATGTTTCTTTCCAATAGTCTATTTGTTCTCCCTAAGTTTGCGCACATCTGTAAATCTATCTTTTGTATCCATAATAAAAGTGAAAGTATGTATGTGTGTATGTGTGTAGTTGGGGCTCCCACTTCCACATACAACTGTAACCCCACCAAGAAGGAGCCACCAAAGGCCCTCCCTCCGTTGGCACTGCATGTTCTAGAGAGAACCGTAAACATGTACAAGATAAGCCCAAATTTGAATACTGGTGGGGTTTCCGGGGAAATGCCCTTGACATTTGGGATTGGACATACAGGGATTTTTAGTTCACCTGCTATCCAAAAGCACTCTGAACCCCACTAACGATGGACCTGGATCTAACTTGGCACACAGAACCCCCATGACCAACAGAAAATACTGGAGGGGTCTGGTGGGAACTGACCTTGATATTTGGGATTTGTAATTCACCTACATCCAGAGAAACTGTGACCATCACCACCGATGGACCTGGCTCAAACTTGGCACACAGAACCCCCATGACCAACTGAACATATGGGAGCAGTTTTGGGGTAATTTAACTTGATTTCTGGGAGTTGTAGTTCACCTACATCCAGAGTCACTGTGAACCCACAGACAATAGACTGGGACCAAACTTGGCACACAAAACCCTCATGACCCACTGAACCTACTGGTGGGGTTTGAGGGGACTGGCCCACCAAGTTGGGAGTTGTAATTCATCCTGCAGTCAGACAGCACACTGAACCTCACTGATGATGCATCTCAAGCAAACTTGCTACACATGCCCAACTTTTAAGTACCGATGGAGTGGTTAAACTGGCATGATGTGAGTTGTAGCTCACCCATAACCTTAGGTAAAGGTAAAGATTTCCCCTGACGTTAAGTCCAGTCATGTCTGACTCTGGGGGTTGGTGCTCATCTCCATTTCTAAGCCAAAGAGCCGACGTTGTCCGTAGACACCTCCAAAGTCATGTGGCTGGCATGACTGCATGGAGCGCCGTTACCTTCCCGCCAGAGCGGTACCTATTGATCTACTCACATTGGCATGTTTTCAAACTGCTAGGTTGGCAGGAGCTGAAGCTAACAGCGGCCGCTCCCGCCGCTCCCGGGGTTTGAACCTGGGACCTTTCAGTCTCCAGCTCAGTGCTTTAACACACTTTGCCAACGGGGCTCATACCTTTAAATTATATTTAATTATTTTACTAGCTTTCTTTTTGGAACAGATTAGTCTCAGTTGTGGCATAACTTTAAGCATTTCCTGACACCTGCTTACATAGGGTAAACATGGATTTATCTTATATTATTGGCCAGAAGTTCCAGGATGCCGTGTGGATTAAAAGGGGTGACTTCTGTCCTGATTCATGTTTTTTTATTAGTGTAGACAAACACTCAGGCTTCTCCTAGTCTACTCAGTAGGAATTCCATTAGAAATGACAAAATAGATAATTGTCATACATAAAACAGTAAAAGAACACATGCAACTCAGCACATAGTATGGGTGGGTAACAGTTTTCTTTTATTGTATACATTTTGGAAATGCAATAAAATTTGGTTGTTAAAGAGGAAAAAGAATAAAAAACTTAAAAAGCCAAAAAGCCTCTTCCAAATAAGTGAAGTTCTCATTTTAGTTTATTATTAGCTTCTCTTTATGTACATTCAAAGAAATTTAGCACAGCCCAAGTCAAACTGTTGCGGTAGTTTTAAATAATCAACTAGTTTTTTGTACTGAAAGGTATCACTGTGTAGAGGTGCGCTGTAGCTTTGGTCTTGCACTGAATTTCGACTCTGTCCCTTGGGTTTTTCTGCAAAGAGGCCAGGTCTCGAAGGAGAGAAATTAAGCATGTTGGTCAAAGATTAAATTTTGCTTGAGAGCTGAGAAACAACATCTCAATAAACATATAAACATCTCAATAATACATTTAAAGATGTTCAAAACGAGATATATCAAATACATTTGTAACATGATGATACTCTTAATTCAACATTTTCTCCTGTTTTAAAATGTTAAAAGGGTGACTATCTTTATTTTATTGTGATTAAGATAAAGAGGAGAATTATGAAGCCACAAGTATGGAAATCTATGCAAATCACCAGGTGATAGAAACAATATCAACGTTTCCTCCCATCGCTGTTGTTTGCTTCTATAAAAACTCCAGAAACACCTTGGTGAGGGTTTCAAACCGATCAAGTCTCAGGAGGTACCTCAACAGAGCAAGTTCAATCATGGAGAACACTGCATCTTGTCACCATAAGATCAGATCTGCTGAGTGACACGAAGACGTAATATTTTCACAGAGAGAATATTTTATCAATACATTTTCAGGTCCAATTTTTATTTTAAAAAATATACAACTTAAATCTTCCAATTAATTTTTAACAGTACTGTAGAGTCTCACTTATCCAAGCTTCACTTATCCAATATTCTGTATTATCCAAGGCAGTCTGCCTTTTAGTAGTCAAATGTTTTTGTAGTAAATGTTGCAATTTTTGGTGCTAAATTCATAAATACAGTAATTACTATGTAACATTACTGTGCATTGAACTGCTTTTTCTGTCAATTTGTTGTAAAACATGATGTTTTGGTGCTTAATTTGTAAAATCATAATGTAATTTTATGTTTAATAGGCTTTTTTCTTAATCCCTCCTTATTATCCAACATTTTTGCTTATCCAATATTCTGCCGGCCCGTTTATCTTGGAAAAGTGAGACTCTACTGTATTATTAACACAGACACCAAGGTGACTATTAGACTGCATCAACACTGCTATATAATCCAGTTTCTGAATGCAGATTATCTGTTTTGAACCGGATTACATGAGTCCACACTGCCATATCCAGTTCAAAGCAGATAATCTGCATTCAGAAACTGGGATTATATGGCAGTATAGATGAGGCCTTAGACAAAAGTCACAGGAGGGACCTCAACAAAGCAATCTCAATCAAGGAAAACAAGTAGTCACCACAAGAACAAAACTTCTCAATGCCATGAGTAGTAAATATTTTGAGTAAGAAAAGATTTGATCAGGACACCTTCCACTCCATTTCTCCATGGAATTATATTTTGTATGTTTTGAAGAGCAAATATAAGTTACATATTAGGTTTTATGTTTAAAAGTGAGGTCTATGCAGAGCAATTAACTTCTGAGTTACTACAATTTGCTCAGGATTTCTTATTTTGTTTTTCAAAATAAATGGTTCAGACCTAAATAAATTCCTAGTTGCTATCTTCTAATCAAATGTGGAACTATTAACGTTGAAACATTTGTGTTGCAAATGTAGCCAATCTGTTACTCTTTATTGCTAATTCTTTATATACTCCTAGAGCACATCACACATCACGATGCCTGGAGTGGGTTGTTATAAATGCATCAAGAGTGTATGACCTGGTGCTAAAATGTTGCTTTTATTGGAGGCACAAAGGTCTATTCCCTGCCCATACACTCCAGTATGTAAGCCTCAGTTCCTTTTAAACCCCGATCTTATGATGTTCAGGATGAGACTCCATTTTAGAATGTGTTTGAATCAGAAGTCAGTTGGAGTCAGTTAAGTCAGTTAGAAGTCTGTTGATGTCAGTTAGAGCAGGAGTTTAGTCAGGATGCTGCAGTGAGATGTTCAGTTGATATATGAATCTGTTTGCAGCAGATGTATTGTTGAAGAACAGAACAGTATAGTACAGCTTCAAGTCTTCTTCAGTTAACATGGAAACAATAAGCTGTGTACCTGCATGTTAAATACTTGAAGTTTGTAAGTAAATCAACTATCCTCAGGATTTTTCTGCAAAGAGGCTGGCGTCTGAGTGACCACAATTTGTGCACTTGACTCTAGAAGGAGAAAAACTGAGCATATGAATCAAATGTTAAGTTTTGCCTGGAATTTGAGGAGGAACTGATTCACATGAACCTACCTTTAGAGATACTCCAGACAAGATATATCAAATACATTCGTAGCAGATGCTGCTGCTGTTAATTCAACAATGTCTCCAGTATCTCAGAAAATCTTAAAAGGGCGCCTCTCTTTCCTATGTGGGGGTAACGGAGAGGATTTATGAAGCGTCAGATATGGAAATCTATGCAAATCTTTAGGAAATGGAAACAGGCTCATTGTCTCCCTCAATAAGGCTTTTATGCTTCTTGAAAAACCTCAGAAAGACCTGGCTGAGAGTTTCAAACTGATCACATTTCAGGAAGGACCTCACCAGAACAATCTCAGTCAAGGAGACTAACTTGTCACTAAGGATCAGAGCTATTCAATCCAATGAGTAGTTAATATTGTCATAAAGAAAATATTTTGTCAAGAAATGTTCATCTCCACTTTTTTGCAGAATGGCCTTTTGTATCTTTTGAAGATACTCTAGGACAGGGGTCCCCAAACTAAGGCCCGGGAGCCGGATGCGGCCCTCCAAGGTCATTTACCTGGCCCCCGCCCTCATTTATAATATAATATTTTTATATCAGTTTTAATAATATAATATATTGTATATACATATGATATTGATAATAATATTATCATTTTATACAATACTAATTTTTAATACCATATAGTAATATTAATTATATGTTATATATTACATATAATATTACAGTATAGTGGTATAGTTCAATATAGTAATATGCAATGCTAATATTGTGCTATGCTAATACAGTAGAGTCTCACTTATCCAAGCCTTGCCAAGCTACTGGATAATCCAAGCCATTTTTGTAGTCAATACTTTCAATATATCGTGATATTTTGGTGCTAAATTCGTAAATACAGTAATTACAACATAACATTACTACGTTTTGAACTACTTTTTCTGTCAAATTTGTTGTATCACATGACGTTTTGGTGCATAATTTGTAAAATCATAACCTAATTTGATGTTTAATAGGCTTTTCCTTAATCCCTCCTTATTATCCAAGATATTCGCTTATCCAAGCTTCTGCCGGCCCGTTTAGCTTGGATAAGTGAGACTCTACTGTAATATAATATATTGTATGTATATACAGGTGCTCTGAGTTCCCTTCGGGTTGGGACGGGTGGGATATAAATGTAGTAAATAAATGTAGTAAATGAATAAATAAATAATTTTGGACTTAGGCTCGCCCAAAGTCTGACATGACTTGAAGACACACAACAACAATAACAATCCTAATTAACCTGACTATCTCAATGGCCAGAAGCAGGCCCACACTTCCTATTGAAATCCTGATAGGTTTATGTTGGTTAAAATTATTTTCATTTTTAAATATTGTATTGGGCTTTCATTGTTATTGTTGCACTACAAATAAGATATGTGCAGTGTGCATAGGAATTTGTTCGGTTTTTTTTTTTCAAATGATAATTCGGCCCCTCAACAGTCTGAAGGATTGTGGACTGGCCCTCTGCTTAAAAAGTTTGAGGGCCCCTGCTCTAGGATTTTGTGAAATAGAGCAGTGGAGTCAAAGGACAAGAAAGGGGAGTCCAGATAGACATTCAGCCATTCCACCAGCTGCTGAGTGGGAGGGAGCTAGCCTTCAAACCAAGCACTCTCCAACAGCCGCTGAGAGGCCCTCCCGCCATCTTTAACTGCCATTCCACTGGCCGCTGAGTGGGAGGGATCCAGCCTACCAACCAGGCACTCTCCAACATCCACAGAGAGGCCCTCCTCCCATGTTTAACTGCCATTCCACCAACCTAGTTGTTCAAAAGCATGCAATGTGTTCTTTCTGCTCTTCCTTGCAGAGCTTCCCAAGGCTGTGGAGCTTCCTTGATAAGACAGGGCGCTCCTGCCGTTTCTGTCTCCAGATCTCCCTTTCCTTCCACTGCTTTTTCACCTTCTTCCTCAGGATTTCCGCATAGGCAACTATGGACCGAGTTCCCTCAAGTGGCACCTCTGCCTGCTCGGCCATTGCTGCTGGCTGGGTGGCACTGGCCACGTGACGGGGGCTTCCTCGCAGTCAGTGGCCCTTAAATAAATCGCCCTGATCTCGGGAAGCAGCCGGCCAGTACTAAGCATGTCAAATGCCTCCATCACGTTTCCAAAAAACTCGCAAAAAAACCTCAAACCAAAACCAAAACAAAAAAAACCCATCTAAACAATAAATACTATAAAGCAATTAGTAAGGTAAAGGTAAAGGTTTCCCCTGACGTTAAGTCCAGTCCTGTCTGACTCTGGGGGTTGGTGCTCATCTCCATTTCTAAGCCGAAGAGCCGGCGTTGTTCGTAGACACCTCCAAGGTCATGTGGCCGGCATGACTGCATGGAGCGCCGTTACCTTCCCGCCGGAGCGGTACCTATTGATCTACTGACATTGGCATGTTTTCGAACTGCTAGGTTGGCAGGAGCTGGAGCTAACAGTGGCCGCTCCTGCCGCTCCCGGGGTTTGAAACTGGGACCTTTTGGTCTCCAGCTCAGTGCTTTAACGCACCTCGCCACCGGGGCTCCTAGTACAAACAAAGCAATTAGTACAAACAGAATAAATAACATATTTGCTATTATCTCCACTGCTGGTGGTGCTGATTCAGTGCAGGCCAGGTGATGAGAGCTTCTTCTGATTCAAGGCCCCTTAAATAAATGACCCAAATCTCAAGTCAAAACCAAAATGAACAAAATAACCAAAGATGATGGTGGCTTCTTCTGAGTCAAGGCCCCTTCCATAAATTACCCTAAGCAGCTGGTGGGTTTTGAGCATGTTAAATGCCTCCATGGCGGTCCCAGAAAAAAACAAACAATACTAAAACCAAAACCAAAGCAAACAAAAAACAACCAAACAACAAATAATATAAAGCAAATAGTGTAAACAAAATAAACAAAATAAAAAGGATATAAATAAATAAAAGTAAAAATAAATAAATGTATACTATATCTAAGAAACAAAACAAAATAATGAATGTTAAAATCTAACAAATACTACAAATAAATTCACCAAAAAAGACAACAACAACAACAATAATAATAAATAACAAATACAACCAATAAATATATATGTTTTGTTTAGTTTCTCTCCTCCATGGATCCAAATGCATCATTGCCAACAGAACCTTTGAAGATGCCAGCCTCTGATGTGAGCCAAATGTCAGGAGAGAATGCTACTGGAACATAGACATACAGCCAGAAAAATTCACAGCAGCCCAGTGATTCCCGCCATGAAAGCCATCTACAACGCATTAAATTTCGAGTGTCTTCTTGGTTGCCAGTTAATCTGTCTGCTCAAGAAAAAGTGGCCGTATCCCTGCTGCAAGGAGTAGGCAACATGACCACCCTATCCTTGTGCCAGCAACAAGCTTTGACACAGGAACCATGGTTGCTGTATGGATGTTACAGGGGCAGGCAATTGGATAATATCAGGACAAAGATTGTATTTTATTTTTTTGAAATCAGGCTAGTTTTGATTTGAGGAGGTTTATACAAATCCTCATCTGACCAAATAGGGCAAATGGGTTAAATGGATCACTGTGTACCTCAGAGGGTGGAGTAGAGGGGGCACTTGCGGAAGACTATTGTTATCTCGAGGAGGCAAGCTAGGTGAGGTGCACAGTAGACCCATTTTTCTATCCTCATTGGCCCTTAAAAAGAAAATGAATGAAATCTCTTTTAAGGGGATAAATGTCACTTTTTTCCTTTCTTATGCCTACTCTCATTGTTAAAAACGAACTGGGATGGCATGAGAGAGATGAGAGGGCTGATGTAAAATGGATGTGATCAATTTAGCCTCTTTGCTTGACTAAGATAGAAAAATCCTTACATCTCAGCCCAATGCTGAACCTCGATGCAGGCTGAGACCGGGAGAATGCTGCACGCTGGCCAGCCTGGGGTCATCCTTGTTGCTGTTCAAGGGGCTCCCAGCAATGGATTGAGGAGAACTGGCATTGTTCTTATTTCTTCTGTTCTTGTCATCATGTCTTTTTCTTTAATAAATTTCTTTCTGGAATTGTCACCACTCTTGCTTTTTTGCCTTTGCATCCCGATGTTGATTGTGTTAATAGTCCTGCTAGCAAGTGTCACATTCAGGAAATCCATCACCTGTCTACCTGTGATAACTCTTTTCCTCTTCTTGGAACTTTTCTAACCTTTTAACCTTTTATTTGCTCTGTCTTCAATTTGTTTTGTTTTTTCTTGGTAGATGGCAGTCTTGAATTACATTACAGTAGAGTCTCACTTATCGAACACTCACTTATCCAACGTTCTGGATTATCCAACGCATTTTTGTAGTCAATGTTTTCAATGCATTGTGATGTTTTGGTGCTAAATTCGTAAATACAGTAATTACTACATAGCATCAATGTGTAAGGAACTACTTTTTCTGTCAAATTTGTTGTATAACATGATGTTTTGGTGCTTAATTTGTAAAATCATAACCTATTTTGATGTTTAATAGGCTTTTTCTTAATCTCTCGTTATTATCCAACATATTCACTTATCCAACATTCTGCCGGCCCGTTTATGTTGGATAAGTGAGACTCTACTGTATGTAGCATTTGTCTGGACATTGAATTGTTTCAAGTGTGAGTGTGAAGCACTTGCCTAAAGGTTCAATTTTAAATGACATGTCAGAAGAAAGCAAGCGCCTCACTGGCTTTCCTAGTATTGTAAGAGGAATCCCAGCCAATTGCTGAGATAAAGAGAGAGAGTGAGGGGGGGGGGAATGTAATATTTAAGCTTCTATGTAGGTTATTTTTTTGTGTCAGGTGTGACTTGAGAAACTGCAAGTCGCTTCTGGTGTGAGAGAATTGGCCATCTGCAAGGACGTTGCCCAGGGGATGCTCAGATGTTTGATGTTTCACCATCACCATACTGTGGCAGGCTTCTCTCATGTCCCCACATAGGGAGCTGCAGCTGACCTGCTCTCCCCAGATTCGAACTGTTGACCTATCAGTCAGCAGTCCTGCTGGCACAAGGGTTTAACCCATTGTACCATCGGGGGCTCCTTCTATACAGATATTCAGAGTACGTGACTTCTGCTTCTGTCTCAGATTTCACTTTATGAAAAATACTCCAGCAGAGGGCGGTCAGGATGAAATGGAAAGGAAAATTCAACCTGCATTATAGTTCCTGTGTAGAATCACCTTCAATGAAATTTTTGGAGAAATCATTAGGGAAAGTTATGATTAACATTAATAAAATGGAAAATAGAGTAGAGGATAATTTATTAGTGAAATAATTGACAGAGAGGTGTTGTGTAAATCTCTGTGACTTCGGGATTGGAGGGAGAGTGGATGGGATAAGGCAAGATTGTAGATTGCAATTTGTTGCTGTACCATGACATGGTAGAAATTGTGGAAATTTCCCTCCTATATGTATATTATATGCCTTCAAGTTGCCTGTTGCCTTATGGTGACCCATGAATTTTGCAGGGTTTTCTTAGGCAAGAAATACTCAGAGGTGATTTTGCCAATTCCTGCCTCTGAAATATAACTGAACTTCAAACTTTTCAACATTCATATTAAAGACAGCTGCATTTCACACTTTTTATCATCCACATTTTATCCAATGATGTCATGATTGTGCTGTATTCATCATAACCACCATCACCATCATCATCCTCACCACCACCTCATCTCAGCTGTCATCTTCACTGTCACAGACACAAAATTGTTGGCAGGCTATGACTTCCATGCACTTTTACTATGGTTTAAAGGTATACCAGCAATTAAAATAAAACAACAACCAGGACCTAGATGTAGTAACATAGTCCTAATGTAAATCTGTATATATATGCCCTTTTATAACATTGGAATGGGGGTTATTAGTCCAATACAGCTTGCCAACTTGAAGAGATGTTCTAGATAGGTTTTTGTGCAGAAGTGTGTCACTGTGGGAAGAATGCCAAACTCATGATCACAGGGCTATTCTCTGCTTCGCTAATAAGGATGATATACCCATTGTACCTGGCACTAAAATTTTGCAGGAGCACCATTCAAGCAGTTGGTGACAAAATGATAATTCCTTTCCCTGCTGTATAAGAGGCAGAATCTCTGCCCCTTCCCGCTAAGGAATATAACCAGCTGCTATGGAGGAAAACCAACGCTTAGTATTTGTTGTTGACTTACAAAAAGTTGCTGGGCAAATATACTGGTATGTGAAAGAAAACTTTCACCTCCAGATCTATGTATTTGGAATCTGTGGATTCAATCCCCCTCCCCCCATAAACAAATCCAAAAATCAAACCCTGATATTGCCATTTTAAAATGGAAACACTTTTTTACTAGCAGGTGTTTCATTGTATATAATGGGACTTGAACATCCATGGATATTGGTATCCTGGAATCAAACTTAAGTGGGTACCAAGGGTCCACTTTACATTTGCAAAGCGATACATGGGATTGGATGACTAGAGGTTACATGATTAATTTACTCCATGTGTAAAGATGGGGAGCTGTTGACTTTAAACAAACCTCTAAATGCTCTACAAAATGCTACTAGAAAATTAAAATTATGCAAAAAATTATCAGAACACTGTAAACCAGAAAAAATATGCACGATTCCCTACAAAGCAATGAAACTACCTTATATACTTGAAGATAAGCCGAGTTTTTCATCCCGTTTTTATGAGCTGAAAAAGCCTCCCCCGGCTTATAATCGGGTCAAGGTCAAGCCGGCAGCGGAGCCTGGAGGCCTGTTGCCTGCAATATATGATATATTTATCTCTCATCTTGTCCCCCTTATCAGTGTTTACTTTTCCAAAGCCTCCCTTGCTTGCAAGTCAGGAGCAATATATACCCATTAATCTTATAAAAGCATTTCCCCCTGAAATATTTGTTAATCTCTGCTACAGATATATAGGCATTTCACCTTGCAAGCCTTTGCAATCCCTATGTACCTTTATATTTGTATCTATATACATCAATTTTATATATGAATTTCCTCCTCATATGTTTGCAAGTCTTTGCAAATCCTATATACATATAGTTAGAGGTTTCCATTTACCTGTATATCTGTATCTATGTGTATACATTATTTTATATATGAATTTTCACCTCACATGTTTGCAAGTCTTTGCAAATCCTATACAGATATAATTATCCATATATAGAAAGTTGTCTAGATAGATATGAACGTAGGGCTTGCAAATACTGCAGGGGAAATGTACATATATAGAGAGAGGATTTGCAAACGTTTCAGGGGGAAATCCATATGTGAAATTAGTATATACTGTATAATTATAGATCAATATCTAGCTCTGATTTGTTTATGTGGGCACTGAACGTTTTCTTGTTACTATGTTGGAAGCTGGCCTGAGTCCCTATGGGGAGATAGGGCAGGGTACAAATGAAGTTATTATTATTATTATTATTATTATTATTAAGTTATTGTTAATACCATATTGTTTTTGTTGATCCTACTTTTCCACTTACAGAGCAAGTTTACTGTTTTTCTTTGAAATACGGTAAATGTTCAAAAACCTTTAACCTACCGATGCCTCAATATAATTTCATTGGGATCTATTTTCATTTTGAAATTTACCAGTAGCTGCTGCATTTTCCACCCTCAGCTTATACTCGAGTCCATAAGTTTCCCAAGTTTTTTGTGGTAGAATTAGGTGCCTCGGTTTATATTAGGGTCGGCTTATACTCAAGTATATACGGTATATGTTTTCCAAAATTTCCTTCAAGTGGTCTTTCTAAAAGCTTAGAAGACAGTGTCACCATGTGTTCATGCCTAGAAATACATATGAAAATGCTGTCAAAATCAAATTGCCATTTGCTGTAGATATTAAAATATCCTTCCTTCTCTGAATCCTCATGTTTAAAAGAAAGAAAGGATTCCCTGTTGCACATTTCAGTACATTCTTTGCTCTCTGGATCTTTGCCCAGATTTCTTGCAGCTCCTCCCACTGATTTCACACAATTCAGACAACTTCCTTCACTTTGAATGTTTACTTTGTCTCCACTGGAAGAGAAGACTGCTCTAGTTTCGTCCTTGTTGATCATTCAGCTCTCTTATTAATCTTCTGATTGGGAAA
Source organism: Anolis carolinensis (assembly GCF_035594765.1). Taxonomy (NCBI): domain Eukaryota; kingdom Metazoa; phylum Chordata; class Lepidosauria; order Squamata; family Anolidae; genus Anolis; species Anolis carolinensis. Next base: position 43,671,609 of record NC_085846.1, read on the forward strand.
GGTAAGCCTTAGTTTCCTTGTTATCCATTAAACAATGCTGCTTTTAGAAAAGCTATGCTTGTTCTCCACTATAATCGGCCAGATCTGCCGTCTTCTCCTAACTCTCGCTGTGTTAACCTGCTGAAGCAAAAGTAATCGGGGTTTATAGCACTTAAGTTTAGATTGGCATAAGCTTTCACAAAGGGAAGTTTGCTTAGGAAGAGGTTCCCTGAGATCTCACTATGGCTTACCAGACATCTTTATGGTTATGTCTCGATGGATTCCCAAAGATTAGATCTAAAACTTACGTTCCCAAACCCTGTCAGAGGCTGTGGGAGTGAGTGGAGGCCTCTCAAAAATGGGAACAGGATGAGATCATGATAGTGTGTATGTGTAATGGAGGGGTCCTCAAACTTTTTAAACAGGGGGCCAGTTCACTGTCCCTTAGACCGTTGGAGGGCCAGACTATAGTTTTTTTTTAAATAAAAAAACCCTATGAACAAATTCCTATGCACACTGCACATATCTTATTTTGAAGTAAAAAAACAAAACAGGAACAAATACAGCCTCAATGTTAATACTGTAGAGTCTCACTTATCCAAGCTAAATGGGCAGGCAGAAGCTTGGATAAGCAAATATCTTGGATAATAAGGAGGGATTAAAGAAAAGCCTATTAAACATCAAATTAGGCTATGATTTTACAAATTAAGCGCCAAAACATCATGTTATACAACAAAATTGACAGAAAAAGTAGTTCAATACGCAGTAATGTTATGTTGTAATTATTGTATTTACAAATTTAGCACCAAAGTATCACGATATATTGGAAACATTGACTACAAAAATGGCTTGAATTATCCAGAAGCTTGGATAAGCGGGGCTTGGATAAGTGAGACTCTACTTTAATAATATTTTTTTTCATGTCAGGAGCAACCGAAGTTGCTTCTGGAGTGAGAGAATTGGCCGTCTGCAAGGACGTTGCCCAGGGGACGCCCGGATGCTTTGATGTTTTACCATCCTTGTGGGAGGCTTCTCTTATGTCCCCGCATGGAGCTGGAGCTGATAGAGGGAGCTCATCCACACTCTCCCTGGGTGGGATTCGAACCTGGCAGCTTTCAGGTCAGCAACCCAACCTTCAAGTCACGAGGCTTTTATCCCCTAGGTCACCGGAGGCTCCTAATAATCATAATCATAATAAAGAGGGTTGGAAGAGACCCCTTGGGCCATCTAGTCCAACCCCCTTCTGCCTTTGCGCACCAAAACATAATCAAATCACCCCTGACATATGGCTACCCAGTCTCAATGTTAATCATAATCATAATCAAAATAATAAAGAGGGTTGGAAGAGATCCCTTGAGCCATCTAGTCCAACCCCCTTCTGCCTTTGTGCACCAAAACATAATCAAATCACCCCTGACATATGGCCACCCAGTCTCGATGTTAATCATAATCATAATAATAAAGAGGGTTGGAAGAGATCCCTTGAGCCATCTAGTCCAATCCCCTTCTGCCTTTGTGCACCAAAACATAATCAAAGCACCCCTGACAGATAGCCACCCAACAACAATTATTAAAATACTGTAATAACAGGGTTGGAAGAGACCTCTTGGGCCATCTAGTCCGACCCCCTTCTGCCTTCATGCACAAAAACCACAAGCAAAGCATCCCTGACAGATGAAAGGTGTGTGCGGGGTGAGGGAGGAGGGGGGAGGGGTGCACGCCTTTCCCTCCTCCCTTGTTTGATGCACACCTTTCCTGCCTCCTCCCTTGCACTTTCCTCAGCAGCAGTGGTGGTGGAGGGAACCGCCGCAGCGGGGTTTGTCCTCATGTCAGCAAAGTTTGTCCCCGCAGCAGCAGCCCCCGCCTCCACCACCGAGGAAGGTGTGCCCTGGGTGAGGGAGGAGGTGGGAAAGGGGCGTGTGGGGCGAGTGAGGAGACGGGAAAGACATGCGCCTTTCGCCCCTGCTCCTTTGCACTACACGTGCCTTCCTCGGTGGAGAATGAAGCCGCCACTGTGGGGATGAACCTCACCGCTGTGGGGACAATCCTACAGGAAGGCAGCAACAGCAAAAACACCCAGCGGGGCAGATAAATGTTTTCTGCCGGCCGCATGTGGCCCATGGGCCGTAGTTTGGGGGCCCCTTTAATCTCTCTGGCTCTTTCTCTCATAAATCTAATTCCTCCAGAGAGAATCCTCTCCAAACTAGCAACTCATTGTTTTCTGATGTACCCTACATTTAGAATAGCATTGAACTTTCTAACATGAGCATTATTTTGTTGTCTGTTTTGCTTTTTTCTCCACTAGTGAGCTTCCTAAATCCAAAATAAAAGATCGAGATCGAGAGAGAGATAGAGAGAGAGAGGTGACCAGAAACCAACTTATGGTTTTTGAAACTTTTGCTTGTTTAAAAATTCCAGAGTGGGACTTCCTAGGGAGTCAGATGGCTGCGATAATAGCAATGTGTGTATATGTACTTTGCCTGTCTGTGTTAAAAATTCAGCAGCTAGGAGAGCCACAGAATTGCTGATTATGCCCCACCTCTGCAGAAAGGTCTTTTTCACTCTGCCTTACAGCTGTTTGAATCAGCAGAAGTTCAAGGAAGGGAAGTTTCCAATTTTTAGGAAATATGGATAAAATAACCAGGGAACTTGCTCCAACAGACACAGTGTTGCTAGGCTTTTGGAACAGCAATAAGAAACATTCAAAGTTCATGATGAGCAGGATTTATAATTAGGAAACTTCTATTAACATCTAAATACCTGAAGACAGGAAGGATTGCAGTTACCCTACTGATGTATGTCTCTAAAATTAACATAGATAAAGGTAAAGTTTTTCCCCTGACGTTAAGTCTAGTCGTGACCGACTCTGGGGGTTGGTGCTCATCTCCATTTCTAAGCCGAAGAGCTACGGTCCGCATTCATCACTTACACAATGCACACAGAAAATGCTTTGGCATTTGGTTCAATCTATCTGAAAGGAATGGCCTTCCAGGTTCCAAATAGAGGGCTTTGCTTGGAAAAAGAGACAAGGGTAATCAAATAAAGAGAAGTCCTTAGAATAAGGCAATTCAACAGAGGGAACTGTGCACTGATACATTTTTAACACATACACTATTGGGTCTTTTTGAAATGGGGATAAAAAAAGCGTTTCTCAATCTGGGGGTTGGGGCCCCACCGGGGGGGGGGGGGGGGGCTCGCGAGAGGGGTTCAAAGGGGTCGCCAAAGACCAGTATTTTCTGTTGGTCATGGGGTTCTGTGTGGGAAGTTTGACCCAATTCGATCATTGGTGGGGTTCAAGGGTCTCTTTGATTGTAGGTGAACTATAAGTCCCAACAACTACAACTCCCAAATGTCAAAGTCTATTTTCCCCAAACTCCACCACTGTTCAAATTTGGGCATATTGAGTATTTGTGACAAGTTTGGTCCAGATGCATCATTGTTTGAATCCACTGTGTTCTCTGGATGTAGGTGAACAACAACTCCAAAACTCAAGGAGTAGCCCACTAAACCCTTCCAGTATTTCCTGTTGATCATGGGAGTTCTGTGTGCCAAGTTTGGTTCAATTCTGTCGTTGGTGGAGTTCAGAATGCTCTTTGGTTGTAGGTGAACTATAAATCCTAGCAACTACAACTCCCAAATGCCAAGGTCTATTTTCCCCCAAACTCCAGCAGTATTCAAATTTGGGCATATCAGGTATGTATGCTAAATTTGGTCCAGTGAATGAAAATACATCCTGCAGATCAGATATTTACACCAAAATTCATAACAGTAGCAAAATGACAGTTATGAAGTAACAATGAAAATAATTTTATGGTTGGGGATCACCACAACATGAAGAACTGTATTAAGGGGCCGTGGTATTAGGAAGATTGAGAACCACTGGGATAACTATGTCTTGTTTTTTTTTGTAAATATATTGGGAAATTGTGAAAAAAAGCTGCATAATAAACTCCATTGTTAAATAAGTCCTCTGAGTGTTTGAGGCTGAATATATTACATTCTGGGAGAAGAATAAAAAGGTGTATAGTAGGCCCTCCTCTTTTGTGGGGTTTAGAATCCCATGGAAATGGAAAAACATGAATGTAAAAAAACACCACTTTTTAAAACCATAGGGTGCAATCTACATAGTAGAAAAAAATGTGACACAACTTTAATGCCATAACTCAATGCTATAGAACAGGCATGGGCAACTGTTGGCCCTCCAGGTGTTTTGGACTTCAACTCCCACATTTCCTAACAGCCTGTTGGGTTAGGAATTGTGGGAGTTGAAGTCCAAAACACCTGGAGGGCCAACGTTTGCCCATGCCTGCTATAGAATCATGGGAGTTGCAGTTTTACAAGGTTCTTTGCCTTCTCTGCCAAAGAGAGCATTGAGCCATGACAGTTCAAGAGGTGTCAAACTGTATTATTTCTACTATGTAGATAGACTTTAAGAGAACACCTGTCACAGATTGTCTAGATCAGTGGTTCTCAACTTGGGGTCCCCAGATGTTTTTGGCTTACAACTCCCAGAAATCTCAACCAGTTTACCAGCTGCTAGGATTTCTGGAAGTTGTAAGTCGAAAACATCTGGAGACCCCAGGTTGAGAACCACTGGTCCAAATACTCCAGTGCAACTCTTAAGTTGACCATACAGATGATAGTGCACCTGTTGGTAACCTCAAGGTTGGATTTTGCATTGGGCTACCTCTGTACCAAGTTTGGAAACTAGACTAGTTGCAAGAACATTTAGGAGTGAGCATATTATACCTATACTACAGTCACTCCACTGGCTGCCAATAAGTTTTCGGTCAAAGTACAAAGTGTTGGTTGACCTTTAAAGCCAGAAGTTAACCATGTGATTGTGCTGGAGGATTCTCCTGTCGCCTCAGTCAGATGTCTGATAATTTATTTGATAGTCTTGCAGATCGCATTCATCTTTCCTCATTTTGCATTTCCCTCAAAGATGGCCAGTCGAGATAATTACCTTCGACAGGACTGGCAGATGGTCCATGGTGTCCCAATGATCTGCGCATTTTCCTTTGATTGGGACAGAATTGAGAATTTCCAGAGTCGACCTGATGATATTGTGATATCAACATTCCCCAAATCTGGTGAGTTCTCAGTGTCAGGGACAAGTACGTTTTCTTTTTAAGGGTGTTATCTGAAGTAACCATCTCACTTTATTTAAGAGTGGGGTCGTCCTTGATTAAAGATTACATTCCAGCTCTGCAATACAGCCCAAGGAATGCACCTTTGACTAAAATGTTTTAGCTGTGGGTTTGATTCAGATGTTAGTCACAACTAAAATAAGCTGATGTCGATGGGTGAACTCCCTTAAATCTTGCTATCATATTTGCTGTAGTCTAATGCGCCATTGAATCTAATGTGCACCTCAATTGTCAAAACCCCAAAACCAAAAAAATAAAAATAAAGTAAAAATGCTCTTTGTAATTTGGCCATTACAGTTGCTGCTTGCTTAGAATTCCTTCTTTAAAAACCAGAGTGTTAGGACATCAAAGCTTCCAGCAATATAAAAGAAAACCTTGGGAGTGTATTGATGTTGTAAAATGAATCTACTTGAATTATTACTTGAATTATTTTTTAAATTGTTGTATGGTCCTATTTTTATTATGTGTATTGTATTGTTTTATCATATTGGAAACTACCCTGAGTCCCCTGAGGAGATAGGGTAGTATATAAATAGATTATTATTATTATTATTATTATTATTATTATTATTATTATTATTATTATTATTATTCCTTGGTTCAAAGCTATGGAGTCATTGGGTCTGTAGTTTTACAAGGTCTTCAGTCTTTTCTGCCAATGAATGCTGATATCTCACCAAACTACAAATCCCAGGATTGCATAGTATTGAGCCATGGGCATCAAATTAGAGATGACGTCGCACAAATAGGAACTCCAGTTGCTCCTGAAGCAGTTTCCCCTTTTGCTTTGGACCAGCACTAAGGTTACTGTATTACACAAATCTAATGCCTATCCTAATTTTGGCAAGGTAATTTAGCAAAAAAAAAAAAGATGAGCATTATATTCGAGTCAATAGGATATTTGATGGAATAGTTTGCATTTTGAAAGAGAAATTGTGCTTTTCAGAAAAGGCACAAGGACAGCCTTCACTTTTTCAGTTTATGGCCTGAAAACCAGAAATGTGAATTCTAACCTTATACAGACACCATTCACTTTGCAACTGATGCCTCCTGTTTTGTTCAATTTGCAAATTGCGGGCCTTGTCCCTGGATGGCACTTGCGGAAACACCCACTTAGCAATATTTATCTTGATTTTACCATTCCAATTTGTGTTAAATGGAATGAAACATTATAGGCAAAGTGGACTTTGTCAACAATTGTAACATTTTTAAAAAAATCTACTAATTACAGTATTATTCCAGAACAGGAAATACAGAAGTGAACACTTGGAGAGGAAATGGAAACATTCAGAATTAATATCCATTCATTTTTCTTAAAGTTAAAAAAAGTATCAAGAAAATATTTAAGACAAAGTTTTAACAAATTTACCACATTTATATCACAGCCAGACTCTAAAGTCTTAATATGGGGTTACATCAGGTGAAATCCAGTTTACCCTGCAATAAGCTTCAGAAAACAGTTGTTCCTCACAATTTAGAGTTTTATAGCTTTATTGGTAATAAAATATAGAATTTTAATATAACAACAATAATAAAAATAATAAAACTTTATTTCTAGACCGCCCTCTTTCCCCAGAGGGACTCAGGGCAGTTAACATACATATAAATGGCAAACATTCAATGCCACAACTACTTCACTTAATATCAAAAGTATAAAATGACAATAACATACTCATTATAAATATATTCTAATTGTAATGGTATTGTGAATAAACTACACTTTTAATATGGTAGTATGATATATAGCATTTTTTGTTGGTAAAGTAGCAAAAGGACTTTTGATCTGTAAAAGGTGCTATTCATGTGTTTTCTCATTTTTTTCTGAACATTTCCTTCCTCCCCTATGCAAATTTGGCTTCAAAAATTTGTCTTAAAAGTTTGCCATACCAAAAAATCAAGGTCACATGACAGTCTTTTGTCACTTGAGTGAGGCTCGTTGTTTAAGATAACTGTTGGAAATTACAGCCTTCTTCAAACCTCCTCTAGTAATTTGTTTATCTATAATCCTGTTGCTTGCTTATTGTATCTATGTTCTGATATGCAGCTTTTTTCCTTGCTTTGTCAGTGTTTTTCAACCTGGGGGTATGTGTAGGAGGTTTGGCCCAATTATATCATTAGTGAGATGCAGAATGCTCTTTGATTTTAGGTGAACTTTAAGTCCAAGCAACTACAACTCCCTAATGTCAAGGTCTGTTTTCCCCAAACTCCACCAGTGTTCAAATTTGGGCATATTGAGGATTCGTGCCAAGTTTGGTCATTGTTTTGAGTCCACAGTGCTCTCTGGATGTAGGGGAATTACAACTCTAAAATTCAAGTTCAATACCCACCAAACCTTTCCAGTATTTTCTGTTGGTCATGGGAGTTCTGTGTGCTAAGATTGGTTCAGTTCCATTGTTGGAGAGGTTCAGAATGCTCTTTGATTGTAACTTAACTATTAATCCCAGCAACTACAACTCCCAAATGACAAAATCAATCCCTCTCCCCAACCCCACTAGTATTCAAATTTGGGCATATCGGTGTCAAATTTGATCCAGTGAATGAAAATACATCCTGCATATCAGATATTTACATTACGATTCACAACAGTGGAATTACAAAATTACAGTTATGAAGTAGCAATGGAAATAATGTTATGGTTGAGGATCACCACAACATGAAGAACTGTATTAAGGGTCATGGCATTAGAAAGGTTGAGAATCACTCCTCTATGTTTTCTTGAAAAGTTTTGGGAGGGCCTGCAAACCATGTAATCCGCTCTGAGACTAGCACAGAGCACAGACTTTTTAAGACTTTGGGACTGCTCAGATTGCAGACTTGCAAACACTTGCCTGCTGTTTATTGCAAAAAAGATGTTCTGACCAGATGGCACAGAAACTATCTCAAACTTATCTGTAACTGACTGATAAGTTGTGTACCTTTGTATGCTGAACACATGAAGGGCGTAAGTTAACCAAATATGTTGGTTTGTCTTAACCAAAGTCTACTTTCTTTTGTTTCTGGAGTGAGTAATATAAAACAAATTTTTCTTATGGGAAATTGGATATTTTTTGGGCACTGAAAAACACTTCTGAAGAACTACTATTTTTATGCATTGGCATATTCTCTGTGTCTTAACAAATCAGAGATAATAGGTTGTTCAGTCTAATAACTGAAGCAATTGCCTGTTCCTTTTTCATTCAAATCATTCTAGAAGTCAAAAGTCTAAGAAGTGCTTCCCGATCTAGGGGCCCTTCCATACAGCTATAGAACCCAGAATATCAAGGCAGATAATCTACAATATCTGCTTCAAACTGGATTATCTGAGCCCACACTGCCATATAATCCAGTTCAATGTGGATTTTATACAGCTGTGTGGAAGGGGTCTAGATGAACATTGGAAACCTAAAAAGTTTTTTAAAGCCCTTTCTTTTGCTCCTTTCTTTGCAGGCACGACATGGATGAGTGAAATTGTGGACATGATTTTGCACAATGATGACCTTGAGAAATGCAAGCGAGATGCCATTTTCAATAGGGTGCCTATGCTAGAATTTGTTGCCCCCGGGAAAATGCCACCAGGTACCATTTAGATCTATTTCTAGAAAAAAAACACCTTGTATTTCAGAGCGTGAGGATAAGCAGATAATTATTAAAGCGGACAGTTGGAATCAGAAGAGGCAGCATCAGGCTGACTTGATCCCTGAAAGAAGATTCAAGTTTTCTCTCTCAGCTTCTCTTTTACTACCTAAGAGCATGAGAGCAGTGTTTCTTCCCTTGCACAAATGTCTCCATTTAAGTAATTTCTTTCTAGATCTTTCTAGCATGTGAAGTGAAGGAGAGGTGCGATGAACAGGAGATGTCTAAAATCACTTATGATATCCTGAAAAGGTGCCATCATACCCCAGGCCTCTCAAGACATTGTTTACATCAGGGATGTGGAAAGTATGGCCCACTGACTTGGATGGACTTTCTTGCAGTCCACCATGGCCCCAGTTTATTGCTTAAATACAATAATAACTAAACACAGCTGTCTATTCTAAACAATATCTGGAAAATATGCACCACGATAAAGGTTCAAAGCATAGAACACAATATGTATATTACAGCATCATATACATAATAATGTTAACAATAATATAAATAATAATACAACTGATGACCAAATTCAGTCAGCTGTAGTGGCACACAGTCATAACTTACAGAGTAGTAGAATAGTCCTTTGTGATGAGGTATGAATAAGTCCAGAAAGATGAAGGAAAATGTCCAATATTATTGTCCAAAGTCCAAAATCGAAACACGCTCAAACTGTTGGGAAGTTTGAGCAGGGAACAACAAGGAAGTGAGGCTGAATAACAAGGTCCCCGGTCACTAGGAGATCGTAAATATCAAAGCAGGAACAAGACGAAGTGAAGATCAAACTTGATTCAGGAACAAGGCAAGGAAGTGAATTCACTCCGGTTTAACACGGGAGTCGTGGCTCGGCTTGGCCGCCAGGAACAGGAGAGGCTTGGTTTGGTGAAAACAGGGAACTGGAGTCGGTGAAGTGTTCTCAGGAAAACGCTACGTTGACACCGCAACTTGTCTGTAGTGCAAGGCACTTTTATCAAACAAAGATCAGATCCCAACGAAGGGAGACCAAACTCCCCAAAAGTTCCCAAGGGAATCTTCTTATCCACAATCCCCTCAAGATGCCAAGCGGTTACTCCTTCTAAGCTCTTGTTTTTCTGATCTCTGGCAACGCAAAAACTCCTTTTGGTTGAAGGGCACGGTCTCTGGGGAACTCTGGACATGTGGTTTGCCCACGGGAGTAACATCTCCAGTATCTCTCCCAATTAAGGAAGCATCTGAACTATCAACAGCCGGCAGCTGTAAGTGAAAGGAGCTCGAAGAACTGGGCAAAAGGTCAGAATCAGTTTCATCCTGGTCAAAGTTCATTCCTGGATCAGGTTCAGAAGCCAAAGGTGGCTGGGGTATGACAGTCACCATAATTTGGAAACAATTTGAAGGCACCCAACACCAACACCACTAACTATAACAGCACAAGGCAATTGTCAAATGAATGGTACGTGAACATTTCTGGTGAACTGATAGAAGGGATTGTGAAAAGAAATATCTGAACTGTGCTGGCTTGTTGGTGCAAGACCAAAGCTGGATGATAGAGCTGGATAGTGATAGAACACAGTGATGAGAATCATAACTCAACCATCCTCAGTTCAAATCCAACAACTCATGTGCTTACAGTTAGTTTCCTGTGTTGTCTATATGCTTTATGAAATAACTATTATTTTGGTTCACTAGGCACAGAGCAATTAGCTCAGATACCATCTCCTCGAGTAGTGAAGACTCATCTCCCAGTACAACTCCTTCCCAAGTCCTTCTGGGAAAATAACTGCAAGGTAAACATGTTGGAAGCAATAAAAAGACCAGCAAGTATTTATGCTACAAACTCATCTTGAGAAAGAAACAGAGAGGGCTCTTAGACTATATCTTTTCACATTCCCAAGTCTCCCAAAATTATTTACTTTCAAATTCCATTATCATGCATGCTGCTATTCACATAATTCTTTATCTTCTGGGTTGGCAAGTAAGGGACCAAAAGACACTACTCAGAATGTAGCCTAGTGGCTGCCCATTGCTTAACCTTATTGTACATTGATACATGAAAGCATTAGGTAATTTGCAAATTTTATCAGACTTTTCAGGTTTTCTGATGAATAACAGATGGTACATCCCTCCTCTGGCCTTGACGGATTGTGCTTTCTTAACTGCCTCTCTCTGCTTTTCTCTGCGTGGGACCTCAAATGGTCATCCATTCTAACCTTCTTTTTACCAAGCAGAAATGTAGAATTGCAGTGCTATCAAATGCATTTTGAGTTTGGCTATCATGCTAACTTGAACATGGAAAATAGGTTACAGTATAACACCAGACAATACATATCAGTTCATTGTATTTCATTGTTTCAGAAGTAACTTTTTATCTCATAGGCAGTGGAAGGAGAATACAGCAGAACAGAATTTGTCAAGACCTTGTAAATTATTACAGATATATACAGAAATATGTGTATGCATTATTAACTTACACTAGTGATTTTATCAAAGGAAGATATTTAGAGATCTTCAGGAGTAGTGATAGATTTTTGTCTTAAATATAGGTGCATCCTGCTGTCAATACATCAGTTACGTTTTCACTGTCTAGGTTAATCTGCAGTGGGCAAAAAATCCAGTACAATTTGAATCACCTTTCTTCTTGTTCTTCTTGTTCTTCCCTCCCTCCCTCCCAATGAAGATGATCTATGTGGCTCGCAACGCGAAAGATGTAGCTGTCTCTTATTACCACTTTGACTTGATGAACAAGCTGCACCCAGAACCTGGCACTTGGGATGAATATCTGAAGAAATTCATGGCAGGGAGAAGTAAGTTTAGCCACCCATTTGCTATTAAAGGCAATCTGAAATTTCAGTTCTTTCAGGAAATATAAAGTAATGAGACTACAGACTGCAGATGTTTGCTGCTATCCCGTGAAGTTAGATAGCTTCTCAAATAAAAATCCTGGTTAGTTTTTTTCCTTTTATTTAGGAAATGAAGGAGGCTCTTTACTTGCAGAAATAGTGTGAAGCCATATCTTTGGATGATATATGTTTATTAAGTTAAAAGAGGGTGAAGATGTGCGTGCTATTTTTGGAACAGTGAAGTTGGTCTGGAAAATGCCCCAAGTTTAAATCTGAATTAACTTTTTCTGTCCAAGGTTCACCTCTGAAGGAGAAAAATTACCTCAATTTCTCTCAAAACTCGTTGTGTATGGCTAGCATTTATTATGTCACTGACGGCTAAATGACATATTATGTGATGTGAATAGGAAGTCCTATCCCCATAAAAACAGCACGTTTGTGCAATCCAGTTTGGGACCAAATAGAGAGCTAATCTATATCATTATATATATATATATATATATATATATATATATATATATATATATATAATATTATATAATATAATGTGATAATATAATCCAGTTCTAAGAAGATAATATAAGATTATAAATATATAATAATTACTGTGGTATAATAATACAGAACAATATAATCTCTAAAATCAGGACAGTAAATAAAGAGCAACACTCTGAAAACAGGGGAATTCCAGAAAGGAAACAACCAGGGCCAGCTAACACCTCCCAACAAAAGATTCCCCCAGGCAGGAAGCAGCCAGGCTTTGAAGCTGCAAGGCCATTAAATGCTAATCAAGGTGGCTAATTGCAGCATTCATACTTGCTGCATTGCTATTCAACCTGGCCAACCAAGAATTCCACAAGGTAGAAAGCAGCCAGGCTTGCAAGCAGCAAGGCTATTCAGTGCTGTTCAACCTGGCCAACCAAGATTTCCCGTAGATAAAAAACCCTCAGGTTTTGAAGCCACAGCCTACTCCGTCCCATTCAACCTGCCCAAGGAAGGATGCCCCTATATAGAAAGCGGCCAGGCTTTGAAGCAGCGAGGATATTCAGTGCAATTCAAATTGGCCAAAAAACATTCCCCCAGAATGCAAGTACACAGCCTTCCAAGCAGCAAGCCTACTCCATTGTATTCTAGCTCACCAAACAAGGATTCGCATAAGAAGAAAATGGCCAGGCTTTGAGGCTGCAAGGCTATTCACTGCTATTCCACCTGGTCAACAAATGATTCCCATAAGCCACAGCAACGCGTGGCAGAGCACAGCTAGTAATAAATAAAACTTTATTTATAACCTGCCTACATCTCCCCGAGGGGACTCGGAGCGGTTCACGTGGGGACCGAGCCCAAGAATCAATAGATAAAAACAGAACACAATAACAGCATATATAATTAAAACAATAAAATAAATATTCATAGAATACATCAGCGGGTGTCAGAATAAAAGTGGAACTATTAAAAATGGGAAGACAGGCATGTGCAAAAAAAATAAAGCTTTATATACCACATGCATTGATCCTAATCTAAAGTAGGCTGGCTTTTTAAAGAGAAAAATCTTGCATTAATGGCAAACTACGTACTTGGTTTTAAGACACTTCAATTCCTATTCCACTAGCACTTCTGCATTTAAAAAGCATAATATTTTTAATTATACACTATTTTTAAGAACATCAGCAGCATGCAAAAATATAGTAGGAAGGGCAAACCTAAATGATGTCTCTATCGCCAGAGTAGAAGGATTTTCTAGGTGCTCTGATATTACACCTGTTACCTTGCAGAAATTAAATTTCTAGGCCCAGACTCTGTGGCTTAGATGTATTAGTTTAATTGTGATTTAGAACTATTTAGATATAATTTAGATCCACAATTTCCATGCAGTAACACATTCCGGCAATCAGTTTAACCTGTGGCAGCCCATTTTCATTCAGATTTCAGCAGTGCTATTAAAGGCTGAATTGGTCATGCATATGCTGACAGAACAACTTGTGCATAGAAAGCTAACTTTGCTGCCTTGTTATATTATTATGTTCATATTACATATTATTATATGTTTCACTTTTAAGTATCTCTTTATTTCTTTCTCAACATGTAGCAGGTTTTGGATCCTGGTATAATCATGTGAAAAACTGGTGGAATAAGCGGAATGAGCACCCCATGTTATATCTGTTCTATGAAGACATGAAAGAGGTGAGAATCAAAAGGGTACATCTTTGCAGACATTTTATGGGTAAAACCATTAAAAAAACACATTTGATAAGTGATACGTCAATGGGTGGTCCTTATACGGAATATCATATGCAACGTCTTCCTGGATCAGATCCCATAGAAACAACAGATGCCCTTCAATTCGGGAGCTTTTAAGTAGAAAACAAAGTTTGGCGAAAGAGGAAATACTATTGACTCATGGAGTATCTGAGGGCATTTCTATCCCATATTTCATAGGATCCAAAGCGTGAGATTAAGAAAGTCATACGTTTTTTGGGAAAGGACCTGTCAGAATCAGCTGTGGATAAAATTGTATGCAACACCTCATTTGACAAGATGAAGGAGAATCCTGTTACAAATTATAGGATGGTTCCAACTGCAGTAATGGATCAGAATATCTCCCCATTCATGCGCAAAGGTAAAGATTAACATGAATTTCTCTGAGAATTACAATCCGCCTTTCACACTTGGGGTTTCGACTGTTGCAGTTTTGATTATCTGTAGATTTGTTTAATTTAATCTCTCTAGGAATCTCAAAGTCCTCTAATATAACTCTAATAATAATAATAATAATAATAATAATAATAATAATAATAATAATATAACTCTGGCCAATTTCTGCTGGAAATTGACCATAGACTCATACTGAATGATCTAGAGATTAATAGAGGCAGAGTAGGTCCAAGGTAATTGTCAAGTATAGGCGAACAGAAATTTTGGCACGCCCCCCCCCACCAAACCAATCACTGAAAAATAAAAGTATTGGATAAACAAAAATGTTGGATAATAAGGAGGGATTAAGGGAAAGCCTAAATAAAGAACAATACTCAGGGGAAATCCAGACAGGAAGCAATCAGGGACAGCTAACACCTCCCAAAAAAAGATTCTCCCAGGCAAGAGGAAGCCAGGCATTGAAGCCACAGGGCCATTAAATGCTAATCAAGGTAATTAATTACAACATCCACACCTGCCTTCCAACAGACAAGAGCTCTTTCTCCCACCCTGGACATTATTCCACAGACAAATAAACCCCATTTGCCTTGCTTCCAACAGACGGCAGCGGGTTCCGGAGTGCCCAACGCAGGCCCTGGAGTGCTCGATGTTGGCTTCGGAGTGCCCGACGTGGGTTCCTGAATGCCTGACTTGGGCTCCGGAAGGCCCAGTGCGGGCTCCAGAAGGCCCAGTGCTGGCTCCGGAGTGCTTGACGTGGGCTCCTGAGTGCCCGACACAGGCTCCGGAAGGCCTGCTCTGCCCACCAGAAGGCCCGACGTGGGCTTCCGGAGCCTGCGCTGTGCCTTCTGGAGCCCGCGTCAGGCCTTCTGGAGGGACGGGTGGCCCGAAGAAGGCCCGCAAGGCCCGAAGAAGGAGGCGGGGGATGGCGCCATCCTCCCGGGGGCCTCACTTCGCCCCTGGAATGATTGCGGCACAGGCGACCGCCTAAATGGCTTCACTGGTGGACTGCCTCTGAATAGAGGGAATGCCTTTCTAGGTTCTCTAGGTCAGGCATAGGCAAACTAAGGCCCGGAGGGCTGGATGCGACTCCCTGGGTGCTTACCTCAGGCCCTCCTCATTTTCCCTGTCCTCTTGCAGAAGGATCTGGTGACCTGCCATGCCCTAATGCCAAAAAGATGGGGGAGGAAGACACATAGCATCTGAGAGCCCTCTGGAGCACTCTCAGCCACTAGGCATAAGGGGATGGCACAAGCGGCCCCATCCTTATGGCAGGATGACAGCTTGGGGAAAGGCACGTGGCAGCTGAGAGCCCTCCAGAACACTCTCAGTCGTCACCTGTCTCACCTTCCTCCTGGCATAATGCCAAGAGGACAGCCCGAGGATCGAGGGAGTAGGATAGGAAGGAGGAATGGGGCAGTTGCCCTGTGTCCAGCCTTCCTCCTAGCATAAGGATCAAACAAGTAGTCCAGTCCTTATCCTGGGAGGACGACCTGAGCTGCTCTGCCCCCTCCTGACCCTGCGTTTGCCCAGGCTCCCGCCCAAGCCGGCCCTCCCGACCAGTGCTCCCGACCAGTTTGCCCATGCCTGCTCTAGGTCCTCTGGTAATAGAGTTGGCCATAGAGTCATGCTGGAAAGCCTAGAGATTTCTACAGAGGTGTAGGTTATAAATATAACCTACACCTCTGTAGGTTATAAATATTTTTAAAATCCTGGTTTTCCCACTTTTATGGGGTTCCTGTGCCCCTAACATCAGTGAATTTGTCTTCTCCAGACTTTAGTCAGACTCTTAAATTGTTTTTAAAATAATAATACTTGTTAATTCATTACTTGTAAAATAAATCTGAAAACAGGTTGAGTCTCTCATATCCAAAAATCCAAAATACTCCCCAAATCCAAAATTTCCACATTGGCAACTGGCATCTTAGTTTTCTGTTGGCACAGTCTAAGCAAAATTATTTTTAAAATTGCGCATAAATTTTTTCTCATGCTGTGTGTATTTATAAAGTGTGTGTGAAATAAATATGCATATACTGGTATTTCATAATCTGAAAAAAATTCCAAAATTCAAAACAACTATGTCTCTAATATTTCGGATGAGTGATGCTCAACTTATAGTACTAAAACCTCCAGAAGTACATACAGTAGAGTCTCACTTATCCAAGCCTTGCTTATCCAAGCTTCTGGATTATCCAAGCCATTTTTGTAGTCAATGTTTTCAATATATCATGATATTTTGGTGCTAAATTCATAAATACAGTAATTACAATATAACATTACTGTGTATTGAACTACGTTTTCTGTCAAATTTGTTGTATAACATGATGTTTTGGTGCTTAATTTGTAAAATCATAACCTAATTTGATTTTTAATAGGCTTTTCCTTAATCCCTCCTTATTATCCAAGATATTCGCTTACCCAAGCTTCTGCCGACCTGTTTAGCTTGGATAAGTGAGACTCTACTGTATGTGCTTTTTATATTGTTCAAAAAGGAAGCCCGTGATTCTTTTTCCTTCCTTCTTTCCTCTATAGATCACACCAAAATAACAAAAAAGCCCAAAAACAATTCCTTTAAAAGGTAAAATTAGATCTTAGATTTTTTAACCTATATACAATTGATATTTCTCTTTCTTCTAGGCATTGCTGGTGATTGGAAGAATTATTTTACTGTGGCTCAGAATGAGACATTTGATGAAGATTATAAGAGGCAAATGGCAGATACAACACTGCAATTCCGAACGGAAGTCTGAAGCTCATTGTAGCTACAACAGAATTGCCCTTGTTCTCTTGTTTTATACAGATCCTGTCATTTCGTAAAGATCTAGGATTTCCCGGAGCCTCTGCTTTTAATTAGAGGAAAAAGCGAGTGCCTCCTCTTCCCAGCTAGGGAATTCTGAAAACATGCAGACCTGTACAAGCCTTGGTGATAAGGCTTGACAGTGAAAGGGAAGTTGTGATTTATTATATACTGAACTAGCAAGTCTAGCATTACCCAGGTGTCGTGGGGGCTACTGCCCTCCTGTTTTCATTCCTTTTTTCACATTCTCTCCCTTTACACCTTTCCCCTTTTGCTTTCTCTTCCTTCCTTTCCTCCTTTTTCTTTCTTCCCCCATCCCTTAAATCAAATCAAGTCAAAATCTTTATTACGGTCACAGACCAGCATAAGTGGGGTACATTGATTCCAATCTTTGCAGTGTCCTTTTGCACTCTCCTCTTTATTTTCTTAATTGGTCTTTTAAATAATTCTGCTGTTATGTTTAGGATCAGTTCAATGCTATAAGAGGACAATGTTATGATGCAGCTGTAGTGTTTTCCTTTACAGAAAGTAACTTTGGGGGTGGGGGTGGGGAGTTCGGATCTTGGCAATAATGGCTAAGTAGTGATCACTAATAAGGAACAATATTGGCAATAGTGACTATGTAGCAATCATTAATTAAGTACTAATTAAGTCTTGTAAATGAGGTGATAAAATTGTGCCCAGTAGAGAGTGTGCAGTGCATGTGTCGGAACAGGTACATTTTTAACTCCAGCCAAATATATATATCTTTTAGTTTTGAAGAACTATGGTGTTTGTTTTGCTGTCTGTGCCTCTGTTCAGAAGATTTCACCTCATTTTCTGTCCCTGTGGACAATTGAATTTTGAAAAATTTAGCTTGTTGTGGAAACAAGGATTGGTGAGAAAGCTTCAGTTGAGACACATTTTCCCCATGATAACTCTTTCTGGAGTGAATTTCCCTTCCAAGGGGTAGCTTTCTTTCACTTCCAGCAGTCTCACCCCTGGTCTTTAATTTTTTATAGTAGTAGTAGTAGTAATAACTGTTGACCAGCTATATCTGCCTAGAAGATCAGGGGGCAGAGGACTCTTACAAGTAAAACAAGCAGTCAAAGAAGAAGAACATGCCCTGGCAGAATATGTAAAGCAAAGTGAAGAACCTGCTTTGATTGAAGTCAAAAATCAGAAACTCTTCAAAGCATAGCAGACAAAAAACCAGTATAAGAAAACCACACTACAAATTAGAGCTGACAGCTGGCACAACAAAACATTGCATGGAAAGTTCCTTGACAAAATTGAAGGAAAAGCTGATAAGGAGAAGACCTGGCTATGGCTCACGAATGGGACCCTGAAGAAGGAGACAGAAGGCCTGATCCTTGCAGCCCAGGAGCTAGCCATCAGAACAAAGGCAATTAAGGCCAAGATCGAAAAATCTGCTGATGACCCAAAATGCAGACTGTGCAAGGAAACCGACGAAACCATTGATCATATCCTCAGCTGCTGTAAAAAAATTCCACAGACAGACTACAAACAGAGGCACAACTATGTGGCCCAAATGAGTCATTGGAACTTATGCCTCAAGTACCACCTCCCTGCAGTAAAGAATTGGTGGGATCACAAACCTGCAAAAGTATTGGAAAATGAGCATGAAAAGATACTGTGGGACTTCCGAATCCAGACTGACAAAGTTCTGGAACACAACACACCAGACATCACAGTTGTGGAAAAGAAAAAGGTTTGGATCATTGATGTCACCATCCCAGGTGACAGTCACATTGATGAGCAACAACAGGAAAAACTCAGCCACTACCAGGACCTCAAGATTGAACTTCAAAGACTCTGGCAGAAACCAGTACAGGTGGTCCCGGTGGTGATTGGCACACTGGGTGTCATGCCAAAAGATCTCAGCCGGTATTTGGAAACAATAGACATTGACAAAGTCACGATCTGCTAACTGCAAAAGGCCACCTTACTGGGATCTGCACGCATCATCCGAAAATACATCACACAGTCCTAAACACTTGGGAAGTGTTCAACTTGTGATTTTGTGATCCAGTATATCTATCTTGTTTGCTGTGTCAGATGGGACTCGGGGCAGCTTACATATGGGACGAAGTACCCATAGACAGAAATACAAACAATCCATCAAGCAAAAACATCATTAAAAATAACAAAACAGTTAAAAACACAAATTCAATCAAACATAAGAATATAAAACGGCCGTGTAACAATACTCAGCGAAAGCAGTTATTATTATCAGAATATACAGTTAACATTTTTTTTAAAAAGGCGACAGTAAAAAACCAATATCTATATAACGGAAAGGTACATAGCATTTTGAGAAAAACATATACATATATTTAACATCTTAATACAACTTACGTATACCATCATTAAGCATATCAGCGTTTTGCATACTCTAATCTAAAATAACAATGAACATAAAAATAACCTGCTACTCATCTAGTTTTCAATTCCTCCCTTAAACATATTATGCTTATAGTTCTATTACAGTTTTATATCCATGTATACATATTCTTTTTATTGTTATTCCCATACCCCTGATTTATTTTGTGCCACCTTCACCTGGACCAATTTATCTTATTTAATTCCCCCAAAATTTCATTGTTTCTGTTATAGGTTTGCTCCCCTCTCTATCACTGAATATATATTCAATAAATTTACTCCATATGCCCCCAAAAAACTGTTTGTTTCCAAAAAGCCTTTTTAACATTAATGTCACAAGTCAGTTTGTCATTGATTGCTATTGTGAAGACTTGATGTGATGACAGGGATGGAATCTTTTTGGATCCCACCACTGCCACCAAAATGCGAAGGATTCACCTTCTACCTCTACGTGTTCCACTTTTCTATATTATCGCTGCCACCACCTTTGAAAGATGCTTTGCTCAAATAATAAGCAACATTTGAAGAAACAGTAACTTGTTTATTTATAGCACAAAGCTTGATGGTTGCAAGAATGTTATAACTTGAGGTGAACGATGTTACTTCTGTACAGTAAGTGTTGCAAGATTTCTCAATAGTTTCACTGAGCTTAGTATGGTATCAGCTTTATATTACTTGTTTCTTTCAGTTAGGAATACTGTCCTTCTTGAACTTAGTTGACCTGTACCTGATCAAACTTGGATTGGGGAGTTTAACTGGTTAACCCTAGTCCTCCTTGACTTAGGGATATAGCCTCAGCTCTTTAGTTATTCCTACTAAAGGCTCAGCAACTTTAATTTTAGCCCTTCTCCGCTAAAACTCTCTAGCTGCTCAACTTCCTCCCACAATCTCTTTTTTTCGATCACACTCCTTTCTCACTGAACAGAACCAACTGCTCTGCTCAACCGACAAACTCCAACTGCCCAATTCCAACTGCTAAATTTTGAATTCTAAGGCTTCCACCAGCAAGGTGAAGCCACGCCCCTTTTCCTGGCCATGCCTTAGAGGCTCCCAGCTTCTGTATAAGAATAGCTGAAATATATAACCTTAAACAGTCAACCTAAACATAGCAATCATGAATAAAACACAATGATCATGACATCTTTACATACCTTCCAACCTGGAAAGATTATTTTTGCTTTTTCTAGACCCAGAATAAGCAAAAATAATAGAGAATAACACAAAATACATATCTATACATAAACATAACATCATACCTTAAACTCTAAATACAAACCTGTGAGTCTTCCGATCAAGGTGCTCTGGATAGAGCATCAGCTACTACATTACATTTGCCCTTTATATGTTTAATATCAAATGTAAAGTCCTGTAGTGATAAACTCCATCTCAATAATTTGTTATTGGTCCCTTTTACATTATCCAACCATCTTAGGGGTGCGTGATCAGTTTGTAACGTAAACTTCCTTCCCCACAAGTATGGTTTCAGTTTCTTTATGGGCCAAATTATCGAGTAACATTCCTTCTCGATTGTGGACATGCTAAGCTCATTAGAATGCCACTTCTTACTGAGGAATAGTATGGGCCTATCCTCTCA
Organism: Anolis carolinensis; assembly: GCF_035594765.1. NCBI lineage: Eukaryota > Metazoa > Chordata > Lepidosauria > Squamata > Anolidae > Anolis > Anolis carolinensis. The sequence goes on from NC_085846.1 coordinate 43,692,585, forward strand.
ATCTTCATCAACTTGACTTAGGACTGCTCCTAGTCCAGTGTCTGAAGCGTCACAAGTTAAAATAAATGGGTTATCAAAATTTGGGGCTTTCAAAACCGAATCAGAAGTAAGGGCCCTTTTTAAATTGTCCATGGATTCCTGACACTTGGAAGACCAAATTACTTGGTTTGGGTGTTTATTTTTTGTAAGGTCTGATAATGGGGCAGCTAAATTACTGAAAGACGGAATGAACTTTCGGTAATATCCGGCCAAACCAAGAAATGATCTAATTTGTTTTTTTTTGTTTTCGGGATTGGCCATTGGTGTATATCTTTGACCTTGGTAGGATCAGGTCTGATACACCCTCCACCTATAATATGTCCCAAATACTTAGACGTATGGTTTCCTAACTTGCATTTAGAAGCTTTAATAGTTAACCCAGCTTCTAATAACCTGCCCAACACACAATCAAGATGCTTAAGATGGTCCTCCCAACAATCACTATAGATACCTATGTCATCCATGTAGGCTAAACAGAACTCACCTAAGCCATAGAGAACTTTGTCTACCAGCCTCTGAAATGTCGCGGGGCTATTTTTTAATCCAAATGGTAAAACAACGAACTCGTAGAGTCCTCCCTGAGTTCTAAAGGCCGTTTTGGACTGGTCTTCAGGCGCCATAGGCACTTGCCAGAACCCCTTAGTCAAATCAATACTACTTATAAATTTGGCTTTTCCAATTCTTTCTAGTAAATCATCCAAACGGGGCATCGGATACATGTCGTTTTGGGTGATTTTATTTAACCGCCGGTAATCTATGCAAAACCTTACGGTTTTGTCTGGCTTCTTTACTAACACTATGGGCGAAGCCCCAAGGGCTGTTAGATGGCACGATTATATCCAAATCTAACATCTCCCTGACCTCTTGCTCTATGCATTCGCTTATCTTACCCGTCACCCTATAGGGAAGGGATGCTATCGGTGCGGCGTCACCGGTGCATATTTTATGTTGCACTCCCTGCACTCTCCCGGGTAAATCCGAAAACATGACTTTATACTTAGCCAAGATTCCTTTAACCTCTCTTTGTTGTGATGGAGATAAGTCTGAATTTATGGTTACTTTATCCAAGTTTCTATGTATCTCCCTATTACCTTCCCAAAATGAAAAAGGACCTGTATCTTCCTCTGATACTATACAGTAAACATTTGCCGACCTATTTACATACGGCTTAATCATGTTTACATGCACCCGTTTCTCAATCCCTAATCGTTCATCTAGGATGTCACAGTTCACATGGTTCTGCTTCCTGACGATCCTCCACGGTCCGGTCCAGTCTATCTGTAGTTTGTTGTTCTTGTTGGGTGTTAAAAACAGGACCTCATCTCCGACGTTGAAGTCTCGGGGTCTCGACGTTGCGTCGTACCGGATCTTTTGTTGCTCCTGGGCCGTCATAAGATGTTCCTGGGCGATGTCCCTGGCCATCTTTAATGTTGACTTTGATGTAGTTGTCGACAGGAACAGGATCTGGCGTAGGGCTTGCTTCCCAGTGCTCTCTGATCAAATCAAGGGGTCCACGAGCCTTCCTTCCGAATAACAATTCAAAAGGCGAGTAACCAGTGCTGTCCTGTGGGACTGATCGATATGCGAATAACAGCTGCTACAACTTGGTGTCCCAGTCGTGGGGTCTCTGCTGGCTATAGGCCTTGATCATTTTCACTAGTGTTTTGTTCAGGTTTTCTACTAGGCCATTCGTTTGCGGATGATAAGGTGTGGACGTTAGGTGTTTAATTCCGCACAACTCTAATAACTTCTTCATTAGCCGCGAGGTGAACTGAGTCCCCAGGTCTGACACAAGCTCTCTGGGAAATCCAGTCCTTCCCCAAATTGATAACAGCGCATTGGCTATGGTGGAAGTTTCAATATTGGTCAAAGCCACTGCATCTGGATACCTGGTTGCATAGTCTATTACTGTGAGGATATATTTGTATCCTCTCCGACTGGGCTTATACAAAGGACCAACTAGATCAATCACTACCCGGAAAAAGGGTTCCCCAACAACCGGCATGGGAACTAAAGGAGCTTTGGTCTTATCTCTTCCCGTGCTAAACCTTTGGCAAATATCGCACGACCTGCAAAACTCCTTGATATGTTGATACATGCCAGGCCAGAAAAAGTTCTTGCTGATTCTTTGGGTGGTTTTTCTAACCCCCAAATGCCCTCCTTGTGGATTGTCATGGGCCACATCTAACAGTTGTTTCCTGTAGTTTACAGGTACCACTATTTGGGTACGTGTTTCTGGCTCATTCAAAGTCTTATGGCTTGTACTTTTCCTGTATAAAACTCCCTCCTTAAGTACGAACTTAGGAGTTTTACTTTCTTCTGTTCCTGTGGCGCTCTGAGCTTGCAAGAACAAAGGTTGTAATGTTTCATCTGCTAGCTGCTCTCGCAGTATCTCTTGTTTTCCCTCTATTCCGCTGACCAACTCAATGATGCTCGAACTAGACTCAGGAAGTTGCTCTGAGCTAGCTTGGATGGTCAAACACTTGGCTTTTGGAGTGTGGACCTCCATGTTGCCTTCATGTTTATCCGCTTCTTTCTGCCAATTCCTAACTTTTCCATTTAAATCATTCCCAATCAAACATTTGTATGGGATGTCCGCGCAGACAGCGAAGTCCCATAATCCTTCCCAGCCTTTGTACTTGATGGGTAAGGATACTACAGGGGTTGGTATCGACGGGCCTATCCCCTTTAAATTTATCTCTGAAGAGGGATGTTGGTATCTCTGTGGGACCACTTCAGGACGTATAATACAGACATCCGACCCAGTGTCTCTCCATCCCTGCGTGTGTATCTCATCTATGACAATAGATTCTAAATAGTCTTCAGAGATTTCTCTTGAAAGGATAAATAAACATTGTTTTTCTTTTGGCCTCGCATCAGGGCTTCTAGACTTAACTTCAGGTTCTACTTCTTGTTCTCTTGGAGCTCTATTTACAAAGAAAGTAGACCTGTCTTTCTTGATTAAGTTACATTGGTATCTAAGATGCCCTGGCCTTCCACAATGGTAACATTTTATCTTTTCCTCAGGCCTGGCTTGGCCTGCAACTGCCTCATGCTTCCTATAGGCGGTGTTTTCTCCTGAACCTCCCCTTTGCATCTGTGTGCGTGCGTGAGGGTAAAACGTCGGCTTTAGAGGTTTTTTTTTCTTTTGGTTCTTCCTCCTTCCTAAAACCTTCTTTCAAGGTAATTAGCTGGTCAATCATAACTGCAGCTTCGTTGGCTGTCTTTGGGTTTCGGTCTTGAATTAGCCATCTGTATTCTGAGGGAACTAGGTGAAAGAGCTGCTCCAGCTTCAATAGTTCCTTAAGTTGCAGAAAGGAATCTACTTCAGAAGTCCTCACCCAGCTGTCAAAGTATTGAGCTTGCTTTGAAGCAACTTGCGCAAAACTTTGGTGTCTGTCCCTCTTTAAAGTTCTGAACTTTAATCTGTAAAATTCAGGCGTCAACTGAAACTTTTGTTGTACCTGCAGTTTAAACATCTTATAATCTCTGTGAGTGTCTTCAGCCATATCACTATATATTTCTAGAAGCTTTCCACTAATTTGTGGCCTCAGATATAACATCCATTTGTCTTCACTCACTTCAAAATCTTTACAGCACCTTTCAAAGGATATAAGGAACTTTTCTATATCATCTTCCTTGTTATATCTGGGAAACTTTTTTAAAATTACATCAGGTGCTTCAGCTCTCAAATCCCCTTCTTGGGTATCAGCGTGAGGTTGAGAGTGTGTCAATCTTTGCTTCTCCAAATCTATTTCCATTCTCCTCAACTCTGCTTGCCTGGCCCTCTCCTCAGCTTGTCTCTCTTTCTCTTTTTCCTCAACCTCCATCTTTTTCAATTCCAATTCAGTCTGCCGGGCTCTCTGTCTCTCCTCAATCTCTAATTTCTTCATCTCTAACTGATACTTGAGAGACATTTCAGACAAGGTTACTTGTTCTGAATCTGAGGAGGAAAGCTCTCCTGCCTCCTCTGCCAACTTTTTCTGTTTCCTGGTGGCCATTTCCAGACAAGTTTTACCTCAGCCCTTTTACCTAAAGCTGATCTCCGGCACCAAACTAACTTTTGCCAAACGAATTTCAGGCACTGAATCAGTTCTTGTTACACGGATCTCAGGCACTGAATCAGTCTTTGTTACACGTATCCCACCGCTGCCACCAAAATGTGAAGACTTGATGTGATGACAGGGATGGAATCTTTTTGGATCCCACCACTGCCACCAAAATGCGAAGGATTCACCTTCTACCTCTACGTGTTCCACTTTTCTATATTATCGCTGCCACCACCTTTGAAAGATGCTTTGCTCAAATAATAAGCAACATTTGAAGAAACAGTAACTTGTTTATTTATAGCACAAAGCTTGATGGTTGCAAGAATGTTATAACTTGAGGTGAACGATGTTACTTCTGTACAGTAAGTGTTGCAAGATTTCTCAATAGTTTCACTGAGCTTAGTATGGTATCAGCTTTATATTACTTGTTTCTTTCAGTTAGGAATACTGTCCTTCTTGAACTTAGTTGACCTGTACCTGATCAAACTTGGATTGGGGAGTTTAACTGGTTAACCCTAGTCCTCCTTGACTTAGGGATATAGCCTCAGCTCTTTAGTTATTCCTACTAAAGGCTCAGCAACTTTAATTTTAGCCCTTCTCCGCTAAAACTCTCTAGCTGCTCAACTTCCTCCCACAATCTCTTTTTTTCGATCACACTCCTTTCTCACTGAACAGAACCAACTGCTCTGCTCAACCGACAAACTCCAACTGCCCAATTCCAACTGCTAAATTTTGAATTCTAAGGCTTCCACCAGCAAGGTGAAGCCACGCCCCTTTTCCTGGCCATGCCTTAGAGGCTCCCAGCTTCTGTATAAGAATAGCTGAAATATATAACCTTAAACAGTCAACCTAAACATAGCAATCATGAATAAAACACAATGATCATGACATCTTTACAGCTATATTCCAAATTTCCCTATACCATTCTTCTAAATGAATTTCCCTTTCATCTTTAGAATTCTTTGCAACTATCAATCTTGCTGCTGTTAGTAAACTGGAGGTCATTTTCTTCTTCTTCTTGTGTAAGTGTCATCTTATCATATATTGATAACAATGCTATTTCTGGTACATTTTAAACTCTATTTTTTATTATTGTCTTTATTTCTTTAAAAACTATTTCCCAGAATTTTAAAAAAATCTGCAGGACCACCACATATGAATGTATGAACCTACTTCCTGACAGCCTCTCCAGCATTGATTAGAATATTTACTGTCTATCTGATTTAGTCTAACTGGGGTTAAATACCACCTCCAAATTATTTTATAATAGTTTTCCTTAATTCTTATAGACATATTTTTAAGATAGGCGCTCCATGCAGTCATGCCGGCCACTTGACCTTGGAGGTGTCTACGGACAACGCCGGCTCTTCAGCTTAGAAATGGAGATAAGCACCAACCCCCAGAGTTGGTCACGACTGGACTTAAAAAGTCAGGGGAAAACCTTTACCTTTACCTACCCATATTCTATAGTCTTTTCCATTCTTAAATATTCTAGTTTTTCCTAAGTCTTGGTCCCCTAGTTCTCTAAAATGAACTCGTTTTTGTTCTTCTTCAAGTAACAATGTATACAAATAACTTATTGTATCTTTTATGATTTCATTTTTTTCTACCTCTTTGTATTATCATTCCCATAAATTTTGTATAGTCTCTACCCCCATTATACTTCTTGCTTATGTCTACTGACCATTTGTTCAATTATGTACTAGGGGTCATTTGTAAGTCAGATGTTTGTAACTCGGGGACTGCTTGTATTGTTTTTTTTATTGTGCTGTATTGTTTTTAAAGCTAGTTGCCTTGGGTTTCATTTTGTATTTCTTTTCATACTTCTGTTTTTCTGAATAAAAATCAATGAGGAGGAGGAGGAGGAGACCACACTTTTGTAACCACTTTTGTCATTGTTATATTAAAGGTAAAGGATTTTCCCTGACATTAAGTCTAGTTGTGTCTGGTTCTGTGGTTTGATGTTCATCTCCATTTCTAAGCCGAAGAGTCAGTGTTGTCCGTAGACACCTCCAAGGTCATGTGGCCAGCATGACTTCTGTTATACAGAAGATACAAAATCAACCAAAACAAAGAAAAGTGAGTCACACCCTTTTGGTGTAACTCATTTTCTACTCCTTTCTAATTCCATGTTAGTCTCCTACTTACACCTATCTCATTATTTTTCCCACTTTGTTAGGAGAAGTCTACATAAGGGCCACCAAACACAGCATTGCCCAAACACGAATCAAGGAACATGAAAGGCGTTACGTAATTCAACCAGAGAGGTCAGGTATAGCAGAGCACTTGATGAACCAACCTGGACACAGCATCTTATTTGAGAAGTCAGAAATGGTGGACCACTTTAACAACCACCATGTCAGACTACACAGAGAAGCCATTGAAATCCACAAGCATGTGGGCAATTTCAACAGAAAGGAGAAAACCATGAAAATGAACAAAATCTGGCTACCAGTATTAAAAAACTCTAAAATCAGGAAAGCAAATAAAGAGCAACACTCACAAAACAGGAGAATTCCAGACAGGAAACAATCAGGGACAGCTAACACCTCCCAACAAAAGATTCCCCCAGACAGAAAGCAGACAGGCTTTGAAGCTGCAAGACTATTCAATGCTAATCATCGTGATTAATTACAACATTCACACTGGCCTCAAACAGACAAGAGCTCTTTCTCCCACCCTGGATATTCTACAGATGTATAAATCCCACTTGCTTTTCTGATTGTGCGATTGGTGGGAACGAGAAAGAGGCCCTTTTTGTTGGTGGCCTCGTGGCTCCGGACCTCCCTTACTAGAGAGGTGTGATCGGCCCCCTCCTTGCTGGCCTTTCCTGTGCAAATTAAAACCTTCTTATGGGACCAGGCTTTTCCTGACTACCTGTTGCACCCCAAGGCAGCGTGAGCACTGGAAACTAGACCGAGACCAATAATCATATAATATCTTTATTAAAGCAAATATATATTCAGGAATGCATAAGCGGAATAGATGAGTGGGAAATAGTCCTTTATGAAAAGGTATGAATAAGTCCAAAAAGAGGAAGGAAAATGTCCAATATTATTGTCCAAAGTCCAAAAACTGAAACACAGGTTTGTGATCCCACCAGTTCTTTACTGCTGGGAGGTGGTACTTGAGGCATAAGTTCCAATGAATCATTTGGGCCACATAGTTGTGCCTCTGTTTGTAGTCTGTCTGTGCGATTTTCTTACAGCAGCTGAGGATGTGATCAATGGTTTCGTCAGTTTCCTTGCAGAGTCTGCATTTTGGGTCATCAGCTGATTTTTCGATCTTGGCCATAATTGCATTTGTTCTGATGGCTTGCTCCTGGGCTGCAAGGATCAGGCCTTCTGTCTCCTTCTTCAGGGTCCCATTCATGAGCCATAGCCAGGTCTCCTCCTTATCAGCTTTTCCTTCAATTTTGTCAGTTAACTTTCCATGCAATGTTTTGTTGTGCCAGGTGTCAGCTCTAGTTTGTAGTGCGGTTTTCTTGTACTGATTCTTTGTCTGCTGTGTTTTGAGGAGTTTCTGATTTTTGACTTCAATCAAAGCAGGTTCTTCATTTTGCTTTACATATTCTGCCAGGGCATGTTCTTCTTTGACTGCTTGTTTTACTTGTAAAAGTCCTCTGCCACCTGATCTTCTAGGCAGATATAGCCAGTCAACATCACTGCAAGGGTGCAGTGAGTGATGAATGGTCATGAGTTTTCTTGTTTTTCTGTCATTATTATTATTATTATTATTATTATTATTATTATTATTATTATTATTATTATGACACAGCAAACAAGATAGATATGCTGGATTTCGTATCACAAAATCACAAGTCAAACACTTCCCAAGTGTCTAGGACTGTGTGATGTATTTTCGGATGATGCGCGCAGATCCCAGCAGGGTGGTCTTTTGCAGTTGGCAGATTGTAATTTTGTCAATGTCTATTGTTTCCAAATGCCGGCTGAGATCTTTTGGCACGGCACCCAGGATAAAAAGGACCGCGGTGGATTGTGCTGATTCTGGACATCCACCGACAAGTGAGCTACGGAATCAAAATACAAATGAACAGTCACAGAAGCGGCAAAAATATACAATGCCAGAAAACCGCACAATTATTATTATTATTATTTTATTGTATGACACAGCAAACAAGATAGACATGCTGGATTTCGTATCACAAAATCACAAGTCGAACACTTCCCAAGTGTCTAGGACTGTGTGATGTATTTTCGGATGATGTGCGCAGATCCCAGTAGGGTGGCCTTTTGCAGTTGACAGATGGTGGTTTTGTCAATGTCTATTGTTTCCAAATGCCGACTGAGATCTTTTGGCACGGCACGGCACGGCAATTATTATTACAGTAGAGTCTCACTTATCCAACATAAATGGGCCGGCAGAATGTTGGATAAGCGAATATGTTGGATAATAAGGAGGGATCAAGGAAATGTCTATTAAACACCATTTTAGGTTATGATTTTACAAATTAAGCACCAAAACATCATGTTATACAACAAATTTGACAGAAAAAGTACAGTAGAGTCTCACTTATCCAACACTCGCTTATCCAACATTCTGGATTATCCAACGCATTTTTGTAGTCAATGTTTTCAATACATCATGATATTTTGGTGCTAAATTCGTAAATACAGTAATTACTACATAGCATTACTGTGTATTGAACTACTTTTTCTGTCAAATTTGTTGTATAACATGATGTTTTGGTGCTTTATTTGTAAAATCATAACCTAATTTAATGTTTAATAGGCTTTTCCTTAATCTCTCCTTATTATCCAACATATTCGCTTATCCAACATTCTGCCGGCCCATTTACGTTGGATAAGTGAGACTCTACTGTAGTTCAATACACAGTAATGCTATGTAGTAATTATGGTATGTACGAATTTAGCACCAAAATATCACGATGTATTGAAAACATTGACTACAAAAATGGCTTGGATAATCCAGAATGTTGGATAAGTGAATGTTGGATAAGTGAGACTCTACTGTATTATTATTATTATTATTATTATTATTATTATTATTATTATTAACTGTATTAAGGGGTCGCAGCATTGGGAAGGCTGAGAATCACTGCCCTAGCCAGTCCAGCTCTGGGATATACTGGGTCTACAGTAGAATCTCACTTATCCAACATTCGCTTATCCAACGTTCTGGATTATCCAACGCATTTTTGTAGTCAATGTTTTCAATATGTCATGATATTTTGGTGCTAAACTTGTAAATACAGTAATTACAACATAACATTACTGCGTATTGAACTACTTTTTCTGTCAAATTTGTTGTACAACATGATGTTTTGGTGCTTAATTTGTAAAATCATAACCTAATTAGATGTTTAATAGGCTTCTCCTTAATCTCTCCTTATTATCCAACATATTCGCTTATCCAACATGCTGCCGCCCTGTTATATTGCTTTTTTGATTTTGTGTTGTACTGTACATGATTATTTTTGTATTGTTGTAATTGTATTATGATAGGTTGTTTTTATATTTTGCTATATTGTATTGTTCTGGGCATGGCCCCATGTAAGCCGCCCCGAGTCCCCGTTGGGGAGATGGTGGCGGGATATAAATAAAGTTTTATTATTATTATTTATTATTATTAAGTGAGACTCTACTGTATTTTAATCTCCTCTCCCTTCTTACATGGGGTCTTGAACCTTACCTTGGATGAAGCCAAAGGCACTCCAGCAGCACTGATTCCCAAAAATTAGGAGTCCTATCCCATCCATAGTTTAATTCAACTCACCAAATAATAACTCCAAAAAAAACCCCCAAAAACCCAATGTGTGATTGGGGCAAACCAAGGTATGGCTATACATCAGGGGTCCCCAAACTTTTTAAGCAGAAGGCCGGTCCACAATCTTTCAGACTGTTGAGGGGCCAAATTATCATTTGAAAAAAAAATACAAACAAATTCCTATGCATACTGCACATATCTTATTTGTAGTGCAACAACAACGAAAGAACAATACAATATTTAAAAATGAAAACAATTTTAACCAACATAAACCTATTAGGATTTCAATGGAAAGTGTGGGCCTGCTACTGGCCAATGAGATAGTCAAGTTAATTAGGATTCTTGTTGTTGTTGTTGTTGTGTGCCTTCAAGTCATGTCAGACTCTGGCCGAGCCTAAGTCTAAAATTATTTATTTATTTACTGCATTTATTTACTACATTTATATCCCACCCTTCTCACCCCGATGGGGACTCAGAGCAGCTGTATGTACATACAATATATTATATTATTAGCATAACACAATATTAGCATTATATATTACTATATTGAACTATACCACTATACTATTATATAATATGTAATATATAACATATAATTAATATTATTATATGGTATTACTATTAGTATTATATTGTATAACATAGGATTATTATCAATATTATATGTATATACAATATATTATATTATTAAAACTGATATAAAAATATTATATTATAAAACGGAGGGCAGGGGCCAGGTAAATGACCTTGGAGGGCCGCATCCGGCCCCCGGGCCTTAGTTTGGGGACCCCTGCTATACATCGTTTTGGCTGGAGCACAAAAGTGAGCTGCTCCTTTCCCCACTGGCTTTCCCTTCCCCTGCAAGCAGAGAATCCTGGATGGGTGACGTCACAAAGCCCCCCGGTGACGTCACGCCCGCGGTGCTGCCTTGATTGCCTTGCCCGGCAGGCATTCATTCAGAGCGGGGCTTAAGGGCGCGCCAGCAGCAGGCACCCGTGTTACCAGCTACACGCGGGGCGGAACCGGGCATAGAAGCCATGGGGAAGGATAAAGGTGAGCCCCAGGGTGGGGAAAAGCTAAGGAAACGCTAAGAGCTGGGCTTGGCCAATGGCGAAAAAGGACAGTTTGCCCCCAGCCAGGATCCTCCACATCCAGAAGCAGTAAAACCTCCAAAGAAGTCAGCATTAGTATAGGAGTGGGTCAAGACTGAGAATAGGATCAGAGCCAAAGACCTACTAAGAGCCAAGAAGCTTTCAGGCTGGTCTGGAGCTATGTTTTGATTCCCTCTTTATTATTGTTGTTGTCATGACTCAAAGCCCTCAACAGTGGTTAATACCCTACAGCAGGGGTCCTCAAACTTTTGAAGCAGAGGGCCGGTCCACAATCCTTCAGACTGTTGAGGGGCCGAATTATCATTTGGAAAAAAAAAATACGAACAAATTCCTATGCACGCTGTATATGTCTTATTTGTAGTGCAATACAACAATAAGAATTAAAGAACAATACAATATTTAAAAATGAAAACAATTTAAACCAGGGGTCCTCAAACTTTTAAAGCAGAGGGCCGATCCACAATCCTTCAGACTGCGGAGGGGCCGAATTATCATTTGGGAGGAAAAAAAAACGGACAAATTCCTATGCACACTGCATAGTGCAAAACAACAACAATGAAAGAACAATACAATATTTAAAAATGAAAACAATTTAAACCAACATAAACCTATCAGGATTTCAATGGAAAGTGTGGGCCTGCTTCTGGCCAATGAGATAGTCAAGTTAATTATGATTGTTGTTGTTGTTGTGTGCCTTCAAGTCATTTCAGAATTTGGGCGAGCCTAAGTATAAAATTAATTATTTACTTGTTTACTACCTTTATTTACTACATTTATATTCCACCCTTCTCAGCCCAAAGGGGACTCAGAGCAGCTGTATGTCCAAACAATCTATATATATAAAAGGGTAATGACATTTCGGCCTAGGACAAAACAACAAAACTGCACATCCCAGAAACACTAAACTTGGCAGCACAGCCCCTCATCCATGCCTCTACGTTCATACAACAAAAAGAAAAGAAAAATAAAGTCCTAATTAGAGCGAGAGGAATAATTGTTTTTATCAAATTGCTGCCAGTTAGAAGGCTAAGCTCCGCCCACTTGGTCTCCTAGCAACCCACTCAGCCCAGGGGACAGGCAGAGTTAGGCCTCACTTAGGCCTCTTCCACACTGCCTATCAAATACAGATTATCTGATTTTAACTGGATTATATGGCAGTGTAGACTCAAGGCCCTTCCACACAGCTATATAACCCATTTATAATGGACTTAATGTAAGGTAAAACCTTTACCCTTTACCTTAACTAGTACTACCACTAATTCCTCAATACTTTTATTTCTCATACCACCATACTTCGCCACAGCAACGCGTGGCCAGGCACTGCTAGTATATTATATTATTAGCATAGCACAATATTAGCATTATATATTACTATATTGAACTATGCCACTATAAGGTAAAGGTTAAGGTTTCCCCTGACGTTAAGTCCAGTCGTGACCAACTCTGGGGGTTGGTGCTCATCTCCATTTCTAAGCCGAAGAGCCGGCGTTGTCCATAGACACCTCCAAGGTCATGTGGCCAGCATGACTGCATGGACCGCCGTTACCTTCCCGCCGGAGCGGTACCTATTGATCTACTCACATTTGCATGTTTTCGAACTGCTAGGTTGGCAGGAGCTGGGGCTAACAGCGGGCGCTCACTCCGCTCCCGGGATTTGAACCTGGGACCTTTTCGTCCGCACTATACTGTACCACTATACTGTAATATTATATGTAATATATAATACATAATTAACATTATTATATAGTATTATTAATAGTATTATATTGTATAACATTACAGTATTTTTATCAATATTATATGTATATACAATATATTATATTATTAAAACTGATATAAAATATTATATTATAAAACTGAGGGCGGGGGCCAGGTAAATGACCTTGGAGGGCCGCATCCGGCCCCCGGGCCTTAGTTTGGGGATCCCTGGCCTACAGAATACACATTAAAATCCATATAGAGATACAGTAGAGTCTCACTTATCCAACATAAACGGGCCAGCAGCATGTTGGATAAGCGAATATGTTGGATAATAAGGAGAGATTAAGGAGAAGCCTATTAAACATCTAATTAGGTTATGATTTTACAAATTAAGCACCAAAACATCATGTTGTACAACAAATTTGACAGAAAAAGTAGTTCAATACGCAGGAATGTTATGTTGTAATTACTGTATTTACGAATTTAGCACCAAAATATCACGATATATTGAAAACATTGACTACAAAAATGTGTCGGATAATCCAGAACGTTGGATAAGCGAATGTTGGATAAGTGAGACTCTACTGCAGGGGTCCTCAAACTTTTGAAGCAGAGGGCCGGTCCACAATCCTTCAGACTGTTGAGGGGCCGAATTATCATTTGGAAAAAAAAAATACGAACAAATTCCTATGCACGCTGTATATGTCTTATTTGTAGTGCAATACAACAATAAGAATTAAAGAACAATACAATATTTAAAAATGAAAACAATTTAAACCAGGGGTCCTCAAACTTTTAAAGCAGAGGGCCGATCCACAATCCTTCAGACTGCGGAGGGGCCGAATTATCATTTGGGAGGAAAAAAAAACGGACAAATTCCTATGCACACTGCATAGTGCAAAACAACAACAATGAAAGAACAATACAATATTTAAAAATGAAAACAATTTAAACCAACATAAACCTATCAGGATTTCAATGGAAAGTGTGGGCCTGCTTCTGGCCAATGAGATAGTCAAGTTAATTATGATTGTTGTTGTTGTTGTGTGCCTTCAAGTCATTTCAGAATTTGGGCGAGCCTAAGTATAAAATTAATTATTTACTTGTTTACTACCTTTATTTACTACATTTATATTCCACCCTTCTCAGCCCAAAGGGGACTCAGAGCAGCTGTATGTCCAAACAATCTATATATATAAAAGGGTAATGACATTTCGGCCTAGGACAAAACAACAAAACTGCACATCCCAGAAACACTAAACTTGGCAGCACAGCCCCTCATCCATGCCTCTACGTTCATACAACAAAAAGAAAAGAAAAATAAAGTCCTAATTAGAGCGAGAGGAATAATTGTTTTTATCAAATTGCTGCCAGTTAGAAGGCTAAGCTCCGCCCACTTGGTCTCCTAGCAACCCACTCAGCCCAGGGGACAGGCAGAGTTAGGCCTCACTTAGGCCTCTTCCACACTGCCTATCAAATACAGATTATCTGATTTTAACTGGATTATATGGCAGTGTAGACTCAAGGCCCTTCCACACAGCTATATAACCCATTTATAATGGACTTAATGTAAGGTAAAACCTTTACCCTTTACCTTAACTAGTACTACCACTAATTCCTCAATACTTTTATTTCTCATACCACCATACTTCGCCACAGCAACGCGTGGCCAGGCACTGCTAGTATATTATATTATTAGCATAGCACAATATTAGCATTATATATTACTATATTGAACTATGCCACTATAAGGTAAAGGTTAAGGTTTCCCCTGACGTTAAGTCCAGTCGTGACCAACTCTGGGGGTTGGTGCTCATCTCCATTTCTAAGCCGAAGAGCCGGCGTTGTCCATAGACACCTCCAAGGTCATGTGGCCAGCATGACTGCATGGACCGCCGTTACCTTCCCGCCGGAGCGGTACCTATTGATCTACTCACATTTGCATGTTTTCGAACTGCTAGGTTGGCAGGAGCTGGGGCTAACAGCGGGCGCTCACTCCGCTCCCGGGATTTGAACCTGGGACCTTTTCGTCCGCACTATACTGTACCACTATACTGTAATATTATATGTAATATATAATACATAATTAACATTATTATATAGTATTATTAATAGTATTATATTGTATAACATTACAGTATTTTTATCAATATTATATGTATATACAATATATTATATTATTAAAACTGATATAAAATATTATATTATAAAACTGAGGGCGGGGGCCAGGTAAATGACCTTGGAGGGCCGCATCCGGCCCCCGGGCCTTAGTTTGGGGATCCCTGGCCTACAGAATACACATTAAAATCCATATAGAGATACAGTAGAGTCTCACTTATCCAACATAAACGGGCCAGCAGCATGTTGGATAAGCGAATATGTTGGATAATAAGGAGAGATTAAGGAGAAGCCTATTAAACATCTAATTAGGTTATGATTTTACAAATTAAGCACCAAAACATCATGTTGTACAACAAATTTGACAGAAAAAGTAGTTCAATACGCAGGAATGTTATGTTGTAATTACTGTATTTACGAATTTAGCACCAAAATATCACGATATATTGAAAACATTGACTACAAAAATGTGTCGGATAATCCAGAACGTTGGATAAGCGAATGTTGGATAAGTGAGACTCTACTGTATAGGCAATCTCTCTCTCTATAAAAGTCAAAGTATACTTTAATGTATGTTGGATCCACAAAGGCTCCTACATGGTTAGGGGCTAAACTTGGCTAAACTTGGAACACATACTTTCTGTGATCTGACTGATGATAGGACTTGTAGTCCACTCACATCCTGAGAATGCCATCAACAAAGGATCTGGAACAGACTTGGCACACATAGCCTTCCTGATCTGACTTAAAGCAATTTAAGGGTTGAAGGGAGGCTGTTAGAGGATGCTGGGAGTTATAGTCCACTCACATCCTGAGAATGCCACCAACAATGGATCTGGACCAAACTTTGGCACACATGCTCTTTATGATCTGACTTAAAACAATTTAAGGGTGGGGTGGGGGGATGTTAGAGGATGATGGGAGTTGTAGTCCACTCACATCCTGAGAATGCCACCACCGAGGGATCTGGACCAAACTTGGCACACATACTCTTCATGATCTGATTTAAGACAGTTTAAGCATGTGGTGGGGGCTGTTAGAAGATGATGGGAGTTGTAGTCCACTCACATCCTGAGAATGCCACCAACAAAGGATCTGGACCAAACTTGGCACACATGCTGTTTATGATCTGACTTAAAACATTTGAGCTCAAGGGGTGGGTGGGGGTGATCGAGATGATGGGAGTTGTAGCCCATTCACATCCTGATAATTCCATCAACTATCCCACCTAAAATATTAGCAGAGCATGCAGGAGATTCAAAGAGAATGGTGGGAGTTGTAGTCCAGCCACAAAATAACTAACCTTGGCAACGCTGGATACACAAGCTGGTAAACATTAAAATAGAATGAAACCTAGCACTATCTAACAATCACTAAAGTAATTTAAAATACAGTAGAGTCTCACTTATCCAAGCTAAACGGGCCGGCAGAAGCTTGGATAAGCGAATATCTTGGATAATAAGGAGGGATTAAGGAAAAGCCTATTAAACATCAAATTAGGTTATGATTTTATAAATTAAGCACCAAAACATCATGTTTTACAACAAATTTGACAGAAAAAGTAGTTCAATAGGCAGTAATGTTATGTTGTAATTACTGTATTTACGAATTTAGCACCAAAATATCACGATATATTGAAAACATTGACTACAAAAATGGCTTGGATAATCCAGAAGCTTGGATAAGCGAGGCTTGGATAAGTGAGACTCTACTGTATATAAAACATCACAAAGGGCTGTTGTGCAGATGATGGAGGGAACGACTCTTCATTAATTTTAATCCTGAATTTCTCACTTATACACTCCCCCCAAAAATAATCTTGGAGATTTTTATAGTCTTTCTGATACCCCCTGAGTGAGCCATTTTGGTTTCCTAAAGAAGATTCCGAAAATTGAGATTACTATTGGCTTATACAATATTTAAATAGTAATATTTTGTTTTAGTATGTATAATATGGCAGCTAGTATGATATAATGATGATAATGATGATGATGGTAAAATCTGCCACCACATGGTTCATTGGAAAGTGCTCCTGTTAATCCAGTGATTCTCAACCTGTGGGTCCCCAGATGTTTTTGGCCTACAACTCCCAGCAATCCCAGCCAGTTTACCAGCTGTTATGATTTCTGGGAGTTGAAGGCCAAAATATTTGGGGACCCACAGGTTGAGAACCACTGTGTTAATCCAGATAGTCTTCTAGTACAGACAGTCCCCAAGTTACAAACATCCGACTCACAAACGACTCATAGTTAAGATCAGTGGTGAGACAACAGAAAGTGAGAGAACTCGACCCATAGGAAGGGAAATTCACCCCTGAAAGTTATTATCTTGGGGAAAAGGTGTATCCACTGAAGCTTTCTCACCAATCCTTGTTTCCACAACAAGCAAAATGTTTCAAAATTCAATTATCGCAGGGACAGAAAGCGAGGTGAAATCTTCTGAACAGGGGCACAGACAACAAAACAAACACCACAAAACAGACAACCCTTCTCTATGCTATCCAAAGCTTGCATACACATATTCACCCATATACATATATGTATACATACATACACACACACACGGCTGGAGTTACACATAAAAATGTATGTGTTCCAACTTACATACAAATTCAACTTAATAATAACCTGTCACGTTTGTAACTTGGAAACTGCCTGTATACAGCATTTCTTTCCACTATCCATTCCAGCTTTCAATTTTAGCATCAGAATAATAAAAGCACATTGCAAAGGATAGAAAGGATCCAAAATCCAGCCGGTGTTAGAGGACTTCAGCTCCCATCAGCCTTAGACAGCAGAGGCAATGGGGTTGTTGTGTGTGTTTCTGGGCTGTATGGCCATGTTCCAGAAGTATTCTGTCTTGACGTTTCTCCCACATCTATACCTCACAACTTCTGAGGATGCCTGCCATAGATGTGGCGAAACGTCAGGAGAGAATAGTTCTGGAATATGGCCATACAGCCCAGAAAACACACAACAACCCTGTGTTCCCGGCCATGAAAGCCTTCGACAACACAGCAGAGTCAATGCTGGATGATAATGGGAGTTGTGGTCCAACAACACTGGGAAGGCAATGTGTCCCCCATACTTGTGGCATACAGGTATCATGAGAGATGCCTTCTTAAGAAGTAATGGAGTATGTGGGAAGTAGCAGATAATCTGCATTCAGATTGTCATTTCATAACCAAACACCTTTGTGTTTTGTATTTTGTGTGCTAGAGAGAAGTACATGTTGGTTTTGGCCCTGTCATTCATATGTGATGCTAAGGTAGAGGTTGGGGCCCCTATAGTAAAGCTAAAGGTTTTCCCTGACATTAAGTCCAGTTGTGTCGGACTCTGGGGGTTGGTGCTCATCTCCATTTCTAAGCCGAAGAGCCGGCTTTGTCCATAGATCCTCCTAGGTCATGTGGCCGGCATGACTGCATGGAGCGCCGTTACATGGGGGCCCTTTATGGATGTACATATGCACAAACATATCTCCATACACTCTACAGTCATCCTGATACAGATTGCTCATTATGTGAAATTGCCCAGAATGGAGAATTTCTTGACTTGAACAACTTGTATCTGTATGTAGAACATAGCTGGTCAAAGGCCTTGTTGGGGTTCATGATTCTTCAAGACTTCAATGTGTGCACAGTACTGCCGTTAACAACACAAGCCCTATTCAGTATGGTTGGTCCTTAGGCTCCTTCTACACTGCCATAAAAATCCAGATTATCTGCTTTGAACAGGATTATATAGTAGTGCAGACTCATATAATCTAGTTCAAAGCAGATATTGTAGATTATCTGCTTTGTCTGGATTATATGACAGTGTGGAAGGAGCCTAAGATATTAGGTAAACCTTCTAGATGGTAAGAGTTGTTTGACAGCGGAATAGGCTGCCTGGGAGTGCGGTGGAGGTACTTTGAAGGGTTTTAAACAGGTCAGATGGCCACCTGTTTTGAGTGCTTTGAGTGTGTATACTGGCTTAGCTGAGGGGGCTTGTGGTCTCTTCCAAATGTATAATTCTATGTTTCTCATCCACAACTAGATGATGGACTGATCAAAACTAATTTGCCCCTGGGACAACATTTCTATTTTAGAAGTTTGCTAGGAGGAAGATAATAAAATTAAACGTGTAGCCCATGTTAAAGGCTTAGGCTATCAACAACAACAACAACCAACAATATGTTCATGCTTGATGTTGTCCAGCTGTAGTATGCCCAGATATTTATAGGCCTCTGGCTGGTGACACTTTATTGTTTGGCCATTGGGCATATTTATGCCCTCACTTTCAATGATTTTCCCCTTCTTCAATGCCACTATTGAACATTTATCCAAACCAAACTCCATGCTAATATCAGTGCTAAAAATTCGGACAGTGTTGGTCAGAGACTGGATTTCAGTTTCCGTTTTCCCATACAGCTTCAGGTCGTCCATGTACATCAGATGTGAAATTTTGTGAGAATTCTTAAGATTGAACTTCAAAGACTCTGGCAGAAACCAGTGCAGGTGGTCCCGGTGGTGATGGGCACATTGGGTGCCGTGCCAAAAGATTTCAGCCGGCATTTGGAAACAATAGACATTGACAAAATCATGATCTGTCAACTGCAAAAAGCCACCCTACTGGGATCTGCACGCATAATCCGAAAATACATCACACAGTCCTAGACACTTGGGAAGTGTTCGACTTGTGATTTTGTGATATGAAATCCAGCATATCTATCTTGTTTGCTGTGTCATAATAAAATAACTACTTTATTTTTGTACCCCGCCTCTATCTCCCCAAAGGGGACTCAGGGCGGCTTACATGGGGCCAAGCCCGAATAAAAACAATAGCAATATAAAACACAACAATAGACAAAAACATGCACAATTATAAAAATTTAAACATTAGCCAATAAAAACAAATGACAAGAACTAATAAAAACATGGATTAAAACGGAGAGGTTGTAAAAGTAGACTGGGTAGGGTAACTATAAGTCTCAGCTCTGAAAAGGTTGAAGGTAGTAAAATGGATTTAGACTTGTCAAATAGTAGATGGTAAATGGGATATATTAGTCTGAACTCATTTAAATGTAAGTGCTCTGTGCAATGTGTAACTAAGTCTGGGTCCAGCCTTATGTCAATTGCTCACCCCGGCTTCTTCATTCATAGGGGATTTCCATATACATGCCTTATTGCAGGCGTCCCCAAACTAAGGCTGAATGCAGCCGTCCTTTAGACTTGAGTCTGAAATGACTTGAAGGCACACAACAACAATTCAAATTAACTCAAATTAACTTGGCTATCTCATCAGCCAAAAGCAGGCCCACACTTCCCGTTGAAATACTACTAAGTTTATGTTGGTTAAAAGTGTTCTTTATTTTAAATATTGTATTCTTCTTTCTTTCTTTTTTTGCACTACAAGTAAGATATATTCAGTGTGTATAGGAATTCATTCATGTTCTTTTCAAACTATAGTCCCCCCCCCCCCCCCCCCGCAACAGTCTGAACCGGCCCTCTGCTTAAAAAGTCTGAAAACCCCTGCTTTATTGTTTCCTGCTGTTGACCTGGGAAACTGAGGAACTTTACATGATACAATGGAAACCAACCAGAGAAAAAAGGAGGGATGGGCTGGGTCTGATGATAATAATAATAATAATAATAATAATAATAATAATAATAATATAATTTTGGAAACAATAGACATTGACAAAATTACGATCTGTCAACTGCAAAAGACCACCCTACTGGGATCTGCGCGCATCATCCGAAAATACATCACAGAGTCCTAGACACTTGGGAAGTGTTCGACTTGTGATTTTGTGATATGAAATCCAGCATGTCTATCTTGTTTGCTGTGTCATACAATATAATAATAATAACAACAACTTTATTCTTGTATCCCGCCTCATCTCCCCGAGGGGACTTGGGCAGCTCACATGGGGACCGAGCCCAGCAATATACAATAAAATACAACGCTAAAAAGCAATTCCAAACACATCAAATTAACAAATCAAAGTATAAAATACAACATCAACAATCTAAAAACATAGTCAATGATTAAGAGCGATGTAGTTGGCACTTCAATCTTCAATCTAGAGGGCGAGGGATAAGGTTAACAAAGACAAAAGCCAACTTGAGTCTAGATGCAGGTCAATTGTGAAAAACACATCTTTCCATTTGTTTTATAGGAGGCTGGAGAAAATTTTTCTGCTGTGCTGGCCCACCTGAAACTCAGTCTTCAACATGGTAAGATGGACCCCCACCCCTAAAAAATCCTGGTGAAATAAAGGGAACTGTATCCACCCTTTCAAAGCGTGGTCGACAAACTGCAGCTTTCCAGGTGTTATTGGATCATAACTCCCACCAGACCTAATCATTGGAGAGGAAGACTGAGTGATCCATTTGAACAATATTAGAACATTATTTACAAATAAGAAATTAATTGGAGACCAGGGAGACCATGAGTAGGTTTTATAGGCTTGTTCTTAACTTAAATTTGTATGTAAGTTGGAACAGGTAATTTTTAAAAAGTATAAGGTAAAGGTAAAGGTTTCCCCTGACGTTAAGTCCAGTCATGACCGACTATGGGGGTTGGTGCTCATCTCCATTTCTAAGCCAAAGAGCCGGCGTTGTCCATAGACACCTCCAAGGTCATGTGGCCGGCATGACTGCATGAAACGCTGCTACCTTCCCGCGGGAGCGGTACCTATAGATCTACTCACATTTGCATGTTTTCGAACTGTTAGGTTGGCAGAAGCTGGGGCTAACAGTGGGCACTCATTCCGCTCCCGGAGTTTGAACCTGGGACCTTTTGGTCTGCAAGTTCAGCAGCTCAGCGCTTTAACACACTGTGCCACCAGGGACCCCTTAAAAAGTATAACCCTCACATAATAAAAGTGAAAAATGTGTATGTGTGTATGTGGAAGAGTTGTCCACTTACATAGGCAGCCTCCCGCCTCCACAAACAGCTTTAGTTTCCACTGAGCAGGAGACACCAATGGCCCTCCCGCCACTTACATGCAGGTTATTGTGAGCACCGTGAATATGTAGCCCAAACCCTGCCATTGTCCTCCACAAACACTATTCTGCCCCCCACCCAAGTGAAGACTTCCATGTGGGGACAATTTCATCCTAGATGTTCTGTTTTTCCTCCAGAACGGACTTCCCAGGGTTCCTTAATTTGCATGACCCTGCCTACTGCCTCTACCATAATCCTTAATCCTTAACCCTTTCCTTTCCTTTCCTATGGCACACAGTTAACAGAGGAATTGATCAGCAACTGAGCAAGAGGTTTGGGGAAAATCCACCATGATTTACAAGAGTTGTACTTGACCGACATCAGAGAGCACTGTGAACACAACCAACGATAGATTGGGACCAAATTTGCCACTGATAATGGGACTTGCAGTACCTTCACTGATACTGTGACTCCCACCAACAATGGACTGGGACCAAACTTGGCACAGAGAAGCCCCAAGACCAACTGAACATACTGCAGGGGTTAGTGGGAATGGACCCTGATTTTGGGAGTTAGAGTTCACCTGCATCCAGAAAGCATTGAACCCAGCTGACATCAGATCTGGATCAAACTTGGCACACAGACCAAAAATGGCCAACTATGCATATGGGCCTGGTTTGGGGATGATTGACTTCAGATCTGGGAGTTGGAATTCACCCTTACTCCAAGACCCCTGAAACCAGCCAATGACAGATCTGGACTAAACTTCAGTGATGCTAACCTAGCATCCTAAAACAAACAATGCCTTCTTCTTATATATTTATATATTATATGCCCCTGGTGGCACAGTGTGTTAAAGCGCTGAGCTGCTGAACTTGCAGACCAAAAGGTCCCAGATTCAAATCCCGGGGAGCGGAATGAGTGCCCGGTGTTAACCCCAGCTCCTGCCAACCTAACAGTTCGAAAACATGCAAATGTGAGTAGATCAATAGGTACCGCTCCCGCGGGAATGTAACAGTGCTCCATGCAGTCATGCCGGCCATTACCTTGGAGATGTCTACGGACAACGCTGGCTCTTCGGCTTAGAAATGGAGATGAGCACCAACCCCCAGAGTCGGTCACGACTGGATTTAATGTTAGGGGAAACCTTTACCTACCTATATTTATATATTTATATATGTAGGTTTGCATAGCATAGGGAAGGGTTAACACCCCCTAGTGTTTGTTTTGCTGTCTGTCTCCCCATTCAGAAGATTTCACCTCACTTTCTATCCTTGTGATAATTGGATTTTGAAAAAAATGGCTTGCTGTGGAAACAATGATTGGTACTAAAGCATCAATGGAGAAAACTTTCCGCCATGATAATAACTCTTTCAGGGGTGAATTTATCTTCCTGGGATAAAATTTCTCTCACTTCCTGTTGTCTCAGTCCTGTTCTCAACTATGAGTCATTTGTAAGGTGGATGTTTGTAACTTAAGCACTGCCTGAAGTGGGAGAAAATTGGATGAAACCACACAAAAAATTACTGGAATTCACTGCATCATGACGACTGCCAGTGATGGAATCTGGATTTTTTTTGGCCCTTGTAGACAAGGCTGAAGTGCCACCACTGGTAAGAATAAGGAGGAGAAAGAGGAGGATGTCTGCCTACTGGAAGACACCCTCCGACATAATCTGTATGCTGCATGTTCCACTTAAAATGTATCCTTTTATTGTTTTCCACATTTAATGTTGCTGCAACCAGTGAAGCCCAACATTTCTGAAATCTACATTCCTTTTTGTGTTCAGCATTTTGGTAATTGGTAATCCTTACAATTCAGAGAAAAATTGTTGTCAAAATATTTCAAAATGCAAAAAGCTGAACTGTTTACTTCATAGTGAATACTAGTTCTTAAATTAGTTCTGTAACTTTTTCCCTGGGCTAATTTTTATTCTTCCTAGAGTGCCACTTTATATGCTTGAAATCTTGTCTGTAAATTAAAGCTTTGGTGACTACCAACCAAGCTCTGATAACGTCTGTCCTTTCGTTATAGTCTTACCAGCGAGTCTGAGTCCTTCAAGCCTTTCTCAGAGACAGAGACCTTAGAGACAGAGGCTGAAACAGATGAGGACCAGGTAAACCATTGCCTGAATGGGGAAGCCTTCAGGCTGACATGTGGGTGAAGAAGGCTGGTCAATGAACTTCCTCAGGTAGTGGAAAATAGCCGGAGATGCTGCTTCTTGTGATGGTTCAGGGGTGTAGCTATGGGGGTGGACAACAAATTTTGTTTTGAAATAGTGCAGAACTTGCTTGAATGGTGAGGATGGGCAGAAATACCCCAGCCTGAAAGATGGTAGTTCTAGTTCTCTCTAAAATCTATTGTCCCTTCCCAGTCTTTAATCTCACTTTAATCCCTCCCTCATCCTGTATTAATGAATAATTCCGTAGCCTAGTGGTTTCGAAACTGAATTCGCGCTAATATAGAGCTCCTCAGAAAACCACTACGAGCCACACAGTTAGAAGATCTTTTTGCCATGATAGACAAAGTGCCCTTTGTCCACTTGATCTTACCCTGTAATGGACAGTTCCAGGATATATTGCATATTCCAGTGTGTACACATTGCCTTACTAGGGCAATGATAAACCTATACATCAGATTCACGGCAGCATCCCGAAATACTTGTCTGCCAGGTTAAGGAAGGATGAAAAGAAGGAGTCAATACAAGAAAGAATGTTTTCCCAAACTTTGTAAACCATAGACACAGTGTGAATTTTATACTCTGACATCTCCACCCACCAATATTTACCTTAACTCAGTTTTAATAACTTTACTAATAAATGTATGAGACACTATAAAATGTTTTTGGATTATAATTTCCAATAACTCCAAAGAGCATGGGGCTGGTTTCCTAGAAGATATTGCTTGAAAAATATGAACTCTGTGCCAATAACATATCCTGTTCATAAGCTGCTCACAATAGTGCTCCAGTCTGCAATATTTAGTTACAGTTCCTTCTTTAGTTGTGGGTTAAAATAACATACTGTACCATTGTTGGATGGTTTGGGTTACACTTTAGGTGCTCAAGAGCAGAAAAAAAATACCATAACCACAACTGCAAGTGATTTTCTGTGTTCTGGACCCCTTCTGTCAAGGTTGCAGGCATCAACTGTAAAGCACTTAATCTCCCATCAATTCCCAATGGCTTTGGAGCACTTCTCCACTCTCTTTAACTTTTTTTTTTAAAGCTGCGAAACTGTGCATGCAAATCTTGTTTGAAACTCAAGTATGTATTTTCTATGGAGGGATTGTGAGGTCGAGATTCTAGTGGTTAGTTAAAAGGCAAGCTGAACTTAATGATTCCTTATTGCACCAGTGACTCCATATTAAAAAGGTAAAGGTTTCCCCTGACGTTAAGTCCAGTCATGTCTGACTCTGGGGGTTGGTGCTCATCTCCATTTCTAAGCCGAAGAGCCGGCGTTGTCCATAGACACCTCCAAGGTCATGTGGCCGGCATGACTGCCGGAGCGGTACCTATTGATGTACTCACATTGGCATGTTTTAGAACTGCTAGGTTGGCAGAAGCTGGAGCTAACAGCGGGCGCTCACTCCACTCCCGGGATTTGAACCTGGGACCTTTCGGTCTGCAAGTTCAGCAGCTCAGAACACACTTCGCCACTGGGGCTCCGATTAATACATTAGGTCCATCAATTTGAAAGACCCTGCACTTCGTTCTTCAAAGCAATAAACTCCAGAATTGCACACAGAAGTCCATAATACTGTCTTTTCTTGTAGCAAAAGAAGAGTCTGCTCTTCTGTGGCTCCTTTAAGACTAGCAGATGTATTGCCGCTTAAACTTACGCTGGATCTACTCTGCCTTATTCCCTGGATCTGATCCCAGATTTTCTGCTTTGAACTGAATTATATGAGTACATTTTCAGATAATCTGGGATAAACAGATAACCTGGATCTGATCCAGCTTGTAACTCTTATCAAATAAAGAGATCACATTAGTCTGGCATGACTTGTTTTTGAGAAATCCATGTTAACTTCACAGCATTTTTTTTTGAGGTTGTGGGCGGGACTACAGACCATGTGACCAGATCTGGGCCTATTCAGACTGAGAGTCTATTTTAGAAGCCAGTTTGCCTCAGAAGCAGTGCAGTTTTGGAAATCAGCAGTGTTAGTATACAGTAAGCAGTGCCAGTATGCTGCAGTGTATAGTCTGAGTCAATATTCAGTGATGTATTACATTGAAGAGAGTGTTAGTCTGTATGCAACAAAGAAGAGACTAAAACAGAATGCTTTAGAGAACAGATTGTTTAAATTATCAACCAATAAGAAATGTACCTGTATGCTGAATAATGAAGTTTGTTAGTAAATCAAGTATGTTACTTTTAACTACTTATTTTTGGTCTCTTGAGAGCATGATTTAAAAGCAATATATTTTATGAGAGAGTAGATGTTTTTTGGGCAACTGAAATAACATTTCTGAAGATCTGCTATATATTTTTGCATTGGCATATCTTTGCTCAGAGAGATAACCAGGTATATCAGCCGAACAACTGAGAAGCTGTATGAATACTAATGGATATTTACAACTAAGGAGAAGATTCACTCAAACAAGTATTTAA
The DNA here is from genome assembly GCF_035594765.1 of Anolis carolinensis. Taxonomy (NCBI): domain Eukaryota; kingdom Metazoa; phylum Chordata; class Lepidosauria; order Squamata; family Anolidae; genus Anolis; species Anolis carolinensis. The sequence goes on from NC_085846.1 coordinate 43,718,894, forward strand.
CTCTTCCTTTTCCAAAGGGTTATGATCTCTAAAAGGTCATGCCTTTCCAAAAGTCTCCAGTCTGATTGATGACTGAGCCAAGATGTAGAAAATCTTTTAACTACTTCAATGTCTTCTTCATTTACTTTAAAGCTTTGTAAATAATTTGTTGTCATTATTTTTGTTTTCTTTGTTCAACTTTAAACCTGTTTTTTTTCAATAACTCATTCTGCATCTTTGCTATTTTCTGCCAGTAGTACGGTGTCATGTAAAATCTAATTCAGTTTTACTGATAATACATCCAGCATAAAAGTTAAATCCATTTGGTGAGAAAATGCAGCCTTGCCCCACTCATTTGCCAATTGGAAAACATTCTGCTTCTCCATATTCTACCCTGACAGTATCATCTTGTCTTGAACAGAGGTTGCACATTAGGAGAATGAAATGTAGTGCCACGCCTATTTCTTTAAGAACAATCCCGATTTTCATGATCTGCACCATTTTCATGATCTGTCTTTCTGGCTGGTTTTCTTTGGATTTTTTTTTCATGCACTGTAATGTCCAATGTTTGTCCACAATATGATCTCTAGTGCCACCTCATTTTCTAAACTCAGTTTACACATCTGACATTCCTCACTCAATATATGAAAAAGGTTAAAACAGAAGTTTAAAAAACTATGTAAACAGTTCTGTTAAAACACATAATAAAACATGTGAAAACACATTTAAAACTTAATTAAAAGTTAAAAGCATAGCACAGCTCATTCATAGCTGTATCAATAATCCACTGCACTCTAAAATAATATTTATTTATCATTATATTCTTCTCCCTCTCAGCCACCTGTAAGTTTCAGGTAGTGTGAAGTAAGGTAACTTACTTTGAAAATGAAATGAAAGTGCTCATATTTTCTTGCCCACACAGAAAGAAGTCAAGCCACATGCTGAAGCTGAGGTGCAGAAAGAAAACTACAAGCCACATGGTGACGTTAAGGTGCAGAAAGAAAATGGCAAGCCACATACTGAAGTTAAGGTGCAGAAAGAAAATGGCAAGCCATATGCTGAAGTTAAGGTGCAGAAAGAAAATGGCAAGCCATATGCTGAAGTTAAGGCGCAGAAAAAAAATGACAAGCCACGTGCTGAAGTTAAGGTGCAGAAGAAAAATGACAAGCCACGTGCTGAAGTTAAGGCGCAGAAAGAAAATAAGAAGACACATTCTGAAGTTGAGGTGCAAACTTCTAAAGTGGATATCCCAGAGAAAAACAAATGGCGGTGGTCACGGTTACATAGAGAAATAGAGTTGCAAACCTCTGACGTTACATTACCAACTGCTGAGATGAAATTGTCATCCGAAGCGGATATTCAGGTTCAAACTTCTTTTTCCAGCCTCCCAAGGAAAGTGGAGTTCCAGGCACAAACGTCCTTTCTTTCCCTGCGGAGCCCAACTCCATTTGAAGGAGATGCCCACGTAAAATCCTTAAAATTGATTGAATTACCAAGAGTACTGGACATTGAGGCCCAAGTGCAAACATCCTTTCCTTCATTACCTGGAGAAAGGGAGGCTTTGGTGCAAACTTCGCTGCCTTTATTATCAGGAGAAAGGGAGGCCCAGGTGCAAACTTCGCTGTCTTCCTTACCTGGAGAAAGGGAGGCCCAGCTGCAAACTTCACTGTTTTCCTTACCTGGAGAAAGGGAGACCCAGGTGCAAACTTCACTGTTTTCCTTACCTGGAGAAAGGGAGGCCCAGGTGCAAACTTCCCTGTTTTTCTTACCTGGAGAAAGAGAGGCCCAGGTGCAAACTTCGCTGTCTTCCTTACCTGGAGAAAGGGAGGCCCAGATGCAAACTTCGCTGTTTTCCTTACCTAGAGAAAAGGAGGCCCAGGTGCAAACTTCACTGTTTTCCTTTCCTGGAGAAAGGGAAGCGCAGGTGCAAACTTCATTTCTTTCTTTACCTGGAGAAAGGAAAGTCAAGGTGCAAACTTCACTGCCTTCATTGCCTGGTGAAAGAGCAGCCCAGGTGCAAACCTCCCTGTTTTTACTACCTGAAGAAAGGGAGGCTCAAGTACAGACATCGCTGCCTTCATTATCTGGAGATAGGGAAGCACAGGTGCAGACATCACTATCTTCATTACCAGGAGAAAGAGCAATCCAAGTGCAGACATCCCTGCCTTTGTTACTTGGAGAAAAGGAGGCTTGGGTGCAAACCTCATTGCTTTCATTGCCAGATGAAAAAGAGGCCCAGGCCCAGACCTCATTTAGTGTATTACCAGAATGGAAATCTCTACTATCTTTGGGAAGTTCTCACTTATCACAACATTCCTATCTTGAATTATTAGAGAAGATTGTCTCTTTGCCAATGTTTGCTGAAGCCTATGTGCAAACCTCAAATACTGACATACCAGGTCATTTAGAAACAGATGCGCAAGTGCAGACTTCATTTTCCGACGTTATGTCAGAAAAAGAAGATACATCTTCTGTTACAGCAGAGCTCTCAAATAAGATGTCACCTCAGTCATCTGTAAGCATATTATATCCTTCATATGTCGATACTGGGATACAAACTTTGCCTGTGGAGATACCACCTGGAAATAATTGGCGTGCTGCACGTCTGGAAGCGGAGGCCCAGGTACAGACTTCAGCTACTTCGGTAATACAGAAACCTGTGATTGTCTTTCATGCAGAATTGCCAAACCTTAGGTCAGAAACAGAAGAAGCAGGTGCAAGAGGATTGGGAGCTCATTTTTCCCTAGGAGAGATGTCTTTCTCACCTGAACTGATTGAAGCAGCAATACAAACATCTGACAGTTTGCTTCGGGATTGGGATAAGTGGCGCTTGCTACGACCATCACAAGTGAATGCTGAGATCCAAACATCAGCTATTGAACTGCTAAAGAATCTTTCATTGCTATCCCAGATTGAGTCCATGGAACCAGGTTCCTGTACTGAATTGCTAAAGAAAGCTTCTTCTCTCTCAGTGGCCGAACCTCTACTGCAGCCACCAAGTCATGAATTAATGAGGAAAGTTTCTTCTTGGTCAGAGTGTGGAACCAAAAACCAGGATTCGAATGATGAGCTGCTAAAAAAGCGTCCGTCTTCAGCACAAGTGATAACAGCCTTGGCATATGAACCTGGAGGGATACTTTCTTCCTCATCATCAAAAAGGAAAATTCCAGTACAAACATCTGACCTGGAACTAATGAAGAGGCTTTCCTCTATGTCACATATGGAACCTCAGGAGAGGATTTCAGACACTGACATCCGAAAGTATTCAAAATTGTCATTGACTGAAGCTGGGGATGAAAACCAAGGGGCTCTGGAAGAAGGAAAAGATTACGTTATTACACCACAAGTACTGGAAGATCAGATACGCAAATGGTATCATGAACTTCCAGAAGTTCAAACATCAGCCCCTCAGTCCCCAATCCAAAAGGAGCCTTTTTGGCCTTCAATAGTGGACAGTGGGGTACAGACTTCATATGCTGAAGTACCATTTGGAAATAGATGGCGGGCATCACGCTTGCAGGCTGAAACTGAAGCTCAGACTGTGGGACTTCACTTGCCAATGGAAAAAGGAGAATCTTGCTCCCAATTGCCAAGTGATGGCCAGATGCCAACCTCCTTGCTTGAAATATGGAAAGCAAGAAACTTGGCAGATGCTCAGATGCAGACTGGCAACTTTGATGTCATTGAAACGGATGCATCTGAAATAGCAGAGTCCCCTCCTCCATTAGTAATAGATAACGAAGCACAGACTTCATTGTTTGATGTTTGGAAGGCGAAAAAACAAGCCAATGCTCAGATCCAGACTTCTATAAATGAATTGCCACCACAAGAAATTAAATCACCAATAGAAAAAATTAACGAATTGGTGCAGACCTCCTTTTTTGAAATATGGAAGGGAAAAGAACTAGGCACCATGGAGAAAAATACATCTGAAACCCACTTTGTAGAGCCAAAAATGAAAATTTCTCTCCCATTTCAGACCGACTTGGAATTGCAGACATTTTTGACAGATGTCTTGAGAAAAAAGGAAACAATAGATTCAACTGCACAAACTTCCTGCCAGTTTCTGGAGCCCAAAATGAAGTCTTCCCCTCCATTACAGCCTAGCTTGGAAATGCAGACATTGAGAGATGTGTGGAGGAAAAGGGAAATAACAGATGCTCAAGCACAAACTTCTTCTCATTTTCAGGAGCCAAAAAAGGCATCTTCTTCTCCATTACTAGCTGGGTTGGAATTGCAGACATCATTGAGAGATGTGTGGAACAAAAAGGAAATAACAGATGCTCAAGCACAGACATCTTCCCATGTTCTGGAGCCAAAAAAGGCATCTTCTTCTCCATTACTAGCTGAGTTGGAAGTGCAAACATCATTAATAGATGTGCTGAAAAAAAAGGAAATAATGGATGCTCAAGCACAGACTTCTTCCCATATTCTGGAGCCAAAAAAGGCATCATCTTCTCCATTACTAGCTGGGTTGGAATTGCAAACATCATTGATAGATGTGCTGAAAAAAAAGGAATTAATGGATGCTCAAGCACAGACATCTTCCCATGTTCTGGAGCTAAAAAAGGCATTATCTTCTCCATTACTAGCTAGTTTGGAATTGCAAACATCATTGATAGATGTGCTGAAAAATAAGGAACTAATGGATGCTCAAGCACAGACTTCTTCACATATTCTGGAGCCAAAAACGGCACCATCTTCTCCATTACTAGCTGGGTTGGAATTGCAGACATCATTGAGAGATGTGCTGAAAAAAAAGGAACTAATGGATGCTCAAGCACAGACTTCTTCACATATTCTGGAGCCAAAAAAGGCACCATCTTCTCCATTACTAGCTGGGTTGGAATTGCAGACATCATTGAGAGATGTGCTGAAAAATAAGGAACTAATGGATGCTCAAGCACAGACTTCTTCACATATTCTGGAGCCAAAAAAGGCACCATCTTCTCCATTACTAGCTGGGTTGGAATTGCAGACATCATTGAGAGATGTGCTGAAAAATAAGGAACTAATGGATGCTCAAGCACAGACTTCTTCACATATTCTGGAGCCAAAAAAGGCACCATCTTCTCCATTACTAGCTGGGTTGGAATTGCAGACATCATTGATAGATGTTCTGAAAAAAAAGGAAATAATGGATGCTCAAGCACAGACTTCTTCCCATGTTCTGGAACCAAAAAAGGCACCTTCTTCTCCATTACAAGCTGGGTTAGAATTGCAGACGTCATTGATTGATGCGTGGAAGAAAAAGGAAATGATGGATGCTCAAGCACAGACTTCTTCCCATGTTCTGGAACCAAAAAAGGCACCTTCTTCTCCATTACAAGCTGGGTTAGAATTGCAGACGTCATTGATCGATGCGTGGAAGAAAAAGGAAATGATGGATTCTCAAGCACAGACTTCTTCCCATGTTCTGGAGCCAAAAAAGGCATCATCTTCTCCATTACAAGCTGGGTTAGAATTACAGAGGTCATTGATCGATGTGTGGAAGAAAAAGGAAATAATGGATGCTCAAGCACAGACTTCTTCCCATGTTCTGGAGCCAAAAAAGGCATCATCTTCTCCATTACAAGCTGGGTTAGAATTGCAAACGTCATTGATCGATGTGTGGAAGAAAAAGGAAATGATGGATGCTCAAGCACAGACTTCTTCCCATGTTCCGGAGTCACAAAAGACACCATCTTCTCCCTCACAAGCTGGGCTGGATTTGCATACGTCATTGATCGATGTGTGGAAGAAAATGGAAATGATGGATGCTCAAGCACAGACTTCTTCCCATTTCCAGGAGCCAAAAATGGCATCCTTTTCTCCCTTACAAGCCGAATTGGAATTCCAGACATCATTATTAGATGTATGGAGGAAAAAAGAAATAAAGGATGCTCAAGCACAGACTTCTTCCCATTTCCGGGAGCCAAAAAAGACATCATCTTCCCCATTCCAAGCTGAGTTGGATTTGCAGACATCATTGCTAGATGTATGGAGGAAAAAGGAAATAATGGATTCTCAAGCACAGACATCCTTCCAGTTTCCAAAACCAAGAATGGAATCTCCTTGCTTACAAGCTGACGTGGAATTGCAGACATCTTTTGTAGATGCAAAGAAGAAGAAAGAAAAAACAGATTCTCAAGCACAGACTTCCTCCCACCTTCTGGATCATAAAATGGAGTCTTCTCCTCCATTAGAAACCGACAAGGAAATGCAGACATATTTTAAAGATGTAAGGAAGAAGAAAGAAAAAACAGATACAGAAGCACAGACTTCCTCTCACTCTCTCGAGCCGAAAATGGAGTCTTCCCCTCGATTAGAAGCTGACAAGGAAATGCAGACATCTTTTAAAGATGTCAAGAAGAAGAAAGAAAAAACAGATACTGAAGCACAGACTTCCTCTCACTCAGTCGAGCCGAAAATGGAGTCTTCTCCTCGATTAGAAGCTGACAAGGAAATGCAGACATCTTTAAAAAATGTCAGGAAGAAGAAAGAAAAAACAGATACTCAAGCACAGACTTCATCTTATTATCTGGAGCATAAAATGGACTCTTCTCCCCTATTAGAAACCGACAAGCAAATTCAGACATCTCTTAAATATGTAAAGAAGAAGAAAGAAAAAACAGATACTCAAGCACAGACTTCCTCTCACTCTCTGGAGCCTGAAATGGAGTCTTCTCCATTTCAAGTCAACTTGGAAATTCAGACATCTCTCATGGATGTAAAGAAGAAGAAACAAATAAGAGATTCTCAAGCACAGACTTCCTCTCACTCTCTGGAGCCTGAAATGGAGTCTTCTCCATTTCAAGTCAACTTGGAAATGCAGACATCTCTCATGGATGTAAAGAAGAAGAAACAAATAAGAGATTCTCAAGCACAGACTTCCTCTCACTTTCTGGATAGTAAAAGGGTGTCTTCTCCTCAATTACAAGCTGACTTGGAATTGCAGACATCTTTGGAAGATACAAAGAAGAGGACAGATACATCAGATTCTCAAGCACAAACTTCTGCCCACTTTCTGGATCGTAAAATGGTGTCTTCTCCTCACTTACAAGCTGACTTGGCATTACAGACATCTTTTGCAGATACAAGGAAGAAGACAGATACATCAGATTCTCAAGCACAAACTACAGCCCACTTTCTGGATCGTAAAATGGTGTCTTCTCCTTGCTTACAAGCTGACTTGGCATTACAGACATCTTTTGCAGATACAAGGAAGAAGACAGATACATCAGATTCTCAAGCACAGACTTCAGCTCACTTTCTGGATCGTAAAATGGTGTCTTCTCCTCAATTACAAGCTGACTTGGAATTGCAGACATCTTTGGAAGATGCAAAGAAGAGGACAGATACATCGGATTCTCAAGCACAAACTTCTGCCCATTTTCTGGATCGTAAAATGGTGTCTTCTCCTCACTTACTAGCTGACTTGGCATTACAGACATCTTTTGCAGATACAAGGAAGAAGACAGACACGTCAGATTCTCAAGCACAGACTTCAGCCCACTATCTGGATCGTAAAATGGTGTCTTCTCCTCAATTACAAGCTGACTTGGCATTACAGACATCTTTTGCAGATACAAGGAAGAAGACAGATACATCATATTCTCAAGCACAGACTTCAGCCCACTATCTGAATCGTAAAATGGTGTCTTCTCCTCAATTACAAGCTGACTTGGCATTACAGACATCTTTTGCAGATACAAGGAAGAAGACAGATACATCAGATTCTCAAGCACAGACTTCAGCCCACTATCTGGATCGTAAAATGGTGTCTTCTCCTCAATTACAAGCTGACTTGGCATTACAGACATCTTTTGCAGATACAAGGAAGAAGACAGATACATCAGATTCTCAAGCACAGACTTCAGCTCACTTTCTGGATCGTAAAATGGTGTCTTCTCAATTACAAGCTGACTTGGCATTACAGACATCTTTTGCAGATACAAGGAAGAAGACAGATACATCAGATTCTCAAGCACAAACTACAGCCCACTTTCTGGATCGTAAAATGGTGTCTTCTCCTCGCTTACAAGCTGATTTGGCATTACAGACATCTTTTGCAGATACAAGGAAGAAGACAGATACATCAGATTCTCAAGCACAGACTTCAGCTCACTTTCTGGATCGTAAAATGGTGTCTTCTCCTCAATTACAAGCTGACTTGGAATTGCAGACATCTTTGGAAGATGCAAAGAAGAGGACAGATACATCGGATTCTCAAGCACAAACTTCTGCCCACTTTCTGGATCGTAAAATGGTGTCTTCTCCTCACTTACAAGCTGACTTGGCATTACAGAGATCTTTTGCAGATACAAGGAAGAAGACAGATACATCAGATTCTCAAGCACAGACTTCAGCCCACTATCTGGATCGTAAAATGGTGTCTTCTCCTCAATTACAAGCTGACTTGGCATTACAGACATCTTTGACAGATGCAAGGAAGAAGACAGATACATCAGATTCTCAAGCACAGACTTCAGCACACTTTTTGGATCGTAAAATAGAGTCTTCTCGATTACAAGCTGACTTGGAATTGCAGACATCTTTGACAGATGGAAGGAAGAAGACAGATACATCCGATTCTCAAGCACAGACTTCTGACCATATTCTAGATCATAAAATGGTGTCTTCTCCTCGCTTACAAGCTGACTTGGAATTACAGACATCTTTGGCAGATGTAAGGAAGAGGACAGATACATCAGATTCTCAAGCACAGACTTCAGCACACTTTCTGGATCGTAAAATGGAGTCTTCTCCTCGATTACAAGCTGACTTGGCATTGCAGACATCTTTGACAGATGGAAGGAAGAAGACAGATACATCAGATTCTCAAGCACAGACTACAGCTCACTTTCTGGATGATAAAATGGTGTCTACTTGCGTACAAGCTGACTTGGAATTGCAGACATATTTGGCAGATGCAAGGAAGAAGACACATACATCAGATTCTCAAGCACAGACTTCAGCCCACTTTCTGGATCATAAAATGGAGTCTTCTCCTCCATTACAAACCAACTCGGAAATGCAGACATCATTCACTGATTTAAGAAAGAAGAAACAAATAAGAACTTCTGTGCAGACATCTTTCATGGATGTTAAGGAGAAGAAACAAACAAGAGATTATCAAGCACAGACGCCCTTTCAGTCTTTCAAGCCTAAAATGGGGTCACCTCCATTTGCAACCAACATGGAAATACAGACATCTTTCCCAGATGTGAGAAAGATTAAAGAAATAATGGATTCTCAAACACAGTCTTCCTCGCTTGAGTTACTAGAATCAAAAAAAGAGCCTCCGTTTATGTCACAAATGGATGCTCAGGTGCGGACCTCCGAAACTGAAATTCCTATTGAAAATTCATGGAGACCATCACACAGGCAAGCTGATTTTCAGCAGACTTCATTGGATTTAGATGAGGAGGAAAAGTTCGAGTCTTCTCCTATCTTCCAAATGCACAAACAGGCCCAAACCTCCCTTCTTGATATATGGAAAGCAAAAGAACTGTGTAATGCACAGGTGCAAACTTCTTGGATAAATTTGCCAGAATCCACGGTGCCTCCTCTTCCACCACCACCATATGAAAGCCTGGGTTATTTCCCCATGTCTCCTGCATTCCCAGTTGATTCCCATGTACAAACTTCTTCTCCTGACATGTGGAAGCCAAAAGAACTAGCTGATGCTGAAATGCAAACATCCGTGCCCGATTTGCTGCAGGATAAAATCGGAGTGCAACCACCTATACTTGGTTTAGCCAATGCAACAGCTGAATTTCTTCTTCATGATCAAGGTTGCGCTATACAGCGAACCTTGCCTCATATGCCAGAGCAAATGACTACTCAAGAAAAAAGCTCTAAAATTGAATATCCAAAGTCTCCTTCACAATTAAAATCCAAAATCCAGATCTCCCAGCTTGATACACAGGCATCTGAAGAACTGTCTGATACCCAAATGCTATCTTCCCTGTCCAGTTTGCCAAGTTCGTTATATCAGACTTTCTCCTCAGGCATGGCTGTGTCTACTATCCCCTCAGGCACGGGCATGTCACCTGACCCCTCTGGTATGCCTTTGTCTCCCATCCCTTCACATATGCCCATATCTCCCATCCCCTCACATGCAGCTGTATCTCCTGTACCATCATGCAGAGCTGTGTCTCCCATCCCTTCATGTATGGCTGCTTCTCCAATTCCTTCACTTCCAGCTGCATCACCTGTTCCACCAGACATAACTTTATCTCCAGTCTTATCACGTACTGCCAGTCCAGTGCGACCACCCACACCTGCGTCTCCACCCTTCAAAGTGGAACCTGTCCTCATGGAGTATAATGCACCAATAGAAAAATCGCTACTTGAACTATGGACCACAAGAGAGGAAACAGAGATACAAATGCAATCTATAAAGCATGGCTGTTCTTTTGAAGATAAGTTCACTTTATTCAAGAAGCTAGAAGAGACTACCATAAAAATTGCAGATATTAAGATATCTGGAGGAAAGAAGCTGGATAAAATTTCAAAAGTGAAGTCAAAAACTCCTGCATTTACGGAAGCACAGGTTCAAACCTCTTATGTTGAGATACCTCGGGGAAAGAAATGGCGTTCATCTCGCTTATGTACAGAAGCCCAGGTTCAAACATCATTTCAAGACCTTCATGTGAAAAACAAGACCCCAGCCTTGCATGATCCTTGCATGACCAAAAGGTAAGGAAGTGGAAACTGTTTTGCTGTGAAATTATGGTGCTGAAAATATTCCATTCTTATTCTGCAGCACAGCTTCAAATCTGTGGAAGCCTTAGTAGAAGCATCTCGTGCTAGATGACACCACTTAAGATTATTGGTGGGAATCTACATTTGTGGTGATGCTCTGTTTAAAATGCTTGCTGCACTGGAATCTCAGGGAAAATACTTTATGTAGTCTTTCCCCTGACAACCTAGGGATGCATCTTCACTGGTCAGAAATGGAGATACTGATCCAAGGTTGGGACTCCAGATCAGCATTGCCAGAGTCCACATAGCCAGTTACTAAGACAATTTGGGGGGTGGAGGGCATCTGTATTGTATAAGCAGAGCCGGCCCTAGGTATTTTTCAAGTGTAAGCGAACAGAATTTTGGCACCCCCCAAAAAAAAACAATCACTGAAAAATAAAAGCATTGGATAAGCGAAAATGTTGGATAATAAGGAGCGATTAAGGAAAAGCCTATTAAACATCAAATTACATTAAGATTTTACAAATTAAGCACCAAAACATCATGTTTTACAACAATTCAACAGAAAAAGCAGTCTCAACTGCGCCCCCGTATGTTTGGTGCCCGAAGCGACTGCTTAATTCGCCTCATTGTTGGACCGGCTCTGTGCTTAAGCCCAAGCTGGCCTGGTGGCTGGATGGAGACTACATGATTTTGGATGGAGACTACATGATGTTACTAAATGTTAAAGCAAAAGTTAACATCTGTACTGAAACAACCTGTGAGGCATTATCTATAATACTAATAATAATCCTTTTATTCTTGTATCCCGCCACTATCTCCCCGAAGGGTCTCAGGGCGGTTTACAACAGGGACAAGCCCAGCATAACAACATAACTTCATAAAAACAATGGTTTAAAACAGTAGTTAACACAATACAGCAGTAAAATATGAACATTATATAAAATTTTCTTAAAAATTTAACATCAATTGCACATATAACAGAGGGTGACTATCTCCTATTTATTTATGTTTACAGTTTGTTTATCATTAGATAATTCATGGTTACCCATGCGATGTTATGGATAAAATGTGATTTGATTTCTCCTTGGCTTGGGCCAAATACTATTTACTTACCGTAACTACACAGATTCTTATATGTTTATTAAATTATTTTGACAGACTCACTATCTGCTTTATTTTCTGGACTTTTAAGAGTGAGCAAAGGTGATTCTGGGCTAATCATGGACAGAAATTGGCATACCTTGAACATATTTATGCTAGATTACTATAGCATTTTGATGCCGTTGCAAGTGTTGTGACTACATCTTTCATAATCCTGTGAGTTACTGTTTCATGAGCTACTCAGAATTCTGCACTAGACAGCTTTAGTCTACACCCTGAACTACAATATCAGAAATCTCCAGCAGAAAACTTCTAAGTACAGTAGAGTCTCACTTATCCAACATAAACGGGCCGGCAGAATGTTGGATAAGCGAATATGTTGGATAATAAGGAGGGATTAAGGAAAAGCCTATTAAACATCAAATTAGGTTATGATTTTACAAATTAAGCACCAAAACATCATGTTATACAACAAATTTGACAGAAAAAGTAGTTCAATATGCAGTAATGCTATGTAGTAATTACTGAATTTAAGAATTTAGCACCAAAATATCATGATGTATTGAAAACACTGACTACAAAAATGTGTTGGATAATCCAGAATGTTGGATAAGCGAGTGTTGGATAAGTGAGACTCTACTGTATACCAATAAATGAATTAATTCCAGATTAAACATTTAATTTGGAAGCATTCCATGTAATGCTGGGAATGGCCTGTAAGTCTGGTCCAAGTTCAGTAAGTTGTAGCCTATTAGATCCAACCTGGTTTCTTTGGAGATTTGTGGCAGTGTAAAGGGAGGCCAGAAGCAGCACCATAATTGAGAGATTTGAGAGGATGGTTTCTGTTTGGTTCTCCCAGGACGGTTATAGGTCTTGCTTTTCTCCACTCTAATCAGAGATTGCGATGATTTCTTTTCTTTATGTTTTGATAAGAGATAACATATACTACTTACCCATGGGTAAATTGACCCAGATGAATGAAAAAAATATTTATGTGAGCAATAGGAAACAATGCCACTCTAGGCTCAGTTGCCTTGAAGATCTTAGTCTATACTCTAAAATAATGGAAGCATCAAACCATTTTCTGATTTCCTGTTCTTCTGGTATTGCAGAGTGCCAAAGGGACCAAGGCGAGCAGCTCCAGTATCTGTGCACTTGCATGTAAAGATGTCTCCAAAGCGGCGAAATAGCAGTGAAAGAAAGTAGTGAATAATACTTGAATTTAAAGAAATAAAAGATTACAAAATACTACACATGCATTCAGGTGACTACCTCTGTAGATAGAGTAGAGGCATGGAGATTTTGGAGCATATACTTCTATATAAAAGTCAAAGTATGTATGTATGCATGCATGTATGTATGTTGATGAGTTGATTTGTACCACAGACTCCTACATGGCTTTATGGCTCTGGACCAGCCTTGGCACAAATACCCTTCCTTATTCAATTTAAAAGAATTGAGAGATTTGAACTAAAAAACGTAGCCCGTTCATGTTCAGAGCAGAAGGAAAGAAAAGGAACAAATGGATTGGCTTTGCCCAAGTAAAGAATTGACTGTTGTTAGGTGAAGTGGCTCTCTTTAATGTCATTGGGAAAGAAAGGGAGTGAAGTGATTTTTATTATTTATTTATTTACAGTATTTATATTCCGCCCTTCTCACCCCGAAGGGGACTCAGGGCGGATCACATTATGTACATATAGGGCAAACATTCAATGCCCATAAACACATCGAACTGAGACAAAGACAACAGACAGACAGTCGCAGAGGCAATTTAACCTTCTCCTGAGGGGATGTTCGATTCTGGCCACAGGGGGGAGCAGCTGCTTCATCATCCACTCTGACGGCACTTCCTCACTTCCTCATTCCAACGTTGTAAATTAGTTAAACTTGCCTCCCCACTTTTATAAGTGGTACCTTATTTCCTACTTTGGCTGCTGCTAGGTGACATATGTATGAAGGAAAGGAAGGACGCAGTGAGAAAAAGCAGGGAAATGAAGGAGGGAGGGAGGAATGAGGAAAGAAAGAAAAAGGGAAGGAAGAAAGAGAAAGGAAAGGGGGGAAAGTTTGAGAGGAGGGGAGGAAAGAAAGTGAAGGAAGAGAAGGGAAAGGAAGGGAAGAGAGTAAAGGATGAAAAAAGGAAGAAAAGGAAGAAGAAAGAAGAGAGGGAAAAGTGTATGAGGGAAACAAGAGAAGAAGAAAATAAAGAAATTAGGTGTATGAGGGGAATGGCAGAAGGAAAGACGCCACAAAGAGAACCTGACTTCTGTTGCCAGAGTGTTGCCTTAGAGCAGGCATGGGCAAACCTTTTTGCTTTCGGGCCGCACTGTGGGCCCGGCCGGGAGGGCTGAGGTGGGAAAGAGTGTAGCCAGGCATGCGCTGGGTGGGATGGACCCGGAAGGGGGAGGGCCTGGGAGAGGACGGGGCCAGGAGGGTTATTCTCAGGTTGTCCTCCTGGCATAAGGACAGGGCTGCTCATCCCATCCTTATGCTGGGAGGAAAACGAGACGTGGCAACTGCCCCGAACCTCCTCCCCAATACTCCCTTGATCTTTGGGCTGTCCTTTTGGCATTATACCGGGAGGAGGGCGAGACAGGTAATGTCCGAGAGCCTCCAAAGAGTTCTCAACCGCTGCATGTCTTCCTCAAGCCGTCCTCCCGGCATAAGGACAAGGCTGCTCACACCGTCCTTATGCCAGAAAGAGAGTGAGCAGAAGGCTCTCAGCTGCTGCGTGCCTTCCTCCACCATCCTTTTTGCATAAGGATCTGGTGGGCTGTCGCGGCTTTATGCCAAGAGGACAAGGAAAATGAGGGCCTGAGGTAACCTCCTGCCCCTGGGCCTTAGTTTGCCCATGCCTGCCTTAAGAGACATGGTGAGGTAGACCTTCCCAGAACTGGAGAAGGGAGAAAGTAGGCAGACTGATCCCAATGACACCTGGGCATTGCTGGGTGTATACAGTAGTGGATCAATAAAATGAAGCTCTTTTTGGAAAGCTTAATAAGACAATATGACACACACTCAAAAGAGAAAAAATTGAGTTTGGAAATTAGACAAAAATACTTTGGGCACACTTTGTGGGTATGTTTTCATTGGCTATTTTCTGTCTTAGATTTTTCTTAGAGTAACAAAAAAGTCAGTAATTAATGAAACAAGTTGTCATAACATTATGTAACAAAATTTGAAAGAATCTGTTATTGGCTTGAAACAGAACGGATTTCTGCCATTTTGTACACCCCTACTTTAAAATTATCATGAACAGACATGACTCAATAGAAGATATAATAATGCTTGGCAAGGCGGAAGGCACTAGAAAATGTGGAAAGCTATATTGTAGGTAGATAAACCCAATTAAGCAAACCAAGATCATGGCAACTAGGATGAATGGATTTTAATCTTGGACATTCTTAAAATTTTATATAATGTGACTTTATTTTGTAATGGTATCTGTTTTATATGAACTGTTGTTTTGTAGATTGTTTTATATGAATTGTTGTTTTTACATTGTTTTTAGGCATTGAATTTTTGCCTATTTACTGTAAGCCGCTTTGAGTCTCCTCGGAGAGAAAGGCGGGGTAAACGTGAGGTAAATAAATAAATAAATAAACTACACCTATTGATAACTGGCAAATAGAAGGAGAAAATGTGGAGACAGTGACAGACTTTATATTTCTAGGCGCAAAGATCACTGCAGATACAGACTGCAGCCAGGAAATCAGAAGACGTTTACTTAAAACATCAGGTATTATACGCCAAAGGGGTTCGTTGTTGTTGTTGTTGTTGTTGTTGTTATTATTATTATTATTATTATTATTATTATTAAATATTATTGGAGGAGCAAGTGAAAATACTAAAGAAAAACTATGTATGATCCCATGATCAGGAATAATAAAAGAGAAAGAAGTTCATGATGGATGGGAGTTTCTGAAAAGCAAGATAGTGGAGGCACAATTTCAAACTGTTTCAATGAGATGGAAAAATGGAAGGTGTCTACAGCAGTGGTTCTCAACCTGTGGGTCCCCAGATGATTTTGGCCTTCAGCTCCCAGAAATCCCAATAGCTGGTAAACTGACTGGGATTTTTGGGAGCTGTAGGCCAAAAACATCGGGACCCCAGATTGAGAACCACTGGTCTACAGAACCAGAACATATGCCTAAGGAACTT
Source organism: Anolis carolinensis (assembly GCF_035594765.1). Lineage (NCBI taxonomy): Eukaryota > Metazoa > Chordata > Lepidosauria > Squamata > Anolidae > Anolis > Anolis carolinensis. The sequence goes on from NC_085846.1 coordinate 43,734,824, forward strand.
TCAGTTGAGCTAAGATTTAAAAGCGACACATGGGAAAAGAAATCACCAAAGAGAAATTCAGACATATAGCCAACATGTAGAGATAGAAATTTTTAAAAAGCCAAAGCACAAAATGAGCTCAGGCTTGCTGGAAAGGCTAAAAATAATAAGAGCTTTTTTTTTGTTATGTCCATAGCAAAAAGAAAAACAAGGAAATGGTAGGAAAAGGTGATGGTGAAATGCAAAGGTTCAATGAAAAGGCAAAACTATTTCATACCTTTGATCATGGAATCAAAATAGCTAAAGGAAAACTTTAAAAAGATGAATCTGCTTATTTGGTTCCTTTTCATCTCACTTATAAATAAGCAAGATTTCTGGAGTCCTCCACCAACACGTCAAGGGCTAAATATCCTGAAGGTAGACCTTGAATGGATTTGGATTTACCTGTATCCCTTGAACCAGCTATTTTGGTTTCCCATTTGATCATGGCGACACCCAGGGTGACTGCCCAGAAGTGCCAAACTGTATTCAGTGCAGCTGGGCATCAGGGATGCTCTTCTGCTTCCAGGCAGCCCTGTGGGCCTGATCTAGCATCAGGAAAGCTGGATCAGGGCCAAATTAGATGTTTGTGCAGAAACGCCCCAAAGGTCTTGTAAATATGTAAGGCCAGTTCTTCTCTCTAAGGGCAAAAACAATTTGATTTGTGTGTTTAGACTAGCAGGAAACACACTTTTAAAAGGTTGAGGGGATAATACTTATACAAAAGGGAGTTGAAAGAAAGGAATCAGGAAAGGGAGGCTGTAAAAGAGCAGCTTGTTTTGTAAACACACACACACACAGAATGAGAAAAAGTGAAGATTATGTTAAGGGTGGAGAGCTGGGAAAAGAAGGAAATTCATGCAACCACCTGCAATAGTTGTGTACTGTTTGTGTTCTTTCCCAATGATGTGGATAGCTGTACAGTGTTCCCTCACTACTTTGTGGTTCGCTTTGTGCGGATTCGCTTTTTCGCGGTTTTTCAATAAACTCTAAAAGAATATTATAAATCACAAAAAAATACAATTTACAGCCTAAGGAAGGGAGGAAGGAGAAGCCGAAGAGAGAGAAAAGGAGCCCAAGCGGCAATGGGAGGAGAAGGAAGCAATTTATCAGCACATGATTGGTTGATAAAGACTTAAAATAGTGTATAACTACTAAAATAATGTATAAATATAGTGTCCCTATTTCATGGATTTTCACCTATTGCGGGTGGTTCTGGAACCCCACAATAAGTGAGGGAACACTGTACTTGCAGAAAATGTGAGTTAGTGGCCCTTTAGGAAGAGAGGTCCAGTGCCTAGAGGAATACCCTAATTGTTATAGTGGAAACTGAAAAAATAAAATAAATCAACAAAGAGAAGAAGAAAAAACTTAGTGGGTATTCATACTAGAGGATAAAGACTAGGCAAATAGTATGCACTCCATCTGAAATCACATGGCTGCCTCCTTCAGAATTCTGGGACTTATGGTTTAGTGAGGTCCAGGACCTCTCTGACTGAGCATTTTAAAGGCCCCTCCTCCAAACTATAAGCCCCATTCTGCAGAATACAGCCAGCAGCTGGTGGTCCATGATCACTGGTGTCTCTACACTAATGTAGAAAGCACGGGAAATAACAAGATGAACTTGAACTCTTAATACAGACCTCTCTGAAACCTGATGGGATGAGTCTCATAATGGCAATGTAGTAATAAAGGGATATAACCTATTTCTAAGAAAAGACTAAACTGGAGTGGAGGAGCAGGAGCACTGTACATCAAGGAGGTTTACATCTGTGATGATATCCATGACATTAATCCTGAAAGCCAGGTTGAGAGGTTCTGGTAAACATTAAAGGAAAAAGAAAAACAGAGATTTTTTTGGGGAGGGACTACAAACATCAGAAACAGGCTGAAAACCAGGACAATGCCTACCTAGAATAGATAACCACACATTTAGAAAGGAGAGATGTAATAATGATGTCAGAACATGCTTCAAAGCTCAGAAGAACATTTGACTCTTGCCCTTGCCAACATACCTGAAGCAAGGTCAGCATTAACAAACAAACCTGGAAGAGGATAGCAGACCTGTCAGGAAGCGATAATCAGGAGAAATCGTTCACAGGAGTTGGAGAAGGCTGTGGAGGGATTGAAAGGGGAGGAGGGAATAGAATTAGAAAAGGTGCGGGCTAGGCAACACTACTATTAGGTGGATCTGTAATTAAGCGACTGAACCCAAAAAGTGTTCACCAATGTTCCTCTTCATTCTGGAAAGAAGTGACTAGTGGAGTTTTGCAGGGTTTGATCCTGGGCCCGGTTCTGTTCAACATCTTTTTAATGACTTAGATCAGTGTGGTCCAACCTGTAGTTACCCGAGGGCCAAATCAAACTTTAGTATAGGAATGTGAGGGCCAGAGACATTCCAGAAAGAAAACATTTCTTAAAAACTCAAAGCAGTAAGAAGTGCAAACGATTTTTCCCCATGTTAAATTAAAATATTTTTTTCAGTAAGAAGGGCAAGGGCCAACAAAATGAATGGCTCACAACCTGAGAAAGAATACTATATGTAAGGATCCTCTGAGGACATAAATAAGAAGGCAGAGCCTCATCCGAAGTAAACAGTGGGAACATTAAGATTACCTGAATAAGCATCAAAACCGGCATTATACCCGGGAAACCAGTCGTAATCACCCTCGGCACCTTAGATCACCTGACCATCCCTGGTACCCACCAACAGATCAAATTCATCACTTAAAATAACAACCGATTTCTCAAACCCTGAAACAGATCGATGAACTACTTTGATCTGGAACTACTCTGCATTGGTATCATCATATACTTGCATTCCAGCTGCACAATTGACTCTACTTTACACTTCAACATTGCTTGAGAAAGTGATCAAGACGTCAGTAAGACTTTGTTTGATTTCTACTCTTTATTTGTCAAGATTGGAATTAAAATTTGAGACTGCAATAGTTTTAAAGCAATACTTATGTAAAGTGTTACTAAAGTATACATATTTATGTTAAAAACTGTACCAACCCAGTTGGATAAAAACTCCAGCAGCATTTGAGAACATTATCAAGACGTTAATTTTTTTTTGTTGGATTTCATTTACCTTATGTGTCAAGACTGAGAGTAAAACCTGAAACTGCAACAGGTTTATAGGTATACTTATGTGAAGTGTTGCCATATTATACATTTATGTTAAGAGTTATACAATTCCAGTTGCAAAATAATATAATTATTGAATACTTAATTTAGAATATACGTTGCTTTTTTGAAACAAATTCTGCAAATAGATTAACATTAGTTGTTGGATATACAACAGAGACAGGGTCATGGTTTATCACTGTGTTCATTTAAATCAAGTTCAGACTTAAGTAGGTACGTCACCACAATCCCTTTCTTATACAAGTTGGATATGAGTTGGTATTACAGATTGGATATATAAAAGATTATATTACTATAGAAATATAAAACTTACAAATATAGAACTCATAAATTAGTTACTTTAAACTATATTATATAACATACTTTTCCTTTTTCCGTTTCACTGTGGATTATAGATATCTGTGCATTCAACAAATACTACACTTAGGCAGAAAAAATGAAATGCAAAGATACAGGATGGGGGATACCTGGCTGGACAACAATCCATGTAAGAAAGATCTTGGACAACAATTTGAGCGTGAGCCAACAGTGTGATGCAGCAGCTAAAAAAGGCAATGGGATTTTGGGCTGCATCAAAAGCAGTAGAGCAGGGGTCCCCAAACTTTTAAAACAGGGGGCCAGTTCATGGCCCCTCAGACTGTTGGAGGGCTGGACTATAGTTGAAAAAAAACTATAAAGAAATTCCTATGCACACTGTACATCTCTTATTTTGAAGTAAAAAAACCCAAACGGGAACAAATACAGCCTCAGTGTTAATAATAATCATAATAAAAATAAAAATAATAAAGGGTTGGAAGAAACCCCTTGGGCCATTTAGTCCTACTCCCTTCTACCTTTGTGCACGAAAAGCACAAGCAAAGCACCCCTGACAGATGGCCACCCAGTCTCAATGTTGTTGTTTTTTTTCCCTTCGTGTCAGGAGCAACCCTTTCGAATCCCACCCGGGGAGAGCGCGGATGAGCTCCCTCTGTCAGCTCCATGCGGGGACATGAGAGAAGCCTCCCACAAGGATGGTAAAACATCAAAAAAACATCCGGGCGTCCCCTGGCCAACGTCCTTGCAGACGGCCAATTCTCTCACTCCAGAAGTAACTCAATGTTGTTAATAATTTATTTTATTTATTTATTTTATTTATTTATTTTTCAAACTTATATGCCGTCACTCCCCTAGGGCTCGGGGCGACTTACAAGAACCGGCTAAAATCAACAATTTAAAAACATCTTTAAAACATCTTTTAAAAACATCTTTAAAACATCTTTTAAAAACATCTTTAAAACATCCTAAAAGCACCTTTTAAATGGATGATTGTAACACAATCTCTAAATTATACATTTCTCTCATTATGTCCTTATACTCTGCTTGTCCCCAACCCTGATTTTTTATCATTCTTTTTTCTTTTTATGTAACTATTTTCCCAGGCTGAGCATTTTAGGAGTGATAGGATTATTCTCAATTTCAATTGAGACTTCTGACTTGTGAGGCTATGTTTTCAGAAGGTTCAAGAAAATTCAGTTATGTGTTTACAAGAAACAAACTTTAAATAGCATAAGAAGAAGGGAGGATGCCTATACAGAGGGGAGAGATGGAGAAGCGAGAAAGGGTTTAGGAAGGAAATGTTGGAAAGAGCCACTTTTCTGTAAACGTACAGATAGAATGTGAAGGTTATGTTAAAGTTGGAGAGCTGGGGAAAGAAGAACATTTTAAAAGTTCTCCTCTCACACTCACTCACACACACTCTCTCATACACACAATTATTTCAGTCTCTTTAGGCCTGGACATGGAGCATTCTGTGGAAACTATAAGTCTCCTTTGAAATTGCAGTGGAATGGGCAAAATTCATGAATTCTTAATCTTGATAAGAGGCATATTGACCTGGAGATAAGCTTGTGAAGTTGATCTTTTGACTCACTTTTCTAGACTTATACATGAATTTATAGACCTTGTCACACAGCCAGCGGCCAACAGTGGCTGTGCTCTTCTTAATAGCGAGGCATGGAGTGGTCATCTCATCTCGCTTTGTCTCGAGTTGCTTCACCGGACAGCAGAGCGATCATACAAAGGGAAGTAAGGTGTGCTTGTAGTGTACGCTGCTTCCCCCCATGAAGCTGGGTTATTTTTTTGTGTCAGGAGCAATTGGAGTTGCTTCTGGAGTGAGAGAATTTTGATGCTTTTACCATCCTTGTGGGAGGCTTTTCTCATGTCCCCGCACGGAGCTGGAGCTGATAGAGGGAGCTCATCTGTGCTCTCCCCGGGTGGGATTCGAACCTGGCAGCCTTCAGGTCAGCAACCCAACCTTCAAGTCACGAGGCTTTTATCCCCTAGGCCACTGGAGGCTCCATGGAGCTGGTAACATGGGGAGTCTCCTTTGTTGCCTCGGCGGCAGAGGGAAGCCACGCACACTGCGCGTGCATCTCATTTCCCTTCATGGGATTGCCGGCCTGTCAGCGAAGCAATCCGAGACGAAGCGAGGTGAGATGACCACCTCCATGCCTTGCCATTAAGAAGAGTGCTGCTGCTGCAGGCCATATAACGGGATCCTATAGGGTAATCTAAAATTGGGGAGGTAACCAAAGGTTGTGTCTGTTAAGTCACAGTAATATTATGCATATATATCCACCAAAATATAGACACGTAGCAGTGTAGTGTTTCTAAAACAGATATTTCAGGATTAAATTCTCACAAGTATGTGTTCATATAACAAAGCAGTTTGAGTTTAATACACTCTGCTGCTTAAAGCATATAGTGCAGGGTTAAGCTTTTACTCATATATGCATAAGTAACAAAAATGTTAGAGTTCAATTCACTCCTTTGCGACTTGTTATAGCAATATTATAGTTGCGCAGTATGTTGCAAGTAGTTGTCTTCTTTTTCTTTTTTGCATATGAGGAGGAGGTTGGTAAGTAGAAATGAAGGAAGTCTCTGATATAAGAAATGTTTGTTGTGTCCTTAAAGGGATGCACGACAAAGAGCCCCGGGTTTTTTTCTTCTTTGTTGCGGGTCAAGCCCTTCTTCAGGTTTTTTTAAAGGACAATTAGGTTGCAGAGACTCTATATTCTCCTTGAATTCTCATTCCTACATAAATATCAATAGACAAAAAACAATAGATATGCCAAAAGGCACCCACTAACACAGAATGAAGGCTAAATAATGATATTATGAATGTCAACGAATAAAACATGCATATGATAACTTACATTCAATTCCTGCGTTGCTCTACATAGAGTGTAGTACTGAGGTTTTTTTTTGTTTTCCATAGTGAGCAGCTAGATTGTCTAAAGGAAAGTAATTTATATCTAAGGACTAATGATAAGAAGCAGCTGGTGTGGCTTCTCAGTGGAACAGATAAAGGAAAGGAATTTAATTACAAAAAACAACTGAATTCTAATTTATCATTAAGGCCAGTAGGAAATACTGTATTCAACTTAAATATCCAAAACGCCTCCCTTTGTAGAAGAAGATTTTTTGTGTCTATGTGCTGTTTTGAGTTGATTTTTTCTAGGACACAGAATTTTAGGCTTGATGGGGGATGTCCTTCTCTAGGAAATGGGAGTATAAAGTACTATCACTGTATTTGTTTTTTATGCGTGATCGGTGTTCTAAGATCCTAGTCCTGATAGATCTTGTGGTCATACCTACGTAAAGAAGATTGCATTCACATTGCCGTTTTGTTAAACTTGCTGGCAAAATAGCACAGCGCTTCCCTGTGTGATAAGGTCATATGGTTGTTGAGGCTAATGCTCCTCTGGGTTGTTTGCCAATTGGGAGATTTAATGTTGGCATTTGGATTTATTAGTTCATCAGGATATTACTGAAATGATGACACTGGGAAAACTTATTGACTCGAATATAAGACGAGGGTGGGAAATGTAGCAGCTAGGGTTAATTCAAAAATAAAAATAGATATTAATAAAATTGCATTATTTGAGGCATCAGTAGATTAAATGTTTTTGAATATTTATATAAAACTGTAATTTAAGATAATAATAAGACTTTAATAAGATAAGACTATCCAACTCTGAATACCTACCGTGTTTCCCCGAAAATAAGACAGTGTCTTATATTAATTTTTGCTTCCAAAGATGTGCTAGGTCTTATTTTCAGGGGATGTCTTATTTTTCCATGAAGAAGAATTCACATTTATTGTTGAACAAAAAAATGAACATTTATTATATACTGTACAGTAGCTGTCATCACAAACCAGCATAACCAGACAAACTGAATCCTATCAAGAATTTCTTGTTACTACCATTATTTCCATGTACAACTGGTATGTACATTTACCAATCCTGTATGCTCTGGTGTTCTATTTGGCAGGCACTGGGCATGCTTCCAAACAAAAACTTTGCTAGGTCTTACTTTCGGGGGAGGCCTTATATTTAGCACTTCAGCAAAACTTCTACTAGGTCTTGTTTTTCGGGGATGTCTTATTTTAGGGGAAACAGGGTATATACTCAAGTATAAGCCGACCTGATTAGAAGCCGACCAGGACCCTCACTCGAGTATAAGACAAGGGGAGCTTTTTCAGCCCTAAAAAAGGGCTGAAAAACTAGGCTTATACTTGAGTATATACAATATATATTATATTATATATAATGTATATAATGTATATATATCAAGCATGGGTTGGGCTAGTGGCAGATGGATGGAATGTGTTTGTGTGAACTAATTCACACAGTGCAAAAAAAGGAGGGAAAGAAAGAATGATGCAATATTTAAAATGAAGAACAATGTGTTGTCGAAGGCTTTCATGGCCGGATTCACAGATAAGAACAATTTTAACTGACACAAACTTAACAGTATTTCAGTGGAAAATGCCAGGGGCCATCCAGTCCACACCCTCTTCTGCCATGACGAAAAAGCACATTTAAAGCACCCCCAACAGATGGCACCCCAGCCTTTGTAATATTAATAATAATTATCACAACAACAACAATAATAGCAGCATCCCTAGAGGCCCTTCTTCCATGCAGGAAAAACACAATCAAAGCACTCTTGAGTGGTGGGAGGGAAATAGAGTTTTGATAGCAAAAAAAAAAAAAAAAAAAAAAAAAACGGGCAGGGGAGGGTCTGGGTAGTGAGAAAAGGAGAGGCAGTAAGGGAGGCGGTCTGTGATGAGGCAGTAGCTGCTGCTGTTGTTTCTAGAAGCTCAAAACCTTAATTTCCGGGCATTTCTCAGGAGAAAGAAAGAGAAGGAGGCAGGAAGTAGCATGGTGCTGTGGAGCCCCTTACTATCACCTGCAAAGTCCCAAGGGCTCAGTGGAGCACAGTTTGAGAACCCCTGCTCTAGAGTTTGTATAATTTATCACGAGTTATATATCCCAATGTGGCCTAATTCAGATACTTTTCCTTAGGAAATCTGGGGATCAACTTGGAACTACTTCTTCTTCTTTTTTTTTTTTGATGAGCTGGTTTCAGTTTTATTGATTCAGGGTAGGAAGTAACAGGGTCATCTACAGTCTCTGTTTGTTGGATATATTGGTGTGAAATAAATTCTCATTTACAATATAATCCATATAGTCATACTAAACTAACTCAATGGATAATCTTAATTTAGGTTTACCATATTTTTAAAATACCTTTGATGTATACGTTGTGATAATTTCTATTAGAAATATTTCTAACCTTCACTGTATTTTCACAACCAAGCTGTAGTGAACCTTACCTATTAAGCCAAGAATGAAGCCTGGGTAACAGGCCTCCATTTTGTAGAGGAATGCCAGGCAGCCATCTTGAGTGTGGTTAGAAAGGGGGAGGAGCTTAGAGAGAGACTCCTAGGATTGGCCAGCCAGAGCAGATGGGAGGAGCCAGAATATTGCAACAGTGTACTTTCAAGCTAACAGGGAACACTGTTTTCATGTTCAGAGTCCAAATGAATTACAGTGTTCCCTCACTATTTTGCGGTTCACTTTTCGCGGATTCGCTGTATCGCAGTTTTTGAATAAACTCTAAAAGACTATTATAAATCATAAAAAATTACAATTTACAGCCTAAGGAAGGGAGGAAGGAGAAGCCAAGGGGAGAGGAAAGGAGCCCAAGCGACAACAGGAGGAGAAAGAGGCAATTTATCAACACATAAAGACTTAAAACAGTGTATAACTACTAAAATAATGTATAAATATTAAAATAAATATAGTGTCCCTACTTCGCAGATTTTCACTTATTGCGGATGGTCCTGGAACCTAACCCCCGTGATAAGTGAAGGAACACTGTATCTCACCTTAGCAAGTACTCTCCTTCCCTTTATTCCACTGGGAAAGGCCAGGCTGTCCTCCATCACTTTCCTCTGCCTGTGCAGGCAATGGGAACCGAGCTATATCTGTCCCAGCCACAACTGCCTTGGTGGAGTAAAACAACACAGGTTGTATCAATTCTACCTTTGCTTGGAGCTTATCACATAGTTTTCTGGCTCTTCCAGTGCAGTATCATATTGGGTCTTTGAAAACAGTCTTTCGCCACTGGAAATATTCTGCTATGCTGTTATGGTTTCATAATCACTGTGGGTAAAGATGTCTTATTTCACTTCATTGCAATATTGGGATCATATTGGGTGTGGTTCCCCCCTCTCCCGTCTTGAGGTTTCTTTGGGGATTTCCAGCAAGGAAATCTCACACTACATCCAATAACTCATTGTGCAGTCATGGGATTTTCAAGATTGCTCAAGACAATAGCTGATCATTTGTTCTCAATTCTTCAGAATATTCTCCTACATTGTATTAAAATATATTTGTAAAAAACACACCAGTACAGTTTCACAGTTATGATGAAATTCTATTAAAGATGAATGCCCAGAAAAACCACAGAGTCCAAGAAAAGTCTAAAGGGTAAATAAATATGTAGATGTTGAAGAGAAATATACAAAAGCAAAACTGGTCAAATAGTGGTTCATATGAAAAAAGCACATAAAAAACACTGGATGTGGTGTAGCATGTTTATCTTCTAGATCTTGGTGGGGAATTATTTTGCCTCCCATAATATCAATCATTTACCCATAATTGCACAATTGGCAGGAAATAGAGAAAATGGTGGTGTAAATTATATTGCCGTTATTCATGTGTGATATAGCAAATACAACTAACTTAATGGAACTAAAATGTGAAAAAATGTGTTGCTGTTCTGCTACATTTCTAAGTATGGGAAAGCGATTTTTGAGCAGAATGGGTTGAAACAACTGACAAATGTGATAGGAACCTCCATGAACAACCCAAAGCTTCTTTGTATAATTTTTTGAGCACATATAAAAGGTAAAGGTTTCCCCTGACGTTAAGTCCAGTCTTGTCTGACTCTGGGGGTTGGTGCTCATCTCCATTTCTAAGCTGAAGAGCCAGTGTTGTCCGTAGACTCCTCCAAGGTCATGTGGCTGGCATGACTGCATGGAGCGCCATTACCTTCTCGCCGGAGCGGTACCTATTGATCTACTCACATTGGCATGTTTTCAAACTGCTAGGTTGGCAGAAGCTGGAGCTAACGCGGGCGCTCCCGCCGCTCCCGGGATTTGAACCTGTGACCTTTCGGTCTGCAAGTTCAGCAGTTCAGTGCTTTAACACAGTTCACCACCGAGGCTCATATACCTGATCATATATCTATGTACAATGAGAAAACATATATAAGAGACTGGAGGGAAATTTTCTTATTCTTTTGGAGGGTGGGGGGATCTTGGTGATACTAGGTTTTGGTGTACACTAGAATGGTTACCAATAATTTCAGCTATATCAGAAATGTGATAATATAAATACCGGAAAATCAGTATATTGTTGGATACTGAATTAGGAAACTAATGGTCACCCAGACACCGATTTTAGCTTTAAATCCCTTTTGTTGGGTGATCAAGGAGCTGTCGGTGAGCTAAGGAAGTGTGATTCATGTGGAATTTGACTCATTTGGAATGACAAGACATTATTTTGGCTTGTCGTTGTAATATAGAAGTACTAGCTTTTCCCGGCCACGCATTGCTGTGGCTTATGGGAATCATTTGTTGGCCAGGTGGAATAGCAATGAATAGCTTTGCAGCCTCAAAGCCTGGCCGTTTTCTGGAGTAGCTGGAGTAGCACCTTCAATCCAAGAGCCAATTAGAGCCAATCAAAGCCTGGCTACTTCCTTTGTATGGGAATCATTGTGAATTATCTGCATTGGCATTCTGGGTAATATAGCTGTGTGGAAAGGCCTTGAGTCTACACTGCCATATAATCCAGTTCAAATCAGATAATCTGTATTTTATAGGCAGTGTGGATCAGGCCTAAGTGAGGCCTAACTCTGCCTGTCCCCTGGGCTGATTAGGTTGCTAGGAGACCAAGTGGGCAGAGCTTAGCTTTCTAACTGCTACGAACCCACGTGTTCACTTCGGTCATCTGGAGAGGCCCTGCTCGTGATCCCGCCTGCGTCGCAAGCGCGGTTGGTGGGGACACGAGACAGGGCCTTCTCTGTGGTGGCCCCCCGACTCTGGAACACCCTCCCCAAGGATCTCAGACAGGCCCCTACATTGGCAGTCTTCAGAAAGAACTTGAAGACTTGGCTGTTCCAATGTGCCTTCCCAGATTAATAGGAAATCTCCAATACCAAGTCCCATAAGCACTTTATTAGAATTAAGATTGCATATCGCACTCTGCACTTGCCCTATAAGCCTTATATATAACCTGTCACATCAGCACTTTTAATCTTGTACCCATTACTCTGGCCCGGTCCAGTTCTATTGTGTTTTAGCGTATTGTTATTGCTTGTTGTTTATACTGTTTTAATTGTTTTTAATTTGCTTTTTGTTTTGTATTGTTATATTGTGTGTTGAGGCCTTGGCCTTTGTAAGCCGCATCGAGTCCTTCGGGAGATGCTAGCAGGGTACAAATAAAGTTTAATAATAATAATAATAATAATAATAATAATAATAATAATATTCCTCTCCCTGTAAATAGGACTTTATTTTTCTTTTCTTTTTGTTGTATCAACCTAGAGACATGGATGAGGGGTTGTACTGTCAATTTTTGAGGTTGTGGGGTGTTTAGTTTTGTTGTTTTGTTGGTTGCCGTGATTCCATCACTCTTTTATATATATATATATATAGATAGATTTTGCATCAATCAGGGACTGTCAGCAATGTGTGATTATTTGTGTGTGCATAATTTTCTAAAACGAACAGCTTCACATTTTTACCTGTGACCACGTGTTATGATTCTTCTAGGTAGGTTAGATGAGGGCATTTCTTGAACCAGGCATGCAGTGCTCTGTTAGTCAAGCTGTACTTTGGACAGAGCATGTTTATTTGCTCTCCAGTAGATGGAGTATAATTTGATGTTGTGATCAAATTAGAATAAGGAAGTGTGATCCATGACAGGATTTTGCTTTCACAAGAGAATTACATTTTTTAAACACTCTGCCTGCCAAGGAATACAAAGTCAACTAACGTGAAACTTTTAAATCTCAAAATTGCCTGGTATGAGCTCAGCCTCTCTCTCTGCTGCATCATAATTAAGCAGATAAAACAGGAACAATGTCTGTGAAATGGATGCTGGTGTTTCCTATTGCAACGGCATGCTTCGTGGGCTCATCTTCTGCTGGGAAGGTCCTTGTCTGGCCAGTTGACAACAGTCATTGGATCAACATGAAATTTATTTTGAATGAACTCACAGACAGAGGCCACCAAGTGACAGTTCTACTACCTTCCTTCTTCATGGCAGTTAAGGCAAGCGAGCCTTCCCCCTTTCAGCTGGAAGAGATCCCTTTTTTATTCTCAAGGGAAGACATGGATACTATGCTTCAGGACTTCCTCTTTATGTGGTCTTATGAGTCCAATGAACTTTCTTTCTGGCAGTTTTTCATCAAGACACATGACTTTTCAAGGGAGATGGAGCGCAGGAACAGAATTCTCTGCGATAGGGTTGTCTTGAACCAGACATTGATGGAAAGGTTAGAGTCTGTTGGTTTTGACATCCTCATTGCAGACCCACTCTTGCCTTGTGGAGAGCTAGTGGCTGAGAAGCTTCACCTTCCGTTTGTGTACACTTTTCGATTCTCAGTTGGAAATACAATGGAGCGTGTTTGCGGTGTCATCCCAGCTCCTCCATCATTTGTACCTGCCAGTCTTGGAGGTCTAACCGATAGGATGTCCTTCATGCAGAGAACAAGAAACATGCTCTTTTATGCCTTACATGACATTTTGTTTCATCAAGTTCTCTGGAAAGACTGGAGTAAATACTATAGTGATGTTCTAGGTAAGAGTTTGCACCTACTTCTTTTTGTGTGCCTTCAAATTATTCCCAGTTTATGGTAACCCTAACATGTATCGATTATGGTATTTTCTTGGCAAGATTTGTTCATAGAGAGTTTACCTTTGCCTTCCTTTGACATTGAGAGGGTGGGACTTGCCCAAAATCACCCGGTGGCTGAGCAGGAAACCCTTGTCTCCAGAGTCATAGACTAATGCTCAAACCACTATTCCACAATGGCTATCCTCCTAGGTCTACTGTTGGCCCTCCATATGAATGGGCTGTGGTTCAGGCTGGTTAGCAGCCAGCTGCAACAAATCACTCTGACCAAGAGGTCATGAGTTCGAGGCCAGTCCATGCCTGCATTTGTCTCTGTCTCTCTTCTATGTTATGGCATTGAATGTTTGCCTTATATGTGTGCAATGTGATCCGCCCTGAGTCCCCTTCAAGGTGAGAAGGGTGGAAAATAAATACTGTAAATAAATGCGGTAACACCCCGCTCGTTCGAGCCCCGCTCGTTCGAGCCTCCCTGCAATCCGAGCAGGTGACCGGGGAGGGCCGCAAAGGCACTCCCCGTTCACCTGCTCGCTGGCGTGTGTGTTGCTAGGTAGATAGCAAGCTACCTAGCAACATGCACGGGGCGCTCGCCCCTTGGGAGGTGGCCCCTGCGTATTGCTAGGTAGATAGTAAGCTACCTAGCAACACGCAGGGGGCACCTCCCAAGGGGCGAGCGCCCCATGCGTGTTTCTAGGTAGCTTGCTATCTACCTAGCAACACCCACGTCCGACTCCTTCGCCACGCCGGGCACCGGTGTTGCCGGCCCCAGCGTGACGAAGGAGCCGAGGCGCAGGCGGGTGGGTGGGTGAATGGGGAGGGCTTTTGCGGCCCTCCCCGTTCACCCACCCGCTGAACGAAGGGGCTTTCTCCCTTTGGCGAAGGCTTGGAGCCAGGGAAGCGGGAGTTGCTTCCCTGGCTCCAAGCCTCAGTCAAAGGGAGGGAGAGCCCCTTCCTTCAGCCAATGCTTCCTCCAAACACCGGCTGAAGGAAGGGGATTTCTCCCTTTGGCAGAGGCTTGGGGCCAGGGAAGCAGGAGTTGCCTCCCTGGCTCCAAGCCTCGGTCAAAGGAAGGGAGAGCCCCTTCATTCCGCAGGTGCTCCCAACCGCGGGGAGGCCTCTCCGTGGGGACGAGGGTTGGATCGGAAGGTGCTGCAAGCGCCTCTCGATCCAGCCTTCGTCCCCACGGAGAGGCCTCCCCGTGGTTGGGACGAGGACTGGATTGGGAGGCGTTTGCAGCGCCTCCTGATCCAGCCTCCGTCCCCCCTGGTAATCCGGGTTATCCGGTTGACCGAGTTGAGGTCCGCCCATTTAACTCGGACTACCGGGGTTCTACTGTAAATAAATAAATATGGATTATTTGTAAATTTGATTTAAAAGTTCAGTGGCGCAACGGGTTAAACCGTTGAGCTGCTGAACTTGCTGACTGGAAAGTTGACGGTTCCAATCTGTGTGACGGGGTGAGCTTCCTCTCTTAGCCCCAGCATTCGCCAACCAAGCAGTTTGAAAATATGCAAATGTGAACAGATCAATAGGTAGGAAGAGGAAGCATTTACATTTATCTTTGTATTCTGGAATCCGCCCTGAGTACTAAAATAAATTATTATTATTGTTATTATTCTAGGAATCTCTAGGTTCTCCAGTGCTACTTTGAGCAATGGGTTCAAATTTCAGGGAAGGGGACTCCATCTTAACATTAGGAAGAACTTCTTGACTGTAAGAGCTGGTCAATAGTGGAACACTCTGTCTCAGAGTGTGGTTGAAGCTCCTTCTTTGGTGGCTTTAAAACAGAGGTTGAATTGCTATCTGTTGGGGATGCTTTGATTGTGCTTTCCCTGCATGGCAGGGGGTTGGATTGAATGGCCAGTGTGGCCTCTTCCAACTTTTATGATTCTATAATTCTAATCTGTGGTCAATTTCTCCCAGACTCATGTTGGAGGATCCAGAGATTCCTAAGGAAAATATCTCTAGTGAAGGTTGTCCATAAAGTTCTGCTGGAGAATTTAGAAATGCCTAAAGAAATGCTCTCTTAGGTAAAACAAATAGCAGGGTTTTTTATTTACATGTGTCCTGGGCACCTTGTGAGTGTTTAGGGCTCATGGTTATAGACTTTTTTTGACACTGCATAATTTTTTTTCCGTGTCAGGAGCAACCTGAGTTGCTTCTGGTGTGAGAGAATTGGCCGTCTGCAAGGACGTTGCCCAAGGGACGCCTGGATGTTTTTGATGTTTTTACCATCCTCGTGAGAGGCTTTTTTCATGTCCCCGCATGGAGCTGGAGCTGATTGAGGGAGCTCATCCGCGCTCTCCCCGGGTGGGATTCGAACCTGGCAGCCTTCAGGTCAGCAACCCAACCTTCAAGTCACGAGGCTTTAATCCTCTACACCACCGGAGGCTCTTAACATAATAATAACACCTATGAATATCAGTAAATGCTATTTCATGGCTTCTCAATTTTGCACCTCTTTCACAGGGCCTTGACCTCAGGTCACATTAGTTTCATGTGTGTTTCAGCATGAAACACACTGTTTTTTTTTAACTTGGGTCTAAATGGTCTCCCCCGCCAAAGAAAGGATTGTAGGTTGATTAAAAATTGCTTCGACCTCTAGTGATGATGTGGCTGCCTCTCTGCTGTAGCCCTCCACTGTTCCACCAAGCCCAGCAGTCTTGAGCTCTTGCAAACCTCAGCATTTGTGTATGCCATTGAACACAGAAAATGTTGTACTTAAATGCACTTTCACAATTTAATTTGTCCTACATAGTTAATTGCACATCCAGCACTTTGTCCCATGCTTTCTATCCATTAATGCAACCGGCACTTATTTTATTCTAGTGTTCACAACCTGACCATGGTGCCGGTAATTTACTGCCATGGTTAGAGAATCGCAGCTTGTTTGAGTATGAATTGATGTTTTATATGTTGCATATGTTTTATTTTATTGTATTTTATACTGTGTTCACTTTTATGTTGTTTTACGCACCTTGTGCCGTCTGTAAGCCATCCCGAGTCCCTTCGGGGAGGTGGTGGCAGGATATAAGAATAATCATTATTATTAAAGTTATTATTTGTGAAGTATTCAGCCAGGGGCACTGGTACTCCATGACTGCTTGCTACCATAAGCAACCTGTGGCTTTTCATCTGGTTGTGGAGGCAAGTGTGTAGCAGGGTTGAATGGTGGAAAGTGATAACAGAGAGATTCCAGCATCCAGTGGAAATTGAACATAAAGTCATACCAGAGGACCTGGAGATTCCCAGAGGGATATATTCTCAGATAAAATAATATTTCTTAAATCTGTGGTTTTTTCAACTTTCACAAGGATCTTGTTCCTGTTCCCCCAGCAAATATGAAGTGCTGGTAAAGAAAAAACAAATATACCTGCCAAATTATTGTTCCCCACTTTCCCCCTGTTAAATCCTTAGAATTGTATCTAAGTCAAGGTTTCATTTCCACAGAAATCTTTTAGAATACGGTAATAATTTTAATGCATAACAGTGGCATTAAAGTTGCATCTTTTGTGATTTCTGGTGACCAAAATATATCATCTTGGTTATTATTTGAGCTGGATTATATTACGCATTTCCTTTTTTAAAAAATAATTTTTATTCAAACATAAGTAAAGGTAAAGGTTTCCCCTGACGTTAAGTCCAGTCATGTCTGACTCTGGGGGTTGGTGCTCATCTCCATTTCTAAGCCGAAGAGCCGGCATTGTCCATAGACACCTCCAAGGTCATGTGGCCGGCATGACTGCATGGAGTGCCGTTACCTTCCCGCCGGAGCGGTACCTATTGATCTACTCACATTGGCATGTTTTCGAACTGCTAGGTTGGCAGGAGCTGGAGCTAACAGCGGGTGTTCAAGCCACTCCCGGGATTTGAGCCTGGAATCTTTCAGTCTGCAAGTTCAGCAGCTCAGCGCACTTCGCCACCGGGGCTCCCATATTCAAACATACAACAATAAAAATACAGACTTATCCAAAAAGGAAAGACAAAACAATTGAAGAATGCAACGATAAATAAAGGAAAAAATCCACGGCCACAAAAAAACCAATTTTTTTTCATTATATATAAAACTAAAACTACAACTGTGGGCACACCTTTATCTACGAGATTTTGTGAGGTATTTCTGAGCCGAAAAAGAAATGAACTTTAGCCTCAGCTTTTGAGATTCACAATGACACTGCATTTTTAGAAGGACCAATCACACACATGCTGGCACATGATGTCCTGTTATTTACAACTATCCCAGTGAAATAGGACTCCTCACGTTTAATATAGCTTAGAAATTAATTTATGCTCCTCGGTCAATCAGACTCTATCAGCCACATGGGAACAATTGTAGTGCTCATGTTTTCACATGCAAGTAAGTGTTGCAGCCTTTCTATGAGTTTAACTGAGGACACTCCTAAAGGTGTGGCTGTTACCAAGTCAATAAAAGCTGTGCTTTGAATAGGAAAAAAAAATCTTAAGGTGGACAAGTTGATGAAATAATTTGGTGCCTTGGTATGACTACAATACAGCTTGTAATCCATAACAGGGTTTTGCTTTTGCACTGAGACATTCATTTAATTAATAACCTCCATGTCAAGTAATAGTAAAGGTGAATCATTATGAAATATTTCAAATGAAAGCTAGTGTCCAGCCTTTCTTTTTGCAATGCGTCATCACTGTTCAAGTAGAGAAATGAATCAGCACAATGTCTGTGAAATGGATGCTCATGCCTTCTGTGTTAACAGCATTCTTCTTGAGTTCGCTTCAAGTAGAAACAATGTCACGGAGCCCCGGTGGCGCAGCGTATTAAAGCACTGAGCTGCTGAACTTGCAGACCAAAAGGTCACAGGTTTGAATTTGAGGAGTGGAGTGAGCACCCACTGTTAGCCCCAGCTTCTGCCAACCAAGCAGTTCAAAAACATGCAAATGTGAGTAGATCAATAGGTACCACTCCGATGGGAAGGTAACGGCGCTCCATGCAGTCATGTCTGTCACATGACTTTGGAGGTGTCTATGGACAACGCCGGCTCTTCGGCTTAGAAATGGAGATAAGCACCAACCCCCAGAGTCGGACGTGACTGGACTTAATGTCAGGGGGAAATCTTTACCTTTACATTTACCTCTAGAAACAATGTCATTTGTTGAGATGGCAACAGCCACTGCATCAATTTGCAATGTGTCATTTGTGAGTTCACAACTGGGGCCACCAAATAATAGTACTGCTGCCATCACTCCACCATAGAGCTAACTCAAGGACACATTTGCTTTTTTGACTTATCACAGTTCTATTCCCAAAGAAATACATGGATGCTGTGATTTAGTATGTTCTCTGCCAGGATTCTTGTGAAAATAATTGGAAACTTTATATCAGACGGTATGACTTTGCAATGGATTTATTGTACAGGGATAGAATAATTTGTGATATGCTTTTGTCGAACATGAATTTGCTGAAGGAGTTAGTCAGTAGCTTTTGGTTGTTGTTTATTTATTCAGTAGCTTCCGACTCTTCGTCGCCACCCCCAGCTCCTTCAAAGTAAAGCCAGTCACTTCAAGGATACCATCCATCCATCTTGCCCATGGGTGGCCCCTCTTCCTTTTTCCTTCCATTTTCCCCAGCATCATTCTCTTCTCCAGGCTTTCCTGTCTTCTCATTATGTGGCCAAAGTACTTCATCTTTGCCTCTAATATCCTTCCTTCCAGTGAGGCATTATTTCCTGGAGTATGGACTGGTTTGATCTTCTTGCGGTCTAAGGTACTCTCAGAATTTTCCTCCAACACCACAGTTAAAATGCGTCTGTCTTTCTTTGCTCAGCTTTCCTTATGGTCCAGTTAGGGTAGTAGTAGGAGTTTGGATACTGATCTTCCATACAATTAAATTATTTTTGTTTACTGTTATATCTTTTTGTTGTGAGATTCCAGTGCTGTTCTTTCTGAGACACAAGGTCATGTGGCCGGCATGACTGCATGGAGTGCCGTTACCTTCCTGTTAGAGTGGTACCTATTGATCTACTCATATTTGCATGTTTTTGAACTGCTAGGTTGGCAGAAGCTGGTGCTAACAGCGGGAGCTCATCTCGCTCCCCGGATTTGAACCTTTTGATCAACAAATTCAGTAGCTCAGCGGTTTAACACACTGCGCCACAAGGGGCCCCCTATCTTTGATTATAATAAATGTTAATATGGTCATCCCACCACATTTGCAGTTTTGACTTTTACAGATTCACTGATGTGTTCTAGATTATTTTTTCACAGAAGTATGTTAGATGTATACTCCTGATGTCTTTCGGGATTGGGGTGAGGGAGTGGAAGTTTTATTGGTACTTTATTATTCAACTTTTGGATTATATGCCCCTGTGTCATCTCTACTGTTGCCTCCTTCCTTCTCTTTGACTGGCATACGTCAGAAGAAATGGGTGTGCCTCCACATTTGAGTGTCCTGGTGCATAATGTGTACTCAAGACAAAAGGTCACTGTAAGAACAGAATGGGGCCTCTGGTGGCACAGTGTGTTAAAGCGCTGAGCTGCTGAACTTGCAGACTGAAAGGTCCAAGGTTCAAACCCTGGGAGCGGAATGAGCGCCCGCTGTTAGCCCCAGCTCCTGCCAACCTAGCAGCTCGAAAACATGCAAATGTGAGTAGATCAATAGGTACCGCTCTGACGAGAAGGTAAGGGCGCTCCATGCAGTCATGCCAGCCACATGACCTTGGAGGTGTCTATGGACAACGCCAGCTCTTCGGCTTAGAAATGGAGATGAGCACCAACCCCCAGAGTTGGTCACGATTAGGCTTAACATCAGGGGAAACCTTTACCTTTACCTTAAGAACAGAATATGAAGAAACGAGTGTTTTCCTTTAGCAAGGGGGATAGACAGGGGTGCAGATTATACAGAAAACTGGATCAGACTCAGAGGAAGGAGGCAAGATATTTGTAGGAAGAAACACCAACAATTTAAGATGCAGACAATACTCAAAGCAGAAAATAATGAAGACTTGGAATCACTATTGAGAAAGTTGAAGAAGAAAGTAAAAGCAAGGTTAGAGTTCTATATTAAGAAAGGTTCTTGCATTTCTGCAAAGAGGAAAGAAGTTAAATTTAATTCTACTTCTTTTTCTCCACAGGGAGACCTACAACATTGTGCGAAACAATGGGCAAGGCAGAAATATGGCTGATCCGAACCTACTGGGACTTTGAATTTCCACGGCCATTACTACCAAATTTTGAATTTGTAGGAGGGCTGCATTGCCAGCCAGCAAAGCCTTTGCCTAAGGTAATTCTCTCTTGGGCCACTCCCTTGATAATAATAAAACACACCTCTTCTTGTTCAATGTATCTTGAAAATTACGAGAGGAAGTAGGTGACATGGTTACTTCCAATATGTGGAGGAGTGGATTTTTCTTCTCTGACTTTGCTCTGAATAACAGAGTAATATATCTTCTGTGCCAGAATCCATTCATCAGAAGCAATTGTACTATTTGTAAATTAGCAAAATTTACTTTGCTACCTCTCATGAGTTACCACCATATCAAAATGTTTCTTCTTCTGTTGGTTTATAACAATGGTTCTCAACCTTCCTAATGCTGCGACTCCTTAATACAGTTCCTCATGTGGTGGTGACCCCCAACCATAAAATTATTTTCATTGCTACTTCATAACTGTAATTTTGCAATTGTTATGAATCGTAATGTAAATATCTGATACGCAGGATGCATTTTTATTCACTGGATCGAATTTGGCACAGATACGCCCAAATTTGAATACTGGTGGGGTTGGGGTGTGTGTTGATTTTGTTATTTGGGAGTTGTAGTTGCTGGGATTTATAGTTCAGCTACAATCAAAAAGCATTCTGAACTCCAGCAACAATGGAATTGAACCAAACTTGGCACACAGAACTCCCATGACCGACAGAAATACTGGAAGGTTTTGGTGAGCATTGATCTTGAGTTTTGGAGTTGTAATTCACCTACATCCAGAGAAAACTGTGGACTCAAACAATGATGGATCTGGACCAAACTTGGCATGAATACTCAATATGCCCAAATGTGAGCACTGGTGAAGTGTGAGGAAAATAAACCTTGACATGTGGGAGTTATAGTTCCTGGGATTTATAGTTCACTTACAATCAAAGACCCCTTTGAACCCCACCAATGATAGAATTGGGCCAAACAGGGGGAGAGATCTTCAGCTTTCTCTGTCCAAGGGGTTCCATGAGAAATGATGGTCTTTGATGACCCCTTTGACACTCCCTTCCAACCCCCAGGTTGAGAAGCATTGCTTTATAACAATGCCAAAAGGAATCCATAGTTGTTCAGACACATTTTATTAAATAATATGGAAAGTATACTAGTTGATGCAAAGCATGTCCGTATAAACTTGTGGTTATTCTTTCTTATTTTTATATGTTTATGTTTCAAAAGATCATTTCAAAAATGGTCCTAGTCAAAATCCCTGCCTATTCTACTTTCAGATCCCAACCTTCATTGTTTTTGTACTCTTGCTTTCAATTCCATGTTCTTTCCCTCCAGCCAAGCAATATTTGGTACATTTCAGTGTCCTAATACACCAACTCTTTTGCTACTTCCTAGAATATATTCATTTTCCCTTGCACACTGCAGGCTTAAATACAAAGAGAAAAAAAGAGAGGATTTAGGATCTACTAGATCTCAATTTTAGGACAACTACACATTTTTAGGTGGATATGGATAGAAATGTTCGCCTTTAGAAATAATTTCAAATGAAAGGACATAGTTTGGTGTATGTCTGCATTGTGTGCTTTCGATCTTCATCTTCTCAACCGCTTTTGCTACTCATTGTTCCCCCCAGATTCTACATTTCATCAGAATATAGCTCTTGCCAAACATTTGACTGTCTGTAGATATCTAAACACATAGTTATGTTAGAGACGGCAAGATGCATATTTGAGGAGAAAAACATGCTTTAATAATCTGACATCTTTCAACATTTGAGAGTCCACTCTTTCTAAATATGGATGACATCTCATTCTTTTTCCACCGAAAACTTAGGGATGATTCAACTCTCTCGCCTGTAAACTGTCATGATTTTAACCAAGAAAGGTTTTTAAAATATTCTTAGTATTACTGTTTTCACAAGAAATATCCCTAGCCTCAACACAAGACATGTCTTCATATGGTTCTCCTTCTATGGAGAGCTGACTAGGTCCCCTAGATGGTAGTTCTGCCTTGCCTGGCTCCCTTGGGGGACGGGACAGTTTCCGGGGGGGGGGGGGAGGGGATATTGAGGTCGTGTGGGGGAGGAGGAAGAACAGTTGCCTTTATCCCAGGGAGAAGTGCAACAAAACCTTTGCGACCCTGGAGAAGGCTAGGTGTGGTAGTCCTCATGACAGACCCCCCCCCAGGCTTAAGGTACTGCTGCTGAATGCTGAATGCCAGGTCCGTCAACGGTAAGACCTCTATATCCAGAATCTAATCCTTAAGGAGAGGGTGGACCTGGCCTGCATTACTGAGACCTGGTTGGACGAGCTGGGTGGGGTAAATCTCACCCAGCTGTGTCCTCCTGGTTTCAGGGTGCACCAGCAGGCCAGACTCGGGGGGCGAGGGGGAGGGGTTGCAGTGGTCTTTCGGCAGTCCATTGCTGTGGCCAGGTGTGCCGTTCCACAATGCTTGGGTTTTGAATGTGTCCACCTCCCACAGTGAGAGTCCGGGACAGTTTGCTCGTGTACCGTCCACTCCGCGACACAGCAGTCTCTTTGCCTGAGCTAGCAGAAGTGGTCTCTGGCCTGGTGCTGGTCGCCTGGTGGTGCTGGGGGATTTCAACATCCACACAGAGGCCTCTTTAACAGGTGCAGCACAGGACTTCATGGCTGCCATGACAACCATGGGGCTGTCCCAAGTTATATCTGGACCCACCCATCAGGTGGGACACACACTTGACCTAGTTTTTATTGCGGACGGTGGTGTGGTTGGGGTGGAAGAGCAAAACATTCTTCCATTGTCATGGTCCAACTACTATCTGGTCACTCTAAGACTTACCATAATCGCTAACCTCTGCGGAGGTGGTGGTCCGATTAAGATGGTCTGCCACAGGAGGCTTATGGATCCAGATGGTTTTTCCTGTCATAGAGTCTGACGATCCTGTCGATGCCTTGGTCAACCGCTATAACAGTGAGATGGCTAGGGCAATAGACACGATTGCCCCTGAACGTCCTCTCTCAACTCGCCAACCCACTAGGGCTCCTTGGTTCACAGAGGAGCTGGCTGTGATGAAGCAGATGAGGAGGGGTCTAGAGTGCAACAGGCAGAAAACGCGTAGGGTAGCCGACTGAGCACGGGCTACAGCCGCTATTAATGCCTACTCCGTGGCTTTGCGGTCAGCCAGAAAGGCTTTCTCGACTGCCCGCATAGCGTCTGCAGCTAATAGACCAATAGAGTTGTTTTGGGTTGTTGGGGAGCTCCTCCACGCATCTCGGGGGTGGGGGGGGAGGAGATCCCTGACAAACCGGAAACTCAGTGCAGCGATTTCACTCACTATTTTGCAAATAAAGTCGCTCGGTTACGCTCTGAGTTGGACACTGGTGTTAATGCAATGCCAGATGAAGTGCCTGACGCGTTTGTCTGTCCGATTTTGCTGGAGCAAGGGATTTTTCCATCTAACCTGAAACAGGCAATAATTAGGCCTATATTAAAAAGGCATCCCTTGATTCCTCTATTCTAAACAACTATAGGCCGATTTCTAACCTCCCTTTCTTGAGCAAGGTGTTGGAATGGGTGGTTGCCTCTCAGCTCCAGGGATTCTTGGAAGACACCGATTTTCTAGACCATTCACAGTCTGGTTTCAGGCCTGGACACAGTACTTAGATGGCTTTGGTCACCTTGGTGGATGATCTCCGCAGAGAGCTAGATAGGGGGAGTGTGACCCTGCTGGTTCTCTTGGACATCTCAGCGGCTTTTGATACCATCGACCATGGTATCCTTCTGGGAAGGTTCTCCGGGATGGGCTTTGGGGGTACTGCTTTGCAGTGGCTCCAGTCCTTGCTGGAGGGCCGTTGGTGAAGCTGGGGGATGCCCGCTCGGACCCCTGGTCATTGACCTGTGGGGTCCCGCAAGGTTCTATTTTATCCCCCATGCTCTGTAACATCTACATGAAACCGCTGGGAGAGGTCATCCGGAGTTTTGGAGTTCGGTGCCATCTCTACGCAGATGACACCCAACTCTACTACTCATTTCCACCGAAGTCCAAGGAAGCCCCTCGGATACTGGACCAGTGCCTGGCCGCTGTGATGGGCTGGATGAGGGCAAACAAGCTAAAGCTTAATCCTGACAAGACAGAGGTCCTCAAGGTCAGTCATATGTCTGACTGGGATATAGGGTGGGAACCTGTGCTTGGCAGGGTCACACTCCCCCTGAAGGCGCAGGTCTGCAGTTTGGGGGTCCTCTTGGATTTGGCACTGACACCTGATGCTCAGGTGTCGGTGGTGGCCGGGAAGGCCTTTGCACAACAAAAACTCATGCAACAGCTGCGACCATACCTTGTGAAGTCTGACTTGGCCACAGTGGTTCATGCCTTAGTCACCTCTAGACTGGACTATTGCAACACACTCTATGTGGGGTTGCCCTTGAAGATGGCCCGGAAATTACAATTAGTCCAACGTTCAGCAGCCAAGTTGCTAACGGGAGCAAATTGCAGGAATCGGTCAACCCCCCCTGTTCAAGGAGCTCCATCGGCTGCTGATTATTTTCCGGTCCCAATTCAAGGTGCAGGTTCTTACCTATAAAGCCCTAAACGGTTTGAGACCTGCCTTCCTTAGTGACCATGTTTCCCTCTATGAACCTGCGCAATCTCTTCATTCATCTGGGGAGGCCCTTCTCTTGCTTCCGCCTCTATCGCAGACTATTGGCGGGGATGAGGGAGTGGGCCTTCTTGGTTGTGGCCCCACGGATCTGGAACTCCCTCCCTAGGGAGATCAGGCAGGCACCCACCCTTGCATCCTTTAAAAATGAGTTTAAAACTTGTTTTTTTTGTTGCGCATTTGAATAATTTAGTCCCCATGATCGTAATTTAAATTAATACATTTTCTTCTCCTACAATTAATTTGGACATTTGTCCCCCTCCCCAACAGTTGAGATATGCTTGCACTTTGTGCTCTTGCCCCGAAGCACTTTACAATCATACCATTGCACTTTAGTTTAAATAGCCCCTCCATGCTATCCCCCTCCACCAAATTGGTGGTCCATCTTATTTTATTGTATTGTTATTCATTTTATGCCTTAAATGAGTTTTTATGGATTGATGTATTGTTCTGCATAATGTTGTTTTTATTGTGTTTTTACTCTTTGTAATGTTTTAATTGTTGTATTTTGGTTATTGTTGTCAGGCTTTCTCCCATGTTAGCCGCCCTGAGTCCCTGCCGGTAGATGGTGGCGGAATAGAAAAATAAAGTTACTTACTTACTTACTTACTCACTGGATTAAATTCTGTTCGAAAATCTAGGGATTAGTGGAATATCATCTGATAATGGCAATGCACAGTCATAACTGAAAGTTACACCAACATGCTTTTTTATTGTATGTCTTTTGGGCTGTGTGGCCATGTTCCGAAAGACATACAACAACCCTGTGATCCCGGCCATGAAAGCCTTCGACAACACAATGCTTTTTTATTGTGGCAGAAGAGGAATTCACTATCTTCCTTGTGCAACAATTAAAATCCCTGCAGAACTCACCTTCTGACTGCATTCTCTCATATCCATTTAGTGATTGGTAGTGAGAAGCATTGGAGAATTATTTGGCTATTTCCCTAAAGCTAGATGTGCAATGACAAAGGTGACGTCTTCTCTTGATGTCTTCTAGAGGTCCTATAGGATACCATAGGGACATAATCAGATACTTATACAATTCTCAACTGATGTAGGAGAAAGGACAGTTCTGTGGAAAGGAATAATGGAGAAATGTAGTTCTGTCCGATTATGATCTTACAAAATACACCCCAAAGCAAGATCTTGGCCAATATGGCATGTTTCAAGCAGTACCATGTTTTGTAATTGTCACAAAATGACGTTGCTCATGTTGTTGTTTATACTATCATTATTGTTGGTTTTATCTCTTAATAGGAAATGGAAGAATTTGTCCAGAGTTCCGGAGAACATGGCATTGTGGTATTTTCTCTCGGTTCAATGCTTAAAAACCTAACAGATGAAAAAAGCAACCTGGTTGCCCTGGCACTCAGCCAGCTTCCGCAGAAGGTCAGTTTGATGGATGTAAATTCTTTTTTAAATAGTTATTTGTAGACTAGGAAATTTATTGCATAAGGCTCTTCTCCCGCTAAAAAATCATGTGTTTTGTTTTAAAAAAAACTCCACACACTATATAATTGGGACCTATTGAATCATACTGGAATCACACCACAGGCAATCCCTGAGTTATAAACACCTGACTTACAAATGACTCCTAGTTAAGAACAGGGGTAGAACAACAGAAAGTGAGAGAAATCTACTTCTGGAAAGGGAAATTCACTTAAACAGTTGAGTCACGTATACGTTTTCAATGCATGGCTTTGAAATATGGACAGGGTGACAGGGAAAAAAATAACCTCATTGAAAGTGTGTTTTTTAAAGAGTTCTACAAACGCTTTTCCAAAAAAGTTTGTAGAATAGACTAAAAAGGCAGATACAGTAGAGTCTCACTTATCCAACCATCGCTCATCCAATGTTCTGTATTATCCAATGCAGTCTGCCTCCCGCCTGGATCCACAGCTGTTTCTCTAGGCAGGCAAGGATCATACATTTTTAAAAATCTTCACAGGACTGAACTTTTTATGGATTTAACTTCGAACAATGTTGTTACTGTAAGTTCACTTTATGCAATTATCTTTATTTGTAGTCAATTTTTAGTAGTCAATGTTTTCAATATATTGCGGTGTTTTGGTGCTAAATTTGTAAATATAGTAATGACTACATACTTTGTATTGAACTGCTTTTTCTGTCGATTTGTTGTAAAAATGATGTTTTGGTAATTAATTTATAAAATCATAACATAATTTGAGGTTTAATAGGCTTTTCCTTAATCCCTCCCTATTATCCAACATTTTTGTTTATTCAATGTTCTGCCGGCCCGTTTGTACTGGATAAGCGAGACTCTACTGCAAATAGATCCAAAAGCAAATCTTCTTAGAAACCAAAATGACTAAACTGAGCCTAAATACTTTGGACATACCATGAGATTTCATGACATGAAGTAGCATAGAGGGCAATAGAGGAGGACTGTATTCCGGGTGGAAAGGATGAATAAAGGAAGCCATGTTTCTGAATTTGCAAAACCTCTGCAAATCTATTAATAACAAGGGTTTGAGAGGTCTCTCATTCATAGGGTTGTAAATTGACTCTTTTGTCTTGCCATTGGTGTCCATATTTTTAAAAGGGGGTTATCAGTATCCAGCATTGCAGACACTACATTCCCTCACTCTTTGCCTATTTTGGTGTATGATTTAAGGCAAGGGCAGGAATTGATCTGACAGCTTCTTTCACCTTAACCTACAATTGCTATTTGAGAAGCTTCCAAATAAGCATGCTCTCGGAAAATTGTTAAGGATGAAATGTAGCTGTTTTTGAAAGCTGTATTACAAGGAATCTTTTTCTCTTTCTTCAGGTTATTTGGCGGTACAAAGGGAAAAGGCCAGAAACATTAGGAGCCAATACCAGACTTTATGACTGGATCCCACAAAATGATCTACTGGGTGAGAAATCTGGGTTTACAGCTCGCCTTAAGTAATTACTGGGAAATGTATCACTTCCATCCCTATGTTCTAATCTCCTGGTGGTAATAGGCAGTAAGGATGAATAGAGTTCACTATTTCTTATTTTTGTCAATCACATTCACTCTTTTTGGATTGGATATTACTAAGGCCAAGTCACCTTTTGTGATGTCACTAGGAAAGAAAGGTGTATGAGGGGAAGTGAGGAAGAAAAGAAAGAGCCTCAAAGAGAACCATGTTGCTGTGGAGGCCTTGTTAGGCCTTCTCAGAGCTGGAGAAGGGAGAAAAGAAAGGAAAAATAGTAAATGAAGGGAAAGGGGTGGGGGAGAAAGACAAAGAAAGTAAGGAAAGGAGGATCAAAAAGGAAAGGGTGTTACGAGTCAGATGCCAGTCAATATAAATAACTCAGTTTATTGCAAAACAACATAAAAGAGCCTAGAAAACAATAAAAAAGGGCTCAAAACACTTTCTCTTCAGTGTGAAGTAACAATGTCCAAAAAGAACTCAAAAAACCCAAACTTGGGATATAATCCAGATTATCCTGGGAAATAATCCAGATTAAAACAAACTAAGCCGAAACAGCTGAAAACTTGTTCCACCTACTCAATGGAGCTTAACAATCACAGGAAAGCAACCAGCAACTACCCACAGTGACCAGCGGCCACACTGTGCCCCAAAACGTTGTTGTGAAGCCAAATTGCGCCGTAAAGGAGAAGTCACAGCCGCCACATCCGGTCCGCGTCATTAGGGAGAAGTCACAGGTATCGAGTTCCAATCCGCGTCGCTATGGAGAAGTCACAGGCATTGAGTTCCAATCCGCGTCGTTAGGGAGAAGTCACAGGCATCGAGTTCCAATCCGCGTCGTTAGGGAGAAGTCACAGGCATTGAGTTCCAGTCCAAGGTCAACACAAAGAGCCAAAGTGACGGAGGCAAGCCAGCAGGCCTCAAAGCAGTCTTCCAAACACGTCTTCTGAAACAATCCCGAAAGCGCCCAACAAACACCTTGCCGATTGCAAGGTTACATTAGCAACAAACTTACTTTTATTTACAAGTCCTCTTCCGAACTTGAGCCAGCTAACGCCCTATCCATAGCTGTGGATGGTGGTGGTGCGACTATTATGTGATGGTATTACACGCTCAAAAAGCTTATTTGCAGGGGCCTTTTTCACCACATAATAGTCCCTTTGAGGGCGCACCTGCACCCTCAAAGACCTGTCTCCTTTGTAACTCGGAAGGGTGAACTCACCTGCATGCCAGCCTTTCCCTTCTGAACTATGGAGGATCCTCTAACTTGGAAAGGAAAGGCTGGCAGACAATCAAGTTCATCCACTTGTCAGCTTTTTTTCTGAGCTACAAAACCTCTGTAAAAGCTAGTGGGTGGATGAGTTCACCCACTTGCTAGCCTTCCCCTTCTGAGCCACGAAGTATCTGTAGCTTGGATGGGAAAGGCTGGTGGGCAGGTGAAACAGCCTGCCCACCAGCCTCTCCCTTCTGAGTTACAGAAGCTTGCGAGTGAACTCACCTGTCCCCTGTCTCTCCCCTCCATAGTTCTGGATACAGAGGTGATTGGGCAATTGAACTTGTCCACCTACCAGCTCCTCCCCTCTGTAGCTACAATGCTTGCTTCAGTTATCAGCCGAAGCAAGACCTGAAAGGGATAGGTGTGTGGGTGAGTGAAACCTCACCTACCCGTGCGCCTGTTTCCTTTGCATAATAGTCATACCCATGACTATTATGTGATGAAACAAAAAATACCAAAAAGAGTACTCAAAATAGGGGTGCAACTATTCTGTGATGGTGATTATTCTGCTATGAAATACGATATCTGATCTGGAAATTAATACATGTCAGTATTTCCTACTTTTTGTTATGTGCTCACCCAAGACCATATTCCCATTTCTGGAAACATATCAATATTTAGAGTAAATGACAATCTTCAGGAATTAATCTGAGTTGGAATATTTTAGTAAATAGTTGCAATAACTAATTTTTATCAGCCCTTTAATGTATTACCCATATTTTTATATTCCAATTCCAGGACATCCCAAGACAAAAGCTTTTATAACTCATGGTGGAACCAATGGGATCTATGAAGCCATTTATCATGGTATTCCCATGGTAGGGATCCCCATGTTTGCAGACCAACCTGATAACATTGCTCACATGCGTGCAAAGGGAATGGCTGTAGAGCTGAATATGTACACAATGACTGCACAAGATTTATTGGATGCCGTTAATACCGTTATTCACAATACAACGTAAGTCCAATGGAAATTCTACGAAAGAGAGATTATTCTAGGCTACATCTAAAGCAAAACATTCTTTCAATGAGTTTTGGAGACAAAAATGTGTTATCTTTAGTACATAGTAGTGAGGTTCTTTGAACAACCTCTTTTCCATCTTCTCTTTCTTCTTTGCTCTTGTGAATGTCCCCCCTGATTCCCATTCCAATATCTACTTGAACCACTTCAAATATTTGCCTTATTGTCATAACTGTATTTGAAGCTAGCATCACTTCATTTAGCATCTCAGACTGAACCTTGTGGACTGACTCTTGTATCAGTTTCTGAACTAAAAAAATGAAATGTGGCCAGTTTCTTCATTGTGTAGTTTTAAAAATTTAAATGGTCACATTCATATTCTGGTGTTCACAACAAGAACTGAATGCCTAATTAAGCTACAGCCAACACATTTAACGTTTGGACCTCTAGATCAAACATCTGGTCCTAGTGGTTCTCAACCTGGGTTCCCCAGATCATTTTGGCCTTCAACTCCCAGAAATCCTAATAGCTGGTAAACTGACTGGGATTTCTGTGAGTTGTAGGCCAAAATACCGGGGGACCCACAGGTTGAGAGCCACTGCTCTAGTTGTTGCTGAACTATGCTCCCATCATCACTCATCATGAATGATAGTGAAATGTTGACTAGGAATTAGGAGGTACTGTGCTTACAGAAAAATATAACAATTATATAAAGGTGCAACAATTTATTCATGAAAATGAGAAAAAATACCAAGTATCAAAGTGAAACCATAGAACATAGGTGCTTTGAATGCAATTTCCTGCTTCTTGGTAGGGGATTGGACTGAATGGCCCATGAGATCTATTCCAACTCTATGATTCAATGATTCTATGAACTGTACAATTTACTTAATTTCACTTGATTTAAAATGTTTTGTGCAATGTTTCGCAAATATTTCGCAAAATAGTAAATAGCTTTCAGTTAAGCAGCTGTTCCACAGAAACTAAGACAATAAGGATGTTAATGAGAACTGGTGGGTCATCTTTTCTCCTGATTCCATTACTGTTTGTTGTTCTTTCTTCCTCATCCCTATAGATATAAGGAAAATGCAGTACGTCTGTCGAAGATTCATCATGATCAACCTATGAAGCCTCTAGACCGAGCTGTCTTCTGGATTGAGTTTGTTATGCGCCACAAAGGTGCCAAACATTTGAGAGTAGCTGCCCATGACTTGACCTGGTACCAGTATCACTGCCTTGATGTCATTGCCTTTTTGATCAGTTGTGTGGCACTTTTCATGTTCATCATTGTAAAATGCTGCTCGTTTTGCTGTCGGAAATGTGGCATCACACGGAAAACAAAAATTGAATAGTTTCTGCTCAGCACACAACCATCATGTGACTTGTATAATCTAACATGCTCAAACTTGGTATGTTAAACCCTATAGTCATTTACCATCATGTTCAGCTTGATTGCATGTAGAAGCTCATCTATCCTTGCTAGGTTCCATTAAACTGAGAGCATAGATTTGTAGGTATGAAGGATGATACCTATATACAACATTTAGATTTATTTTTAATAAATCTGCAGCCTGAGATTTCTGTTTTGTGTAGCAACAACTTTTTGGAGCGGTCAGAGTCTGTCCATTTCATAAAATCAAAGGGTCTATATTGGTTGAAAAAATTCTTGCTAGAGTAGGAGTTTTGGTATGCTATAAGTCTTTGTTCAAGTGGTAGAAAATGTTTTTGAAATACAGGAAACAGAGGTGCTTACTATATATATATATATATATATATATATATATATATATATATATTAAATGAATGTATGATTGTCATAATACAGTACATGCAGGTTGGAATCAGTTTGGAGTCAATGGAACTAAAATTAAAAATTAAATAATTCTCAAATTGCTGGATTGTCTTCTATATCAACTTTGAAGCTATGATATTTTTTCTTCCCATTATTCTTGGAGCGACCAAAAAAGGCAAGGGCTGTATAAGTGTTGAGTTCTATGGTAATAAAATGATTCTTCTAGGAGAAAGTTTATCAAAGGGTGGGAGAAGAATCAATATACAGTAGAGTCTCACTTATCCAAGCCTCGCTTATCCAAGCCTCTGGATTATCCAAGCCATTTTTGTAGTCAATGTTTTCAATATACTGTGATATTTTGGTGCTAAATTCGTAAATACAGTAATTACAACATAACATTACTGTGTATTGAACTACTTTTTCTGTCAAACATAATCTAGAGCAGGGGTCCCCAAACTTTTTAAACAGGGGGCCAGTTCACGGTCCCTCCAACTGTTGTAGGGCTGGATTATAATTGAAAAAAACCCTATAAACAAATTCCTATGTACACTGCACATCTCTTATTTTGCAGTAAAAAAAAAACACCAAACGGGAACAAATACAGCCTCAATGTTAATCATAATCATAATAAAAATAATAAAGAGGGTTGGAAGATACCCCTTAGGCCATTGAGTCCAACCCTCTTCTACCTTTGTGCACCAAAAGCACAGGCAAAGCACCCCTGACAGATGGCCACCCAGCCTCAATGTTGTTAATAATGATAATAATAATGCATCACACAGCCCTAAACGCTTGGGAACTTGTGATTTGTGATACGAAATCCAACATATATATCTCGTTTGCTGTGTTATACTATGTCTTTGTGTCAATAATAATAATAATAATAATAATAATAATAATAATAATAATAATAATAATGAGGATTGGAAGAGACCCCTTGGGCCACTTAGTCCAGCCCTCTTTTGCCTTTGTGCTCCAAAAGCTCTAGCAAAGCACTCATTGATAATTAATTAAATTAAGGGGGCCGGGCTGTGGCGCAGCTGTTGAGCAGCTGCCTTAAATCACTCTGACCATGAGGTCATGAGTTCGAGGCCAGCCCGTGGCGGGGTGAGCACCCGTCAATTAAAAATTAAAAATAGCCCCTGCTCGTTGCTGACCTAGCAACCCGAAAGATAGTTGCATCTATCAAGTAGGAGATAAGGTACCACTTATAAAGTGGGGAGGCAAGATTAACTAATTTACGACCTGGAATGAGGAAGTGCTGTCAGTGTGGATGATGAAGCAGCTGCTCCCCCCTGTGGCCAGAATCAAACATCCCCTCAGAAGAAGGTTAACTTGCCTCTGCGTGTGTCTCTCAGTCTCTGTTTGATGTGTTTATGGGCATTGAATGTTTGCCCTATGTGTGTTATAATGTGATCCGCCCTGAGTCCCCTTCGGGGTGAGAAGGGCGGAATATAAATACTGTAAATAAATAAATAAATAAATAAATAAATAAAATACCATTATAAACAAGCAAAGCTCTGGAAGGCGCACACCGGGCAAGGGAGGAGGCGGATAAATGGCTTCGATGGGCCGCATGTGGCCCCCAGGCCTTAGTTTGGGGATCCCTGAATTTTTAAAGAATCCTGAAATGTCCAACAATCTGGAGTTTCTAAATATACACATGCACAGACATAAATGTATACAGTAAAGCCCCGCTTATCCGTCATAAACTGGCAGGCAGAATGACGGATAAGCGAAACTGACAGATAACAGGGCGGGTGCTCATTCGCCCACCCTCCCTCCCTCGCTCATTTACCAGGCTGGGTCCCAGCAGTGGCGATGACAGCACCAGGACCTGGCGAGGTGAGTGAGTATGTGCGTGAGAGAGAGAGTGAGGAAGGGCCTTTGCTGCCCTCCTTCGCTCGCCTGCCTCCGTCCCTCAGCTCCTTCACCACACCAGGTCCCGGCAGCACCAGGGCTCGGCCTGGCGAAGGAGCGAGCGGGCAAGCGAGCGAGGGAGGGTCTTTGCCGCCCTCCTTCACTTGCCCGCCTGCCATCCCTCGGCTCCTTCACCAGGCCAGGCTCTGGTATTCCCGGGGCCCATCCTCGCGAAGGAGTGAGCGAACAGGCGAGTGGGCACGGAAGGGCCTTTGCCGCCCTCTTTCACTCGCTCGCTCGCTCCTTTGCCTTGGATAATACAGAGTGTCGGATTAGCAGAACTTGAATTAGCAGGACTCTACTGTATATGCATATGTCTGTCCATGTATGTATGTATCCATCTATCTCATTTATATGTATATAAGGAATGGTCTTAATACTCAGAGAGAAGATCAAAATATATCCAATAGTAGTGTCTCCATGTTTTGGAGTTTTCTGCCATTGGATACATTCCTAGAAGGCACTCTGCCTTCTTTTGATAGCAGGGAGAGGCTTTATATTATCACACAACGTTAAGAATCAAGGAACTAGTTGTTCATAATTTTTACTGTGACTTTATTACAACTCTGGAAGAATCTCAACATCCAAATCTCTGACATTTACCACAAGAAAATGGAGACATTATGCTATCTGATCTCCAGTATGAGAGGAACGAGAAGACATTTATTATATGACATGTGCTGCTGGTAATGTTTCAGGTTGTAAATTGTTTGGATGCATTATATAGAATACAATTTTGGTTTTATAAATAAAATACAGAAATACAAATTTGTTAAAAGTATCACTTGCTTTTGTTTTTTAAAATCCAAATCAATGCATGAAAACAGACATTAACATCCATTTACTCCACTCTTGCTTTAAAACGGTACAACTTAATAGGGATCTTAGTTGACCCCAAGCTGAAAATGAGTCAACAGTGTGATGTGGCAGCTAAAAAGACAATATGATTTTAGGCTTCATTAATAATATTGTGGCTACATTGAGGAAAGTCATAGTCTATTTTGCTTTGATCAGAAGTCTCCAGAATACTGTACCCATTTTTGGGCATCAGTTCAAAAATAATATTAAGAAGCCATGTGTCCAGAGAAGGGTAACCAAAATGATAAAATGGAAGCCAAGTCCTATGATGAATAGCCTAGGGAGCTGACAATAGCCATGTTTAAATGTTTGAAAGAATGACACATTAAGGAGGGGTCAAGCTTGTTTTCTGCTGGTCTTGAGAATAGGACACAGAGCAATTGATTCAAGTTGCAAGAAAAAAGATTACAACTAAAAATTAGGAAGAACTTCCTATTATAAAATAATAGAGATGTGCATAATGGGTAGAGTGCCCTTTTTGGAGTTTCCTGTTCCTGCTGGAATAGAAGCTTCTAGAATCAAAAGAGGCTTCTAGAATCAAAAGAAGCTTCTGTGCCGGCAATGTAAGCAGACATTATCGGAGAATGCTGTGTCTGTATATATAATAAAGATAAGGAGCCAGTTTCGGTTGAAAGCTGAATGGGAGAGTCTGGTGTCTTTACCACTTCATGCCTTCAGGTAGAACTCTCAAGGTCGAAGCAGCTGAGATAAGGAAGTTGATTCATCTCAACCCTTTATTCCTGACATTAACTGCCTCTGACCTTGAGCTAGAATGACTGAATCCATATCCACTACCCATATGCAGTCTGTGATTAGAAAATTCCAGATTTCACAGTCTTGCCCCTGTCACCACTTGCTGATTGCCATGGGACATTTGTTGATTTTGTTTTATTTTTATTTTTCTTGGAAGATGCCTGCGCTTGAATTTGATTTATGTCTGGAAGTCAGTGCACAACAATTCAACACAGTCTTCACAGAATGAGGTGCATATCCATTGGTATGATTAATCCAACAACCGGTGGCATCCCTTCAGTTGCAGCATTCTTCAGCCTTCACATCCCTTGTAACATGTACCATGTTATCATCTGCCTGCTCTGCTACTGAGGATTTCAGATTGCGCTTGGTCTGGTTTCTCCCCTGCGGCCCTACGGCCCAGGAAGCATGTGACTCCAAAGGCTTCGCCCCCAGGTTAATTGGAACACAGAAGCCTCTTCACCACTACAGGGTGACAATACATTGAGGGGGTTTGTCTTACTTGTATGTTTGCAATAATAATAATAATAATAATAATAATAATAATAATAATAATAATAATAAGTTCCATTGGAACTTATGCCTCAAGCACCACCTCCCAGCAGCAAAGAACTGGTGGGATCACAAACCAGCAAAGGTCGTGGAAAATGAACACGCAAAGATACTGTGGGACTTCCGAATCCAGACTGACAAAGTTCTGGAACACAACACACCAGATATCACAGTTGTGGAAAAGAACAAGGTTTGGATAATTGATGTCGCCATCCCAGGTGACAGTCGCATTGATGAAAAACAACAGGAAAAACTCAGCCGCTATCAGGACCTCAAGATTGAACTTCAAAGACTCTGGCAGAAACCAGTGCAGGTGGTCCCGGTGGTGATGGGCACATTGGGTGCCGTGCCAAAAGATCTCAGCCGGCATTTGGAAACAATAGACATTGACAAAATTACGATCTGCCAACTGCAAAAGGCCACCCTGCTGGGATCTGCACGCATCATCCGAAAATACATCACACAGTCCTAGACACTTGGGAAGTGTTCGACTTGTGATTTTGTGAAACAAAATCCAGCGTGTCTATCTTGTTTGCTGTGTCATACAACATCGTTGTGTCAATAATAATAATAATAATAATTATAATATAGTCTTATATCCTGCCCCATCTCCCCAAGGGGCCTTGAGGAGGTTTACAAAGGGACCATGCCCAAACAATATAAAAATACAACAGGAAAAACAAATTCAAACACAGCAATAAATACATCAAAAAAGCATACAACAACAACAATTTAAAAACAATTAAAACATGTTCAATGCTCTGGAGCGGTATAATGGGCACTTCAATCTTCAGACTAAGAGTGAGAAATAAGGTTAACAACATGGTTTCTTTTTCCTTTTCTGAATTCAGCTTGGACATGTGTTCTTCTGCATATTTGATAATGCAACCTTGCAAATGAGTGCAATGATCTAATTGTTGCCTTTGCTATTTGATGCTGGAATTTGTAGTTCAGCTATGTCCCAAGGGATGCCTGGTTAGTCGCTAATATAGATACCGAATCAGAAATCAAGAACCGAAGATCTTACCATGATGAAGGCAAGCAACAGAGACTTTATCCAATTTGCGCAAAATGGATGCTTGTACAGCACGGATACTTGAAGAGCAACAAGCATAAAAATACATTAACTAGCAGACATTTTTATACATATACCGTATATACTCGAGGATAAGCCGACCCGAATATAAGCCGAGGCACCTAATTTTACCACAAAAAACTGGGAAAACTTATTGACTTGAGTATAAGCCGAGGGTGGGAAATGCAGCAGCTACTGGTAAATTTCAAAAATAAAATTAGATACCAATAAAATTACATTAATTGATGCATCAGTGGGTTAAATGTTTTGAATATTTACTGTATTTCAAAGAAAAACAGTAAACTAACTCTATAAGTGGAAAAGCAACAATAACTTTATAATAATAATCATCATCAACAACAACAGCTTCATTTGTACCCTGCCCTATCTATCTCCCCCTGGGGAACTCAGGCCAGCTTCCAACATAGTAACAGGCAAACATATAATGCTTACATAAACAATGCAGAGCTAGATATAGATCTATCACTGATAGCGGAGACCCCCGCTTTTAAACTCATCTGACCTGCAGCGGGGAGTTCCACAGATCCGGATCGCCAACGAAGTGGGAAAGTGTTCTGACCGCAAAAATTATTATTAAATTATTTTCATTGCTTTCCCCCAGCCCTAACATTGTAACTAACCCCCCAATAAAAAGCATCCTTTCTTTTAACTTGAAATCCTCTCAAGTAGTTATTTTGTATCCCTTTTTCTGACTCCTTTGCATGAAATCCTCTCTCCTTTCCTCCACTAACTCAGCCGCCATTCAAACTCTGACGGGGAGCCTTCCGCGCTCTCCCTGCCATTGAGTAACATGGCGGACGGAACAATTTGACCCATAACTTCCTCGAAAATACTCCAAGCATGCCTATCTTTTATATCTAACCCTTTTGGAGGCTCCTGGTTCCGGGACAACCAACAGTGCCAGAATCGGTCCAGTTTAAAACTTCGAATCAGCTGACTGTCAAAAAGCCAGTTCCGATTGCTCTTTTGCTTCTCGGCTCCCGCGGCCGGCAGGTTGCCTTTGCGGGGACACAAGTTTCTCCCAGGGCTGCTGGTGGTGGACTGCCATTCCCTGGGAGAGAAATGTAGTTTCTTCAAGGACCAGCTGTGATCCCCATGATGGCAAGGACTCCCGGATGGACTTCTTCCGTTCATTCATTCATCTTCATTTTTATGAATGATCGGACTTCTCATTCATATACTTGCCTTCTGTTCTATGAAACGCCAGGCTCCCAAGAACAGAAGTCAACAGGAATTCCTTCACTTTATTATTTTTATGAACTCTGTGCATGAACTTTGACTATATTATGAATTGCTGGTACACACACTCTGAATTCCCCAAATACTCTACATGAACTTCCCCTCGGTGTATGTATGGCATATCTTAGATATTATTTTAATTGTTACTTTAGATATCACTCCCTGGTATATTTTAATCAATGAAGGCATAGCCTGAACTCTAGTTAACCCCGAAAATTCCCGCCTTTCCTCACCCTGTATTCTGGGCTTCACACACAAAAGAGGATAAACTGTCACCATAAAATTTAATCTATGTTGCATCTGCATGGCCCATAGCAAGAGATTGAGCCACCCCAGATCGGAGCAGTCCCCCAGGTGATAAAATCTCAAATGGTAATGTTGACCACTAACTCATCCGGACCCCTGGGGAGCTGTAGGAAGGCCCCCCGCTGGTCCAGCCACCATAACCCCATAGTGTCAATGTTTGCTGTCACCTCTGCCACACCTTAGGTGTTCATGAACTGTGTATGTGCGTAAAACCCCGGACATTCCAAATGGCTCTATTCAAAACAACAATAATCTTAGATTATCTTAGAAGGCGCTAGCCTCAGGTAGTCACTTTGCATATCTCCACTGATTCATTCACCAAAATCCATTGTCTAGCTGACTCCCGCCTCCCTCACCCCCAATTGGTCCTGACAGAGACGAAGGTTGTTCCTCATTGGCCAAGGCGGAGGGCGGGAAACCAAGCTCCCGCCTAGTGCGCCGCCCTCGACCTATCAGCAGCCAGATGGGCGGAGGGACGGGGCGGGAAGTTCAAACAGACTTCAAACTCGGAAATGTATAAAATGGCTTTATTTTCACTGTCATGTTACATCTTTCATGTCGAACTATCGCGGCTTGATGTCCTTTTCAGCTGAATTGCTTTAATAAACACTTTGACGGTTTTTCCTTCAACTTGGCAGAGCCTTTTCCTTTCGGTCTCAGGTAAATTATATTCCGGGTTATTTTCTACTTTTCGGTCGGCTTGCCAAGGTTCGTTCCCTCATCTGAGAGATGGATCGGATCTCCCTCATGGGGCTGATCCATACTGAATCGCGGTCTATAACATCATTATATATACTAATTTCACATGTGTATTTCTCCCTGAAACCTTTGCAAATCCTCTATGTGCATTTTCCTCCTGCAATATTTCCAAGCCCGATTTATCAATGTTTATATCTATCTAGACATCGCTGTGTGTGTGTGTGCGCGCGCGAATTCATATATAAAATTAATGTATACATATAGGAACAGATATACAGGTACATGGAAATCTCTAGTTATCTATATTTACATAGGATTTGCAAACACCTGTAAACATATGAGGGGAAAATTCATAATTAATGTATTTGTAGGGGGAACATCTATATAAATATTTAGAAGCTTTGGGGCACGCATTTACCCAAGGAAGAAATGCAAGCAAAGCCCCCCTAAAAACAACTTTGTCCTCTTTTCTCCTGCCCTTTCCCACCTCTTTTCTTTCACCCTTTTTCAAACTCTAAAAGTAGTCAGAAAAGGCTTTTTAAAACTTCTCTCCCCCTCCCAAAAAAACCCACCTCATTTTTGTTTCCTTAGGAATAAAAAGAAATACACACCTTCTGTTGCTCTCTTTTCCCTCCTTCCCTCCCTTTGGACTTGCAATAATAGTAGTAGCAGCAGTAGTAGTAGTAGTAGTAGTAATAATAATAATAGTAATAGTAATAGCAACGAATCGTGCAAATTTGCAAGAATATCTTTTTTTCTTCCCCTTCTGCCCATGCAATCTGGTTTGCAAGGGCTTGCAAGGGTTGCTCTCCTTTCGCTTTTGAAAACATTTTCTTCTTCTCTGTCTCTCTCTCAAAAAAAATAAGATAACCAGCCTGGGAGGAGAAGCAGAGGAGGGAGGTTTTGGAAAAGAAAACATACTGTGGCCTCCAGGCTCCGCTGCTGGCTTGACCTTGACCCGAATATAAGCGGGGGAGGCTTTTTCAGCTCATAAATAAGGGTTGAAAAACTCTGCTTATCTTCAAGTATATACAGTATTTGATTATGTGCACGTTTGCAAAAGAAGGAAAATAAATTAAAAAATAAGAAGAAGAGGGAGAGAAGTGAAGGGAGATGCATATTAGCCAGGGAAGGAATGAAGGGGACACAAAGTAGTCTTTCCTTTTGTTTTTTTTATTAATTCTTCCATTACAAAATACATAAAAATGTGGGTGAACTACAACTCCCAAAATCATGGGTAAATCCTCCCCAAATCCCACCAGTATTCACAGTTGGCCATGTTGGTTCTATGTGCCAAGTTTGGTCCAGATCTGTTTTCAGTTGAGTTCAGTGCTCTTTGGATGCAGGTGGACTACAACTCCCATATGCTAAGGTCAATCACCCCCAAACCCCGCCTGTATTCACAGTTGGTGATGTTGGGTCTGTGTGCTCAGTTTGGTTCAGATCCATCATCGGTGGGGGTCATAGGATTCTCTGGATTCTGGGAGAACTACAATTCCCATCATGTTGCGTCAGCCCCCCCTGTCATATTAGATATTTATGCCAAGTTTGGTCCAGATCCATCATTTGGGTGCCCGTTGCTCTGTTGATGTGGGTGAACTCTAACTCCCAAATTCTGAGGTCAGTTCCCTTGAAAACCCACCAGTATTCAAAGTTTGGCATGTTGGGTAGTGTTGTTGAACTACAACTCCCAGAATTCAAAAACATTTGGGCATATTGAGTATTCGTGCCAAATTTGGTCCAGATCCATCATTATTTGAGTCCACGGTGCTCTCTGGATGTAAATGAACTACAACTCCAAAACTCAAGGTCAGTGCCCACCAAACCCTTCCAGTATTTTCTGTTGGTCATGGGAGTTCTGTGTGCCAAGTTTGGTTCAATTCTATCATTGGTGGAGTTCACAATGCTCTTTGATTGTAGGTGAACAATAAATTCCAGCAACTAGAACTCCCAAATGACAAAATCAACCCCACCCAACCCCACCAGTATTCAAATATGGGTGTTTTGGGGATTTGTGCCAAATTTGGTCCAGTGAATGAAAATATATCCTGCATATCAGATATGAAAATATATCCTGCATATATGATATTTAAAGGTAAAGGTAAAGGTTTCCCTTGACATTAAATCCAGTCATGTCTGACTCTGGGGGTTGGTGCTCATCTCCATTTCTAAGCCAAAGAGCCGGCGTTGTCCGTAGACACCTCCAAGGTCATGTGGCTGGCATGACTGCATGGAGCGCCGTTAAATCAGATATTTACATTATGATTAATAAAGGTAGCAAAACTACAGTTATGAAGTAGCAATGAAAATGATGTTATGTTGGGGGTCGCCACAACATGAGGAACTGTATTAAGGGGTTGTGGCATTAGGAAGGTTGAGAACCACTGCCCTAATAGCTCTACCCCTCTTTCAGTCAAAGTCTAATCTCTATGTGCAACTGTGCAAGTAGTCAAATGGTAAACAATATTGTTCTGAGCTCTACAGTGTTAACAGTTAGCTGTTTACTTGACTACACTAATTCAATATATAGCAAATAAGACAGATGTGTCTCAGTTTATAGCAATTATGTACTTTGATAGTTTGGATGAAAATCAGACTGTGTGATCTATGATAGGACTGTTTAGCTCAGAGTACATTGTTTTTATGACAGTGACGATGCCAAGGAGTTGCAACAGTTTACCGTTCTAAATTGTTCTTGTAAACACTATCGTTTGCTTATTGTAATAATGTTCTTAGCTCACAAGGAATTAATTGCTAGCTGATTGTCTTAACTTGTTGCAAGAAGGTTGCCCTTATATGGGAAACCATTCAGGGCCAGAGGAAGGTGGAGGCAAAGGCTAGACATGAAGCTAGTGGAAAGCGGAAGAGTGCAGGAGGAAAGAAGGAGTTAATTGTCAGCAGTGTGGATGTCCAGAGGGTGTGTTTTAAAGAGGGTAGGGCTGGGAAACTGAGTTTGAAAAGGCAGGAAACTGGGCACAGCAGCACAGGAGGGGAGCAGAAGGACAGGAAGGATGTGGTGAGAACCGGACTGCTTGTCTGCTTCTAACAGGGAGAGGACTTGGCTGAAGGGATGTCTTGTGCACCTAGGACTGATATTGGGAAAATATATATAACCCAAATATAAGTTCCAGGAAGTCTTCGTTCTCTAATAAGAAGTCAGGAAACGGAGTACACACACACTAGTACCATCTAGTGTTCTTCCTATATTATTGTTGCTCGCTCTTCTGATGCGAATGGTTTTAGGAGAAGCTTGTTC
Source organism: Anolis carolinensis (assembly GCF_035594765.1). Classification (NCBI taxonomy): domain Eukaryota; kingdom Metazoa; phylum Chordata; class Lepidosauria; order Squamata; family Anolidae; genus Anolis; species Anolis carolinensis. Next base: position 43,777,683 of record NC_085846.1, read on the forward strand.
TCTAATAAAGTTTCTCTTCTCCACTCCCTGGGAGTCAGAGCCTTCACAACACATGCAAACCCAGATTTTCACTGGTCAGCTCAAGAGGGAAGAAAGCCAAACGGGATTTTCCTCTGGCACATGAGTTTATCGTTTCCTGCCAAGGAGTCTCAAAGGTTAAATTCTGAATTATTCTGAAAGATAAGAGTGTCCTAGAAGAGCCTAGTCTTACCTTTTGCCATATCAATAATAAAGCAGAACGGAGCAGGAGTACAATGTCTATGAAATTGATGCTGGTTGTACCTTTTATAATGATGTTCCTCTTGGGCTCAGCTTCCACTGGCAATGTTCTGGTTTGGCCATATGATTATAGTCATTGGATGCACATGAAATCTGTAATTCACGAGCTCACAGCCAGGGGCCATCGAGTGACAGTTGTAATGGCTTCATCCTACCAGGCAGCTGAATCAAGTGAATCTTCCAACTTCCACGTCGAAGTGATCCCTGTACCATTCACAAGGAAGGAAATGGAAATGTTAACACAGGATGCCCTCTATTTATGGTCTTATGAGACACATAAAATACCTTTCTGGGACTCTTTCATCAAGATTTATAGCCACTTAATGAAAATGCAATCCAAATACAAGAGTTTCTGTGACAATGTTTTTTGGAACGAGAAGCTGCTACAAAAATTGGAGTCTGCTGCTTTTGATGTCCTTATTTCGGATGGAGTCATGCCTGGTGGTGAACTCCTTGCTGAGAAACTTCGTGTTCCATTTCTGTATTCCTTACGGCTAACTCCAGGAAACACGATGGAACGTATTTGTGGCCATGTCCCAGCTCCATCATCATATGTGCCTACCGGTCTAGTAGGGCTAACAGACCGGATGTCTTTCATGGAGAGAACGGCAAACATGCTCACTTATCTTTCACTGGACATCATGTTCCATCATTTTTTCAACAAAGATTGGGATCAATATTTTAGTGATGTTCTAGGTAAGAAGAACCTTTTCCCATTTCCAGTGTTGTTAATGTCCAGATTCATAAGCCCAGTTCATCTGTGCATATCCATTTATGTTATATGTAGTAACTGGCAGATGCATGTGTGGAACTGAATGTCTGAGATCAAACTCCCTTTGCAGTATTTCTATGGCGATTATGAAGATGTATGGAAACCAATGATGATCATGACATGGTCTCTAAATTATGCATTTCTCTCATAATGTCCTTGCTTGTCCCCAACTCTGCTTCTTTGATCATTCTTCCTTCTTTTTATGTAACTACTTTCCCAGGTTGAACATTTTAGGAGTGATAGAATTAGTTTCAAGGGAGACTTCTGGCTTGTGAGGCTATGTTTTCAGAAGGTTCAAGAGAATTCAGTTATGTGTTCCAAGGACGCTTTGAGCCTTCTAGAGGGATGGAGCCCCATGCTGGCATCATATGATGTTGTGTGACTTCCAGTGGAGGCCCCACCCCACTGGAAAGAATTCTTGTCTGTTGGAGGCAAGTGTGAGTGTTGTAATTAATCACCTTGATTAGCATTAATGGCCTTGCAAGCTTCATTCCTGCCTGGGAGTTGCCTGCCATAGATGTGGGCGAAGCGTCAGGAAAGAATGCTTCTGGAACATGGCCATACAGCCCGGAAGATGCACAAAAACCCAGTCATTCCACCATGAAAACCTTCAACAAAAAATCCTTCGAGTTGTTTCATAAAGGCCCTTTCCATGCATCTGACTAAAATCCCACATTACCTGCTTTGAACTGGGATATATGGCAGTGTGGACTCAGATAATCCAGTTCAAAGCAGGTATTGTGGGTTATCCTGCCTTGATATCCTGGGTTATAGAGCTGTGTGGAAGAGCCCAAATTCTTTATCCTTCTCTGCCAAAGGATGCTGGAATGTGTCCAGAGGAGGGCCACATCTATGGCAGGCATCTTCAGAAGTTGTGAGGTTTGTTGGAAAGTGGAGTTTGTATATCTATGGAATGTCAAGGTTGGGAGAAAGAACTCAAAGAACTTTTGTCTGTCCGAGGCATGTGTGGATGTTGCAGTTGGCCACCTTGATTAGCTTTGAATGGCCTTGCAGCTTCAAAGCTTGGCTGCTTCCTGCCTGGGGGATCCTTTGTTGAAAGGTGTTAGCTGGCCCTGATGGTTTCATGTCTGGAATTCCCCTGTTTTTGAGTGTTCTTTTTTTACTGTCCTGATTTTATTTATTTATTTATTTATTTTCCATACTTGTGTACCGCCCTTCTCACCCTGAAGGTTTGGGGGGAGGGAGCACCAAAATTCTGTTCGCCTACACTTGAAAATTACCATGGGCTGGCCCTGACTGTTAGCCCCAGCTTCTGCCAACCTAGCAGTTTGAAAACATGTACCTGTGAGTAGATCAATAGGTACCACTCTGGGCGGGAAGGTAACGGCATTTCATGCTGTCATGCCAGCCACATGACCTTGGAGGTGTCTACAGATAATGCTGGCTCTTCGACTTAGAAATGGAGATGAGCAGCAACCCACAGAATTGGACACACCTAGACTTAATGTCAGGGAAAAGCCTTTACCTTTACTAAAGTGACCCAAGTGAGGCTATCATACTATCATATACATATCATGAGGCAACATGACGCATTCGAAAAGATTATAACAGTTGGCAAATGGGAAGTAGTAGGAAAAATTCAAACTGCACTACTATTGAATTGACCAAATTGAGAAAGCCACAGTTCCAAGTCTGCAAGATTTCAGCAAGGTTATAGATGACAGGATGTCTTGGTCATCATTCATAGGGTTGCTATAAGTTATTATCATCTTGACAGCAATTAATAGCATCATTCCTGGCATTCTGAGGGAATAAACGCTTGTTATACCAGAAATTGATGAGAAGATTTTGATTATTTTTTTGTGTGAAATGTGATGTCCAAGAAACAACTGAAAACGTAGGGTGGCAGAATCCTTCTCCATTTCAGTGTAGCATAAATATCTGCTGCTAATTAAGCTGATAAATTTGTTGAGATTCACTGTAGTGTAGAGATCTGAATGCTAGACCAGCGATGAAATCCCTGCTCAGTCCTGAAAACAAATTTGCTCCCTTCTGAACACATTTTGACCATAAAACCCTATGAAGGGTTTGTTTAAGGATCTTCATAAATCTCTTGAAAGCGGACAAGAACATGAGACATCAAGCAATCCCTAAAAACTGCAGCAAAGCATATTTGGATCAATAATCAAGCCGTATGGCGGGCAATCCACTGTGTAGCTACTATGCACAATGCACAACGACAATACATAGGTAAAGTGCACATTAATACTTAAATATACTATATATTTAAATGTGCTACTACAGAGGCAATTGTCTTGAATGCACAAATTTGCTTTCTGTCAGCTGATTATGACAGTTGCACATTTTCTACAAAAAACACTCTGGATGGGTAGTGAGCTTATATATCTGTATGTCATTGACAGAAAGCTAACTGATACGAATTATTTTTCAGATGTAGAAACAGGATTTCCCAAGTCCTTGTTTATCTGCAAAGAGGAAATAAATTAAATTTAATTCCACTTCTTTTTACTCACAGGGAAACCTACAACATTGTGTGAAATAATGGGCAAAGCAGAAATATGGCTGATCCGAACCTACTGGGATTTTGAATTTCCACGGCCATTACTACCAAATTTTGAATATGTAGGAGGGTTGCATTGCCAGCCAGCAAAGCCTTTGCCTAAGGTAATTCTCTCTTGGGCCACTCCTTTGATAAGAATAAAATAAACAGTTTCTTGTTCAATGCACCTTGAAGAAAATTACGAGATGAAGTAGGTGACATGGTTACTTTCAATATGTGGAGGAGTAGATTTTTCCTCTCTGGCCTCGCTCTGAATAACATAGAAATACATCATCTGTGCCAGAATCCACTCTTCAAAAGCAGTAGTACTATTTGTAAATTAGCACAATTTACTTTGCTACCTCTCATCAATTAGAAGTCATAGTGGTAATATAACTACTATATAACAATATGGAAAATATCCAAGTTGATTAAAAGCATCTCCGTATAAACTTGTGGTTATATTTACTTATTTTTATACTTTTATGTTTCAGAAGATCACCTCAAATATTGTCCTAGTCAAAATCCCTGCCTAGTCTACTTTCTATTCTTACCCAAATGAATTATCTAATTTCAGATCCTAATCTTTACCTCTCAGTTGTTTTTGTACTCTCTCTTTTGAACCCCATGTTTTCTCTCTCTGACCAAGTAATATCTGGTACATTTCAGTGTCCTAATACACCATATCTTTTATTATTCTCTGGAATATATAAATTTTCCCTTGTACCCTGCAGGCTTAAATGCGAAGCAGATAAAAAGAGAATGTAGGATCTACCAGATCCCTCTTTTAGGACAACTACATGTTTCAGGCAGGTATGGATAGAAATGTCTGCCTTTAGAAATAAACATTTCAAATGAAAGGACATAGTTTGGTGTATATCTGTATTGTGTGTTTTCTATCTTCCTCTTCTCAACCGCTTTTGCCACTCATTGCTCCCCGCAGATCCTACATTTCATCAGAATATAGCTCTTGACAAACATTTGACTGTCTGTAGATATCTAAACACATAGTTATGTTAGGAACTGCAAGATGCATATTTGAGAAGGAAACCATGCTTTAATAATCTGACATCTTTCAACATTTGAGAGTGCACTCTTTCTAAATATAGATGACACCTCATTCTTTTTCCACTGAAAACTCAGGAATGATTCAAAAATCTCCCCTGTAAACTGTCATGATATTAAGAATAACGAAGAAAGATTTTTGAAAATATTATTATTACTATATGTTCTCACTCGCAGCCACAGCTACTGACTGTGATTTGGGTTATGAATGGACTGTTCAAAATCTAGGAAGTAGTGGAGTATCAACAGATCATAGCTAGCATTCTATTAGTGACAATGCACAGTCGTAACTGAAAGTTACACCAACATGTTTTTCTATTGTGGCTGAAGAGAAATTCAGCACCTTCCCTGAGCAACAATTAAAACCTCTGCAGGACTCACCTTCTGACTGTATCCTCACACATCCTTTTAGTGATTGGTAGTGAGGAGCATTGGAGAATCTGGCTGTTTCCCTAAGGCTAGATGCGCAATGACAAAGGTGTCCTCTGACATCTCTTGAAGACCTCTAGAGGTCCTATAGGATGCCATAGGAACTTAACCAGATGCTTCTACAATTCTCCACTAACTCTCAACTGACGTAGGAGAAAGGATAGTTCTGTAGAAAGAAATAAGGGAGAAATGCAGATCTGTCCTATCATGGTCTTACAATAGACACCCCACAGCAAGATTTTGGCCAATGTGGTATGTTCCAAGCAGTACCATGTTTTATAATTGTCACAAAATGATATTGATCATGTTGTTGTTTATACTACTACTATTTTTGTTGGTTTTATCTTTTAATAGGAAATGGAAGAATTTGTCCAAAGTTCCGGAGAACATGGCATTGTAGTATTTTCTCTCGGGACAATGATTCAAAACCTAACAGATGAAAAGGGTAACTTGGTTGCCCTGGCATTCAGCCGGCTTCCACAGAAGGTCAGTTTGATAGATGTAAATTTGTTTTTTTTATTTTAAAAAACCCTGTTATTTGTAGACCAGGAAATGTATCACATAAGGCTCTTCTCCCGCTAAAGAAGCAGTTTTAAAAAACTTCACATCCTATATAATTGGGACTGCTCTCTTTCCTTAACAATTATTATAAGCTTTGTCTTCACAGTTGCTCTGATGACTCAAGATCTTGGGCAAGATCACCTTTATAGCACTACAGCTGAACTCTAAGCAGTATCCTATACTATCATTTGGCCCTCCATCCTTGGGAAACTATAACTTCCTCGGAGGTTGAACTATGTTTTCTTTTTATTAGGGGTACAGGTGGTTGTGTTTAATAATAAATCCCTCCTTGAGGCCTTTAAATTGAGGCTTCCATTTCTAAGGCCTCGTATTCACAGCTTCCAATTGTATCAGGGGCATCTGTTGAGACAGATCTAGCCATGTTCTTTTGGTGAGCCTTTTAAAGAGTGACGGGAGGTGAGACCAGCAGCAGCTGAGCAGCAGCAGGGCAAAGATACCACAAAGCAAAAAACTAGAAATCCCTATCTTGCCCAATTCAAAGAAGGAAGCCAATTTGTAATTCACAATAGGTCCAGACCTATGTCCTCCTGGATACCAACAGTAAGAACCTTTATCTTTCGAACCCTGTCATCGACCAGCTGGGAACTGTCAGTCAAATTAAAACAGCACATATTTTTGAACATTCTCACATCTGTATGGTGTCTGAGTAGCAAGTAATCAGTGGCCTGCTGTTATCGAGCATGGCCTCCCTAGATCACGTATCTCGGAGGCCAGGGCTGCCAATGCCTGGGAGGTGTTATTTATGTTCTTTACCAATGTACAAAAAAAGTTTTTTTGTACTGCCCAGTAGTTCATGGCTGCTGCTACCCCTGGGGTGAATAAAGCAGCTGCCACAAACTGGGTTGTTTAGGGCCCAAAAATTTTGGGACCAAAATTTTGCATCTAACTGCTCAATCAGGGGAGTATGCTAGCTCCATGTCATTTCGAGAAGGCAGGAAAAGTGACAGCCTACCCACGGCGTATTTCCCAAAAGCGGAATTGTCTGGCAAGTATGAATAGGCTGTCTGGTCACATATAAAAAACCATCCGGTGGTCAGGACAATGTACCTTCATGTAGGAGATGATCTGCATGGATGTAAGAGGTGTCCAAGGGCAGCTTTTGACATGGGGAAGGTCAGGTGGCCACTCTCAAGCACTCTGTGGGCCAGCCTCATTGCCACCATCCCTGGGCCCCTTTCACATGCTATCCGTCCCCAGAATGGGACATCCCCATAAGACATTGGCCTGGTGGGGGATGGTCTTGAAATGATAAAACTTCTGAAAGATTCCAATTTTTCAGGCACACCAATGAGACAAGTTGAGAACAAATCAGTGGCAGAGAGCCCACTGAGCAGACAGAAATCATTGGTATTCAGGACTTTTTGAGCCAAATCTTGCAAAAAAAAAAGTGTTTAGTGGATAGTAGGAGTGTGCATTTTTTTGTTAGTCGTCATAAGTCAGATCAAATTAGTTACATCCATACTTACAATGTGATATCCGACATGTGGACATCGCCTGTACCAAAAACTTAAGAATCAAATCTCATCCAATACTTTTTTGTTTTAATTCTGTAATTCCTGGAAGCCTATCAAAGTCAGTTTCATTTTCAGTGCAAGGCAAAGCCAAAAAGGCTGCCATTCCTCTTTATGGCCTCTCGTCATGAGGAGAGGAAAGCAGCAGGGTGGGGCAAACTGAGTGAGCTGGGAAAGAGACTGAAAGAGCACAGAATTCTGGGAAATGTAGAGGAGCCTGCCCTAAACTACATTTCCCAGAATTCTGCTCAGCATCAGAAAGCTCCAATTAGGATAGGGGAGAGATTTTTCCTTCCTAGCAGCAGCCAGAATTCCAGTGAATTGTTAACTCTGCAAAGAGGACTGACTGATACTTCAATAGAAGTATGTAAATCAGTGCTGGGCTGGGAAGAAACCCCTAAATTGAAGTTATATTGGTTAATATTGAGAGACATTCAAAGAGATAGCTGTTGTGGTTTTTAAAAATGTTTTTGTCAAAACTTTAACAAAATCCTTAAAATCAGCAGATATATGAATATTTCTGAAAGTTGTGGGGAATTAACCCCTGCTATCTTGTGTCATTGTATAGAAGATTCAAGGAGATAGCTCTTGTAGCTTTTTTAAGTTGTTTATAAAAATTTTGAAAATACCCTAAACATCTATGGGTAAGTGAAACATTTTGAAACTTGATGGGCTAACAGTGATAAATAGGTTCTACCACCCCAATAGCTGTAAAAATGAGGTAGAAAGGAACCCCATTTCTGCTATTACCGTATATACTTGAGTATAAGCCAATCCGAATATAAATCGAGGCACCTAATTTTACCACAAAAATACTGGGAAAACATTGACTCCAGTATAAGCCGAGGGTGGTAAATTTCAGATATAAAAATAGATACCAATAAAATTACATTAATTGAGGCATCAGTAATGTTCCGTCCCCCAGGACGATGGTTTGCCTTACCTATTGGTCGTTTGTTTGTTTCCCCTCCTTTACATTTTGTTTGAGCCTCTGGCTGCAAAAGCCTAGGAAAAATGGCTTGGAATCTGCAAGAGCTGGCTGCAGTTTTCTTTGCAGTGATTGGTCAAAGAATGCAACATCTTAGGACCGCCCTTTTTACCAGGGTCTAGTCTCCATTTTGGAGCTTCATTCTGGCTATAGTCTTCCAACGTGCTGGAGCTGTGCAAGGCTAACTGGGACAAATCATCCTCAAAACCAGGCCAATCTAAGCCTATCCAAATTAGATAAGTATTGAATTATATTGATCTGGAATAGGAAATCTAGTTATAGGAGCAGGGTTATTCTGTCGCTTCTAGAACTAATCTTTGCTGTAAAGATAGGGAAGGAAAGAGTTTCTCCTTCTAATATAGGCAGCGTGATTAGGGTATAGTGGTTTTATAATCACCTTTGCTTTCTGGAACCAGGGATAATTCTGTACCTAAAACCTATAGAAATTTGTTTCATTTTCTGCAACTTTAAGATCTGTGCCAGGTTTACAACCTTGTATGAATAAACATCCTTTTTTGAAGTTATCCAGACTCAGTCGTTCAATATCTATAGGACAGCTTATAGGGATTTGCAGTTCGCCCGGATAAAGGACAGCACGTTTCAGTTTTATAGTTTTTTATTGTCCGGCGGACGGCACAGTTTTGAGGTAGATCAGCGGTTTTTCCGCTTGAGCTAGCTTGCACGGCTTATAGTTTTTTATAGTTTAGGAAGTTTAGTTTAGGCCGCGGCTTTTCCGCCTGAGCTCAGTCTGCATACCTAAAGACTCTACCAGCGTCTGAGGCAGTGGAGCCCGCTCTCAGACCTGAAGGAGTCAAATAGTGGGGCTCTATTTCCTTGCTATTTGGCTCGCGTGTGCGCACGTGGCCCAGTGGCTTTCTGGGTTTGCACAGGCTGTGCAGTTCCCAGCAACGTCCAGGGCTCCCTCGGCGGTAGACCTCGAGCCGCGGAGCACCAGCGACAGTTCTTTGGCTGGCTCTGAGGCGTGAAGCCCACCAGAACCAGGCTAGAACCTGGACAGGCCTGGCAACGCTGCTGCGAGTTCGGCCGGAGCACTCGGCCGGCTTCGACCTGCCTCATCGTCCTGCGGTGGTGACCTGCCTCATCGTCCTGCGGTGGTGACCTGCCTCATCGCCTGGCGGTGGTGACCTGCCTCATCGTCCTGCGGTGGTGACCTGCCTCATCGTCCTGCGGTGGTGACCTGCCTCATCGTCCTGCGGTGGTGACCTGCTTCATCGTCCTGCGGTGGTGACCTCCCTTTACAGCGGGGAGGAGGCGTCTTTTCTCTCCTCCTTTCCAAAGCCAGCCTCGGTGCTCCTTCGGCGGCAGGCCTCGAGCCGCAGAGCACGAGGTGCTTGAAAATTTGGCGAAGTCGCCATTTTGGCAGTTTACGTCACTCGGGCAAGGGAGGTATCAAGTGGCAAGTTGCTGTCAGTTGGCATTTTGCAGCTTGCCCACTAAAATCTGGCGCCAAAGGTCACAATCTTTGTAAAGTATAGTTACTTAGTGATATATATTGCTATGGTTAAGTGTTGTGCATTGTATTATATATTGCATTTGCTTTTATTGTAAATTTACTTGCTGGTATGTTGTATTTGCTTTTGTTGTAAATTTACTTGCTATTAAGAATACATAATGTCTATGCAATTTCAAGATGATACAGATGGTATACCTCCTTCTGAGGCTGAAAGTAGGAATGAAAGGCCCCAAAGGATAAAGCACCCTTCAGCCAAGATGCTAGCCCATCTAATAGATGAAAAGGAGCTCCTCCATGTGAGGTTAGGTTCGGCATGGGAGCGAATTGTAACATTGATGGACAGAATTGAGAGCTTGGGTATTACAAGGGTGCCATCCATATTACAGACCGACCTTGAAGAGACCTTCGGTCTCTGGAGGGGTTTGGTGTCTAAGATAGTCCAGGTCCTCGAGCGCATTAACGCCAAGGATTCAGAGTTAGAAATAGTGAGTGTCTTAGCTGACACTAATGAGAAAGAAAATAAGGTGAGGGCAATTCTAGATGCCTTGGAATTTAGTTCTCCACCTGTTAATCTAAGGTCTGAGCCAAAAGGAAAGCAGTCTTCCTTATGCAGCCATGAGACCAATCTTTTAAAATCACCTGCTGTGGCACTTAGTCTTAAGTCCAACCGCTCTAGCCAGGTATCTAAACTAAGGGAGTGTGCATCATCTAAACATAGCCACTCTAGCAAGTCTTCTGCTGCTGGGAGTGCCATCTCTTCCCTAGCTGCCTTGCACATTAAGGAGGCTGCACGTCTGGAGCTAAAGAGCAAGGTAGCGGGGGCGGAGGCTGATGCTAAGGCAGCTGATCTCACCCTTCCCTTTAAAGAAGAAGAGCAACGACTGCAAAGCAAAATGCAAATAGAACAGGCCCAAAGGCAATGTGAAATAGAAATGCTTAGAATAAAGATGGATGCCGCAGCCAAAAGGGTAAGGGCTGAGACTTTGGCCAAAGCCCTAATTGAGCCACTCACAGAAGAAAATGTAAGCCAGTTACCAATACAGGATCCTTCTGCCAAAGTGTTTGCGCACCTTGGCAGCATGAACAGCCAGTTTTCGGATGAGGAACAGGGAGACTTCTCTCCTTACCCAGAGCAGGGCCCCAAAGTCACTTTTGAGTTTCCTGCAGAGCAGAGCGTCATAGCGGGGAGCTCACCCTTGCCCGAGCTACCTGTGCCTCCTGCTAAATCCCTAGGTCAGTCAATCAGGGCCTCAAGGCCAAGTGCTAGTTGGCCCTTACAGACAGCTGCACAGGGAGCCACCGATTCGTCAGTGGTCGATGTCATCCCTCCAAGAGGCCAAAGGTTGACGCAAGGTGCACGGTGGGAGTCCACTCCACAACAGCAAACTCCTCAATTGTTCCCTTCGACGCCAGAGTCCCAGCTTGTCTCCATCATCAGAAGCCCCAGAAGAGATCTTAAGGACAAGGGTGTCGAAAAGTTTTCGGACAAGCCTGAGGAATTTCTTCTCTGGAAGGCCACCTTCCAGAGAGCAATCAGAGACTTAAAGTTATTGCCTGAGGAAGAACTGACTCTTCTGGCTGCATGGTTGGGCCCAGCCTCATCCTCACAAGTTAAGAAGATCTACGCAGCCCACGTAGCTGATCCCGACAAAGCCCTGGAAAAGGCCTGGGCCAGGTTGCAGCAGAGGTATGGGGCCAGCACAGAGATTGAAGCATCTCTTATGGACAAGCTCCAAAGGTTCCCAGCTTTGAAACTCAAAGACTTCAAACTCTTGTGGGACCTCAGCGATCTCCTTACGGAATTAGAGTCGGCCAAGGAGAATCCAGAACTGCCCGGTTTGAAGTGCCTCGATCAGCACCTGTCCCAGAGGCAGATCTTGACCAAGCTGCCCTTCACTTTGCAAGAACGCTGGGGACAGGAGGTCTTCAACTACAAGGAGGCCCACTCCCAGGCATATCCTCCATTTTCTCATTTGGTCCAGTTCATCACCAGGGCGGCCAGAGAAAGGAATGATCCGCAGACGGGCCTCCCCACCTTATACCAAGGGACCCATCCAGGGAAGGCATCTGAAGTGGACAAGAAACCACCTAGAGAGGCCAATAGACCTGTCAGCGTAAAGGCAGTCGAAACTCAACACAAGACTGATGAACCCAGGTCGGAGGTAAAAGAGGTGCTCTGCCCCATTCACCAAAAGCCTTACAGTTTGGCCAACTGCCGGGAATTTGACAAGAAGCCTTATAAAGAAAGACAACAGATTGTACAGAAGCTGGGCATATGTTTTAGGTGCTGTGGAGCAACTCTTCACTTTGCATCCAACTGCAAAGAGGACGTCAAATGCGCAAGGTGTAACAGCCTTAAGCATTGCACCGCGATGCACAACTCTGACGCTGTCTCCCGCGTCAAAGGGGACACGTCTTCCAAAGAAGGGTCATCTACTGAAGCCACCAACATGCAGGCCGCGTCACGGATGCAGGAGGATGCTCCATCGGTCGCCTGCACTGAACTATGCTCTGACGTGCACCAGTTCAGAGTCTGCCATCCCATCTGCCTAGCAGATGTATATCCAGCCAGAAGACCTTGGCTTAAAAAGAGACTTTACGTGGCTTTGGATTCACAAAGCGACGCCTCCCTGGCGACTCCAGAGTTTTTCCAACTGTTTGACATAAAAACCCAGACGGTCGACTACACCATGTCCACCTGTGTAGGGAAGAAGAAGTTGCAGGGTCGCATAGCATCCGGCTTTGTTGTTTCCTCTTGCGACCAGAAGAGGCAGTTCAAGTTGCCAGACCTGATTGAGTGTTCCTCCATCCCTCGGAACAAAAAACAAATTGTAAGTAGAGAAGTTGTGGAGGCTCATCCACATTTGCGACGATTAAAGAATGCCATACCTGCTTTCCGTCCAGATGTGGACATTGCCCTTCTGCTTGGTGCGGACTGTCCGAACTTGTTCTATGTGAACGACCAAGTTAAGGGACCTCCAGGGGCGCCCATTGCTCAGCTGCTACCACTAGGCTGGACAGTTACAGGCCCAGTGTGCATAAACAAGATGCACCCACCATCGTCGTTGGACTCCAATCAAGCACAGGTGCTTAAAGGTGGACGTCCTACACTTGTGCGCAGTTGCCTAAGTCACATCTCAGTCTACTGCCAAGCAATAACTCCAGAGTATTCCTCCATTTTCAAAGTCTCTGAGAGAGACGAAGCCACAGCGCTCTCGAAAGATGAGCAAAGGTTTTCGGACATTATGAATGCTCAAGTCTCACGAAGTGCAGAGGTGAAAGCCTGCAAATCAACCACAGAAATCAAGATGGGCCAAAGATCTTGCCTGGAACCACACCGTTTTGAACGTTTTTCGGAGTGGCACAGTCTTCTTAGAGCAGTAGCTAGGCTTATACATCGTTTAGCTTGCAAAGATAGTGAGCCTTTACAGATCCAGGATATGATAAAGGCTAAGAGCGTCATATTCAAGTCAGTGCAGAGATCTGCTTTCAAGCAGGAAATAGCTAGGCTAGAGCAAGGGCTCAACATCCCTAATCAAAGTCTTCTAAATGAGTTAAACCCATTTCTAGACAAGGAGGGTATTTTGAGAGTTGGAGGAAGGTTAGCCAAAGCTAAACTCAAGGCGTGCATAAAAAACCCCATCATCATACCCCCTAATAGTCACACTGCATTGCTGCTCGTTCGGCATCACCATGAAAGGATCCATCATCAGGGTAGAACTCTAACTGAGGCAGCCCTTAGAAATGAAGGTCTGTGGGTAGTTAATGCCAAAAGGTTGGTCAACAGTTGTATTTTCAAATGTGTCAAATGTCGGCGACTCAGACGAAACTGTCAAAGTCAGTTGATGGCAGAACTACCTCAGGATAGGACTTTGACAGACCCACCCTTTTCCCATGTGGGAATCGATGTGTTTGGTCCTTGGGAGGTTGTCACTAGGAAAACCAGGGGTGGTGTTGTAAATAACAAGAGGTGGGCAGTTTTGTTTACTTGTTTAGTAATACGAGCTGTCCATATAGAAGTCATAGAAGGGATGGACACTTCATCATTTTTAAACGCATTAAAAAGGTTCATAGCCCTCAGAGGGCCAATTAAGTCAATTCGGTCGGACTGTGGCACCAATTTTGTAGGTGCGACCAAAGAACTCAATTGTGTGTCTAGGTTTGGGAGAGACCCAAAGGTTCAGAACTTTACGAATACTGAACAAATTATGTGGACTTTCAATGTTCCTCACGCCTCCCATATGGGTGGTGTTTGGGAGAGGATGATTGGTATTAGTCGCAAAATCCTTAATGCCATGTTTTTGAGTCATAGGTCATTGACGCATGATGTTTTGGTGACACTTATGGCGGAAGTTACCGCAATTATCAACAACCGGCCGCTGGTTCCCCTTACCAGTGACCCTGAGAACTTACAACCACTGACTCCTGCACTTATTTTGACACAAAAGGTGCCAGGATGGAAGGACGTCATGTTGCCAGTTCCGGACGGAACTCACCGTGCCCTGTGGAAACAGGTGCAGTCCTTGGCCAACCACTTTTGGAAAAGGTGGAAAGCTGAGTACTTAAGCCAGCTTCAAGTTAGAAGAATCTGGCAAAGCCCACAGGACAACATTGAGGTTAACAACGTTGTGTTGTTAAAGGACAAAGACTTGCCCCGCCATGCGTGGCCCATGGGCATTGTATTAAAGACCTTTCCTTGCCCGGACGGTAAGGTCAGGAAAGTTCAATTAAAGACTTGCAACAGAGGCAAAGTGTCCATTTTGGACAGACCAATTAGTGACCTCGTGTTGCTTATTGGAGATGTTTAAAGTTCTAGTGTTTGTATTGTTGTGTATACAAAGGTGTTTGTATGTTTTTGATTGGTAAATTCCCACATCCTGGGAATTTAGCGGGGAGTGTTCCGTCCCCCAGGACGATGGTTTGCCTTACCTATTGGTCGTTTGTTTGTTTCCCCTCCTTTACATTTTGTTTGAGCCTCTGGCTGCAAAAGCCTAGGAAAAATGGCTTGGAATCTGCAAGAGCTGGCTGCAGTTTTCTTTGCAGTGATTGGTCAAAGAATGCAACATCTTAGGACCGCCCTTTTTACCAGGGTCTAGTCTCCATTTTGGAGCTTCATTCTGGCTATAGTCTTCCAACGTGCTGGAGCTGTGCAAGGCTAACTGGGACAAATCATCCTCAAAACCAGGCCAATCTAAGCCTATCCAAATTAGATAAGTATTGAATTATATTGATCTGGAATAGGAAATCTAGTTATAGGAGCAGGGTTATTCTGTCGCTTCTAGAACTAATCTTTGCTGTAAAGATAGGGAAGGAAAGAGTTTCTCCTTCTAATATAGGCAGCGTGATTAGGGTATAGTGGTTTTATAATCACCTTTGCTTTCTGGAACCAGGGATAATTCTGTACCTAAAACCTATAGAAATTTGTTTCATTTTCTGCAACTTTAAGATCTGTGCCAGGTTTACAACCTTGTATGAATAAACATCCTTTTTTGAAGTTATCCAGACTCAGTCGTTCAATATCTATAGGACAGCTTATAGGGATTTGCAGTTCGCCCGGATAAAGGACAGCACGTTTCAGTTTTATAGTTTTTTATTGTCCGGCGGACGGCACAAGTAAGTTAAATGTTTTTGAGTATTTACATAAAGCTCAAATTTAAGATAAGATGAGATAACCCAACTCTGATCAAATCATTATTCTCATCTTCTTCAATTTAAATGTGCTTATGTATCCTTTTAATAATAATAGAGCAATATAATACATGTAATAACAATAATAATAAATACAGTAGAGTCTCACTTATCCAACACTCGCTTATCCAACGTTCTGGATTATCCAACGCATTTTTGTAGTCAATGTTTTCAATACATCATGATATTTTGGTGCTAAATTCATAAATACAGTAATTACTACATAGCATTACTGTGTATTGAACTACTTTTTCTGTCAAATTTGTTGTATAACATGATGTTTTGGTGCTTAATTTGTAAAATCATAACCTAATTTGATGTTTAATAGGCTTTCCCTTAATCTCTCCTTATTATCCAACATATTCACTTATCCAACGTTCTGTCGGCCCGTTAACGTTGGATAAGCGAGACTCTACTGTACAGGAAAATAATACAAGTAATAATAAATAGAATAAAATAATAAGTGCAATAATAATAATAAGATTAGAGTGAAATAATAAATGTACCATACATTCTCGAGTATAAGCTGACCCAAATATAAACCAACCAGGACCCTCACCCGAGTATAAGCCGAGGGGGGCTTTTTCAGTCTTAAAAAAAGGGCTGAAAAACTAGGCTTATACTCGAAAAGTAACTAAATCTTGTTACTCTTGTTATAGTAACAAAATTTTCACTAACGATGCTTTAGAAACATTTTAGAAACAAAACGCAAGTGCCCCCTAATTTTGTAATGAGTTTTGAAAGATTTTGTTGTTGTTGATCGCACAGCCCTAGCAGATAGCCAATTGGATAAGAAAGTTCCTTCCTTGACCGAGGACAGGCCTGCGAGAAAGAGGAAATAAGCAGCGAGATATTGCACCATTCCGATGGCTTAACAGCCAGAGGAGTTCAGAGCTAGAAAGCGAAAGCAACGCCGTGGCACAAATAAGGATTACAGACATTCAGCTGTTTGGGGTGTTTGACAGATGACAGCTGCCAGTGAATCATGTCTTTATTTTGTTTATTTTCAGGTTGTTTGGCGATACAAAGGGAAAAGGCCAGAAACACTAGGAACCAATACCAGAATTTATGACTGGATCCCACAAAATGATCTTCTTGGTGAGAAATCTGGGTTTGAAGAACTGCTTAAGTAATTAGTGGGAAATGTATCACTTTCATCCCTATGTTCTTCTCTCTTGATTGTCAATGGGCAGTAAGGATGAATAGCTTTCACCATTTCTCACCTTTGGCCATCACATTCACTCTCTCTGGATTGGCTGTTGCTAGGCAAAGTGGCCCTTTCTGATGTCACTAGGAAAGAAAAGTGCATAAGGGGAAGCAAGGAAGGAAGAAAGGAAAGAGCCACAAAGAGAGCCATGTTGCTGTGGAGACATCGTGCAGCTCCCACTTCCACAAATAGCAACAGCTCCCACCACCCAGGAGACACCAATGACCCTCCCTCTAATGACATTGCAGGTTATAGCAAGTGCCATGAACATGTCCAAGAGCCCCGCCAATGTCCTCCACAAACACCATACTGGCCACCACGCAAGTGACGGGTTTCACATGGAGACAATTTCATCCTAGATTTTCTGTTTTTCCTCTGCCACAAACATCCCAGTGTTCCTTATTCTCTCCATTGGTATGGAATTTGCATGACCCTGCCCACTGCCTCCCCCTTAACCCTTTCCTATTCTTTTCTATGGCACACCCAAACAGAGGAATTTATCATCAACTGAATATTAGAGAAGTTTGGGGAGAATTCACCATGATTTATAGGAGTTGTATGTACTGGGATGTATAGTTCACCTGCAATCTAAGAGCACTCTTAGCTCCACCAATAATGTACCAGGAACTAACTTGGCACACAGAACCCCCATGACCAACAAAAATACTGAAGCTCTTTAGAGGGATTTATAGGAATTGTGGTTCACCTACATCCAGAGCACACTATGAACCCAAACAATGATGGATCTGGACCAAACTTGGCATACATATCCGATATGCCCAAATTTGAATACTGGTGGGTTTTGAGGGGAATTGACTTGGACATTTTGGAGTTTTAGATACTGGGATTTATAGTTCACCTACAATCAATGAGCACTCAGAATTCCACCAAAGATGGAATTGGAACAGACTTGGCACACAGAGCCACCATGATCAGCAAAAAATATTGAGGTCTTTGCAGGGAATTGACTTTGATTTAGGGAAGCTGTAGTTCACCTACATCCAGAGAGCACTGTGAACCCAAAAACCGATGGATTTGGACCAAATTTGGCACACATACCTGATATGTTGAAATTTGAAATTTGGTTACTGGAGGGGTTTGGGGGAACTGACCTTCCTTCCTGGGAGTTGTAGTTTACCCACAACCAGGGAATTTGGTCCAAACTTGGCACACAGAACCCACATGACTAATTTACCCTACTGGAGAGGTTAGTTCACCACCCATCCCGAAAGCACTCTGAACCCCATCAATGACAGATCTGGACCATACTTGACACAAAGAACCCTGATGACCAACAGAACATACTGAAGGGGTCTGCAGGACTGACCCACCCAGGTGATACTTATAGTTCATTGTACGTCCAGAAAGCACTCTGAACTCCACCAGTGACAGACCTGGACCAAACTTGGAACACAGGCCACCCATGACCCACCTGACAACATATATTTCATGGCATAATACTCACTTTACCTTAAAAGTCAGAGAGGCATTGGGTTGGAATCAATCCATTTTCTTTTGGGGGGAAAGGGGGAGAGCGACTATTATACGAGGAAACCAAAAATACCAACAAGGGCACCTGAAAAGGGAGTTTGTGATTATTATGCCAGGGCGACTATTATGCAATGAAATAAAGCATTTAATAACCAGTATTTTGATGTGAAAATTAAAACATGTCAATATTCTTTCCTGGTGTTGATTTGTATGTTGGTAAGAGAAACGCCAGCTATAAAGGACAGCTTAGACCCCAAGTTGTACTGTATTTCATGGCATAATATTCACTTTCCCTTAGAAGTCTGAGAAGCACTGGGTTAGAGCCGATCCATTTCCTTTTGGGGGAAGGGGGGGAGGAATTATTATGCATTGGTATTATGCACTGAAAAAGCCCTTTTGAGGGGGCCTTTTTACTGCATAACAGTACCTTTGTGGGCACAGCTATCTAGGCAGGTGAAGTCTCAAAGCACCCGTCACCTCCATAGCTCGGGAGTAAGAGGCTGGAAGGTGGGTAAACTTGCAGGGGAAAGACAGGTAGTCAGATGGGTTCAACTGCTTGCAGATTTTTCCCTTCTGAGCTACAAAAGCTCTGTATTTTGGAAGGAAAAGGCTAGCAAGCAGGTGAGCTCATTTACTCCCCAGCCTTTGCCTTCTGAGCCCCTCTAAGCTATGGAAGCTTGCCTTGCACAAGGCAAGCACAGGATGCAGAAGCATGTAGCTACGAGGCTTCAAGCTCCATAACTCCTGGGGGACAGTTGTGCTTGCAGGTGAAGCCTTAGCCACCCGCACACCTGCCCCCTATGCATAACAGTCACACCAGTTATCCAATGGTGCAACTATTATGCAAGGAAACAAAAAATAACCAAAAAGAGGGTTGTGACCATTATACAAGGGTGACTACCATGCGATGAAATATAGTATTAGATAACCAGTATTTCTGATCTGGAAATTAAAACATGTCTCTATTCTTTCCTGGTGTTGATTTATAATAATAATAATAATAATAATAATAATAATAATAATAATAATAATAAGTCTCTGACCAACACTGTCCGAATTTTTAGCACTTATATCAACATGGAGTTTGGTTTGGACAAATGTTCGACAGTGGCATTGAAGAAGGGAAAAATCATTGAAAATGATGGCATAAATATGCCCAATGGCCAAACAATAAAGTGTCACCAGCCAGAGGCCTATAAATATCTGGGCATATTACAGCTGGACAACATCAAGCATGAACATGTGAAAACTGTGGTCAGCAAAGAATACACACAAAGGGTCAGAAAAATTCTCAAAAGCAAGCTCAATAGAGGCAACACCATCAAGGCCATAAACACCTGGGCCATACCTGTCATAAGATATACTGCTGGCATTATAAATTGGACACAGGTGGAACTGGACAATTTGGACAGAAAAACAAGAAAACTCATGACCATTCATCATTCACTGCACCCTCGCAGTGATGTTGACCGGCTCTATCTGCCTAGAAGATCAGGGGGCAGAGGACTCTTACAAGTAAAACAAGCAGTCAAAGAAGAAGAACATGCCCTGGCAGAATATGTAAAGCAAAGTGAAGAACCTCCTTTGATTGAAGTCAAAAATCAGAAACTCCTCAAAACACAACAGACAAAAAACCAGTACAAGAAATCCACACTACAAACTAGAGCTGACAGCTGGCACAACAAAACACTGCATGGAAAGTTCCTTGACAAAATTGAAGGAAAAGCTGATAAGGAGAAGACCTGGCTCTGGCTCACGAATGGGACCCTGAAGAAAGAGACAGAAGGCCTGATCCTTGCAGCCCAGGAGCAAGCCATCAGAACAAATGCAATTAAGGCCAAGATCGAAAAATCAGCTGATGACCCAAAATGCAGACTGTGCAAGGAAGCTGACGAAACCATTGATCATATCCTCAGCTGCTGTAAGAAAATTGCACAGACAGACTACAAACAGAGGCACAACTGTGTGGCCCAAATGATCCATTGGAACTTATGCCTCATGTACCACCTGCCAGCAGCAAAGAACTGGTGGGATCACAAACCAGCAAAGGTCGTGGAAAATGAACACGCAAAGATACTGTGGGACTTCCGAATCCAGACTGACAAAGTTCTGGAACACAACACACCAGACATCACAGTTGTGGAAAAGAACAAGGTTTGGATAATTGATGTTGCCATCCCAGGTGACAGTCGCATTGATGAAAAACAACAGGAAAAACTCAGCCGCTATCAGGACCTCAAGATTGAACTTCAAAGACTCTGGCAGAAACCAGTGCAGGTGGTCCCGGTGGTGATGGGCACACTGGGTGCCGTGCCAAAAGATCTCAGCCGGCATTTGGAAACAATAGACATTGACAAAATTACGATCTGCCAACTGCAAAAGGCCACCCTACAGGGATCTGCACGCATCATCCGAAAATACATCACACAGTCCTAGACATTTGGGAAGTGTTCGACTTGTGGTTTTGTGAAACGAAATCCAGCATATCTATCTTGTTTGCTGTGTCATACAACGTCGTTGTGTCAATAATAATAAACTTTATTTATACCCCGCCACCATCTCCCCAACGGGGACTCGGGGCGGCTTACATGGGGCCATGCCCAGAACAATACAATTTGATAGAATATAAAAAGAGCAACAAATCATAACACATTGAACAATACAATAAATGATAATATACACTACATTAGGCAAAATCAGAAGAACAATAAAATAAGGGCATGCCACATGTTCATCCCATACCTGGAAACATGAATATTTAGAGCACATGATTATCTACAGGAACTGAATTGAGTTGGAATATTTTAGTAAATAGTTGCAATAACAAATTTTTATCAACTTTTACATGTCTTACTCATGTATTTTCTTATTCCCACCGCAGGACATCCCAAGACAAAAGCCTTTATCACTCATGGTGGAACAAATGGGATCTATGAAGCCATTTACCATGGGATTCCCATGATAGGGATCCCCATGTTTGGAGACCAGTCTGATAACATTGCTCACGTATGTGCAAAGGGAATGGCTATAGAGCTGAATATTAACACGATGACAGCACAAGATTTAGTGGACGCCGTTAATACCATTATTCACAACACAACGTAAGTCTAATAGAAATTCTCTGAATGACAGATCATTAAGGCTACATCTAAAGCAAAATACTCTGCCAATGAGTTTTGGAGAAAAAAATGTGGAATATTTAATACATAGTAGTGAGGTTCCTTGACCAACCTCTTTTCCATCTTCTCTTTCTTCTTTGCTCTTGTGAATGTCCTTCCTGATTACTATCCCGATGTCTACTTCTAGGACTTCAAATATTCATATTATTTTCATAAAGACATTTGAAACTAGCATCATTCCATTTAGCATCTCAGACTGAACCTTGTTTCAGTTTCTGAACTAAAAAGAATTTTGAAATTGTGGCCAGTTTCTTTATTGTGTTGTTTAAAACAATTTAATTGTCACATTCACATTCTGGTGTTCACAACAAAGACCCGAGTGTCTAATTAAGCTACAGCTGACACATCTAATGCCTATCCCTCTAGAGTCTAGATATTGCTAAACTGCACTCTCATCAACACTCACCATAAATGATATTGAGATGTTGGCTGGGAATTGGAAGCCAGCAACATTTGTAGGTACTGTGCTTACAGAAAAAATATATATAATAATTATAAAAGTATAAAAATTCATTCATGAAAATGAGGGGGGGGGAATTAAAGTATCAAGGTGAAACCATAGACCAGTATTTTAACTTACATCACTTCATTTAAAATGTTTTGTGCAACTTTTCACAAATATTTAGCAAAATAGTAAGTAGCTATTCCACAGAACTTATGGCACTAAGGATGTTAATGAGAACTGGTGGGTCATCTTTTCTCCTGATTCCATTAGCGTTTGTTCTTTCTTCCTCAACCCTACAGATATAAGGAAAATGCAGTACGACTGTCGCAGATTCACCACGATCAACCCATGAAGCCTCTAGACCGGGCTGTCTTCTGGATTGAATTTGTTATGCGCCACAAAGGTGCCAAGCATTTGAGAGTAGCTGCCCATGACTTGACCTGGTACCAGTATCACTGCCTTGACGTCATTGCCTTTTTGATCAGTTGTGTGGCACTTTTCATGTTCATCATGGTAAAATGCTGCTCGTTTTGCTGTCGGAAATGTGGCATCACACGGAAAACAAAAATTGAATAGTTTCTGCTCAGCACACAGCCATTGTGTGACTTACATCATTCAACATGCTCAGACTGTATATGTTAAACCCTATCGTCATTTACCATAATGTTCAGCTTAATTCATGAAGAAGCACATCTATCTTTGCTTGGCTCCATTAAAATGACAGCATAAATTTGTAGGTATGAATTATGATATGTATATAAAACTTTTAGGTTTATTTTTAATGAAGGCAGTTACACAGTCTGAGATTGCTGTTGTAATGTAGCAAGCAACAACTATCTGAAGGGGTCAGAGTCTGTCCATTTCATAAAATCAAAGAGTATATATAATGTTTGAAAAATTCTTGCTAGAGTAGGAGCTTTGTTCAAGCGGTAGAATGTTTTTGAAATACAGAGGACAGACGTGTTTACCTTTTACATATATAATGAATGCATGGTTGAGATAATGCTGTACCTGCAGAGATACCGTTATTCTAGTAACTTGGATCAAAGCTGTAGTGATTTCATAGGGATATCTTGTCTAAAGGGCTCCTACTAATTCAGAGATTATTCAGAAAAACAAAATCTGAAGTGAATTTTTTAAAAACCCTAAAATGTCCAACAGCCAGGAGTTTCTAAACATACACATGCACAAACAAAAATGTACATATGCATATGTCATTCTGCCCATCTATCTATCTCATTTATTTGCATACGATGAATGGTCTTAATAACCCCTTTTAATTAGTGAACTCAGGGAGAAGAACAAAATATATCCAATAGTAGTGTCTCCAAGTTTTGGAATTTTCTGCCACAGGAGACATTCCTAGGAGGCACTCTGCCTTTTTTTTTTTTTTTTTGATAGCAGGGAGAGACTTTATATTATCACACAACTTTAAGAAGCAAGGAACTAGTAGTTGGTAACTTTTACTGTGATTTTATTACACATCTGGTAGAATCTCAACATCTGAATCACTGACATTTACCAAAAGTAAATTTAAATATTATGCTATCTGATCTCTGGTATGAGAAGAATGAGAAGAAGACATTTATTATATTGCATTTGCTGCTAGTAGTGTTTTGCGTGGTAAACTAGCTGGACGCTTTATATAGAATATAATTCGGGTTTTATAAATAAAATAGAAATTTGTTAAAAAGTACTACTTGCTTTTGTTTTTTAAAATCCAATTTTCCTTAGATTATCCTTGATGAATGCAGGGGGGATGTTTCCAAGGAGGAGGCCAGTTTAGAGCTACACAATCTGGTTCAGCAACAGGGTCAGTTTTCAGGAGATCTGCAGAACACCTTTCAGGAATGGGACCTTGACAATCCTCAAAGGAGATGGGTGTTGGTTGTTGGCGACTCCCTCCTGAGAGGAACAGAAACAGTGATGTGCAAACCTGATAGGATGTCTGGAGAATTATGCTGCCTTCCTGCGCAAAAATCCACCACATAACAGTGGCTGACAAGACTCATTAAGCCCACTGAACTTTCTCCTTTCATGTTGATTCATGTAGGAGCCAATGATGCTGCAAAGCATAGTATTCAAAAGATCAGAAAGGATTTTGAAGCTCTTGGAAGAAAGCTAAAAGATCTTAATGTACAGGAAGAAAAATAGTAGAGGTGAATAACTGGACCACGACCAACCATATCATGGTGGCCAGATTCTATTAACCAATAAACTGGCAGTCAAATTTTTAGATTCTAATTTAAATAGCGGTAGGTGGTGTTCCATGAGCACAATTAAAAAGTCTTTGTGTCAAAATTTAAGGATGCACCCAAAGCCATTGAATGGCCTTGCAGAGACCATTATGATCATGTGCGACGCCTCTTTATTACCTTTGAGGATGACTCAATACCAAGTATATTGTCCTCTCAAAAATTGTGGCTTTGTCGCTACGGGATTCACATAAGAAGGATCTTTTTAAATACGCTTATCCGGCCTTATATAGCCAGCTTCAAAATAGACCCCCCCCCCCCATTCAAAAGATAGGAAAAATAATATCCAGAAATCCTTAACTCCACCTGTTCAGTCATTCCGAGTAGACCTGAACACTTCAGAAATTATTCCAGACCTAGTCCAACAACAAGAATACCCGTCCCAATGTCAAACTTTGTTCACAGAATCTGAAAACAAATCCGTTTCCTTCCCTCATCAGGAAACACCCCCTCTGGAACTGTGCCTCAGCTTCTCCTCAAACTCTTCAGTTATGGAGAGCTGACTACCCCCCTTAAATCCGGCCCCTCTAGTATTAGTCTCCCAAGGAGGGGGGTTCCAGGACTTGGGGAGCCCAATTGAAATAGTACTGGGAAGGAGAAGATGCAGTCCATTATGTCAACTCAGGGAGAAGCGCATCAGAACTCTTGCGACCCTGAAAAAATATAGGCAAGATAGCTTGCATGGCAGTCCCCTTGGGCTCAAGGTCTTGCTGCTAAATGCCAGGTCCGTGAATGGGAGAACCTCAGCAATCCAGGATTTAATCCGAGATGAGCATGCGAATCTAGCCTGCATTACCGAAACCTGGCTGGATGAGCTGGGTGGAGTAAATCTTACCCAGCTGTGTCCGCCAGGTTTTGGAGTGCTTCAGCAGGCCAGGCTCGGGGGGTGGGGAGGTGGGGTAGTGGTTGTCTATTGGGATACCATCCCCCTGATCAGGTGCCCTGTCCCACAGTCTTCTGGGTTTGAATGCATCCTTCTAAAGGTGGGTAACTGGGACAGATTGGGAATTCTGCTGGTGTACCGACCACCCCGCGACACAGCAGTCTCCCTGCCAGAGCTTACTGAGATGGTCTCCAGCATGATACTGGATTCCCAGCGACTGGTAGTGCTGGGAGATTTCAATATTCATTCAGAGTCCAATCTATCAAGAGCAGCTCTGGACTTCATGGTTGCCATGACAGCCATGGGTCTGTCCCAAGTTATTTCTGGACCCACCCATAATGTTGGACACACTTTGGACCTAGTTTTTATTGTGGATGGGGTAAATATCGGTGTGGAAGAGCAAAAAAATTCTCCCATTGTCATTGATCATCACCTGATTAGTTTTAGACTAATCGTGACCTTAAACCTCTGCAGGGGTGGAGGACTGATTAAGATGGTCCGTCCCAGGAGACTTATGGATCCAGATGGATTCCTGATGTCTCTTGGGGATGCATCTGACATGCAAGCAGATGATCCTGTTGAGGTCGACTTCTATAACACTGAGGTGACCAGGGCTGTAGACACGATCGCCCCTGAGCATCCCCTCTCGTTATGCAGAGTCACCCCAACTCCTTGGTACACCGAGGAGCTGGCGGAGATGAAGCGAGCGAGGCGGAGACTAGAGTGCCTCTGGCGGACGACTCGGAAAGTGTCCGACTGAACATAGGCTAGAGCCTCACTTAAAGCCTACTCCGCAGCTTTGAGGGCAGCCAGAAAAGCTTTTTCGACTGCTGGCATTGCATCTGCAATCAATAAACTAGCTGAGCTGTTTCGGGTGGTTGATGAGCTCCTCCAACCTCATGGGGAGGGGGAGGCCACCGACCTCCCGGCAGCTCGATGCGTCGAGTTCGCCCATCATTTTGCAGATAAGGTCGCTCGGATACATTCCGACTTAGACACCAGCTTGAGTGTAATCCCAGAGGAGATAACTGAGGCATCTGCTTGTCCGATTTTAATGGATTTGTTTCAGACTCTTCGCCCTAATGATGTTGAGGGGATCCTTGGGGCTGTGAGAGTGATTACTTGCTCTCTAGATCCTTGTCCCTCATGGCTAATAAAACTGCCAGCAGGCGATTGGCGTCGTGGCTGGCTATGATTGTGAGTGCATCATTGGACCAGGGACGTTTTCCATCTAACCTTAAACAGGGATTGGTTAGACCCTTCCTGAAAAATACGTCCCTTGATCCACTGGTGCTGAACAACTACCGCCCGATTTCCAATCTCCCATTTTTGGGCAAGGTTCTGGAGCGGGTGGTCGCCTCACAGCTCCAGGGATTCCTGGTTGAGATGGATCATCTGGATCCATCACAGTCGGGTTTCAGGCTTGGTTACAGTACCGAGATGGCTTTGGTCGCCTTGGTGGATGACCTCTGCTGAGAACTTGACAGGGGGAGTGTGCCCCTGTTGGTTCTCTTGGACATCTCAGCGGCTTTCAATACCATCGACCATGGTATCCTTCTGAGTTGGCTCTCTGGAATGGGTATTGGGGGTACTGCTCTGCAGTGACTTCAGTCCTTCCTGGAGGGTCGCTCTCAGTTGGTGAAGCTGGGAGACTCCTGCTAGCCTAGCCTTTGACCTGTGGGGTCCTGCAAGGTTCCATTCTTTCTCCCATGCTTTTCAACGTCTACATGAAACCGCTGGGTGAGGTTATCCGGAGTTTAGGAGTTGGGTGCCATCTCTATGCAGATGACACCCAGCTTTACTACTCTTTCCCACCAAATTCCAAGGAAGCCCCTTGCATTCTGGACCAGTGTCTGTCCGCTGTGGTAGATTGGATACAGGTGAACAAGCTGAACCTTAATCCAGACAAGACAGAGGTCCTCCTGGTCAGTCGTATGGCCGATCGGGGTATTGGGTGGCAACCTGTGTTGGATGGGGTCACACTCCCCCTGAAGACACAGGTCTGCAGCTTGGGGGTCCTCCTAGACTCTGCACTGACACTTGAAGCCCAGGTGTCGGTGGTGGCTGGGAGGGCCTTCACACAGTTAAAATGTATGTGCCAGCTACGACCATACCTCGAGAAACCTGACTTTGCCATGGTAGTCCATGTCTTAGTTACCTCCAGATTGGATTACTGTAATGTACTCTACGTGGGACTGCCTTTGAAGACGGCTCAGAAACTCCAACTAGTACAATGAGCAGCGGCCAGGTTGTTATCTGGAGCAAATTATAGGGAAAGGACACTCCTCTATTGAAACAGCTCCACTGGCTGCTGATAAATGTCTGATCCCAATTCAAAGTGCTGGTTATTACCTATAAAGTCCTAAATGGTTCAGGTCCTGCCTATCTTTGTGACCGCATCTCCTATTATGTACTAGCACGAACTTTACGATCCACCGGGGAGGCCCTTCTCTCACTCCTGCCATCATCTTAAACGCGTTTGGTGGGGACGAGGGAAAGGGCCTTTTTGGTTGTGGCTCCCCGGCTCTGGAACTCCCTTCCGAAAGAAATCAGACTAGTGCCCACGCTGACCTCCTTCAAGAAAGATCTGAAAACCTGGTTTTTTCAAACCATTTTAACTTAAGAACATCAAAGTGATCCCCTACCGCTTTTTATTCCAACACTTTGCACCTTATTGCTATACCATTCCACTAGAAGTTATAATGCATTGCACCTTGTTAACCTTATTCCTCGCCCTTAGTCTGAAGATTGAAGTACCAACTATACCGCTCCAGGGCATTGGACATGTTTTAATTGTTTTAAATTGTTGTTGTTGTATTCTTTTTCTTGATGTATTTATTGCTGTGTTTGGATTTGTTTTTACTGTTGTATTTTTATATTGTTTAGGCATGGTCCCTTTGTAAACCGCCCTGAGTCCCCTTGGGGAGATAGGGCGGGATATAAGAATAAAGTACTATTATTATTATTATTATTATTATTATTATTATTATTATTATTATTACTGGTTTCCCAGATGGTGTCAGGAAGAACAATTTGGCTTCCTGGACCATGGTGTGCTCTTCCAGGAAGATGGCCTAGTGGCACAGGATGGGCTGCACCTCACAGAAGTAGGAAGGAATGTTTTTGCTCAGAGACTGTCAATCCTGATCAGGCGAACTTTAAACTAGGTTGTGTGGGGGAGGGTGACATTATCCTTGGGAACAGTAGTTTATCGAGACCTGGAGTGAACAGACAAAAGGCTAAAGAGAGGGTTGGACAAACACAAAAGTACCAAGCAGCAAGGGGACAATAATCTCAAATAAACAGCTAAGGGGAATGTCCCACGAGTTTAGATATCTTTACATCAATGTCCAGAGCATGGGGAATAATCAAGATGAGCTGGAACTCTTAGCACAGAAAAACAATTACGATGGAATGGGCATAACTGAAACCCATGATTGGAATGTAGCAATGGAGGGGTGTAGTGAACCTTACCTATTAGGCCTAGAATGAAGCCTTGGTAACAGTGATTGATGCAGCCTCCATTTTGTTGAGGAATGCCAGGCAGCCATCTTGAGTGTGGTTAGAAAGGGGGAGGAGCTTAGAGAGAGATTCTTAGGATTGGCCAACCAGAGCAGATGGTAGGAGCCAAGTCTTAGAGTGCAGAAAAAAAAGAGCTCCAGGCAGTTCTGGTTTGAAGAAGGCAGTTCTGTTTGAGGGTTTGAAAAGAGCAGTTTGGTTCTGGAGTTGGGAGTGTGTGTGAGAGAGAGAACTGAAAGCTATGGAAACTGACAGGCTAAGTCAGGCAATTTGGATCTCTTGGGGGAGATAACTCAAGGGATTGTCTCTCAATACTGGGTTGGTTAATAGAAGGACTCTAGGTTAGAGTTAATTAACAACCCAGGGGAACTCGTGCCTATTCTCAGCAAATAGAGCGAGGGTTTTTGTGACCAATAGATAGATTAGTTAGTTGGAACTGTTTGAAACTAAGTGAAGTAAACCTGAAACATACAACTAAGTTAAGCTGAAGAACGTCTGTAACCAATTACGCTTATGAACCTCTCTGAAGTAATCATTTACCTGTTTTCAAGAAAATAAATTTTTATTCTATTTTTCAACTTTTAAGAGCCTCCACAGTGTATATTTTCCATCAAGAAGTCTTAATAAAAGTTCCAGCAATACAACAATAAAATACCACAGAAAAGCCTCATAGTGAACATCAGTTTGGGAGCCGGGGTAGAAAATGGTGTGGGCAGAAAATGGAATGAAGTTTGCCTCAGACACATTTAACAACAAAAATCCTAAAGACATTTTAGGTTGGTGGCAGCTACCATTTAAAAAGAAAATCTGTTATAATTAGCCTAATGGAAAGAAATAATTGCGTCAGTTCTATGCACATCTTAAATGGGTTATTCTTAGGTTTAGGGACAAAAAACTAACCTCTATTAACTATAGATCTTTCATGGGTGATAACACCCTTTTTGACAAGTTAACTATCAGGTCTTCCATCTCACATCCGCAGCCCCTTGAAAAAACCTGTTGGGTTTGCTTCTGATGCGACCGGTGCATCTTGGTTCCAATGTATATTCTCTTCTTCTAGAGGTCACACTGCTGCCTGAGCTATCGGTCATGGATTCAATTTCTTCTTCTGAGGTATGGTCACTGAATCTGACTTGTTTTCTGGGGTAGAACTTATTTGAATAATAGCAATTTGTATACTCGATTGTTACTATAATCATTACGATCTCTTTCAAATTCTTTTAGTTTGAAGGATCTAAGTTGTTGAGATAATTCTTTGAGCTTGTTAGTGAGGGTATCTAATTCCATTTTAAATTGTTCCCCAGAACTGAGATTATCTAATATAGATTGGGACTGGTTTTTGATGTTGGCAATTTCTTCATGAAAATATTCAATGAGTAACAACATCAAGTCCTGTGAGCACTTATTAAGAATAGCCACCCATTTCTGATTGAAAGACTCATCTTGATTGAACATACCTGGAGGTTTGAATATCAATTACACCCTGGGGATTCTTTTGGCTTTAACGTATTCAGCCAATGATGAAGCATGTAAACATCATGACATTGGTGGGCAGGATTATCCTCCTTTCACACTTCCCTTGTAGTAATGTTCGCAGTAGTATAGGGCCCACACAACATTTCAACAGCTATAATTAGCTTTGCTCTGGCCACAAAGACTGATAATTTAATCTCTTCACAGGCAAATTATAAACTTCAATTTATTTACTATCCAAATGGAAGATGATTCTGTGCACTTGTCGTTGCTTGGAAATTACCTCTACCCTTACTCAATCAGGGTCTAACACAGCCTACCGGGTGTTAGGAATTGTGGAAATTGAAGTCCAAAACACCTGGAGGCCAAAGTTTGCCCATGCTTGATCTAACACATTCTGAAAATCTGACAGATGATTAACAATATAATTGCCTTCATATAAAAATATTCGGAGCTCTAAGGAGTTAATTTTTAACTTTTCTTGACATTTGATCTAGCACAGAGTCCATCGTTTTCTTCATAATGTCCATGCCAAAGAGCTCTAAAGGTTAACAGTTTTGAATTGTTCTGAAATGCAGGAGTGCCCCAGAAGAGCCTAGTCTTACTTTTGGCTCACCATTTATCATACAGAACGGAGCAGGAGCACAATGTCTATGAAATGGGTGCTGGTTGTTCCTTTGATGATGATGTTCCTCTTAGGCTCAGCTTCCAGTGGAAATGTTCTGATCTGGCCTGCTGACTATAGTCATTGGATGAACATGAAATCTATTATTCATGAACTTGCAGCCAGGGGCCATCAAGTGACAGTTCTGCTGCCTTCCTTCTACCAGGAAGCTGAATCAAGTGGACCTTCCAATTTCCACCTGGAAGTGATCTCTGTTCCATTCTCAAAGAAGGACATGGATAATTTTATGCAGGACTTCCTCCATGTATGGTCTTATGAGAAGCATGAAAAATCTTTCTGGGATTTTTCGATTACATTGTATGACTTTATAATCCAGTTTATGTCCAGATACAAATTTTTCTGTGACAATGTTTTTTGGAATGAGAAGCTGCTACAAAAGTTGGAGTCTGCTGCGTTTGATGTCCTTATCTCAGACCCAGTCATGCTAGGAGGGGAACTGCTGGCTGAGAAACTTCATGTCCCATTTCTATATTCTTTACGGTTTTCTTTTGGAAACACGATGGAACGTATTTGTGGCAATATCCCGGCTCCACCATCATATGTGCCTGCCAGCATGGGAGAGCAAACGGACAGAATGTCTTTCATGGAGAGAATTGCAAATATGCTCACTTATCTTTCACATGACATCGTGTTCCATCATTTGATCTTCAAAGAATGGAATAAATATTACAGTGATGTTCTAGGTAAGAGCCTGTTTCCGTTTTAATTTCCAGTGTTTTAATACCTACATTTGTAAGTCTGGTTCACCTGTGCACAGGCCTGTAGCGAGGGGGGGGGGGGGTTAGGGGTTCAACCCCTCCCCCCTGAAATTTTTCAGGTTATAAAAAAACCTGGTTTACTCATGAATTTTAACTGGTTAACCAAATCCCCATGCTAAGTCTTTGAGACACAAAACATTAAGAGTCCCTCCAGGCACTATTTCAAGCAGATATTGACAGGTTTGTAGCGGGGAGGGGTGTGTGCTAGGGGTTAAACCCCCCCTGAAATTTTCAAAACCCCTCCCTAAATTTTTTTCTGGCTACGGCCCTGCCTGTGCATATCTGTTTTTGTCTTGTCTAATGCTTGGCAAATGCATAGAATTATGATGCTGATTATGAAGACGCATAGAAACCAATGGTGATTGTGAGTAACTGCTTCATGGTCTCTAAATTATGCCTTATACTCTGCTTGTCCCCAACTTTGCTTCTTTGATAATTTATTTATTTTCACCTGACCATTTTCTTATATTGAAAATTAGTGACATAGACAAACAGACCTCAATGACTCGGGTGCGCTCCACATGCTCCCCATTGACTCTAGGCCTAACATTTAATTCTATGGGAGGTGCTAAATATCTAGAAAACTTAAATATACCAAAATTTCGCCTTGCTTTTAGCTGGATAAGATTCAACACACTCAAATCAGCCATACTAGAGGGTAGATACAAAGGCACTAAATACGAACACAGAGCATGCCCTTGCGGGGAGGGTAATGTCGAAACTCTAATACATGTACTTTTTATTTGTACAATGTACAAAGATGATAGATTAAGATTAATATCCCCTCTACTCACTAAATAGCCAGGAAGAACCCTAAATTGGTACTGCAGTTATTTACTGTCTGATCTTGACAAAAGGGTAACGGAGCAGGTGGCTAAATTTCTCTTTTCAGCGGCTAAAAGCCGTAAGTGCGTCATGAAAAATCTGTAAGTGTTGAGAATATAACAAAGAGTATCTAGGGGACAGTTTACTAATCTGTAATCAGTCTTTGTTTTAGATTATAAAGATTGCCAAATAACCAATAGAGATTGGACATACTTGTTATTAACCATAAGCCAAATGCAATGTCATAAATTACTCAAATGCTGTATTCCATCATTGTACTGTAACTTGATCCTAGCTAATGGTTTGTTGACTGAAATAAAGGCTACTGACTGACTGACTATATTGATTATTTCGGGAGTGTACACCATAGTGAGGTCAAGTGGGGGTTATATTTTCAGAAGGTTTAATAGAATTCATTTGTTTGTTTAGACTACCAAGAAATGAACTTCAAATATGTGGCTGTCCATAATATTTGTGCAGAAGGGAGTGAATGGAAAGGCAAGGAAAGATTAAGGAAGGGAAGGTTGCAAAAGATCCACTTGTTTTAGAAATACCGACACAAACAGAGAGAGATAGAAGATGAAAGGTTCTAAAATCCCTCTTATTCACTTAAATGTTTCTGAAGGAGTGAATGAAAATACTTTGCATAAAACCATATTAGAGTACTGCTCCATAATACAGAAATTGCAAGAACGTGGAAAACTCTGGAAGATCTCTTATTTTGAGGTGCGTAAAATGCGTGTGGGAAAACCAGTAGAATCAGAATGGCTATAGGGAAATATAAAAAAGACAAATTTTGCTGATTTGGTCCTTTTCATCTCACTTATAAATAAGCAAGATTTCTGAAGGGCTTCGCCAACACATAAAGAGCAAAAAATCATAACATTAACAAATCCTGTCTGAGGTCAGCCATGATTGGTTATTACTTGTCTTGGAGACTGCCAATGAATACCAGATGCTATAGACCAGGGGTACCCAAAATAATGCCCATGGGCCGTATGTGGCCCTCCAAGTTCATTTACCTGGCCCCTGTCCTAAACTTTAGACTTCGGGTTGACCTAAGTCTGAAACGATTTGAAGGCACACAACAACAACAATCCTAATTTTTTAGTATTTCAGCATAGTATGGCCCCCCAACAGTCTGAGAGACCGTGAACCAGCCCTTCACTTTAAATGTTTAAGGACCGCTGCTATAGACTATACTTCAGAATAAGAAATGGC
Organism: Anolis carolinensis; assembly: GCF_035594765.1. Lineage (NCBI taxonomy): Eukaryota > Metazoa > Chordata > Lepidosauria > Squamata > Anolidae > Anolis > Anolis carolinensis. Next base: position 43,810,933 of record NC_085846.1, read on the forward strand.
AAGCTGCCTCCAGATTTTTATTCCTTGCCTCAGAAAACCCTATAAAATTCATGGAGTTTCCATATGTTGACAAACACTGCCACTGCAACAGCAAATATTTTATGTCGGTTATGTTGTTACAGTCATATTGCGTAATTAATCTGTGTGCAGCTGTATATTTAAAATATTTCCTTCTATTACACGCATGTTTGCAATATGGTTTCTCTTTCCCTTTCTGAATTCAGCTTGGACACGTGTTGTTTCCTGGTCCATATATGATAATACAACCTTGGCAATCATAGAATCATAGAATCATAGAATAGTAGAGTTGGAAGAGACCACATGGGCCATCCAGTCCAACCCCCTGCTAAGAAGCAGGAAATCGCATTCAAAGCACCCCCGACAGATGGCCATCCAGCCTCTGCTTAAAAGCCTCCAAAGAAGGAGCCTCCACCGGGGAGAGAGTTCCACTGTCGAACAGCCCTCACAGTGAGGAAGTTCTTCCTGATGTTCAAGTGGAATCTCCTTTCCTGTAGTTTGAAGCCATTGTTCCGTGTCCTAGTCTGCAGGGCAGCAGAAAACAAGCTTGCTCCCTCCTCCCTATGACTTCCCCTCACATATTTATACATAGCTATCATGTCTCCTCTCAGCCTTCTCTTCTGCAGGCTAAACATGCCCAGCTCTTTAAGCCGCTCCTCATAGGGCTTGTTCTCCAGACCTTTGATCATTTTAGTCGCCCTCCTCTGGACGTTTTCCAGCTTGTCAACATCTCCCTTCAACTGCGGTGCCCAAAATTGGACACAGTATTCCAGGTGTGGTCTGACCAAGGCAGAATAGAGGGGGAGTATAACTTCCCTGGATCTAGACGCTATTCCCCTATTGATGCAGGCCAGAATCCCATTGGCTTTTTTAGCAGCCGCATCACATTGTTGGCTCATGTTTAACTTGTTGTCCACAAGGACTCCAAGGTCTTTTTCGCACACACTGCTGTCAAGCCAGGCGTCCCCCATTCTGTATCTTTGATTTCCATTTTTTCTGCCAAAGTGAAGTATCTTGCATTTGTCCCTGTTGAACTTCATTTTGTTAGTTTCGGCTCATCTCTCTAGTCTGTCAAGATCGTTTTGAATTCTGCTCCTGTCTTCTGGAGTGTTAGCTATCCCTCCCAGTTTTGTGTCGTCTGCAAACTTGATGATCGTGCCTTCTAACCCTTCGTCTAAGTCGTTAATAAAGATGTTGAACAGAACCGGGCCCAGGACGGAGCCCTGCAGCACTCCACTTGTCACTTCTTTCCATGATGAAGACGACGCATTGGTGAGCACCCTTTGGGTTCGTTCGCTTAGCCAATTACAGATCCACCTAACCGTAGTTTTGTCTAGCCCACATTTTACTAGTTTGTTTGCCAGAAGGTCGTGGGGGACTTTGCCGAAGGCCTTACTGAAATCCAGGTACGCTACATCCACAGCATTCCCTGTATCGACCCAACTCGTAACTCTATCGAAAAAAGAGATCAGATTAGTCTGGCATGACTTGTTTTTGGTAAATCCGTGTTGACTATTAGCAATGACCGCATTTGTTTCTAAGTGTTCGCAGACCACTTCCTTAATGATCTTTTCCAGAATTTTGCCTGGTATTGATGTGAGGCTGACCGGACGGTAATTGTTTGGGTCGTTCTTTTTTCCCTTCTTGAAGATAGGGACCACATTCGCCCTCCTCCAATCTGCTGGGACTTCTCCCATTCTCCAAGAACTCTCGAAGATAATTGCCAGTGGTTCTGAAATAACTTCCGCTAGTTCCTTCAGTACTCTTGGATGTAGCTGATCTGGCCCTGGGGACTTGAATTCGTTTAGAGTGGCCAGGTGTTCCTGGACAACTTGTTTCCCTATTTGGGGTTGGATTTCCCCCAATCCTTCGTCCATTCCATGTTGCTGAGGTTGAAGATGGCTTTCTTTTTGTGAGAAGACCGAGGCAAAGAAGGCGTTAAGTAGTTCTGCCTTTTCCCTGTCCCCTGTCGCCATCACCCCATCTTCTCCTTGCAATGGCCCTATCGCCTCCTTTTTCTTCCTTTTTCTACCAACGTAAGCAAAAAAGCCTTTTTTGTTGTTTTTTATGTCCCTGGCAAGCCTGAGCTCATTTTGCGCTTTAGCCTTGCGAACCTTTTCCCTACAGGTGTTGGCTATACGTTTGAATTCTTCTTTGGTGATTTCTCCCCAATCACCAATCATTGCTTTCCTTGGTGACTGTAAAATATATCAAACATTTCTAGTCTCTGGAACATTATTTTGGCATATTTGATTTAACTTTGGATCTATTTGGTCTGTATACATTGAACTAAATATTTTGGCATTCCGTGTGTTCCTGGTGATTTATTTATTTGATAGCAACTTTCATTTTACTTTCTAAAATTCTGTGCTCATTTTTAAAAGGTTCTGTCTTGAAGAAGTCTATCATTTTTTCTTATGTTTTGTACAGTTCTTAGGTGTGTTTGTCTGGTCCTGGCCTAGTACTGTGTACTGTTGTTTATATATTGCCACACCAGCTGAATTAAATTTTCCTTTTGATTTCTCAGTGCTTGTGGAAGAAGTCACTTGTTCTAATTTTTGTTGTTGTCTTCTATTTCTTCCCACTAATTTTATGGAGTCCTCAGGTGAGATTCTTGGGGAAATTACAGAAACATAACTCCAGAAGAAGAGTAACTTTGCAATGTTGATTACTCTCAATATGTAGCAAGCCATCAAATGGACGCCTGCCAGGCCGGGGGCATTGATCTTCATGCTCTACCCCTCTTTCAGTCAAAGTCTAACACCTATGTGGGATTGTGAAAATCATTAGATGATAAACAATATCATTTGTTTCATGTAGGACTGTTCTGAGTCCTACAGAGTCAATAGTTAGCTGTTTTTATTACCTGGTGTAAGGATGTTATGTGTTAAACAGAGATTATTGATATGATTTTATTTATTTGTTTGTTAAGGGAAAAAAGAGTTATATATTAGCAAGGAAAAGCCTAACATGGAAACTAGCTGGAAGCAGCATTTGGTAGGTTGCCATGGTAACACAGCTTCCCTTGGGAGAAAAGGGGCGTGGCTAAGATGACAGTTGGAGCATATTTCCCTTTTAAAAGTTCAGTTGCTGTGAGGGTTTAAAAAGGAGAGTTGCGGTTAGGTTTTGGAAAGATTAGGAGCTGGGGAAATCAGCTAAGGACGGCAGCTTATGGTCACTCAGGGGAAAGGCTGGGAATATAAGTTGACCGGGAGTTTAGTATACTGTTTTAAGAGAAGTTATTTAAGAAATATCCATTCAAACAAGACGGCATTGTAACTTAAGATCCGGAACGTTTACTGATTGAAACCACACACGCTTATGTACCAAAATAAACTTGCATTTTGTTATTGTTCATAAAGATAAGTCTCCTTGCCTCTCTGTAAGCCTGTTACCTCACGTTGGTGGCAGTTACCGTACCTATCTATATAAGTTACCGTACTTTTCTATATAAGTTACCATCTTTACTCATTTAAACCCAATCAGTTCCGTTATCCTTCCTTATCCACTAAATCCTCCCTGTCATACATTCACACATCCTCCATCCCTCCCTCTCACACGCGCGCACATCTCCTCAATTGGAGGCAGTGGTGGGATTAAAAAAAGGATTTCCCCCTGCCTGAGTTGAGTACCACAAATTGGGCTCTCTTCACCTGGCTACAATAATTCAATATATAGCCAATAAGGTAGTATTCTGAACACAGATGTTTCTCGGTTTATAGCAATTATGTGCTTTGACAGTTTGGGTGAAAATCACTGTGTTATCTAAGATAAGATATTGGTTAGCACAAGTACATTGTTTTTGTGAGAATGGCCATGCCAAAGAGTTGCGAAGGTTTATCATTCTGAATTGTTTTTGTAAACATTATAAGGTGCTTTGAACGTGATTTCCTGCTACTTGGCAGGGGGTTGGACAGGATGGCCCATGAGGTCTCTTCCAACTCTACTATTCTATGATGCTATGATCCTATGATTCTTATTGTAAGAAACTAGCCCATAAGGAATTAATTGTTAGGTTAGTTGGGCCGAACCGGGGTAAACTGCAGGGGTGACACAGAAAGGTGATGTATATATTCAGTTTTATCATATTTATTTACTGTATTGTTATAAGTGTTTTCTTTAACTTACTACAGTAGAGTCTCACTTATCCAATATAAACGGGCCGACAGAACGTTGGATAAGCGAATATGTTGCATAATAAGGAGGGATTAAGGAAAAGCCTATTAAACATCAAATTAGGTTATGATTTTACAAATTAAGCACCAAAACATCATGTTATACAACAAATTTGACAGAAAAAGTAGTTCAATACACAGTAATGCTATGTAGTAATTACTGTATTTACGAATTTAGCACCAATATTGAAAACATTGACTACAAAAATGCGTTGGATAATCCAGAATGTTGGATAAGTGAGTTTTGGATAAGTGCGACTCTACTGTATATGGAGTGCAATCATGTTTTTTCAAGCCTTTTTGTTTTGTTTGGTACTGTGAATATGGCCTAAGGGCTAATCAATAAATGCACTGTTCGATTATTATTTTAACTTTTTGCTCAAGAGTTGCCCTTACAGTGCAAACAGTCAAGGAATAGAGGAAATTGGAGACAAAGGATAGACAAGGAAGGTAGTGGAAAGGGAAAGAGCACAAGAGAAAAGGAAGAGTTAACTGTCAGCAGTGTGGATGTTCAGAGGGCGTGTTTAAGCCTTACATTTCTTTCTGTGTTCTGCTGCCTGCTGACTTCTGGGAATTTTAGTTTGGGAAGGCAAGGACCTCTATGGCTGAGAATTCAAAAGACCCCAATCTAAACTACTTTTCCCAGAATTATGCAAGTGGCAGAAGAAGCCCAAAATGCGGGGCGGACTGTTAAAGCCCTAGTGTGAGAGAGGGTGGGGCTGATAAACTGGGAAAATGAGTCTGAAAAGGCAGAACAGAAGGGATGTGGTGAGAACTAGACTGGCAGGACTGTTGACTGGGGAAGGACTTGACTGAAAGGATGCCTTGCACCCCTGGGACTGATCTTGGGAAAAGATAGATAAACCAGGTATAACTTCCAGGAAGTCGTATCCCTCTAGTAAGAAGCCAGGAAACTGAATAAACACTACTACTATCTAGTGTCCTCTTATATTATTGTTGCAATCTTGTTTACAAGAACTGAAAAAGGAAACAAGTTATCTGCCTGCTCTTCTGATGTGAATACTGTAGTTTTAGGTTGTAAAGGTATAGGTTTTCCCCTGACATTAAGTCTAGTTGTATCCGACTCTGGGGGTTGGTGCTCATCTCTATTTCTAAACCAAAGAGCCGGCGTTGTCTGTAGAGACCTCCAAGGTCATGTGGCTGACATGACTGCATGGAGCACCGTTACCTTCCAGCTGGAGCAGTACCTATTGCTCTATTCACATTTGCATGTTTTCAAACTGCTAGGTTGGCAGAAGCTGGGGCTAAGAGCAAGAGCTCACTCTACTCCACATATTCGAACCGCCAACCTTTCAGTCAGCAAGTTCAGCAGCTCAGCGGTTTAATCCGCTGCACCACTGGGGTTCCTTGTTGCCATAGTGACATTCTTATTCACAACTGAATAGTCCCTCAGCCCCACAATGTATTATTTCTCTTAAGAAAGAGGCAGAAAATTTATGAACCACATATGAGGACTACTAAACTAAATACTGGGGATTATACAGCCTTTAATCATAGTAAATAATTATCTCATTGTCAGATTCCAAAAAGGGGTTTCTAAGCATTTTAGAACTCTTTGCTAAAATATCCAAACATCTACACCAAATGCCACAAGGAAGGGCCAAAATAGAAGTGAAAATGAGTCTCGTTCATCAATTATATGGTTATTATTTACTCAAGGCATTTATTACTTCTCAACCTCCTTAGGTCATCTTGACTGAAAAGTTTCCCAATAAGATTTTTGTGCTATAACAAGGGCATTTTTAGGAGAATTTTATTTTGTGCTATAACAACGGATTAGGTTTAGGAGAATCTTATTCTCCTAGAAAAGCTTTTATTCTCCACTCCCTGGGTGTCCATGGCTTCGTGACATATGCAAGCTGGGATTTTCAATGGTCAGCTCATGAGGGAAGGAAGCCAAACGGGATTTTCCTCTGGCACAAGCAATCATCGTTTCATTGATATACCCTTTGATATACCCTGGAGAAAAATCAGATGATAATATTTAGCTCTAGGACAGAGTCCATTGTTTTCATGCCAGGCTCAAAGGTTAACCATTCTGAATTGTTTTGAAACGCAAGAGTGTCCCAGAAGAGCCTAGTCTTACCCTTTGCCATACCATTAATCAAACTTAACAGAAGCAGGAGGAAAATGTCTATGAAATGGATGCTGGTTGTACCTTTGATAATGATGTTCCACTTGGGCTCAGCTTCTGGTGGGAATGTTTTGGTCCGGCCATTTGATTATAGCAATAAACTTCAATTTATTTATTATCCAAATGGAAGACGATTCTGTGCACTTGTCGTTGCTTGGAAACTACTTCTATTCCTACTCAATCAGGGTCTAACACAGACATGGCAAATTTTGACTCTCCAGGTATTTTGGACTTCAACTCCCACAATTCCTAACAGCCTACAGGAGGGTGTTAGGAATTGTGGGTGAATTGAAGTCCAAAACAACCAGAGGGCTAAAGTTTGCCCATGCTTGGTCTCACACATTCTGCAAATCTGACAGATGAACAATAATATAATTTGCTTCATATAAAAATGTTCAGAACTCTAAGGAGTTAATTTTTTAACTTTTATTATCTTGACATTTGCTCCAGCACAAAGTGCATCGTTTACTTGATAGCGTCCATGCCAAAGAGCTCCAAAGTTTAACAGTTTTGAACTTTTCTGAACTGCAAGAGTGTCTCAGAAGACCCCAGTCTTACGTTTTGTCATAACATTTATCAAACAGAACGGAACTGGAGCACAATGTCTATGAAATGGGTGCTGGTTGTTCCTTTGATGGTGATGCTCCTCTTAGGCTCAGCTTCCAGTGGGAATGTTCTGGTCTGGCCAGCTAACAATAGTCATTGGATGAACATCAAATCTATCATTCATGAGCTTACAGCCAGGGGCCATCAAGTGACAGTTCTGCTGCCTTCCTTCTACCAGGAAGCTGAATCAAGTGGACCTTCCAACTTCCACCTGGAAGTGATCTCTGTTCCATTCTCAAAGAAGGACATGGATAATTTTCTGCAGGACTTCATCCATGTATGGTCTTATGAGAAGCATGAAAAACCTTTTTGAGAGTTTTCCATTACGTTGTATGACTTAATAGTGCAACTTATGTCCATTTACAAGCTTTGCTGTGACAGTGTGTTTGGGAATGAGAAGCTGCTACAAAAGTTGGAGTCTGCTGCGTTTGATGTCCTCATCTCAGACCCAGCCATAGTAGGAGGGGAACTGCTAGCTGAGAAACTTCATATTCCATTTCTATATTCTTTACGGGTTACTTTTGGAAACACGATGGAACGTATTTGTGGCAATATCCCAGCTCCACCATCATATGTGCCAGCCAGCATGGGAGAGCTAACGGACAGAATGTCTTTCATGGAGAGGATGGCAAACATGCTCACTTACTTTTCACATGACATCATGTTCCATCGTTTGATCTACAAAGAATGGAATAAATATTACAGTAATGTTCTAGGTAAGAGCCTAATTCTTTTTTTCATTTTTAATGTTTTAATAAGTCTGGTTAACCTGTGCATATTGTTAGCGAGTGTGTATAGCGGAACCAGCAGCGTCCAGTTAACACCATGTGCAAAAGACTCAGACCAGGCAGAGGAATTGAAAGAACAAAGGAACTTTACTTGTTGAGTTGAAGTTAAATAAACAGTTCAGCAATCGTACAATGTCCTTGTAGTTGCATAGGATCAATAACTAATCAATCAGCATTCAATATATCCAGCATAGCATATTTAAACTGCTACTTGACCGTAGCTAGAGAGCCTGTCTTTTCTGTGCTCTCCCTGCAAGCCCAGATTCCCAACTGAGAAACCCAGCCATCTGCCACCAAACCGATACATTGTTTGAGGCGTGGCTTGCCTCAGCAAAAGCTCAGCTCCCTTTTTGCAGAGATCTTTTGCAAGCAACTTTGCAAGGATTTCTTTACACACACACACACACACATAGCAATTTGGCGCAATACATGTTTGTTTTTGTCTTATTTAATCTTGGCAGATGCATAGAATTATGCATAGAATAGAATAAGAGTATGGGGAAGAGGGGAAAAAGATATCATACTTTTCATAAAAACCTTATTGCAATTGCAATATTACACAGACATTTTCCAAGAATGTGGAAAACTCTGGAAGATCTCTTATTTTGATGTGTGTAGAATGTGTGTGGGGGAACCAATAGAATCAGAATGGATACAGGTCCTTTTAATCTCACTTATAAATAAGCTAGATTTCTGAAGGGCTTCACCAATACATCAATGGCAAAAAACCATAACGTTAGCAAATCCTGTCTGAGGTCAGCCATGGCTGGTTATTATTTGGCTGGAAGACTGCCAATGAATACCAGATGCTATAGACTACTTCAGAGTAAGAAATGGTAAGACAGCTCCGGATTTTTATTCCTTGCCTCAGAAAACTCTATAAAAATCATAATGTTTACATATGTTGACAAGCTTATAACCAAATGCTGCCGCTGCATCAGCAAATATTTTATGTCGGATATGTTGTTACTGTCATATTGCGCAATTAATCTGCGTGTAGTTGTATATTTAAAATATTTCCTTGTATTACATGCATGTTTGCAATATCATTTCTCTTTCCCTTTCTGAATTCGGCTTGGACACGTGCTGTTTCCTGCTCCATATATGATAATACAACCTTGACAATCAGTGCAATGATCCAATCATTGTTTTCTTTGGTGACTGTAAAATATATCAAATATTTCTAGTCTCTGGAACATTAAAGTAAAGGTAAAGGTTTTCCCGTGACGTTAAGTCCAGTCCTGTCTGACTCTGGGGGTTGGTGCTCATCTCCATTTCTAAGCTGAAGAGCCGGCGTTGTCCGTAGACACCTCCAAGGTCATGTGGCCGGTATGACTGCATGGAGTGCCGTTACCTTCCAGCCAGAGCGGTACCTATTGATCTCACATTGGCATGTTTTCGAACTGCTAGGTTGGCAGGAGCTGGGGCTAACAGCAGGCGCTTATTCCGCTCCCAGGATTTGAACCTGGGACCTTTCGGTCTGCAAGTTCAGCAGCTCAGCGCTTTAACACACTGTGCCACTGTAGTGTCTCAGAGACCCCCGAGTCATGACCCCGTTGTCATTACGGAGCAGACCGAAGAAGAGATGGGTTTTTTGCCATTTCCGCCTGATTCCGTTCCTTTCCAGATGTCCCCTGTTGACAGTTCTAGCCCACAGTTCATTAAAAGGGGCCTTGGCTCTCAGCCCGGTTCTCCAGAGAATGTTAGTTTTGACCGCCGATTGTTTTGGGAGGCTTTGCGCGCGGAAAAGCAGATTTCCAGAAGGAGCGCTCATTTAGCGGAGAAAGCAAGCATTAATTAAGCTGGTTCCCTTGAGAGTTTTCAGGGAAGACTGCATCTGGCAAAGTTGTTGACTTTGGTCATTTTCCCTTGGGAAAGAGTTCAGACACCTGGCTGAGGAGGAGAGCAAAGTCCCATAAAAGATCTGGGTACCAGATAGATTTCGCGGTGTTCAACGTGTCAGTTGAGGGATTCACATCGACTCTAGTTCTGCAGCGCGCTACTCTCAAGTAGACCGGCATTGCCTCTCGTCTCCCTGTCAAGCCTGGACAGCGATTCAGCTTTACAACGACTAACTTTGCCTTGCCTTGCATCCTAGCCTCGGAATGAGCCCCGGAACTCTTGACAGATCTTGCCTTAATCCCCCCTCAAACAGCCTAAAGGGTTGAGTGTGTTTCGGTTATTGGATTTAAAACTTTGAACTCTAATACTGGATATCTCCTTTCATATTACTGGACTATATTTGACCTTTCCTGAAATGTCTACTGCTGGACTACATACTCTGCTTATTTTAGTTGTCTCCTTTATTTCCTTAATAAAGATATTAGACTGTTTATTGGCCTTCGTGTCTGATTCCCAGTGCTCACGCTGCCTAAGGTGTCACAGCCACCACCAGGGGCCCATTATTTTGGAATAATCGTAACATTATTTTGGCATATTTGATTAAACTTTGAATCTATTTGGTCTGTATACATTGAACTACAAGTAGCCCCGGTGGCAAAGTGTGTTAAAGCACTGAGCTGCTACATTGCCTTAATGTGATGATGTCCCTGGCCTAGTATTGTGTACTATTGTTTATATATTGCTACACCAACTGAATTAAATTTCCCTTTGATTTCTCAGTGATTGTGGAAGAAGTCACTTGTTCCCATTTTTTTTAAATTGTCTTCTATTTCTTCCCACTGATTCTTATGGAGTCCTCAGGTGAGATTCTTGGGGAAATTACAGAAATATTACTCCAGAAAAAGAGTAATTTTGCAATGTTGATTACTCTCAATATATAGCAAGCCATCAATTGGAAAATAAGCATGGATGCCAGGCCGGGGGCATTGATCTTCATATTCTACCCTTCTTTCAGGCAAAGTCTAACACCTTTGTGGGATTGTGCAAATCATTAGATGGTAAACAATATCATTTGCTTCATGTAAGACTGTTCTGAGCCCTACGGTGTCAATAGGTAGCTTTTTTAATTATTTGCCTACAATAATTCAATATATAGCCAATAAAGTAGTATTCTGAACACAGATGTTTTTCAGTTTACAGTAATTGTGTGTTTTGACAGTTTGGATGAAAATCAGGCTGTGTGATTTAAGATAGAATATTGCTTGTCACAGAGCACATTGTTTTTGTGAGAGTGACCATGCCAAGAAGTTGCAAAGGTTTACCATTCTGAATTGTTCTTGTAAACATTGCTGTTTATTCATTAAGTCGTTTCCAACTCTTCATGACCTGATGGACCAGCCCACGCCAGAGCTCCCTGTCGGCCGTTCCCCAGCTCCTTCAAGGTCGAGCCAGTCACTTCAAGGATACTGTCCATCCATCTTGCCCTTGGTCGGCCTCTCTTCCTTTTTCCTTCCATTTTCCCCAGCATCATTATCTTCTCCAAGCTTTCCTGTCTTCTCATGATGTGGCCAAAGTACTTCATCTTTGCCTCTAATATCCTTCCTTACAGTGAGCAATTGGGCATTATTTCGTGGAGTGTGAAATGGTTGGATCTTCTTGTGGTCCAAGGCACTCTCAGAATTTTCCTCCAACACCACAGTTCAAAAGCATCTATCTTCCTTCGCTCAGCCTTCCTTATGGTCCAGCTCTCGCATCCATAAGTTGCTACGGAGAATACCATTTGTAAAGAACTTAATGTGGAGATGCTGAGGGTGACAGGGAATGGAGTCCCTTTTAGAATCCCTCTTGGTACACCTCTACCTCTCCTGCTCCTCTTTTCTGCTTTCTGGTGGCCATTCTTTATAACTTTTACCTCAGAAAATTTTTAATGAGCGATCTCAGGCACCAAATTAGGGATGTTATACGTATCCCGCCGCTTGCCGCCAATTATTGTAAGGAGCTGAGGTGGCAGAGGATGGAATCCCCTTTGAATCCCACCGCTGCCACCAATTTATGTGGAGACTTAATGGGGCAGAGGATGGAATCCCCTTTGAATCCCCTCAGCTTAGCCACCAATATTGTACAGAGGTGAGGTGTCTGACAGGAATGTGAGGCCGGGATGGAACCCTTTTGATCCCACACACGCACACACACAGATACCACCACTTAATAAAGATGTTTTATGAGAGATGATGTTAATTAATTATTTGTTTGATTATCTTCTTCTTCGCTGCCACCAATGGAGACGTCAGGCAGATGGTACTGGTTCTTATAAGCTTTCTCTATTTGTTCCACTTCAGGTGTTGATGTTACTTAACTTAATATAAGAGTATGACAGAGGCTTGATTTGAATAAAATCAAAACAAGTTTATTGCAGGTACAGAGCTTGATGGTTTCAGATAACTTGGTAAAGGCACTTCGCTTAATGGTTACAAACGGTTATAAGGTGGTTAAACTTTCAAAACACTTCTTTCTCTGGATTACACTAAACCCTGATCCTACTGGATCCCCTGGGATTAATGTTCTCTAATCCACAGACTCTACAACTGACCCTAGACAAATCACCTAACTTGCCTAGTCTGGTCTATCCTAAATCTGACTCAAATCTCTCTATTTAAGCCAGCCTGATTCTCCACACAAGAATCAGATCCTTCTCTGTGACTAGAGAATCACCAACTGCTGGGTTTTAAAATATTCCCCCTTCTCCTTTCCAGGCGGCGGTTGGCTCCGCCCCTGTTGCTATGGTAACCTGTTCTAGCACTCTAAGATGGCTACCTTCCCCCATACATATTGTCAACTTAAATACTCACCATTTTAACTTAGCCAAACCTGGCTGTTTAAACAAAATCAAATACACATATCATCTATAAACAAAATATAATTATACACTTCTTCACACCATTGCTTTAACTATGCGGACCTCATTGCCAGTGTGATGTCTCTACTCTTCACTATTTAATTGAAGTTGGTCATAGCTCTCCTCCCAAGAAGTAAACGTCTTCTGATTTCCTGGCATTAGTCTGCATCTGCAGTAATCTTTGAGCTTAGAAATAGTAATAATAATAATAATAATAATAATAATAATAATAATAATAACTTTATTTTTATATCCCACCTCCATCTCTCCACGGGGGCTCGGGGTGGCTAACATGGGGCCAAGCCCAATTATCTCCAATACACAAAATAACATAAAATACATTTACAATAAAATGAACATAATAAACATTTAACATTACAAATATTAAATAAGCATTTTAACAACAATAAAATGGCGGATAGGACAGTCAATAAAAACAATACAATAGGTTAAAATAGTAAAAAGGCTGGGCAGTGTTACAAAGAGTTATCGGTTTAAAATCGAGCAGGTGCTGTAGTAGAAGGAGAAAAGGTGCTGTAGTAGAAGGAGAAAAGGTGCTGTAGTAGAAGGAGAAAATCTGAGGTAGGATAAATGAGGATAGAGTTACCAAATAAGGGTAGTAGAAACATTGCATCTGGCCCGGTCATATCAGATTCTGAGGAGATTAATTCTTGTGATCAATTGTTGAAAGCACACTAGAAGAGCTTTACAAATAAAAAGTCTGTCACTGCCTCCACGTTTTTTTCCTCTGTTTGCCAGTTATCAATCAGTTTGGTTAACATAATCTTGGGGTTTTTTTTTTAATGTTTAACTGCAACCCAGCTTTTGCACTTTCTTTTTTTTGCCTTGGTTAGAAGGCTCCTCAGCTCCTCCTTGCTTTCAGCCATCAAAGTGGTATCATCTGCATATCTGAGGTTGTTAATGTTTCTTCCAGCAATTTTAACTCCGGCCTTGGAATTGTCAAGCCCGGAGTACGCATGATGTGTTCTGTGTACAAGTTGAATAGGGAGGGTGAAAGTATACAGCTCTGCCGTACTCCTTTCCCAATCTTGAACCAGTCTGTTGTTCCATGGTCTGTTCTTACTGTTGCTACTTGGTCTTATACAGATTCCTCAGGAGACAGACAAGATGACTTGGTTTCCCCATACCACCAAGAACTTGCTATTGCGCCAAATTGCTATCTGTGTGTGTGTAAAGAAATCCTTGCAAAGTTGTTTGCAAAAGATCTCTACAAAAAGGGAGTCAAGCTTTTGCAGAGGCAAGCCACGCCTCAAACAATGTATCGGTTTGCTGGCAGATGGCTGGGTTTGTCAGTTGGGAATCTGGGCTTCCAGGGAGAGCACAGAAAAGACAGGCTCTCCAGCTACAGTCAAGTAGCAGTTTGAATATGCTATGCTGGATATATTGAATGCTGATTGATTAGTTATTGATCTTATGCAACTACATGGACATTGTACGATTACAGAACTGTTTTATATTTCAACTCAACAAGCAAGAGTAAAGTTCCTTTGTTCTTTCAATTCCTCTGCTTGGTGTGAGTTTTTTGCACATGGTGTTAACTGGACGCTGCTGGTTCCGCTATACACACTCCCTAACACTTGCCACAAATTATGATGATCCACACAGCCAAAGGCTTTAGAATAGTCAGTAAAACAGAAATAGATGTTTTTCTGTAATTCCCTAGCTTCCTCCATTATTCAGTGGATATTGGCAATTTGGTCTCTTGTTCCTCTGACTTTTCTAAACCCAGCTCTCTCTCCGTGTATTGCTGGAATCTGCCTTGCAGGATTTTGAGCATTGCCTTACTGGCATGTGAAATAAGTGCCACTGTACAAAAGCTTGAGCATTCTTTAGTGTTTTCCCTTTTTTGTATGGGGATATCCGTTGATTTTTTTCCCAATTTGATGGCCTTTCTTGTGTTTTCCATATTTGAATGCATGTTCATTCAAATTCATGAAGAATGTTCTATCCCATAAGGAATTAATTGTTAGCTTATTGTTTTAACTTGTTGCTCGAGAGTTGCCCTTACAGTGCAAACAGTCAAGGACTAGAGGAAATTGGAGACAAGGAAGGCAGTGGAAAGGGAAAGAGTGCAAGAGGAAAGAAAGAGTTAATTGTCAGCAGTGTGTGTGCTCAGAGGGTGTGTTTAAGAGGACAGCCCTACATTTATTGTGTGTTCTGCCGCCTGCTGAATTCTGGGAAATTTAGTTTGGGAAGACAAGGACCTCTTGTAGCTGAGAATTCAAAAACTCCAACCTAAACTACTTTTCTCAGAATTATGCAGGTGGCAGAAGAAGCCCAAAATGTGGGGCTGCCCATTAAAGCCCTAGTGTGAGAGAGGGTGGGGCTGACAAACTGGGAAACTGAGTCTGAAAAGGAAGGAAACTGGACAAAGCAGCACAGAAAGGGAGCAGAAGGACAGAAAGGATGTGGTGAGAACTAGACTGCTTCTAACAGGGGGAGGACTTAGCAGAAGGAATGCCTTGCGCTCCTGGGACTGATCTTGGGAAAAGATAGAGAAGCCAGGTATTCCTTCCAGGAAGTCTTAGAAGCGAGGAAACTGAATAGACACTAATACCATCTAGTGTCCTCCTATATTATTGTTGCAGTCATATTTACAAGAACTGAAAAAAAAGGAAACAAGTTATCTGCCTGCTCTTCTGATGTGAATAGTTTTAGGAGAATCTTTTTCTCCCAATACAGCTTTTATTCTCCATTCCCTGGGAGTCCATGCCTTCACGGCATATGCAAGCCGGGATTTTCAGTGGTCTGCTCATGAGGGAAGAAAGCCAAATGGGATTTTCCTCTGGCACAAGAGTTCATTCGTTGATATATCCTTTGTTTTGGACTTTGGAGAAAAATCAAATGATAGGATTTTGCTGTAGCACAGAGTCCAATGTTTTCATGCCAGTCTCAAAGGTTAACCATTCTGAACGGTTTTGAAATGCAAGCGTATCCCAGAAGAGCCTAGTCTTACCTTTTGCCATACCATTAATCAAGCAGAACAGAATCAGGAGAACAATGTCTATGAAACGGATGCTGGTTGTACCTTTAATGATGATGTTCCTCTTAGACTCAGCTTCCGGTGGGAATGTTTTGGTCTGGCCATTTGATTATAGCCATTGGATGAACATGAAATCTATAATTCACGAGCTTACAGCCAGGGGCCATCAAGTGACAGTCATAATGCCTTCATTCTACCAGGCATCTGAATCAAGTGGACCTCCCAACTTCCACCTGGAAGTGATACCTGTACCATTCTCAAGGAAGGACATGGACATTTTGATGCAGGACAATATCAATTTATGGTCTTTTGAGAAGCATGAAATACCTTTCTGGGAATTTTTCATCAAGTTGTATGGCATTGTAAGGGAAATCTTCTATGGATACAAGAGTTTCTGTGACAATCTTTTTTGGAATGAGAAGCTGCTACAAAAGTTGGAGTCTGCTGCGTTTGATGTCCTTATCTCAGACCCAGTAATGCCAGGAGGGGAACTGCTAGCTGAGAAACTTCATGTTCCATTTCTATATTCTTTACGGTTTTCTTTTGGAAACACAATGGAACGTATTTGTGGCAATACCCCAGCTCCACCATCATATGTACCTGCCAGCATGGGAGGGCTAACGGACAAAATGTCTTTCATGGAGAGAACGGCAAACATGCTCACTTACCTTGTAATGGACATGGTGGTCCATAATTTTTTGTACAAAGAATGGAATCAATATTTTAGTGATGTCCTAGGTAAGAACCTGTTTCCATTTTCAGTGTTTTTAATGCCCACATCCATAAGCCCAGTCTGAGATCAAATTCCCCTTTGCAGTGTTTGCATGGTGATTATGAAGATGTATGGAAACCAATGATAATCTTGAAAAACCTACATGGTCTCTAAGTTATGCATTTCTTTCATAATGTCCTTATACCCTGCTTGTTCCCAGCCCTGCTTCTTTGATAATCATTTTTCTTTTTATGTAACTATTTTCCCAGGTTGAACATTTTAGGAAGATTTTTTTGTGTATGTCAGGAGTGACTTGAGAAATTGCAAGTCGCTTCTGGTGTAAAAGAATTGGCCATCTGAAAGGACGTTGCCCAGGTGATGCCTGGATGTTTTTACTATCCTGTGGGAGACTTCTCTCATGTCTCTGCATGGGAAGCTGGAGTTGATAGACGGGAGCTCACCCCACTCTCCGGATTCGAACCACCGACCATTCTAGGAGTGATAGGATTGTTCTCAGTTTCAAAGGAGACTTCTGGCTTGTGAGGCTATGTTTTCAGAGGGTTCAAAAGAATTCAGTTATGTGTTTAGACTAGCAAGAGATAAACTTCAGATAGCATAAGAAAAAGGGAGGATACCTTACCTATGTAGAAGAGAGAAAGGTTTTAGGAATGAAAGGTTGGAATAGAACCGTTCTTTCTGTAAACACACAAATAGAATGTGATGGTTATGTTAAGGTCGGAGAGCTGGGAAAAGAAGATTTTTAAAGTTCTCTGTATCTCCCTCCCTCCCTCCCTCTCTCTCTTACACACACACACACAGAGACAATTCTTTTAGCCTTTTAATGCCTGCACATGGAGCATTCTGGGTAAGCTACCAGTCTCCTTTGACACTGGAATGGATTGGGCCAAATTAAGAAATTCTTAATCTAGACAAGAAGCATGTTGACCTGGAGATGAGTTTATGGGAGTGTGGATGTCAAGTACTCTGTTAACGTGCTCAGGTGAGGGATTTTCTTAGCCACTTCTATTTTCTGTTCAGCAAAGTGTCCAGTTTAAAGGTTTAAATACCCTCATGGTAGCAGAGTATTTGCATGAGATGCTGTCAAGGAATGCCAGGTGCTGTAGGCTATTTTAAATTTTATAAGTCATGGTTTTATAGAGTCTAATTAGACTTTTAATTGATGTGGTACTGTTTTATTGTTTATTAATATGCCGTTGGTTTATTGAATGTATTTTGGGCAATGTAATTTGCCGTCTGTTGTAAGCTGCCCTGAGTCGTTCCGGGTGAGAAGGGCGGGGTAAAAATGATGTAAATAAATAAATAAATATTTTACAAAGTAAAAACTAGTAAACCACTGTTAATGTGGGATTTGTGTATTGGTAGTGTTTAAATGAAATTTGTGTCTTGCCTGTCTTGCATACTGATTGCATCATCCAGAGTGTAACATAGTCTGGAAAGAGTTAATTACTGAGAAGCTGTGATGTCCTTGATGTGTGGCTGGAACCAGGGAGTGTCCAGACACAAGTGTGTGTGCATTGCTGATTGTATCAGTTCAGTTCTGTTTTGAGTCAAGTGCTGTCTGCCTAGAGTGAGAGTCAAGTCCTGTGTCATTGTCTACAAGCCTGTTTGTCTTGCTTATTACTGCTTACAGTAAAACTTGTATATAGTTTTACCATCGTCTCTGATGTCTCTTCGTTCTGTGTTCCACTGATTCCATCCAACTACTGCTGCGCTGCTAATACTCTGACAACCACTTCTGAGAATTTCTCCCCCCCCCCCCAAATGGCCCTATGAAAGTCATGAGGTTGCCATAAGTTGATAGGTGACTTATAGCACATACAGATAAGTACAAACAAGACAAATGCAATATGTTTGATAAGCAAGTGGTCTGTTGGTTGCTTTGTTCTGGTGGATCTACCTGAACTGAAGATGTTTCTTCTCAGCACAGATTCTCATAAAATGGAGCCTATGTATCAAGATAATTTTTTCCTGTACAAGAATCTGCTTCAAATTGCTGGCAATACTCTTTTATTTAATCACTCTTTCATGTAACAAGCCTCATCACACCAGAGCGTGGATCCACTTTAAATCCCATTTCTGCGTCTTGCAGAATTCTGGGTTTTTGCAGTTTAGTGATGCTGGGAACCTGCATGGCTGAGCTGTTTAAAGGCCCCTCTCTAAACTACAAGCCCCAGAATTCTGCAGGAGGCTGAAAATGGATTTAAAGTAGATACATGTTCTAGTTCAGGTATGGGCAAACTTATGTCATTATGCTGGGAGGAGAGCGAGATAGACGGCGGCTGAAAGTGCTATGGAGGGCACTCAGCCACCTCGTGCCTTCCTCAAGCTGTCCTCCTGGCATAAGGATGAGGCCACTTGCATCATCCTTATGGAGGAGGTCAAGACATGCAGTGGCTGAGAGTGATCTAAAGGTCCGGGTGCCATGTCCTTACGCCAAGAGGGCAGGGAAATTTAGGAGGACCTAAGCTAAATGCTCAGAGGGCCGCATCCAGCCCTGGATCTTCCTTTGCCCATGCCTGCTCTAGTATGATGAGACCAATTCCCATGTTTATTAACTGCACTTGTAAGTTACACTCAGGCAAAATAGAGAATATTTCTTAAATCTGTGGCTTCCTCCACTTTAACAAGGATTTTGCTCCCGTACCCTCAGCAAATGTAGAGGGCTGGCAATGGGGTAAGAAAAAAAACAAATATACCTGCCAAATTATTTCTCCCCAGGATCAGACTCTGCCACCACAAATTATATACACTTTCCCTCCATTAAATGCTTATAATTGCATCTAAGTCAAGGTTTCATTTCCCAACAAATCTTCTATAATATAGTAATGATTTTAATGCATAAAAGTTGCATCCTTTGTGATTTCTGGTGACCAAAACAGATTATTATTCAGGTTGGGTTATATTATGTTTTTCCTTTAAAAAATATTTTTATTCAAACATACAATAAAATTACAGACATATCCAAAAAGAAAAGACAAAACCATTAAAGAATGCAAAAATAAATAACGGAAAAAACCACCACTACAAAAATATTTTTCATTTATATATAAAACTAAAATTACAACCATGAGCACACTTTTATCTGTAAGATTATGCGAGGTATTTCTGAGCCAAAGAAGAAATGAACTTTAGCCTCAGCTCCTGACATTCACAATGACACTGCATTTTTAGAAGGACCCATCACACACGATGGCACAAGGGAAGCATTTTACTCATTGTCCTGTTATACACAACTATCCCCGTGGAATAGGGCTCCTCATGTTTAATATAGCTTATAGATTGATTTCTGCTCTTTGGTCAATTAGAAACTATCAACCACATGTAGTGTTCACGTTTTCACATGCAAGAAAGTGTTGCAGCCTGTTACCAAGTCAATCAAAGCTATGCTTTGAACAGGGGGGTATTTTAAGAAGGGCAGGAAGTGAAATATTTTGGTGTCTTGGTATGACTATAATGAGGCTTGCAATTCATTACAAGGTTTTGTTCTTGCACTGAGACATTCATTTAATTAATAACCTCCATATCAAGTAATAGTAAAGGTGAAATATTTGAAATATTTCATATGGAAGCTATAGCCCAGCCTTTCTTTTTGCAATGCAGCATCGCTATTCAAGCAGAGAAAAGAATCAGCACAATGTCTGTGAAATGGGTCCTCATGCCTTCCGTCAACCTTCTCTCGGTCCCACCACTGTCTCCAATACGGTTGGTGGGGATGAGAGAGATGGCCTTCTCGGTGGTGGCGCCTTGGCTCTGGAATGCCCTCCTTAGAGAGATCGGCCTGGCCCCTTCGCTTCAAGCCTTCCGTTCCAGCTTTAAAACATGGCTCTTTAAACAAGCCTTACATCTTACATAGGTTTTTAAGGATTAGTCCAAGGACTTACTGTGGGCATCGCGTCAGCACTGAGCTATGTCAATTGAAACAACTTGTTTTTATCTGCAGCTATGACTGCATTTTATGATTTTTTTAATGTTTTACATTATAATTATGTATGTGTGTGGTTGTAATTCTGTGGTTTTTATCATTTCAGATTTATGTATTATCTATATGCAGCACTTTGCTGTATTTTGTTGGCCGTCCCGAGTCTCTTCGGGGAGATGGTGGTGGGGTAGAAATAAAATTTATTTATTTATTTATTAAATAAATAAATTTTATTTCTACTGCCAGGTTCGAATCCCACCCGGGGAGAGCGCGGATGAGCTCCCTCTATCAGCTCCAGCTCCATGCGGGGACATGAGAGAAGCCTCACACAAGGATGGTAAAAACATCAAAACATCTGGGCAACGTCCTTGCAGATGGCCAATTCTCTCACTCCAGAAGCAACTCTGGTTGCTCCTGACACGAAAAATTTATTTATTTATTTATTTATTAATCAAACATCCCATTGAAATCACCATGGATTATGGCAATTTCGGCAGTGCCCATCGGGGGCATGGAGAACCCGTCACCCCACACCCTGCATCACCCAACTCACTTGACTCCCCATTGCACGGAGGGAAGTGTCTGCAACCAGGCTTTCCCCATTGATTCAAGGCTACACAGGAAGCCTCTCATGTTGCCACCACAGCGGTATGCACTGGTTCACCTTCTCTTTTACGATGAAGCCCTGCCTGAAGTTGCAATACATTGTCTGTTGTAAAAGGATAGGCAAACCAGCACATGCCACCAAATTCACCCCATCTGATGAGGTCGTGTGTTAATAGCATTGCTTTTGGGTTGGGCTTCCAGTAGAAATGATTTCATTTGGTGAGATGACAACAGCTACTGCATCAAATTGGATTCTGTCATTTGTGGGTTCACAACTGAGGCCACCAAATAATGATGATGCTGCCTTCACTCCACCATGAAGCTAACTTAAGAACACTTCTGCTTTTTCAACTTATCCCAATTCTATTCCTAAAGAAATACAGGAATACTGTGATTTAGTGCATCCTCTGCCAGGAATCTTGTAGGAAAAAATTGGAAACCTTCTATCAGAGGTTATGACTTTGCAATGGATTTATTGTACAGGAATATAATTATATGTGATATGATTTTGTTGAACATGACATGAATTTGCTGTCAGTAACTTTTTGTGTCCTTGTTTCAGACTAATTTATGCTTTGTGGGAAACTGGTGGCAATTTCATTTATATTCTTTTGAATCTCTATTGGAAATACAGTGGAGTGTCATTTTCTACAAACAAAAAAAAACCACACTCCACATGTGTAGTGAGCTTATATATTTGTATGTCATTGACAGAAAGTTAACTAATCTGAATTATTTTTCAGTTGTGGAAACAGGATTTCCCGAGTCCTTGCATATCTGCAAAGAGGAAAGAAGTTAAATTAAATTCCACTTGTTTTCTCAACAGGGAGACCTACAACATTGTGCGAAACAATGGGCAAAGCAGAAATATGGCTGATCCGAACCTACTGGGACTTTGAATTTCCACGGCCATTACTACCAAATTTTGAATTTGTAGGAGGGCTGCATTGCCAGCCAGCAAAGCCTTTGCCTAAGGTAATTCTCTCTTGGGCCACTCCCTTGATAATAAAATTAACTGTTTCTTGTTCAATGTTTCCTGTTCAAAATCCCTGTATAGTCTACTTTCTTGCCCACATGAATTACCTACTTTCAGATCTTAATCTTCACCTTTCAGTTGTTTTTTTCTACTCTCTCTTGTCCACCCTATGTTCTCTCTCTGTCCAGCCAAGCAATATTTGATACATTTCAGTGTGCTAATACACCCTCTCATTTGCTATCCAATCTTTCGAAATATGGATGGCAGTTCATCCTTTTTGCACAGAACATTTAGGGATGAATCAACTCTCTCCCCTGTAAACTGTCATGATTTTAAGACTAACTAAGCATGTTTTTTTAAAGTATTATTACTATTTTCTCATTTACAGCCACAGGTACTGACTGCAATTTTGGCTTATCAGTAGGGGTGTAAAATTCAGCAAAACCCCATGCCCTTTTCGGTATCCAGTTTTTGGCTGCCCTTGTTCAGTTTTTAAGGAACTTTCCAACTTTTTCATGCTTGAAAAATTATGTCCATTGGATCTAATGGGGAAACTTTAGAGCAGTGTTTCTCAGCCTGGGGGTCGGGACCCTTGGAGGGGTCACAAGGGGGTTTCAGAGGGGTCACCAAAGACCATCAGAAAACACATATTTCTGATGGTTTTAGGAACCCAAATTCCTCTAGTATTGGTCTTGGGGTTTCTGTGTGGGAAGTTTGGCCCAATTCTATCATTGGTGGGGTTCAAGGGGCTCTTTGATTGTAGGTGAACTGTAAATCCCAGCAACTACAACTCCAAAATGACAAGGTTTATATTCTCCAAACTCCATCAGTGTAGCCTGCTAAGTAAAAAAGCAAAGGAGGAGCAGCAACTTTCCTGATTAACGAGGCTGCTCTGCCCACATGCTGCCGCAGCCTCAGGTAGAATGCTGCTCAGCCCCATTGGTTCCCATTATTATTAATAATAACAACTTTATTTATACACTGCCACCATCTCCGTGTGGACACTCGGGGCAGCTTACAACTTGAATATGACAACAATATTATTAGCCCCCACAGATCTAGCTGCTGTGATCTGTTCCAGCTAAGGCTTAAGCTGCACTGTGCTAGGCTCGTTTTCATGCATTAGGCAACCAAATCCTCTGAATTATTTAAATCTGGTACACAAAAATGAAATCATGCATACCCCTAGTTATCAATGGACTGAATTCTATTAAAAAATCTGGGAAGTGTGGAGTATCATTGGATAATAACTAGCATTCTATTACAATCTCATCAGATGGGGGAAGAATCGGTGGCATGCTCCACTTCACCGCCCCTTTAAGCACGGAGCTCATTAGCTCCCATTACACAAAGTGCTATACTTCCAGTGAGAAGTGAAGCATGCCACAGTGGCATAAACATGAAAGACTTCCCATGTTGCCTTGGAGCAACAGGGAGAAGTCAGATGATTGATGCTTCCACTCAGGGGATCATCCTACGAGTACACCCTCCGACAGTAGTCACCAAATTTGCCACATTGTGTGGCGATTCCAACAGTCAGTGTGAAGAGGTCCTTAGTGACAATGAAGTCATAACTGAAAGTTACATCAACATAAGGCTTTTTTATTGTGACAGAAGAAGAATTCACTACCTTCCTTGTGCAACAATAAAAACCCCTGCAGGACTCACCTTCTGATTGCATCCTCTCATATCCATTTTGTGATTGGTAGAGAGTGAGGGGCATTGGAAAATTATCTGCCTATTTCCCTATCGCTAGATTTGACAAATGACAAAGATGTCCTCTGACATCTCTTGAAGTCCATTAGAGGTCCTATAGGATGCCACAGAGACATAATCATATACTTCTACAATTCCCCACTAGTCCTAAACTGATGCAGGAGAAAGGAAAGTTCTGTAGAAAGGAATAAGAGAGAAAGGTAGTTCTGTCATTATCTTACAAAATACACCCCAAAGCAAGATATTGGCCAACATGGCATGTTCCAAACAGTACCATGTTTTGTAATGGTCACAAAATGATGTCGCACATGTTGCTTTTTATGCTATCATTAGTATTGTTGTTGGTTTTTATCTTTTAATAGGAAATGGAAGAATTTGTCAAGAGTTCTGGAGAACATGGCATTGTGGTATTTTCTCTCGGTTCAATGATTAAAAACTTAACAGACGACAAGAGTAACATGGTTGCCCTGGCACTCAGCCAGCTTCCCCAGAAGGTCAGTTTGATGGATGTAAATTCATTTGTTTTAAAAAGTTTGTTATTATTTGCTGATAACACTTAGAAGACACTTAAGGTCTATCACTTGAGGGATTAGATCTTTTTTCCTTTCTTGTAAAAAGAGCTAGTGTTTTGGGGCCAACTGAATCTGGACCCAAAATACTACCTCTTAAGGTAGCCAACTTAACTTACATTTTCTGAAGTGCTGCTCAGCAAGACACTGGAAATGACATCTGTAGTTCTCCCTCAATTATAGGGCACATGGAGAGAAAATGTTGTAAGAGACCATGAAGAGTCTATCCAGCTATATGTTCTCAGTGTGCTCTATGACTGGGAGAGTGCAGCAGACATTTCCTAGCACCTTGATTTACAGCACCTGGGAAAACCTTCAGTTGGTACTAACTTGTGGGAAAGTTATTTTTTGGAGATGGCAATATCAAACATAACCATAATGTCAGAGCTCCATCTTCACAATTGTTTCTGATGCTGCATGATCTTGAGCAAGTTACCTTTATAGCACTGTAGCTGAACTCTAACCAGTAACCTATACTATCATATCCTCAGTGAATTAATGTTTAGGAATGGACATTGACATTTGAAAACAACCTTTTAAATAAAAGTGGAATTATGATTGTGTCGATGCATAATGGTTTTTGTTGTTGCCTTTCACTTTTATGGGGTTTGGGGAGCAGGACCCCAAGGAAACCTGAAAAACATAAATATCTCAAGACACCACCCCCAAACATATATAACACAAAAAGTACTGACTTGGTGTGGTAGCTGGGCCAATGTATGTTGCCTTGCTCACTCATTCACTTGCATGGGTGGGAAGGAGGAGGGAGTGACTGTTTTTAATCATGTTGAAGTTTTACTGCTCGGTTTAATGTTTTATCTGATTTGTGCTGTCGTGTCTGGGCATGGCCCCATGTAAGCCGCCCCGAGTCCCTCCGGGGAGATGGGGCGGGATATAAGAATAAAATTATTATTATTATTATTAATGATGGAGTTGAATACCCAAGAGAAAATTAAAAACAAACATGAGCAATATTTTGTTAATGGGTTTGTGTCCTTCTGCCTCCTGCAGCTAAAGTTAAATGGAGTTGTGTTTGTTTTGTTTTTGCTTTTTTCCTTTCTTGATGCCAAAACAATTGAGTCACCTGTGCCTTTTCTATGCATGGCTCTAAAATATGAACAATAATATAAATGACAGGAAGAAAATCAACTCATTGAAAATGTATTTTTGGAAAGGAGTTGTACAAATAATGGACTAAAAAGGCAAACAATGGGATCCAAGAGCAAATGATGCTTGAACTCTTCTTCAAAATGACTAAACTCAGGCTACATACTTTGGATGTACCATGACACCTAAATATATTTCTCCATGCCTTCAAAAGCAACCTCAGCTAAGGATAGCATGTCTCCTCAGAATGAATCCCTGGAGGAGATAATGGGCTGAGGAAAAAATAAATTGAAACTGAATTGAGACAAAAATAGAGGTGCTTGACATCAACAGTCCTAATCTGGAGATGGAGGTATGTCAACCAGTACTAAATGGGTTACACTCCCGTGAAAGACTGTGTCCGCAGCTTGGGAGTGCTCTTGGATCCGTCTCTCCAAATGTCAGCCCAGGTAGATGCGACAGTCAGAAGTGCTTACTACTATCTTTGGATGATACGCCAGCTGCACTCCTTCTTAGATTTTGAGGACCTGAAGATTGGTTGGACTTCTGCAATGTGCTTTACATTGGGCTACCTTTGTACTAAGTTTGAAAACTCTAGCTGGTTCAAAATACGGCAGCCAGATTGGTTATGGGAACATGCAGGAGTGAGCATATTAGATCTATCTTAAAGCCACTCCACTGGCTGCCAATTAGTTTTTGGGCAAAGTACAAGGTGTTGGTTTTGACCCTTAAAGCCCTATATGGTTTGGGCCCAGGTTACCTACAGGATCGCTATCTCCAGTACAATCTGCCCTGAACACTGGGGTCCTTTGGGGGGCAGCTACTCCAACCAGCCAGAACCTGACCAACAACCATCACCCAGAGGACCTTTTCATCCGCTGCCCTAAGACTGGGGAATGATCTGCTCAAAGAGTTCCGACAGCTAGATCAGCTGTTGGAATTTTAATACTAACTAAAGATCTATCTCTTCCAGCATTCTCTGTTTTGTGTATTTTAATATGTATTTTATAGAGATACATTTTAATATGCATTTTATAGAAATACATATGAATATGTATTTATAGAATTTTTACAATGTTTATCATGCTGTAACCCGCTTCAAGCCACAAGGAGAGGTGGGTAAGAAACAACAGCAACAGCAACAGCAACATGACAGGGAATAGTATTGAGGACAACAGCAAAAGAGGACTATATTCCAGGTGGATAGGCTGAATAAAGGAAGCCATGCTTCTGAATTTGCAAGACCTCTTTGAGTTGGTTAATAACAAAAAGTATCACTCATTCATAGGGTTGTAAATTGACTCTTTTGCATTGCCATTGGTGCCCATACTTTTAAAAAGGGATAGTTTTCTTTGCAAACTGTATTACAAGGAATCTTTTTCTCTTTCTTCAGGTTTTTTGGCGGTACCAAGGGAAAAGGCCAGAAACACTAGGAGCTAATACCAGACTTTATGACTGGATCCCACAAAATGATCTACTTGGTGAGAAATTTGGGTTTGTAGAACTGCTTAAGTAATTACTGGAAAATGTATCACTTCCATCCCTATGGTTGTCATGGGTAGTAAGGATGAATAGCTTTCACTATTTCTCATTTTTGTCCATCACATTCACTCTGTCTGGATTGGAGGTTGCTAGGCAAAGTGCCCCTTTGTGATGTCTCTGGGAAAGAAAGGTGTATAAGAGGAAGAGAGGAGGGAAGGAAAGGGCCACAAAGAGAGCCATGTTGCCATGGAGACATTGTGAGGCCCTCTTTGAGAAGGAAGAAAGGAAAGGAAGAAAATGAAGGAAAAGGAGAACGGAGAGGGAGAAAGACAAAGGAGGGAAGGAAATAAGGAAGAGAAAAGAAATGGGGAAAAGCATGAGGGAGGAAAAAGAGAAAGAAAGAATGAAAGCAAGGGGCAGCGTTGGAAACCTTGATGTTCGATTGAAAATTCTAAATATTTTGAAAGGATGGTGATAAGGGTATAACTAGTTATAAAGGACAGCTTAGACCTCAAGTGGAACTTTATTTCCCAGCGTAATAGTCACACTTTTCCCCCTTTGGGGAAAAAAGGGGGAGTGGGACTATTATGCAGTTGTATTATGTGATAAAAAGGCACCTGAAAGGGCCGTTTTCACTGCATAACAGTACCTTTGGGGGTACAGCTGTGCAGGCGGGTGAAGTCTCAAAGCCCGTCGCCTCCATTGCTCAGAAGAGAGGCTGGAGGGAGGGTGAACTTGCCTGCCTTTCCCTTCCAACCTAGAGGCTTCTGGGTGAACTCACCTGCCCTCAATCTTTCCCCACCAAGCTATGAAGACTTGCAAAGGTACTGTTATGCAGGGTGGAGAAGCACGCCTGCCAGCACCTCCCCTCTGCAGCTATGAGTCTTGCCTTGGCTGGTAGTCAAGGTAAGCTCCATAGCTCCTGTGGGACAGGTGTGCTGGTGGGTGAAGCCTCAGCTATCCAAGCACCTGCCGCCTTCGCTTATAGTCACAGCAATTATCTCAGACTATTATGCAAGGAAAACAAAATTATCAAAAAGGGCACCCTAAAAGGGGGATTGTGACTATTGTGTATGGGCGACTATCATGCAGTGAAATACGGTATTTGATAACCAGTAATTTCAAATATTTTTGACCTGGAAATTAAAACATGTCAGTATTTTTTCCTACTGTTGATTTGTGCTCATCTTACACCATATTTCCATTTCTGGAAACATGAATATTTAGAGTACATGACAATCTTCAGGAATCAAATCTTCAGGAGTAGAAATACTTTAGTAAATACAGTAGAGTCTCACTTATCCAACATAAATGGGCCAGCATAATGTTGGATAATAAGGAGGCATTAAGGAAAAGCTTATTAAACATCAAATTAGGTTATGATTTAACAAATTAAGCACCAAAACATCGTGTTATACAACAAATTTGACAGAAAAAGTAGTTCAATACGCAGTAATGCTATTAGTAATTACTGTATTTACGAATTTAGCACCAAAATATCACGATGTATTGAAAACATTGACTACAAAAATGCGTTGGATAATCCAGAACGTTGGATAAGCGAGTGTTGGATAAGTGAGACTCTACTGTAGTTGCAATAACAAATTTTTATCACCCTTCTCATGTATTACACATTTATTTTCATATTTCCATTCCAGGACATCCCAAGACAAAAGCCTTTATCACTCATGGTGGAACAAATGGGATTTATGAAGCTATTTACCATGGGATTCCCATGGTAGGAACTCCCATGTTTGGAGACCAGCCTGATAACATTGCTCACATGCGTGCAAAGGGAATGGCTGTAGAGCTGAATATCCACACAATGACAGCACAAGATTTAGTGGATGCTGTTAATACCGTTATTCATAATGCAACGTAAGTTTAATGGAAATTCTCCGAAAGAGAAATCTTATAGGAAATATTTGGGGGAAAGTATTTTGCCCGTGTATTTTGGAGAAGAAAAATGTGGACTCCATATCGAGGTTCTTTGATCTGCCTCTTTTACATCTTCTTTTATTTGCTCTTGTGAATGTCCTCTCTGATTACCAAGTATCCACTTCTATCCCGTCAAATATTTATCTTATCGCCATAAGGACATTTAAAGCTAGCATCATTCCACTTTGCATCTCAGACTGAACCTTGTGGACCGAAATCTTGTTTCGGTTTCTGAACTAAAAAGAATTCTGAAATTGTGTCGTTTCTTTATTGGGTAGTTTAAAAAAATTGTCACATTCACATTCTGGTGTTCACAACAAAGTACTGAATGTCAAATTAAGCTACAGCCAACTCATTTGTCTGGCCCTCTAGATCAGTGGTTCTCAACCTGTGGGTCCCCAGATGTTTTTGCCTTCAACTCCTAACAGCTGGTAAACTTACTGGGGTTTCTGGGAGCTGTAGGCTAAAACACCTGGAGACCCTCAGGTTGGGAACCACTGCTCTAGATGTTTCTGAACTATTCTTCCATCAACACTCAGCATGAATGATAGTGAGATGTTGACTAGAAATTGGAGACCAATATTTGGAGGTACTGTACTTACAGAAAAATATAACATTTATATAAAAGTGTAACAATATATTCATGAAAATGAGAAAAAATGCCAAGTATCAAAGTGAAACCATAGAACATAGGTGCTTTGTGTTGTGGTAATCTCTGAGCGGTTAGACTCAATTTAACCCTCTCTGGGGGAGATTCCACCAAAATCAGCAGAGTAGCAAAAGCAAAGCTTTCAAATGCAACAGTTACTTACACTGGCGAGCAAGAGAAGCCTTTTTAGGATTGCAATGGACTGCAGAGTCTCAATAAAAGTTCAAAAAGTATTTATTCAGGTAAAAGGAACTCCATTGTAGATAGAAAGCCTTGGGAGCTGTCTAGATTACTATAGACTGGATTCTAAGGAAAAATAAGTAAGGAAAAATAACAAACATCTACATAGTTACATCTTGCCAGGAGAGATGGCAAGATGCTGCTTGTTAGTTTGAAGAACAAAGGGAGAAGAGAGAGAACCAAAATGGTTCCAACCTCATGGTCCAGTTTATTGGGGCCATAAAAGACACTCTGACCAATTGGAAGTTAGTGTCCCTAAAGATTCACATTTCTACCAACTTCAAAGTAAGGGACGTGACGTAAACAGGATAGAGTGAAACACAGTAAAGCCTGTCTAGGCATGCTTTGGAAACAGGGAAAGGATTCCCTCAATCTAACTCTATCATCTATCTAACTACATTTGGACTTGAGTAGTCCAGGATGATTTCCCAACAATCCCCTTCTTCAGCCTGGGCTGCTCATGTCCATCAGGTTCAACATCTTCTTCAACTTATCATGAGCATGTCTAGGCAGGGGTTTTGTCAGAATGTCGGCAATCATGTCTTCAGATCTGCAAAACTCCAACCTCATAAATCCTTCTTCGTGTGCATTCTTCACGATGTGGTATCTTGTGTCAATGTGCTTGAGCAATGCACTGATCTTCTCTGTTTGAGTATACTTCAGACAACCTTGATTGTCCTCAAAAACTTGTATTGGTGTTGGTTCTTCGATTCCAAAATCAAATAACATCATATGTAGCCATTTCAATTGTTTGCACGCTTCTGATGCGGAAACATATTCTGCTTCTGTTGAAGATGAAGCTACTACTTTTTGTTTCTGTGTTGTCCAGTCTATCAGTGCATCTCCGTAGAAGAATAGATAGCCGCTGGTAGACTTGCGATCTGTAATATCATTGGCCCAGTCAGCATCCACATACCCTGTCAGTGTAGGGTTGCTGGTGGCTTGTAGTCTCAATTTGAAGTTCAGTGTGCCTTTTAGGTATCTAGCAGCTCTTTTGATTGCAATTAAGTCATATTTGGTTGGTTTACTAGTCTTCCTGCATAGTATCCCAACCGCTGCTGAAATATCTGGTCTTGTGATTCGAGAGATGTACAACATTTTCCCAATTGCCTCTCGATACAAGGTGTTGTCACTCAATGGTTCACTTTCTGAAGTGTTTTTCCAATAGTTCACTTCCATGGGTGTAGTCACTGTATTTGCTTCTAAGAGTCCAAGATGTTTTAGCAAGTCAATAATCTTTTGTCTCTGATTCAGGAGAAAGCTCCCATCTTCTTCTCTTTCAACCTGTATTCCCAAATAATGACTCAAATTGCCAAGTTGTTTGATTTCAACGGTACGGCTCAAATGTTGTACAAGATCATCAAAGTCAGATTTCTGTTGAAAGCAACACACTATGTCATCTACATAGGCTAGAACATATGTCCATCTGTTGTTTTTGAATCTAGAATAAAGGCAAGGATCAGCTTTCCCTTGTGCAAACCCCTTCTCAATTAACATTTGATTTAATTTCTGATTCCAGCATTTTGCTGCTTGTTTTAAACCATAGAGAGATCGTTGCAATTTGCATACATATCCTTTGTGTGCCTTGTCTTCAAATCCAGGTGGTTGTTGCATAAATATCTCTTCTTCTAATTCGCCATGAAGAAAAGCTGTAGCAACGTCAAGGTGTTCAACATTCATTTTTCTAGAGGCTGCAATTGCAAGCAATGTCCTCAAGGTGGTGTGTTTTACAACAGGTGCAAAAACTTCATCATAATCCTCTCCATATTGTTGTGAGTAGCCCTTAGCTACAAGTCTGGCTTTGTATCGCTGTATCTGTCCATTTTCATCACGTTTCAGTTTGAAAATCCATTTACAGCCAACTACATTCCTATTTTCTGGTGGTGGTACAAGTGTCCATGTCTTGTTTTTATGTAATGACTCTATTTCATCTGATGCAGCAGTAAGCCATTTTTCTTTTTCATCCTCTGGAAACTTCAGCATCTGATTCCAGGATGATGGTTCCTGTAGTTCAGCTTCATTGGTAAGATAAGCAAATCTCTGGGGAGGGACCCCACAATTTGTCCTTTGAGATCTGCGTGGTAATTGCTCATTTTGTCCATCGGGTGTCTCTGCACTTTCATCTGGTCCTTGAGGGTGCCATTGATGTTCCTCTGCCATGCCACTATGTGGGTCAATCCTTTCATCGGGTCCTTCGACCTCAGATGTCAGGGTCTCTCCACTGGGTGGCGTTGGCTCATTTCTTTGATCAGCCCTTCTGACCAGCGATGGCAGGACTTTTCCAGCAGATGGCGCAATTGGCTCATTTCCACTCTGCAGACCGCATGTTAAGTCATCAGAGTCATTTCTTAACAAAGGCTCATCAACAGGAGGCTGTAAATTTCTTCCAACTCTTTCATCTATGTAAACCGTCTTTCCTACAAAAATTATATTCTTTTCTGGATCATAAAGTCGGTAAGATTTATGTTCATCAGAATAACCAACCAGTAGGCATTCTTTAGAGCTGCAATCAAACTTCCCATTTCGCTTTTCTCTTGGGATGTACACATAGGCTTTGGATCCAAACACACGCAAATGCTTTACACTTGGAGAATGACCAAACCACAATTCATATGGGGTTACATGACTTTTTGCATTGGGCATTCTATTTTGCAAATAACAAGCAGTATTAATGGCCTCAGCCCAGAATTTACGCTGAATTCCTGCATGATAAATCATGGATTTTGCCATTATAATCAAACTTCTATTCTTTCTTTCTGCAATGCCATTCTGATGTGGAAAATAGGGAAGAGAATATTGGCGTCTAATCCCATATTTCCTCAATAGATCATCCACTGCTTTATTGCAAAATTCTCCTCCGTTGTCTGTCCTCAGAATTTCTGGCATCCTTTGAAATTGATTCTCAACCATGGCCAAATATTCCTTTAATTTGTTAAATAATTCGTTTTTGTGCTTCATGAAATACACTTTGGTATATCCAGAAAACGAATCTTTGAAAACCACAAAGTACAAAGACCCCCCCAATGATGTAGACATGGGGCCACATACATCACTGGATATGACCTGCAGAGGGCGTTGCGCTTCAAACTCTTTGTCTTTTGGAACATTTGGAGCACATGCCTTGGCCTTTATACAAGTTTCACATATCTCCTTACAACATGAATTTACTTCCATATCTCTACATACTTCTTTTGCATTCCAGACATATTTCTCATTTGCATGACCAAATCTTTCATGCCATAAACGAGCACAATTTCGTTTCTCACATTCTGGTAAGGCTAATCCTGAAAACTTTGGCTCAAACATAACTTTGAATATCCCATGAGATTCTTCAGCCTTTAAAACAAGTTTTCCATCTTTCAGCACTTTACATAGTCCATTCTCAAAAACAATTTTACATCCATGACGCATCAGCTTTGCCACAGAAATCAAATTAGTTCCAATGTCTTTACTGTAGTAAACATTGCTGAGAGTTAGATTGATCCCAGAGTCTGCACATGCAAGATTCACTTTGCCTAGCCCTGTACAATTAACTTTTTGACATCCAATTCCTTTCACAGTAGATTTTTCTTTCTCGATTTCAATAAAATAATCCAAATGACAAAAATAATGGTCCGTCGCTCCAGAATCTAATAAGATATCTTTTTCATTAACAAGCTTATTGGTCACATGTAATGCAAGACTTCCAAAGAAATCATTAATTCCTTCTGACTCAGCTGTGTCACTTGGTAACACCAAATTTGCATGCTTTGCAGAGGTGTGCTGACCTAATCTCTCATTTGCATTTTCACTGGCAAAGGACTGGCTTTGTCTTCTGACCTGGGTATTGAAAACCCTAGGCTTTGATCCTTGACTCCTGCTGTGAGAAGCTGTAGAACTAGTTTGATTGTTTTTAGCAAACCAGCAGTCCCTTTGCAAATGTCCTGCCTTTTGGCAGAGATTACAAATCACTTTATTCTTGAGTTTAAATTTGTGCCCAGCTTTCAGAGCCATGCTTTTTGACTGAGATTCAGATTGCATATTATTTTTGGAATCAGATCCATTTCTTTCGAGATATTCCGATTTCAACTCAGCCGTGATAGATTTAAGAGTAAGCTCTTCACTTTCAAGTCTGTGTGTATTACGTAAAATTGTAATAATACTTTTGTAAGATGGATGGATCCCACATGCAACTAATCCTATGCACATTCTCTCAGTAATTGGTTCTCCGCTAGATCTCAATTGATCAACTAGAGATCTTATCTGTTGCAGGTAATCATTCAAATCATCTTCTGAATGCATTTTTGAATTAAAGAGTCTTTTATATGCCAATATAATATCTGCCTCCGACCCTTTACTGTAATTAGTCTGCAAATAGTCCATCATCTCTTTTGCATTAGAAGCATCTCTTACAAATTGAAAAACTCTCTCTGATAGGGAATTTATTATTATGCATCTCACCAAACGATCATCTTCCCGCCACGTCTGGATAGCCTCCTCCCCGGCTCCTTCTGGTGGCCCGCCTTCTTGCAGCACTTTTAGTTGTGCTGGTTTGAGCATGGTTTCCAGTCTTCTTTTCCAGTTCAGGTAGTTCTCTCCATTATCCTGCAGCTTGGGTAGGCTCCAAGAGGTTTCTTTGTTTTGCTCCATCCTTTCAATTTCCAAAAAAATTAAAAATCTCCAAAAAAATCAAAATATTTGGAATAATCCAGAAAAATCAAAAAATTAAAAATCTTGAAATTAAGTCTCAAATCTTTTGAGAACTTTCCTCTGCTCCTTATTTCAATTCAATCCTTTTAAAAAACAGGCTATTTCCCTTTTGCTCAGCTTGCAGTGTCTGGGCCCATAACCCTTTGTTGTGGTAATCTCTGAGCGGTTAGACTCAATTTAACCCTCTCTGGGGGAGATTCCACCAAAATCAGCAGAGTAGCAAAAGCAAAGCTTTCAAATGCAACAGTTACTTACACTGGCGAGCAAGAGAAGCCTTTTTAGGATTGCAATGGACTGCAGAGTCTCAATAAAAGTTCAAAAAGTATTTATTCAGGTAAAAGGAACTCCATTGTAGATAGAAAGCCTTGGGAGCTGTCTAGATTACTATAGACTGGATTCTAAGGAAAAATAAGTAAGGAAAAATAACAAACATCTACATAGTTACATCTTGCCAGGAGAGATGGCAAGATGCTGCTTGTTAGTTTGAAGAACAAAGGGAGAAGAGAGAGAACCAAAATGGTTCCAACCTCATGGTCCAGTTTATTGGGGCCATAAAAGACACTCTGACCAATTGGAAGTTAGTGTCCCTAAAGATTCACATTTCTACCAACTTCAAAGTAAGGGACGTGACGTAAACAGGATAGAGTGAAACACAGTAAAGCCTGTCTAGGCATGCTTTGGAAACAGGGAAAGGATTCCCTCAATCTAACTCTATCATCTATCTAACTACATTTGGACTTGAGTAGTCCAGGATGATTTCCCAACACTTTGAATGCAATTTCCTGCTTCTTGGTAGGGGATTGGACTGAATGGCCCATGAGATCTCTTCCAACCCTATGATTCAATGATTCTATGAACTGTACAATTTACTTAATTTCACTTCATTTAAAATGTTTGTGCAATTTTTCGCAAATATTTCGCAAAATAGTAAATAGCTTTCAGTTAAGCAGCTGTTCCACAGAAACTAAGACAATAAGGATGTTAATGAGAACTGGTGGGTCATCTTTTCTCCTGATTCCATTACTGTTTGTTGTTCTTTCTTCCTCAACCCTATAGATATAAGGAAAATGCAGTACGTCTGTCGAAGATTCATCATGATCAACCTATGAAGCCTCTAGACCGAGCTGTCTTCTGGATTGAGTTTGTCATGCGCCACAAAGGTGCCAAGCATTTGAGAGTAGCTGCCCATGACTTGACCTGGTACCAGTATCACTGCCTTGATGTCATTGCCTTTTTGATCAGTTGTGTGGCACTTTTCATGTTCATCATTGTAAAATGCTGCACGTTTTGCTGTCGGAAATGTGGCATCACACGGAAAACAAAACTGGAATAGTTTCTGTTCAGCACACAGCCATCATGTGACTTGTATAATCTAACATGCTCAAACTTGGTATGTTAAACCCTATAGTTATTTACCATCACATTCAGCCTGATTGGATGTAGAAACACATATATCCTGGCTAGATTCTGACAGCATAGATTTGTAGGTATGAATGATATTTATATATAACTTTTAGGTTTTTTTTAAAATGAAAGCTGTTACGCAGCCGGAGATTGCTATTGTAGTGTATTAACAACTAGAGGGGTCAGAATTGATCCATCCCATAAAATCAAAGAATATACATTGGTTTTAAAAATACTGCTAGAATAGGAGCTTTGGCATGCTATGTCTTTGTTCAAGTGGTAGAAAATGTTTTTGAAATACAAGGAACAGAGGTGCATACTATACACACACACTGCATATATTGTTGGAAATAGCAACTTCTCAAGCCTCCACTAGTAATTTGTATACTATTCTGTTTGTTTACTGTATTGTATATGCATGGTTCGATATGCAGCTTTCCCGTTTCTTAAGGTTGTGGGAGGGGCTGCAGACCACATGATAAGATCTCAGACTGCATTTTATAACTCAAACATGCTTTAGACTACAGACTTCATTAGAGCATGAGAACTAAGAGGTGCCTTAGATTTCATTAGAGCACTAACACAGAGATGCTTTTGACTTCAGACTGCATGGAGTGCAGGTTCCATAAGACACCATGAGACTATGCACTGTTAAGACTGTAAGAAAGACACCCTGTGTTATCTGCACAGATAGACTTCAAACCTGTATGTAATTGGATTGACAAGTTATGTAACTGTATGTTGAATACATGAAAGTTGTGAGTAAACCAGAATATGTTACTTTAAACGAAGTCTACTTTGTTTATCTCTTGAGCATGATATAGAAACAAGATATGCTTTTGGGCAGTGAAAGAACTGCTGTTTTTGTGCATTGGCATAATCTCTGTTCCTAACAGATCAGAGACAACTAGGTTATCAGTCTTACAGCTGAAAGCCAAATTGCCTTGCATAAGTACGTGAGTATATATACCACTGAAGATTTTACTCAAATGAGACCCAACTTGCGTGATTGTCTTCTATGTCAACTTTGAAGCGACATCTTTCTTCCCAGTATTCTTGGAGCGACCCAAAAAGGCAAGGGCTGCCTACGTGTTCAGTTCTATGGCAATAAAACGATTTTTCCAGGAGAGTTTATCAAAGGATGGGAGAAGAATCAATGTGCTAGCTTTATAAATAGACACATAAAAGTTGCACTTGAGAAGACTTTGCTGGTAGTCTGTCTTAATAAGCAAACAAACATAAGGCAAAGCACAAATATTTGCATTTTGATTTCTTGGTATCTCAAGCATAAGCAGGTGCAAACCTTAGTTTATAGGAATGAAAAGGGTAGTACTAGCAAAAGAATTTAGATTTCCCAGATTCATTTAGAGTTGAAAAAATATACAGGGTTTCTATCCTTTGTGGCTTTAAAAATATACCTAGAAATACCAACAGAATCCAGAGAGAAGTGGCTAAGTGGTTTCAGTGGTTTGCCCTGTTTCCTTGACCCTTAAATAAATAAAAAAATAAACTGAAGGATAATTGATATAGCATTCACATTTACTTGGTGCATGAATTTGAAATGCTAAGGTAAATGCTAAATGTGTCACCAGGTTTTGGAATAATCTATGATGGGTCAAAG
Organism: Anolis carolinensis; assembly: GCF_035594765.1. NCBI lineage: Eukaryota > Metazoa > Chordata > Lepidosauria > Squamata > Anolidae > Anolis > Anolis carolinensis. Next base: position 43,848,066 of record NC_085846.1, read on the forward strand.
CAAATATATTTCAGCCAGTGATATGGAACAAGCCTCATTATTTTAGACACCAACAAAAATGGCAGCTTCTACCATCTTATCTATCACTTTGTTGCTCTGATTATATCTAACTGCAGTAATAAATGCCTCAAGACAGAGATTGCTAGTTGGAAAAATCAGTTGTAGATATGATCTTAGGTAACGTCAAAGAATGTGGAATTAATACCTGCTTTTCATCTCTGTGAACAAAAACCAAGAAGCATATAGTTTATCTGTGCTCTGCCTTTAGGAGAAGCACATTGCACCTGAAATATAGTGATGAAATACTGTATTGCTGATTTGTCTGTTAGCTGGATGTCTAACATATATCCCTGAGTACCCACGGAATAGGAATTTGCAGTGCAAATTCAGTTAAATGTGGTGCAATATGAAGCTTTGAGATATCATGATTCCTTCATGTGGAGTGTGGGAAAAACCAAAAACAGATACAATAAGCTCTTCCTTGTCACTCCAAACTTTTAGCTACAGAAGCCATTGAGCCTGAAGTGATGTTTCATTACTTTGGTTTCAGAAGCTGTTAATGCATGAAAATCCATGGATGATGTCTGTTACCAATTTATTATTTAAAAAAAGCAATTGTAGCAATGTAGAATACAGCAGTATTTTGTGTTCTACACAAGGGGTGGACATTCTAAACAATGTGGACATTTCAGGGAAATAAGGGACCAGGAAAAGCAATTAAACAAAAGCATTAACCAAAATGCCACCAGAACACAAAAACATTCTTTTTGAAGGTTAAAAATTAGGTCTCAGTATCTTTATATTGCTTTCATTATTGAACAAGCTTGACTTTTACAGAAGTTAAAAAAACAACAGCCAGAAAAACCAAAAGACGGCTGCTCCAAAGATGTCTTACGCCAAACCATCGCATTCAGTATTTGCTTCCTTGATAGCAGCATTCCTTCCATTTCCCCCCACAGAAATCATGTAAAAACTACATGTAAGAAAACAGAGCAAAAATCTTATGGAAGTTATCAATATCCAGAAAAAATGTGATTAAATTACTGTTAACACATAGGGACAGGCTATCTACATACTGTTTTTCATACTACTCAAATGAAAGTCATCAACTCTGCACATATTTTTGGCTGAGGGTTTTTTTTTCCAGTTCACAGCTTACTGCATGCTTGGAACAAACAGGGTCAATTATAAATCCTTCTACACAATAAAGTAGGCTGAGGAAGGAAAAGGTTTACTACCTGTAAACACACAAATATACAAGCCTTTGCTTCTTTAAGTGACATAGTTTCATAATACATTATCTTCTGTATCTTCCTCTTTCACCTCTGTCTCTGTCTCGATCACATATTCGCTCTCGCTCCCTGTCCCTGCCTCGATCTCTGTCTCTGTCTCTTCTTGTATCTCGGGGTCGATCCCGCTCACGTTCCCTTTCCCGCTCTCGGGGCCTACTTCTTCGGCCACTGACAACTGCCTGCGTCCGACGGAGAAAGTCGTCTACTCTCATGTCGTAGTCATGCTATGGAAGACAAACAAATTTTAAGGACCACCTGGTTTGAAAGCCAAAAATCTTTCTGTGCTTATTCTTGGAGTCATTTCAAGTCCTTATTTATTTAATTTCCACCCCGCCTTTCTCCCCATAGAGAGAAAGCCAATACATTTTAAAACACAAGACACAAGCCAATACATTTTAAAACAGCAAATACAAAAGTAAAAAACATTTTTTTTTGGTCATAAAACAAAATATCATTTAAAATACATCAAAAACACTCATACAATTAAAATTACATTGAAAACTAAATATCCTTCCCAACTCCCATCCACAACCTCCCCAGCAGTGTGTCCCTCATTCTCTTCCAAATGCCTGATGGCAGAGATGTTTTCAGATGCCTAAGAAAGGCAAGTGGGCATCCAGGTCTCTTTTGGGAAGGAGTTTCAAAGTTGTGAGCAGGCACTGAAATATGCTTTAGAGCAGGCATGGGCAAACTGGCCTTCCAGGTGTTTTGGACTTCAACTCCCACAATTCCTAACAGCCAGTAGACTGTTAGGAATTGTGAGAGTTGAAGTCCAAAACACCTGGAGGGCCAAAGTTTGCCCATGCCTACTTTAGAGGGTGGTGGGACAGAGAGAAGGCCCTCCTCAGAGGATAGTAGTGTTCTAACTAGTTCATAGAGAGAAATATGTTTCTCTTCTAGTACAGTGGTTCTCAGTATGCTCCACGGAGCCCTTGGGGCTCTGCGAAGCATACTGAGGGGTTCTGTAGACTTTTGATTATCATACAACTCTAAGAAGCAAGGAACTAGTTGTTCATAACTTTTACTGCAACTTTATTACAACTCTGGTAGAATCTCAACATCTGAATCGCTGACATTTACCAAAAGTAAATTTTAGACATGCTATCTGATCTCTGGTATGAGAGGAATGAGAACACATCTATATATATAAAAATGTAATGGAATCGCTTCCTTGGACAAATCAACAAAACTACATACCCCACAACCTCGAAATTTAGCAGCACAACCCCTCATCCACGCCTCTAGGTTCATACAACAAAAAAAGACAACAGGAACCACCACGGGGCCCAAAAAATCCAAAAAACAAGAACACTCCATGTGTGCCTGCACCAAAACAAACCCCAGGCGTGGACAGAACAACCCCTACTCCTCCCCTCAACGGGCGCTCCCCATGCTCTCCTTTTCCAGCCCGAGGCACCGCCCGCCAACAAAAACTCACCCAGCGGCCCTCAACGTTGCACCAGGGAGGAGGGAGCAGCGAGGCCTACACGAAGCCCCCCACTGCCGCCCTCCGGCGAGGCCTGGCCGGGGCTGGGGGAGGCGGTGAGGAGAGGGCCCAGTGGGCAGGCCTCCTCCCTGGCCACTCTCCTCCGGGACCTCCTCCTCCTCCTCCTCATTGTCGTGAGGGAAACAAAGTGAGGAGGAAGGAAGGGAGGGGCCTGGCCCATGTCGCCCGTCAAACAGGCACACCAACGCCACCGTACGCAGGGGTGGGGGCCAGAAGGAGAAAGAGGGGAAGGAAGAAAGAGTTCTCACTTAATTACTTTCGGTTTCTCCACCTCTTTCCCTCAATTTACCCCTCAATTATAATAAAAACAATCACAACCACAACAATAACAAAAAACAACTTCACAGGCAAGAGGTACCCAGGCAATGAAGCTTCAAGGCCATTCAGTGCTAATCAAGCTCGCCAATGACAACATTCACACTTGCTCTCCAAACAGACAGTACACTACAGTCTCACTTAGCCAAGCTTCACTTATCCAAGGAAGTCTGCCATTTAGTACTCAATGTTTTTCAACTAAATGTTGCAATGTTGGGGTGCTAAATTCGTAAAAACAGTAATTAATACATAACACTACTGTATATCATATGTAATAATTACTATGCTCTAATAAGAAAACAGAACAATAGAATCACTAAAATCAGGACACAAAATACAAAAAAACAAAAACCATTCAGAAGACAGTGTGATGTCTCATGGGCCATGTAGTCCCGTTCCTAGTACTATTGTGGCAGACGAAGAGGAAAACTTGGGTTTCCCACCGTTTCAGCCAGAATTGGAGCCCTTGCACCTGCAGGATGTTTGCCCTCCAGAAGTCAGCCAAACAAGCCTTGGGCAGAATTCTCCCCCGTTCTCTCGTAAGGATAATTATAATAGAGATAGAGGCGCTAGGGAGGCGAATCGCCGAAGCGCCAGAATCGCTGCCAGACAATTAGCTGATTAAGCCTGTTTCCCTTGGGAAATCTTAAGGAGTCATGCATCTGGACACAGTATGGGTTTCACTTCTTGTCCCCCAGGGAAAGTGTTCCTTGGCGGGGAAACAAGATCCTATATAGGTGTTTACCCGCAAGGAGATCCTTGCGGAGTCAATTCGTCAGCTTCAGGAGTGAGATCGTGTGTGGACTACGCTACTCCAGTTCCTTGTTTCCAGGACCTTGCCACGGACCTTGTTCTAGTTCCAAGCCTGCCTTGTCCCCCGGACCTCGCCACGGACCCTGTTCTTGCTTATTGCTTCTTGTTGCCTCGTATCAAGTCTTGTTTGCCAAGAATCTAGTTTGTTTTCCAGCCTTGTTGTCAAGCTCCATTGGACTAAAGGACCCTGTCATTTCCCCACACTTGCTCGGCAAGTGTGTGTTTCGGTTATTGGATTATAACTTTGGACTCTAATATCTCACATTGGACATTGTTTTCCTGGACTATATTTGACCTTTCCTGAAAGGTCTATTTCTGAACTATATTCTTCACCTGTTTTTATTGACTTTATATATTCCTTTAATAAAGATATTAGATAGATTCTGGTCTCTGCGCATGGTTATTGGTGCTCTGCGGCCTGGGTCCTGACAGTTTGACTCCGCCACCCTAAGCACCAATTAACCTTAGGCCAGGATGTCTACAGGAACCGGGGCGGAAGCCCAACCACTCAGCTACACCATTTCCAAGGATGAATTAGACAGAATCCGTGATACACTCCATACGCAGGAGGGAGAAATACGGGGCTTGAAGGAACGAGGTATCCGGCTCCCTGGCCTGGCACTTCCAACCAAGTTTTCTGGAGAAGCCTCCAAGGTTCATGTTTTCCGTCGCCAATGCCAGGCGTACATAGAAGCCTGTCAAGCCGAGTTTCCCCAAGAAGATGTCAAGGTGGCATGGATTTACAGTCTCCTAGAAGGGCCAGCGGCCAATTGGGCGACGGCGCTATTCGATGCGGGCTCCATGCACCTAAGTTCCGCGCAAAACTTCCTGAATCACCTTAAGGCGACATGGGGGATCGAGGACAATGTAGAGGCGGCCGGCCATAAACTCCGGCGCCTTTTCCAAGGGGACAGGCCGTTGTCCCAGTACATAGCCGAGTTCCGGGTGCTGGCCCAAAACACCGGTTGGAATGATATAGCCCTCAGAGGACAGTTTCGTGAGGGTCTCAACATCGAGATGCAGGAAGAAATCTCCAAGGTGGATCCTCCAAACTCTCTTGAGAGACTTATCGATCAATGTTTACGAGCCGAAGTCCTGCTTGCCAACAAAAAACAGTGGCTCCGAGGCCAGAGTGGAAGAGCAGGAGTGAAACCTCCCGCTTCCGCCAGTATTCAGCCACGTCCAGTGTGGAGACCCCCACCACCTGCCCCATACCCCAGAGGAAGGGAGGAGGAGCCGATGCAGTTGGGCAATGTGCGTCCCAGATTAGATGTTGCCGAGAAGGCCCGCCGCCAACGTTTAAACCTCTGTTGGTACTGCGGGAACGGGGGCCACTTCGCCAGAGAATGTCCAGCCAAGAGAAAGCCCGCCGCTCGCTTGGCGGTGGCGTCCTCCGCGGAGACGGAGACGGCCGAGGCGGCTGGCACAAAGCCGGCGGGGGAAGCCAGCAACCGGGCGTAGAGAGGCTCGCCAACCCGGTCAAGAACCCCACTCAAGAGCCGCAAACCGGGGTCCTATTTCTCCTAGTGGTCACGTTGTGGTCAGCGAAAAAAGGACCCGTCATGATCCATGCCATGATAGACTCAGGAGCAACAAACAATTTCATCGATAGAGAGTATGCCGACTCTCTGGGATTACAATATCACGATTTCAAGAACGCCCGGGTGGTGCAGGCTATCGATGGCCGTCCCCTAAAGACGGGTCCAGTAAGTCAATGGACTGAACCCACCAGGATGTGGATAAGGGAACACATGGAAGAGATTTCCTTCTTTGTTACCAAGGTGCCCCACTTTCCTGTGATTTTGGGAATTCCATGGCTGACACTCCACGACCCAAACATCTCCTGGACCAACAGAGAACTACAGTTTGCTTCAAAATATTGCCAAAACCATTGTCTAGTAGCCAAGGTCTGCCATGCCACAGACGCTGAGCCCATCATCACCTTACCCAAGAAATATTCAGACTTTTGGGATGTTTTCAATGAAAAGGAAGCCGAGAAACTACCCCCACATAGACCGTATGACTGTGCCATTGACTTGGTGGAGGGGGCCCCGATCCCGCGAGGACACCTCTACTCCCTGACGGAACCAGAGCAAGAAGCTCTCAGGGAGTTCATAGAGTCAAATCTTCGCAAGGGATTCATCAGACCCTCTCAATCCCCAGCTGCCTCCCCGGTGATGTTTGTGAAAAAGAAGTCAGGGGACCTACGCTTGGTTGTGGACTATAGAGCATTGAACAATATCACGAAGCGGAACCGCTACCCCCTGCCTTTGATCTCGGACCTATTAGACCGGCTTCGAGGGGCCAAGGTTTACACCAAGCTGGATCTCCGGGGGGCTTACAATCTAGTTCGCATCAGGGAGGGGGACGAGTGGAAAACCGCCTTCCAGACTAAATTCGGATTATTCGAGTCCCTAGTCATGAATTCCGGTTTATCCGGAGCTCCCGCAACGTTCCAGCATTTTGTCAATGATATTTTCCAGGATTATCTAGATCGGTTCTTGATCATATACTTGGACGATTTTTTGGTGTTTTCTAGATCACAATCGGAGCATGAGAAACACGTCAGAATGGTGTTACAACGATTGCGGGATCATGGACTATATGCCAAGTTGGAAAAATGCGCTTTTGATCTACAAGAGGTAGACTTCTTGGGATACCGTGTCTCGCCACTAGGGCTCTCCATGGACCCGGCAAAGGTTTCAGCAGTATTGGAATGGCGGGCGCCAACCAACAAGAAAGAAGTGCAACGTTTCTTGGGGTTCGCGAACTACTACCGCAAGTTCATTCCAGACTTTGCCCGCTGGTCTGACCCAATCACCAGCTGCATCCGTGGAAAACAGCCTTTCCGCTGGACGGAGCAAGCAGAGAAAGGGTTCCAGCAACTAAAGAAGTTATTCACGTCCCAGCCAATTCTACAGCACCCTGATCCTAAAACCCCTTTTGTTGTGCAGGCTGACGCCTCCGATGTGGCAATTGGGGCTGTACTCATGCAACCAGTGGGAGAACATCTTCATCCTTGTGCCTTTTACTCCCGTCAACTAACAGCCCCAGAGAGAAATTACACTATTTGGGAGAAGGAACTTTTGGCCATAAAGGCAGCCTTTGAAAATTGGAGACATTGGTTAGAAGGGGCCAAATTTCCCATTGAGGTTCATACTGACCATCGTAATTTGGAACATCTAAGAACTGCCCGCAAGCTAAATCAGAGGCAGCAGCGCTGGGCTTTATTTTTTGAGCGTTTTGACTTCCAGATCCATTATGTAACCCCAGCTCAAACCAAACAAGCAGATGCTCTATCACGGAAACCAGAGTATGCTGCAGGGCGCAGAGAGACCTTCGAATCCCAATTGCTGCAGCCCGAAAACTTTGCCACGCTCACAGTGGGAAACACCAAATCCACTGCAGTTGAACCAACTCCCTCTACTCCAGGACCCCTTTGTGCTCAAGAAATTAGAGCCAGTCAATAGGCGGATGCCTGGGCTCAAGATCAAATTCGCCAAGGACTACGTTTCCCTTTCTCACTTAAGGATGGGCTATTATGCTACAGAAATCATGTCTACATCCCTCCAGGACCAGGCAGAGAAAAGGCACTTCATCTGTGTCATGACTGCAAGCCAGCAGGGCATTTTGGATTTTTCAAAACCATGCATTTGATCCTACGAGATTTCTGGTGGCCCAAGATCCGCAAGGATGTGGAGAAATATGTCAATACCTGCCCGGTATGCCAGCGTTCCAAGACAAGAAGGGAGAAGCCCTCAGGGCTACTGCATCCCCTTCCTACTCCATCTCGTCCATGGGAGATAATTTCTGCGGATTTTATCACCGACCTATCACCCTCCCTTGGATATACCACGATCCTAGTGGGTGGACCTTTTCACCAAATTGGCCCACTTCATTCCTTGTGATGGCCTTCCCACGGCCAAACAGACTGCAGATTTATTCCTTCAGCATATTTTCCGGCTACATGGATTGCCCAAGAGTTTGGTCACTGACCGTGGATCTCAATTCACCTCTCGATTCTGGAAGGCACTACAACAACTACTGGGCATAGACTCTCGTTTATCTTCAGCTCACCATCCCCAAACAGATGGGCAAACGGAGCGCACCAATGCCACTTTGGAACAATACCTTCGCTGTTATGTAAATTATCAACAGGACAATTGGGCATCCCTATTACCTCTGTCAGAGTTTGCCTACAACAACGGTGTCCAGGCTTCAACCAAGGAAACCCCGTTCTTTGCAAACTACGGATTCCATCCACGTTTCTTTCCTCCTGTCATTGAAACCTCAGAAGTCCCCGCAGCGGAGGACTGGCTGCAAGAACTCACAGCGGTGCAACAACTATTGCTCCAGCAACTGGACCAAGCCAAGGAGGACTATAAACGCCACGCTGACAGTCATCGCCAACCGGGCCCCGAAATCAAGGTAGGAGATTGGGTTCTGCTGTCCACTCGCTTTTTGCCCTCCCACCGTCCCTGCCGGAAGCTAGATGCCCGTTTCATTGGTCCCTATCCAGTGGTGGCGCAAATTAACCCCGTGACTTTCAAACTCCAACTTCTGCGCTCTATGCGCATCCATCCAGTGTTTCATCGCTCCCTGCTCCTTCCGGCGGATGGTGTGCGCCCTGATGCAGACCTCCCGGCCCCCACCCCTGTTTTGGTGGACGGGGAGGAGGAATTCGAGGTTCAGGATATTTTGGATTCCCGCTTCCACCGCCGCCGCCGCCTTCAATATCTCATTGACTGGGTGGGTTTTGGCCCCGAAGAACGCTCTTGGGAAGACGCTTCCACAGTCCATGCCCCCGACTTAGTCCGCCGCTTCCATCAGGCCTACCCTGCCAAGCCGCGGCCCCGCACCTCGGGAAGAGGGCCCATTTTGGAGAGGGGCCTTGAGGAGGGGGATAGTGTGATGTCTCATGGGCCATGTAGTCCCGTTCCTAGTATTATTGTGGCAGACGAAGAGGAAAACTTGGGTTTCCCACCGTTTCAGCCAGAATTGGAGCCCTTGCACCTGCAGGATGTTTGCCCTCCAGAAGTCAGCCAAACAAGCCTTGGGCAGAATTCTCCCCCGTTCTCTCGTAAGGATAATTATAATAGAGATAGAGGTGCTAGGGAGGCGAATCGCCGAAGCGCCAGAATCGCTGCCAGACAATTAGCTGATTAAGCCTGTTTCCCTTGGGAAATCTTAAGGAGTCATGCATCTGGACACAGTATGGGTTTCACTTCTTGTTCCCCAGGGAAAGTGTTCCTTGGCGGGGAAACAAGATCCTATATAGGTGTTTACCCGCAAGGAGATCCTAGCGGAGTCAATTCGTCAGCTTCAGGAGTGAGATCGTGTGTGGACTACGCTACTCCAGTTCCTTGTTTCCAGGACCTTGCCACGGACCTTGTTCTAGTTCCAAGCCTGCCTTGTCCCCCGGACCTCGCCACGGACCCTGTTCTTGCTTATTGCTTCTTGTTGCCTCGTATCAAGTCTTGTTTGCCAAGAATCTAGTTTGTTTTCCAGCCTTGTTGTCAAGCTCCATTGGACTAAAGGACCCTGTCATTTCCCCACACTTGCTCGGCAAGTGTGTGTTTCGGTTATTGGATTATAACTTTGGACTCTAATATCTCATATTGGACATTGTTTTCCTGGACTATATTTGACCTTTCCTGAAAGGTCTATTTCTGAACTATATTCTTCACCTGTTTTTATTGACTTTATATATTCCTTTAATAAAGATATTAGATAGATTCTGGTCTCTGCGCATGGTTATTGGTGCTCTGCGGCCTGGGTCCTGACAGACAGGGAAATTCCAGACAGGGAACAATCAGGCCCAGCTTACACCACCCAACAAAGGATTCCCTCAACCAGGAAACAGCCAGGCCTCGAATCTCCAAGGCCATTCAATACAAATCAAGGTAACTAATTGCAACATTCATACTTCCTGCACTCAGACTATTAATTCCTATTCGACCAGGCCAACCAACAATTCCACAAGGTAGAAAACGGCCAGTTTTCAAAGTACCAAGACTATTCACCCCTCTTCAACCTGTCCAACCAATATTTCCCCTACATAAAAAACTCAAACGTTTGGAACCCATCAGGCCACTCCGTCCCATTCAACCACCCCAAGAAAGGAGGCGCCTTTATACAAAGCACCCAGGCTTAGAAGCAGCAAGGCTATTCAGTGCAATTTCAACTGGCCACAATTTGCTGCTGATAGTATTTTGGGTGGTAAATTGATTGGATCTATTATATAGCATACAAGTTGGGTTTTATACATAAAATACAAATTTGCTAAGAAGTATCACTTGATTTCGTTTTATGAAATACAATTCAAATCATGAACACACACATTAACATCCATTTACTCCACTCTTGCTGAGTAGACTGTGCAAATACACAGCATTCTTTGACTGATTTCAGAGATTAGGAGTGCATATCTGGGGAAGGAGATATCCTTTCAGTAGAAAGGCCATAAAACTGTGTACAACAATAAGTACATATCTTTTCCCAATGCATAATCTTAGTGGATCTCAAAGGTTCAGTAACTTAGAAGCATTCATTAGCAACAATACTTAGAAGTTTTTGTTTTTCCATCCTACATTTTCAGTAATTTCCATGTTAAACAGAGGAAGCAGTTTTAACATCCCAAGCCTATCAAGAAAATGACTGAAAGATAATGGACATCCAAGTCTAATGTACACAGGCAGCCCCCAAGTTATGAACAAGATAGGTTCTGTAGAACAAACTTTAAGCTGAAGTTGTTTGCAAGTTGGAACAGGTACATTTTTCAAGTGTAACTCCAGCTAACGATATATATTTGTTAGTATTGGATAGCACCCTATGATAACACCCCTATGGTTTGTTTTGCTATTTGTGCCCCTATTTAGAAGATTTCGCCTCACTTTTTGTCCCTGTGATCATTGGATTTTGAAAATCTTGGCTTGTGGAAACAAGGATTGCTGATAAAGCTTCAGTTGAGACACCTTTTCCTCGTGATAACTCTTTCAGGAGTGAATTTCCCTTCCTAGGGATTGATTTCTCTCACTGGTGTCACAGCCCTGTTCTTAACTATGAGTCATTTACAAGTCAGATGTTTGTAACTCGGGGCTTCCTGTATATAAAGTCTTTCAATTGTACATTATTATTCTCATCAATACTTATTATTGATTAAGGCCATTCAGAACAGACTTACCACTCGCTTATCCCGATATCGAGCATCATGTGGTATGGGATGGTGCCCTGAATAAGGAGGGTGAGCTTGTGGTGGTGGAGCATGGTGCTGATAATAAGGATGATGGGGAGGCTGTTCCATACCTGGGTAAGGAGGCTAAAAAAGAAATATCAATCTGTCATTCAAATAATTTCCCATCTTGAAGTCATCATCAGTGGAGAAAAGAAATTCAGAATCCAATTAATAAACTGCTTCAAAGGCAACATCACACTGAAACGTGAGAATGTTCTTTTTTAAGGGCAAAGGGATCAAAACCAGATCAAATGCTCACATAGATCCCACATTTTCACAAATGAATTCAGAAAGAAGCTACAGCGATTTACAATACTTTGTTCTTAGGGTGTTCCCATATGGACAGGTCTGCTAGCAAAAGACATTACGTAGCTTTATTTTGCTCTTTGCCCCCTCCCAGCCAATTGATTTTTTGTAATAAAGAAAAAGGAGGTGGTGGAAAATACGGGAAAGTTATAAGCATAAGCAATGGTTGTCTACATGCCCATTATTCTGTCAAGGCAAATGTACGGCAAGATCCTCATCTGAAAGTACCCAGAATTATCTGTATAGGTACGTGTGCACCATGCATACACAGAGTTCATGTTTAAGGAAAAAAACACCTTTGGTAAACTTAAACCAGTAGTGAGGGTATTCAGTGGACAATCCAAGCCTAAGGTCTACAAAGTAAAATAAAAGGCTACCAGAATGCTAGGCAGAATGTTTTTTAATTGGGTCAGGATTATTGTAATAAACAGAAAAAAACATCTGCAATGGTCCAGCCCATGTAAATGTGAATACATTTGTTTTGTAGTGATTGCTTTGAAGATCAAAGTGGGGAAGGGGGGGGAGGTAGATGTAAGGGAAGCTATTGGGTTGGGGCCAATCCATTTTCTCTTTTATAACAGAAGTTTTAAAAAGTACCCTTAAAACATTATTATACCCACGTCATGCTGCTGTGAATCTCAAGTACCCAAGAAAAGCATTATATAATGTTCAAGTGGGGTACTGAACAAGTAACACATTTAAGATCTGTAAAAAGGTTGTTGAATGTGGTTATTGTTTTTGCATCTTTCAGAATACAAAACATCTTAACATCTACTTTATAGTAGATCATTAACCATTAACCTTCAGATGGTGACCAAGTTTTTACAGAATTTAGCTTTAAGACTCCTGTTGCATTTCATTAATTTCAGATTGATCATTTTGGATGCTGAACTAGATAAAGCTTAGGCATGTTGCAGAACACATTTAGAGACGTGAATATGTCAAATAGTTGTTTGACATCCATTAAAAAATCCACTTCTTTTTCTATAGCTGGGTGCTATAGAAAGAGGCAATAGGCATCCGCAGAAACTTCACTGCAGATAATGTCAGTGCTTTTTATCCAGCTATAGGAAAATAGCTGGGCACATGGTCAACGCTAACGAGAAAATAAGTTGTACGCTGCAGCCGAGGTGGGTTTTGATTGTTGTATGTTAAGTCTGACCTTCACAATCACCAAGAGTGACTTGTGATGGTACCGTCGTAACTCTCCAACCATATGCCAACCCATATTTTTTCCACATGCCAGCATGTGGAAACACATGTCAACTTTTGTTGTTATCTAAGAAATACTGCACACACATCCCACTTCATCAGTTTAACCCCAAGCTCTGTGACTAGTGGCAAGTATTCCAAGGGTCGCTGATACTGAATATGCATCCATATACATATAGATAGACATTAAAAAGCAAAGGAGAATCGGATCTAAGACAAATATTTAGAACCACAGATTATAAATGGATATTGTATCATACACTGCTCTTAGTTTGGGATTGAAGTGTTAATTACTCTGCTAGCGATAATAATAGTCCTAATTTTTTAAAAAGGAATGCCAGATGGCAGAATTCTGCTGCACTATGGAAGGCCATTGTTGTAAGACCCATTACTATTATTATTAAAATAATAATAATTGGAGGTGGAGTTGACTGAATTAGGGGTGTGTTTTTGGAGATTATCCTGTTTAGGTACTGGATACCTACTTGGCAGCCACTGCTATTCCTTGCTTCTTTGCCCTAATCCATGATTTTTCCAACGTGCCATCTAACCTGTTGCCTTTACTGCATCTCAAACCCTCACTGCTCTCTCCAAATGAAAGCCATTTTAAACTATTCTCTTTGACATTGCCTCTTAAACTCTCAGCCTGGCTTCAGATCAGTGTTGCTTAGAACTTTCACCACATAAAACAAAAGCATAAAACAAAAGCTAGGAGCAAGATTATAGACCCTTACAGATTTAGATACTCCCCAGATACTTGCTTGGATGTTGCTGAGCACTGAATGATTGCTGGAGCCCCTCTCCCAAATCATGGTTCAACAATGGGAGCAACATACTGAGCAAGATTATGGGAGAGGGGCTTCTATGCACTCCCCCTTAGATGTCTGAGAAGCACTGAGCATTCAAGAACAAAATTAACACTTTTTTATTACTTGGGGTGTGTCTCTGCTGTAAAATGAATCCACTTTAATTGCCTTGGTGCAATGCTATGGAATCCTGGGGGCTGTACCTTGGCAAGGCCTTGAGCCTACTCTACCCAAGGTCGCTGATACCTCACCAGACTTCAAATCCCAGGATTGCATAGCATTGAGCCCTGGACATGAAATTAAAGATGATGTGCCTCAAAGAGGAGCTCCAGCTCCTGAACCACCTTCCCTTTTTACTTTGGCTCAGTATTAAGATTACTGTATGATGCAAATCTAACGTGCACCCCCAAAAAAGGTGACCATTAGATTTGAGTACATACAGTACTGCATTTCCTCAAGTATAATGCACCATCAAATGTAATGAAGGTGCACTTTACAAAATTTCCCCTTGAATCTAACAGCACAGGTATCGTATGTCAAGGAGGCAGGCAGGATGAATAAGGTCATTTGGGAAGCCAGGCTACTCCATCGCCAGCCTTGTGATGCTCCCAACCGACCGGAGGGAAGTTTGGAAGGCTTCCTTGCATGAGGTCAGTAAGGAATAATGTGAGGCCAAGATCCCAAGGCCTGCCTGGGGAGGTAGGCTCTGCGATTAAGTGGCAGAAACAACTGTGTCAAGTATTCCTCCTCTGAGTGCCACGGAACCCTGAGGCCAATGTTGCCAGGAACAGCCTCATGGCCCCCACCTCCCCATCCAGCCTTCAGTGTTCTGGGTCTTTTCATGCAGATGGGTTTTTGGGCACCATTGAATCTAATGTGTGCCTCAATTTTGGCAATGTTATTTAGTCAAAAAAGTTAGCATTAGACTCAGGTAAATATGGTAGGTTGGATATAAACATTTTAATAGAGCAATGTTTCATCTGTAATGTTTATTTTAACTGCCAGCTTCTATTTTTTATTTATTGATTACATCCATGTTTCTTTTGGTTGTCTACTGCTGAGAGAAAGCAGTGATTTTATTCCACCACTGAAACAAATCTGTGCAACACCATGCACCTCAGTAAATATTTTAACATCCTGTCTATAAAAGGATCTAAGTCTTCAATGCTGTTATACAGACAGTATTCAAGGGATACTTGTTCCCTTGAGCATGCTGGGAATTCTCCTGTTTCTCTCTCACCTTGTTTTGGCTACAAGCCTGCTAAGGTTGAGCAGCTGCACTGAAGTGTTTGGAGCAATTCCTTCCCAAACAATTCATTCTCCCATTTAATACTGTGTGGTCTTTCCCACTAGTGCTCGGCAATCTGCCAAAGGTAATTTCTAAATATAGCTGACAGAATCTTTCTGGTCTAGATTTAGATTACAATATTCACAGGTGCTCATAAAAAACAATGGAAAATATACCCAGAACATCATTATTCTTAACTGAAGGATAGTTACAGTGTGCTCTCCTGTATGTAAATGACTTCAAAATGCTCCCCCGCAAAGTGCAATACCAAAAAATAACCTAGAAAAAAGGGGAGGGTTGCTACTGCTCCAATTTTATTATTCTGTGATTCTATGAATGCCTTGCATGATTAGCTGTACCTACATTAATCCTTTGAACCCCAGTCCATTTTTACCTCTACATTCAGAATGAGGAAAAATGATAATGAAATGTTGTTGTTTTTTTGCAACACTACTCAATAGTGGCTTAAAGCCACAGTGAAACTAGCAAGCAATTGAACAAAAATGAAAATAATTGCCACTGGCAACATTTCTATGATAATGGTGTGTGACTCCACTTAACGAAAAAAGAAAGGCATAAAATAAAAATACAAACCATTCCTTGCCAGGGCGGTGGTGGCCCCATGTTGTGGAATTCTCTCACGTAATCATTGTAGGACTAAAAAAGAGACATGAGCAGGAATATTTAATAATAGGGCGTTTTGAAAACATGTGTAGCTTTAATAAAGGGAAGGACATAGACTTACCCCATTTAAAAAGACATCTCTCCGGACTCCTGAAAATCGTCTGTTGAAAATAAGTGTGGTTAATTGTAAGTGTCGATGTTAAATACTCACTGCATGAAATGAGTGAAATTAGAACATTTCTTACCTGTCTAAATCTTGGTATCTGGGATCCTTTAAATATCCTGTTTAAAACCAAGCAGCATTATATCATATTTACCACTTCACAGAAACAAAGAAACATTGGTATTTTACTTAAGAAGGCTACAGTCTTGGTAAAGATGCATAACAAATGGTCATTTGGTAGCACACAGTAGTGATTTTAGTAATTTGTGGTCCTTTTAAAATATGTATTTGACATTATACCAATAAAGTAGATTCCAAAAGCATGCTGTGAGAGGACAGACTGGATCACTATTCAAAATAGCTGTGTAATACTATTGTATAAAGCTGTGTATAAAGCATATGTAATTAAGTTTAAAGGGTTGTATAATGAAACTGTAAATATAATGATGTTTCCATATTCAAATTCAAAAACTTTACATCAAGAATTAACATATGCAATAGCGGAAACACAGAAGAGCCTTTATGAATGCTTCCACATAGCAATAGTATAACATGGTAAAGCAAATTATTTTAGAAGGAATACTGGGCACCTTGATGACCCTGTAGAGGCCCTATGAAATGCATCTCACTTTTTTTTTTAACCGCCTGCTAGAAAATTTGGTGAAGTTGTGGTAAAAGCTCAACATTGTTGCAACAACAACAACAAAAGATCCCAGAACTATACTTCTCCCACAGAAGATAACACTTTTAGTGTTAAAGTTAGATTTAAAGTTAAGCTAGAAAAAAGGGGGTGAAACTGTAAGTGCCGCTTTCAGATGTAAAGAACCTCACTAATAATTTTTGGTGGCCTACAGCAGGTTCCTTGGGGTGAGAAATTACAGGTGAGAAATTAACTCTCAGACCCACAAAGGTTTTCCACTCTTATATGAAATTACAACATTAAAATTTCATTCTACAACCAGAGCCCTGCTTATCCCCTACCTATATTTTAACTTTCATCTCCTCTGTGATTCTACTAACACAAAGGTTTATTTGTATCTGTTTGTGTGTGTATATACATATAAAGTAAGATATTAACCTGGTCTTTGGTGAAATTCTGGGGGATAATCAATTCTTGGTTTCTTTCTGCTGTTATGAATATCATAATCGTCTGGTCGACACCTACATAAATTAGACAATAATTAAACAATTGTTTGGAAAAACCTTTACAAAGAAAACAGAAGGAATAGGGACCGGCCCACAGTGGCTTTCTCAAACATGAGCATGTGTTTGAGATTATCTGAGCTTCAGAAAGTTCTGCCCCAATCCCTTCTGGCATCAATGTAAGTAGGTGACATTCTTAACTGGCATTTTTATGATTATGAAGAACCTTGATTCTTAAGATGGAGTATGATCCAAACATACCTTTTGCAGTCCATGCATATGTACGTCTATTTGCAAACTTCAATGACATCTGTGAGTTTTATTCACAATTGTGAATACAAGAACTCAAC
This sequence comes from Anolis carolinensis, assembly GCF_035594765.1. Classification (NCBI taxonomy): domain Eukaryota; kingdom Metazoa; phylum Chordata; class Lepidosauria; order Squamata; family Anolidae; genus Anolis; species Anolis carolinensis. The sequence continues at coordinate 43,865,119 of NC_085846.1, forward strand.
ATGAATTCAAACCTACTTGCAACTCACATAACTACTACATTGACATTTCATCCTGAACAATTGGAACAGAGCATCTTTCAAAACAGTTCTGTACCTAAGATAAAATATCTTACCTGGATTGTAAAATTTGTCTCACAGTTCTGTCACTTTCTATACACAGGATTAACAACCACAGGGGAAAATCCATACAAAATAGCATATATCTCTTTTTACATACAATGCAGGCAGTCCCCGAGTTACAAACATGATAGGTTCTGTAGGTTTGTTAAGTTGAATTTGCAAGTAAGTAAGAAAAAGTTACATTTTAAAGTGCTACTCCAGCCATTTTTTTCTTTAGTTTTGGATAGCATAGAGAAGGGTTAATGCCCGTGTAACATTTGTTTTGCTACGTGTGCCCATTCAGAAGACTTCACCTCCCTTTCCGTCCCTGTGGCAATTGGATTTTGAAAAATTTGGTTTGTTTTGGATACAGGGATTTGTGATAAAGCTTCAGTGGAGACCCTGAATTTCCCTTCCTAGGAACAAATTTCCTTTCATCTTCTGTTATCTCACCCTCATTTGTAACTAGGAATCATACGTAACTCTGATGTCTGTAAATCAGGGACTGCCTATATTGAGTATTTTCTTGGCCTTGAACCCAACCAAAACTTAGAATTTATGTTGCCAGCCAAAATGCTCCTGTTGTTTTTTTTAAATGGTAATTTAAGGTTTGCCTGTAACTCTTGGCTTGCTTTTTTGCTCACTGTCAGCAATTTATTTAACTTCTCCCTCTAAATAACAATTGCCAGAGATACCCACTTTGACAAAAGGAAAATAACGCAGAGCAAAGGTAATTATTCCACCCTCCTCCCCGACTTTAACATCTATCATGTACCATTTTTAAAAAGAAGGTATCACAATTCCGAACAAATAAAACATCTGTATGTACAGCAAAAAATAGATTTAGAAAATAAGAGCTGGTGTAAAGAATAAACATACCGCTTTCTTGTAGTTTTGAGTGTGCACTTACGACCGGTAAAATATATGATAGTAACAGTTCATATAGTAGTCCAACTACTGACTTTAAGCTGAAAGCCACATACATAAATGGAGGCCCTGGCAGGCTTGAGAAGGTGTGATGGTGTTATAATGTATAGTTTGCAGTCCATTGCAAAACCTTCACTTGAAAATACTTTATTGCACTGGAAACCTCTTAGGCTTAACTTCAAAAGCCATCTTGGTGCTCAGTCCTCTTAGGCCCAAAGAAAGGGGGGTGCTGCCAGGATTCCTACCTACAGGTTACAGTGTCCTTTAAGAGCAAGAATGGGGGAATTCGTTGGGTATCTGTACCTACCACAGGATGTTTCCACAACAGGAAACTTTAACCAAAAGGTTTCAGCCCAAACCAAACAGTCTGTAGCAGAAAAGCTTTAGATTTTATCAGAAAGCAAAGTGGCTACACAAGGGCCAGGGAAACATGACGGATAGAAGGGCTTATATCAGTCCTTTGCAAAAACTTCTCCAATTCTGTAAAAAGGCATCCCCCCTTTTTTCTGGGGGGTGTTGGTGAGTTCATACAGCAGTGATCAATAACCATGGCGATCCTCTAAAACCACTTTTAAGTCCACAGGTGCTGCCAGCATCTGGAATGGTTGTGTACACAGACACAGCAACAGCCATTCTTTCTGGTTTGTTGCCGGGTCTCCGAGGACTACTTCCTCCCCCTTTGGAGAGAACCTACGGCTTCCAGAAGCTCAGCAAGATGTAAGAGAATATTTGGTAATGGACTTAACCACAGCACGGAGATACAATTTGAAACAGTCCCAAACACGCTCTTCTTGAACAGCAAAATATTATAAATACTTTATCCTCAAAATGAGGCGATCATCTTCTGCAAAATTATAAGTGATCCTGATAAGAGTCCCAAATTTGACAGGGCTTATCCAGAGATACACCTGAAAGAAAAGGCTTTTACAAGATATTAACACATTTTGGAACACACAGACTTGTTCTTTTCCACCTAGCCTGATCATGGCAATTCCAGTTACCTACATTACCAGATCTGTGTGATCTGTGCCAAGATCTAATCTAAACTAGACTCACAAGAGCTTATTTCTGCATAAGCAAAAGGTCCCCATTTTTCTCTTGAAAGTGACAAACAGGGGAGAGGGGACACCGTGAAATCCTCAATGAAGCCACAAACCCGTCCATGCAGCTTGATGTGAGGATTTTCTCTCTTCTTGATTGCAGGAAAAGCTTTTTTTTTGATGAATCATATTCCTCCATCACGTTATTCTGACACATGTGCCTATTATCAGTCCAAAGAACGTTTCTAACCTTCCCACGTCTCGGAGTGGCTCTCGGCGGGATGGTCGTCCTCTTGACCGAGGCTGAGAGTGCATTCTTCTCTTGTGTCGCATTTTATGAATGAGTTGATACAAGTCAATACTTTCATCAGGTGGGAATAGGAGACAAAGCTGGGTTCCGCATTCAATCTCAATTTCCTGGAACAGTTAAACATCAATTTCATATGACCAAATTGGAATGCATGCAAATTCACCAGTCAACTAGATGGACACAGAAAGTTGTGATTAATTTTAAAAAATTATATGTGTCTTTACTAAGACATTACATTATGAGTAATGCAGCAAAAGAAAACAGTGCCACAGAAAGAACAACTTCGAGATAAAAATGTGATTTTTATTAAAAGAAACAGAGTACCTACCTTAACCAATATTTGAAACCTGGAAATATGCAGATGAAAAGCTCACTGGCACATATAAATAGTAGGTTAGGTAGATGTGTGAGAACTTATTTCAGGGGATTTGAATACTAACATGGAACAAAGGAGTAAGTTTATATTACTACTTGTTGTAAAGTTGTTTCTACAGCCTTCAAAACAATATTGTGGCTATTTTTATAGGAACACAAATCACATGTTGTATGTACTTGTGCATGATGACTTAAGTCATGAGTTCATGTAAGTTACTGTTTCATTGCATAATAATTGCCACAACGTAATAGTTCCACCCCAATTTTTTCGATGGCAGAATTAGTATTGTATTCCTCGCATGGTCGCAGAACTGTTTGAGGCTGATTCCTCCATATTTCTCTGAAGGCGAGGTAGTTTTGAAACTATGAAATGGAGGTCTCTGGAGTGGCACTATTCCCTCCTTGCAAAGAGCTCAATTTCAGCCTTTGGAGAAAGAAGGGAGGGGAAAATCTTTTTTCCCCCTTAATCTGAAGGCAACTTAAACAAACAAATGAGAAAAAAAAACTGAGCTGTTTGTCTGAGGCTGGATAATTCCTCCTCCTGTGTCAGAGGTAAGGCAGTTTTTTTTAAACAATTCAGAAACTGGAGAAACAAGGGCAGATTTTTTTAATTGTGTAATAGTTCACATCCTTTTTTGGTTAAAAAAAGGGATAAAGGTGTGCCTATTATGCAATGAAATATGGTATTTTCTTTCTCTTACACTTTGAAGTTCATAAAGTAGTATGTAGTTCTACTACATAGTTCTGTTGGGATGTTATATGTTAATTACTTCTGCTTTTCTATTCTCTCTTGCTACTTCACTACATGTGTAGAAGAAATCCCTATTTTTCATACAAAGTGACATCAGCAGACTCTTATGTAGAGTATATTGGAATATTAATTTCTCTAGTTTCAAAACAACATCTTAGCAGAAGGTCAAAATGTCTTTAAAGCATTGGCTACTCCTCCATAAAACATCAATACTTTTAACATAATTTCTTTTTTGACTGTGAAATAACAATAGAATTAATATACTTAAGCAGATTTAAAGACAACCGACAAACCTGTCCGTCACGTCCAATCTTTACTGGCTTATGTTCATTCCAAGGATTGGTCAGGTGAGAAGACTTTGTGAATGGCAATTCACGCCTAAATATATAAGCGACATGTAACACAATTTAATGTCACACAATAATGTCTTTCTAGGTACAGGCAACCTCCATATTACGAACAAGATAGGTTCTGTAGGTTTGTTCTTAAGCTGAATTTGTATGTAAGTCAGAACAGGTACATTTTTTAAAGTGTAACAGTGACCTGTGGGTGGCACCATGACTCCTGACTTCTTAAAGCAGGCCTGCACAATCGGTGGCCCTCCATGTGTTTGGGACTCCAACTCCTAGAAGCCCCAGCAGTTTCTTCAATGGTCAGGAATTCTTGAAGTCCAAGATACCTGGAGGGCTGCAGATTGTGCAAGGCTGTCCTAAAGCCTCTATGCTTTCCTCTATGGGGGGATGTCTGAAAATGATCCAAAAGACTCAACCACAATTTCTGAAGACCAGCAGTAGCTTTTTTGGATTAATTTCTTCTGAAAATGTAGTCTTCTTAAGGTGGGCAGGGTAAAAACTGCCTCTCCCCTGCTCAAATTGTGCATTCTTGAATTATGAAATTAGATGTCTACCTTTAATTATATAGCAGATAACCATACTTGATCAAGATATATATTAAAGTGGGGGGACCAATTTTAATTTTAGGTTGCAGTACAAAGCACACATAGGTTTTACCAATTCCTAATAGCCATTATATCAAGGAAATTCTGCTACAACCTCCTATGCCAATTCACATTAGAAAGAAAGCTCTCACTATATTCTAAAACTACGCAGTTTAATTCCCTCAGAAATGTTATCAACTTGTCTTGAGAATATACTTAGATTTTAGTCTCCCAAAACCAGATCCTTCACAATACTTATTTTATAAGATTTTCCACTCATTGTACCTGCATATCCAATCTATCTTAAACACGCCTCCAAGCATTCTTGCATTCATTCCTGCAGGGAGCACCCAATGTATAGGAGATCCTCCATGGTGAGATTCAGAAGCTAATCTTGCAAAACCTAGAAGAATTTGAATACTCAATTGAAGTAAGATCAACAAGAATGTTGAAATACCTTTCAATGTAAGTACTTCTCTTAGTTACCTTGGAATTTTCCACTCTCTCTCACAGAAAATATTAAGATAACACTCCTTGCTGATCTGAAGGCTGCATTGAGTTTTTTCTCATTGACTGGGAGAGTTGACCAGACGCCCTACAAAAGCAAGGACACAAGCAATTATATATCAAGGCGATTTTGAACATAGCTCAATGGCAAAGACACTGATAACACATATATCACCCCAGGTTTAATCTCAATTAAAAGGATGCAACTGAGGACTGAGACTGAAATGTTTGAAATCTGAAATGATCAAAGGTCTGGAAAACAAGCAGTATGAGGAGCTGCTTAAAGAGCTGGGCATGTTTAGCCTGCAGAAGAGAAGGCCAAGAGGAAACATGATGGCCATGTATAAATATGTATAAATATGAGGGGAAGTCATAGGGAAGAGAGAGCAAGCTTGTTTTCTGCTGCCCTGGAGACAAGGAAAGGGAACAATGGCTTCAAATTACAGGAAAGGAGATTCAACCTGAATATTAGGCAGAAATTCCTAGCTGCGAGAGCTGTTCAGCAGTGGAACTCTCTGCCCAGAGTGTGGTGGAGGCTCCTTTTTTAGAGGCTTTTAAACAGAAGCTGGATGGCAATCTGTCGAGGGTGCTTTGAATGTGATTTTCCTGTTTCTTGGCAGGGGGTTGGACTGGATGGCCCATGAGGCCTCTTCCAACGCTATGATTCTATGAAATCTACTGTTAATGAGAATACACAGTACCTAGATTGACAGATAATAACAACAACAACAATAATTTGTTACCTGCCTCCCCTAACAGCTCGAGGCAGGATACAACGAAGTCAAAACATATGAACATAAAATATTTACAATTAAAACCTACATAAAACACATCATTACAAAATATACACCAAACACAGGGCACAAAACAAACATGTAATGTTAATAGAATGTATATTCAAAATATGATTCAGAGGTGACTGGGTAGGCCTGCTGGAAGAGATAAATCTTTAATTCTGTTTTAAATTCATTAAATATGCTCATTTTGCTGTCGGAGCTCTTCCAGCAGGAATTTCCAGAGTCTTGGGGCAGCTGATGAAAAAGGATCTACTGGGTAACAATTGCCAGTCTGGTTCTGGCTGACTGGAGTAAATACTTCTCAGAGGACTTGAGTATCCTAAGGGGCCATGGATTGTGCGGGTAAAGGTGATCCTGTAAGTAACCTGGACCCAAACCATGTAGAGCTTTAAAGGTCAAAATCAACACTTTGAATTTTCCCTGGGAATTAATTAACAACCAGTGGAGTGAATTTAAGATGGGTATAATATGCTTGCTCCTAGATGTGGCTGTGGTGTTTTGAACTAATTCGAGTTTATGAACTTGGTACAGAGGTAACCTAATATAAAGCACGTTACAGAAATCCAACCCTGATCTGTAGATCTTCTGATTCTAGGATGGGTCACAGCTGGCCTGTCAGCCGATGCTGATAGTAAGCATTCCTGACCGTCGCATCTACCTGGGCTAACATTTGAAAAGTCAGCTCCAGGAGCACTCCCAAGCTGTCAACACAGTCTTTCAGGGGGAGTGCAACCACATCCAGAACTGGCTGATAGAGCTCCATCCCTAGGTTAGGACCCTTAACAGCAAGCACCTGTCTTATCTGGATTCAGTTTCAATTTATTTTTCAGTATTCAATTTGTTTTCCAGCCCATTAACTCCTTCAGAGGAGACACACTACCCTAAGCGGAGGTTGTTTTGATAGCATGGAGAAATATATTTGGGTATCACCAACATACTGATAACACTCTGCCCCATGTCTCCAGATAATCTCTTCCAGTGTTCTCATGTAAACATTAAAAAGCATTGGGGATAGAATGGCCCCTTGTGGGATGACACATAACATCTCCTTATACAGATGAGCTGATCCCAGAGGGTGGATTAACATAGCAAAATTAATGCAGTTTGACATTTTAACAACCATGGCTCAATGCTACAGAATCATGGCAGTTGTCATTTTACAAAGTGTTTAGTCTTCCCTGGCGAAGACAGTTAGTGCCTCACCAAACTACAACTCTTACGATTCTACAGCACTGAGCCATGGCAGTTAAAGTAGTATTAAACTGCATTAATTCTACAGTGTAGATGCACCCTAAGAATTTTTCTATATCAGAAAACTCAAGGATGAATTCACGGGGCTGTTTTTCCTCACCATTAAAATATTTATTCAGCTCAAAGGACTGTGAAAATTCTGACCACTTCAAATAGAAAGTTGATGTTCCCCTCTCCAAAAAATACACAGCACGAAGTACACAGCAGATCACAAAAAGCCTAAATATGATGCAGTTTCTGGAACCCTAGTTAATTTTGCCTCTTTGCAATAGGTCTTATGTCAGAGAATCAGTCAAAGGTTTAATAATTTAAAACAGCAATTTATTCCATTCTAGCTCTTCCATACAAGACATTACTTGCACCATTACATGCAATACCTTGCATATGGAATCTGGCTTAGAATCATAGAGCTGGAAGAGACCTCATGAGCCATCCAGTCCAACCTCCTGCCAAGAAGCAGGAAATCGCATTCAAAGCACCCCTGACAGATGGCCATCCAGCCTCTGTTTAAAAGCCTCCAACAGAAGGCGCCTCCACCATACTCTGAGGTAGAGTGTTCCACTGCCGAACAGCTCTCACAGTGAGGAAGTTCTTCTTAATGTACAGATGGAATCTCCTTTCCTGTGGTTTAAAGCCACTGATCTGTGTTGTAGTCTCCAGGGCAGCAGAAAACAAGCTTGCTCCCTCCTCCCTATGACTTCCCCTCATATTTATATATATCTATCATTTTTCCTCTCGGCCTTCTCTTCTGCAGGCTAAACATGCCCAGCTCTTTAAGCCACTCCTTGTAGGGCTTGTTCTCCAGACCCTTGATCATTTTAGTTGCCCTCCTCTAGCTTACCTTAGCTTTGGCAAGTGAGACATTTTCATGGTTGTTACTTTTGATAAGAAAAAATCTTGCATCTTGGAGAATGTATTTGAGTCTGCTGGTTTGGTCTGGAAGGGAAAAAAGAAACGTAACTGTATTGGCATTACCATTCCCAGAAGTAAAACATATGTCTATTCACAGCACTTTGTAACACAAGCTTTAACAATTATTGTGGCACAGCTATTTTTCATCATAGTGAAATTTGCCCAAGCTCCATTTCTAAAATTAGATCTATATTGTCAATATTTGAGAATCGTGCCCTTTAATTAGGAATAGGCAACTTGTTTCTCACCAGATTTTTTTGATTACGAGACCTACAAGACTACACCATAGTGGGTCAATTCCAGCAAATTTAAACTTCACATTAATGTCACAGCATGCAATGCCAAGCTTTTAAAAGTAAAATAAGCAGTTTCGGATGAGAGCCAATGCAACACTAGTAATGTTCTGACATGTTTCTCTCTTAGTTTACTACAGTAAAGTATACAATCTCAAGAAATCCATTTCTATATGAATTTCTTTTTCAAGTATCACTGTACCACTTCATGGCTTGCCAATTGTATTTTTTGCAATTACAAAGTACATGCAAGTTAGTAAATTTAGATCAGAATACAACATCATTTGCTCACTAGAATTTCCATGTACATCGGAACATTACCACGTTTAATGTAAATTAATGAACACCAACACAATAGCTTGCAATGGCAGCATGCATTTAAAAATCGAATTGAAATTATACCTTTTTGGACAGCACGAACGGAAGATGATAATTTTTCATGCTTCTTTTCTGAACCTGTATTTAGCCAAAGTACATTTGTTCAGATTGAGCCTTAATAGAGATACGATACAACTTTTACAGTCTTTTCACATACTATTTTCATTCATGACAAATTATTCCTCCTGATGCGCACCCACACACACAAGAAGAATGCTGCTTAAAGTGCACAAGGGTTTGATTTGGAATTTTAGGTAGTTTCATTTTGGTTGGTTTGTTTTGTTGGACTAGTTTTCTCCTCAGAAAACTAGTCATTGAATCATCATCTTCCAAGTTTTTAAAAAGTGAAAATTCCACTTAAGCAACAAAATAGCATTGACGTAACAAAAAAGCCTACTTGTTCGATTTATTTACACAGAACATGCCAAAATACCACCTTGTCCAGTTACATGTCCAATAGGGTTCTATGACCCACTACTTATTTTGTATAATGCAATTTCAGGATTTTAGTGCAGATCATGGTAGTAAGAGAAGCAGTAACAGAATACCTGCATATGACTCTGATGCAGAGCTTCCACTTCTATCAAAAACAATGGGAGAGATGCCTCTAGCTCTTTTCCTTGCCTTCTTTTTCTCATCTAAGACCACCAAAACAAGCAACAGATTCATACCAAAAACATCCGTCAGAAATGTTTGCAAGGCCAGTACAGTAGTTTATTTCACTCTCACAATTTTAAAAACTCCTTCTTCATTAGGCCTTTATTATTTGTTGAGAAATCAATTATTCTGCCAAAGAACCATGATATTAATTTTTAGAGCTCCGGGGAACTTTGCTTATTTGACTTGAGCAGCAACACAGCAGGTTGCCTGGAAACCTCAGGGAAATTTCAAGAACAGCCCATCTTTTTCCGATTCTTTGGTGTTCAGAGTCAAAGGTTTTAAAGCCTCAGCAACTCTCTTTACCCTATCACAACTATTTAGCAGTTAGCATGCATTCCTAGGCACAAATGCAACACATATCTCATTTAAAGCCCAATATTTACATGTTAGTTCAGCAGCCTTGCCTTCATTGTATGGCATGGATTATATCCCACTCTAGTAATGTCTGAGTGATAGAAGCCAAGGGAAGTCCCTGTCACTACCAGTGAATCCGAATGAGCAAAGCTTTGAATGACTACCGTAGGAAGACAGCAACATGAAAGAAGCACAGTAACAGAAAAGGGCACTGTTTAATATGGAAATACCAGGTGGTAAAATCATAGACAAAATGAATTGGGCTTCAAGTTTGAAATCTAGTTTAGAAGGAAAATGCCCTAAGTCCCTTGCCCTTCAGTTCTTTTATTCCAACGTTTTACAGTTAATCCTTCCCACTTGTGGTTTTCACTTTTACAAATTTGATTATTTGTGGATTTAATTACTATATTCTGTCTAGGATTTTCCAGGTCTTCCAAGCATGAATCTATTGACAACTTCCATCACGGAGTTGCATCGGGGCACCTAGAGATTTCTAGAGAACACTTTTCTGGGTATTTGTCAGCCCTTTAGCATGATTGTATGATCAACTTCCAGCAAAAATTAACTAGAGTTGTGCTGAAGGACCTAGAGATTGTGAGAGAGATGTTCTCATGAGTAAAACAAGTGTTTTTTTAAAAAAAATTCCAGTTCCCTCACTTTTGCAGAGTTCCCTTGCCCCTAACCTCCAGCGAGTATGGAGGATTAATATTTTAACAAAATTGTTTCCAATTAGTCGGAAACCATTACCTTGTCTTTGATTACATCACAGGTCTTGATCAACAACTCTTTCCCAGAACTGTTACTGAGGTTTTCGCCCCAGACAACTCCTTTAGCCAGGTAATATCTGGTTTTATATTGTGATCAACAGTGGTACAGAGGAGTATATAAGCTAAGTATGAGCTGAAAAACTGCTTTAATATTTTTTCTCCATAATATGAGAAGAATCAAAATTAGGGGGGAAAGTAACTACTGGAGAAAGAGCAATCTCCTTTACTTCTGTTCCTCACAGCCTTTGATCATAAAACCCAGCAAGATACTAGTTAACTCTTTGGCCCTATGCTGTTCATGTTTGTGGGGCTCTTCTGCCACCTACCAATAATATCAAAGATCATATTCTCTATTCATATTTAAATGAAGTAGTTGAGTACTGACAGGCATAGAATACAATAAAATTGCATTCCCTACCTGATATTTCTGAGCCTGAGCCTGATCTAACTGATCCATCAGTAAAGGATGCAGATTCGGAATCGGAATCACTAGCTTCACTTCGTGTATCATAATCATTTCCTTCTTTCTGATCTCTCTCATCTTGATCATACTCCTCTTCATCCTCATCTCCATCTTCTTCTACTTCTTCATCTTCTTCTCCATCATCATCTTCCTCCTCCTCTTCCTCCTCCTCCATCCCTTCCTCCTCTTCCTCTTCCTCATTCTCAGTGTTTCCTGGATCAGAGGAGCCACTACTACCCGTTTCACGGTCTGAACCATACTCTTCAGAATTCACCTCTTCTTTCGAAGAGTGGCTGGACCTGCTTGTCCGTCTGTCCACATCATGCCTTAGTCTCTGTTTGAATAACATCAACAGTAATCAATGCCTAGCATTTCTAAACAAAGCTATATGTGAGAACAGCTGCTATTCTTCTATAGATATCAAAACCTTGTAAATGTATAACTATAAACTATGTGCTGAAATATTTATAAATTAATTTATCATTGCACCATCAGAACAATGTGCATAACATTATAACAATTTACAACTCACAATCAAAGCAAAACAGAATATGATCATATTATTATTAATAATAATAATCTGCTTTTTCTCTGCCAAAGGAGACTCAAAGCAGCTAACAATAAAATGATAACAATGTAAGAATTAAAACCTAACACATACAAACATTTAAACAGGAATAAACTTATTCAAGAGAGCAGCATCATTAAAACCTATTAACAATTGGATGTCCTGCTAAAACTGAGCAAGTCCAATCTAACATTTCCAGAGTAGAAATTCCACAATCAGGATGCTGCCAAAGAAGTCAAAGCTTCTGTTGACAGCGTAACGTAAGGCTTCTGTGTAAGACTGTAAAGCACAGGTCAATACATACCGCTGATGCATCTGGTGTGGAGGACTTAGCCCTTCTGTCAGTATCCCTTTTCCTCACACATGACTTTTCAGACTGAGGTTTATATGGATCTCTTGAGCTGCTGCTTGTCATACGGGTCTTCCTGTCACTTTCGGGGCGCTTGCTCCTATCAGACCTCTGATATTCCTCATTCTTATATTCCAAAACTGGCTTTCCTTTTGTGCTCACTATTCTTTTGTTGTTGCTAACAGTTGAACTTGGAGGTTTTGGCAGTATCTGCCTTGAGGAATGCAAAGAAGCCTTCTGTTTTTTACTGTCAGCAGTTTCCATCCTCTCACTTTTTCTTTTGGATCCTTAAATTTAAAACAATAATAAAAACAAGTTTTGAAGTATTTTAGAGTACCTGTACCTGAACAGAGTTAACTAAGCTTTACTAAACCAACAAACAAGGTGAGCAAACATATCAGATATAAGGACAAAGTGCTTAAAGCTATTTTGTTTTACATAACTGTTCTAGTATAAAACTGAAGTCAAATGGTCAAAATTACTAGACAAAGGCCTCAAAGAGTAATCCAATTTGGCTATCCTACTCAACATGCTCATGCCTATGGGAACTTTGACTGCTTCTTCATGACTACCTGAGTGCTTCTATTACATTCAGACCATTTTAAAAATCATTATTGTCATCCATCACCAATAATGATTTTAAAAATGGTCTGAATGTAATAGAAGCACCCAGGAAGTCATGAATAATTATTTTACATCCATGACCAAAATGGAGCCCTTGGTGGCGCAGTGGGTTAAACCCTTGTGCCGGCAGGACTGATGTCTTGAAGGTTGGGTTGCTGACCTGAAGGTTGCCGGTTCGAATCCAACCTGGGGAGAGAGCGGATGAGCTCCTTCTATCAGCTCCAGTTCCATGCGGGGACATGAGAGAAGCCTCCCACAAGGATGGTAAAAACATTAAAACATCTGGGCGCCCCCTGGGCAACGTCCTTGCAGATGGCCAATTCTCTCACACCAGAAACGACTTGCAGGTTCTCAAGTCACTCCTCTCACACACACAAACAAATCCATGACCAGAATTGTGGTGTATTTCTTTTCCAACAAGCCAAAAGATTTAACACAGAGCCAACCATGTTATTTCTTGTTTGATGAGAGACAAAAGGTATGTGCATCATTTAGCCTAGTTGTGGGTGAATGAGTTGCATGCCTTTATTCTTCTGATTTTGTTTAACTTTATATTCACTGATTTTAGTGCAAAATTCAGGGTTTTCTTTGAAAAAAATTAAGGTCTATGGCTTTGGAGCTTTGGCTCTCTCTTGGGGGCTGCTACAGCTGTGGGTTATATGAAGCATACACTCTTCTCTACCCTAGTTTGGGCATTTATGTGTGCACAAACAGCTTTCAACTAGTTTGTGCATACATAGTAACTACTTCCTAGTAAACCAATATTCTTCAGAATTATACATTGCCATGATATCCAATTTTAACGAATAACTAGAATTGCTATAATTCTTTTCAACTTAGAATATATATACCTACATAGATTTATTATTATTATTATTATTATTATTATTATTATTATTATTATTATTAATGCATTTATAACCCACTTTATCTCCCTAAAGAAGACTCAAAGCGGCTACACACACATACACACACACACATACACAGGCAATCCCTGGGTTACAAACAAGATTGGTCCCAAACATTTATTCTAAAGCTGAATTTGTATATAAATTGGAACAGGGAAAAATGTAAGCATAACTCCAGTATTTAGTTTGTTTATTTTGAATAGCATAGGGAAGGGTTAAACACCTCTGTAATTTAAATTTTGCTGTCTGTGCCCCTGTTCAGAAGATTTTCTGCCACTTTCTGTCCCTATAACAATTGGGTTTTTAAAAATTTGGTGTTAAAGCTTGAGCGGAGGCACCTTTTCCCCATGATAACTCTTACAGAAGTGATCTCTTCTTAGGGGTAGATTTTCTCTCACTTCCTGTTTTCTCACACCCATTTGTAACTAGGAGTTGGGATGTTGGTAACTCGGGAACTGCCTGTGTATGTGTATATTATATAGAGAGACTTGGGGGAAAGATTGTAATAGAAGAAAATGCAACATAATCAACCATAAATCCATATATCATTTTAATCCATACTATAATCAAGATGGAATTATAGCTCTTCGACAATATTGATACAGAAGCTCATTTTACTGTGAAGGATCTTAAGTATTGCTTGTTTTGTTGATGTACAGTTAATGTTTTAGTCAGTGTGCTGTTAATGCACTGGAATAAGCAACAGAATATTCTGTAGAGCTCAAATAGGCTTTGAAAATTGGCAGGGTGGGAAGGACACAGGATATTTTTAAAAAATTGCAATGTAGAGCAATGCTGTTATGAAATTGGAAGCAGGGAAGTGGTCCTATAAGCAGATGCCCATCCTTGAGTGTGCTGAAAACATTACACTGCCATAACTCCACTATAAGCCCCAAACTAGACACAATGCTGTTAACACAATTGAAAGTTATGCGAACAGCACCATGTGCAGTTTGATCTTTATTCTGGTTCCTCAGAATTTTTGAGGAATACCCAAAACCTCAAGTAGCATACCCTTTTTCTCACTTTTATCTTGCTCACTATCAGGGTTGTACAGCTCATCGTCATGATCAGGTGCATCAGTCAAGATATCATCCAGAACATTCAATTCACCATCTGTAAACAAAACATGTGGTTAAAAAAAGACATTTAGAAATGTGGCAAACATTTGCTTTCACATCAGTCTCTGGGTGTAATATCAATTTAAGTAGTGCTACATTCCAAAATCATACATATTTTCTTTCATCACTTCACTTAGCATAGTCAGCCAAGCTCTTCTTCAGTTAAGAGTGAAAATTCAAAAGGTCAGCAATCATGACTACACTGGTGTCACTGTAGAGAAAAATTCAACCCCCTTAGAAAAAAAGAACAAGGATTCTTCTTCTTAATGGTACATGGTTTCACAGTTATCATCCTTAACCACTCCAGAGGTTTTGTACTAAAATTCTGATAATGTCCAACAACTGGCTCTTTGGCTGGGGCTTATGAGAATAGCAGCCCAAACATGTGGAAGGGTCTTAGTTGGTAAGCTATGACATGGAAAAAACAGTAATTATTCCCTTGCACAAGATGCTCAGATATCATTTTTTAAAAATTCGTTTAAAATAAAAAAATACTGATATTTATAATACAGATGCTTCAAATATCACATTGAACAAGGCTATGCTACTGTCACTTGGCTCCAATTTAGTCAATTGCCAATCATAAATTATAGATGAAGCAAGTGATGGACATTCATGTCAGCTACAGTATACAGCAGTCATGGGCAAACTTTGGCCCTCCAGGTGTTTTGGACTTCAATTGGCTTTTAGGAATTGTGGAAGTTGAAGTCCAAAACACCTGGAGGGTCAAAGTTTGCCCATGCCTGGTATACAGCCTATTAGAAAAATTATTCATTTTGCTACTGAGAAGTTGATTTTATTTCAAGCACAGATCTTTAAATTGTGCTTTAAATTGTGTTTTTGCAAAAAAAAGTCAAGAAGCTTCAGCTTCCAATTCACAATTCTGCTATTTGCCCACTGTTATTTAGTGTAATATAGTGTCTAGTTAGAAACTTGATTTTTGGCAAGGGCAAACATTCTTGAATACTATGGACTATGTACCAAACATTATGAAATAAGACAAATTGAATGCACGCCAATCTTCTGAAAATGGGTAAAGCGCAATCTCCGGGCCACATACAGCTCCTGGAAACTTTTTTGGGGTTCCTAAGCTTTGTGAAACTCCCTAAGACACAGGACCAACAGCTACTGCCAAATATCTGTAGCATGATCTCTCAAGCCCAGCAAGTTGCTATCGAAATTTGATAGCAAACTGACAGCACACTGGGAAGGTGATGGACCCGTGGATTAGGTACAATCACAGTAGGGTGGGGCTAAAGAAGAGGTGTTGCAGATAAGCTGCTGCTGCACAAAGTTACAAAAAGATGCTTCTAGCTCCCTTTCTGTTTAACCAAAAATCAAGTCCTTGCTTCAGAGAAAACAGGTGAAAGCAAGCAACTAATGAGGCTTAGTGGTAGATTAGTTCTCCCTGAAGAAGGAAGTTGGTCCTTGGTGCTTAGACATCAAGAGAAAGTCAAAACTCCCATTCAGAGGAGGGGAAACATTGTTGCCTTTAGACCTTCCTAGACCCTTGTTGGGGAAAGAGTTCTCTGGCAACACTTTGCTGGGGAAGGGCTCTTTGCACCACACACTTCCAACACTAATAACTTATTCTTTTTGACATCTTGCCCTTCTCCCTCCCTCCTCATTGCTCAAATGGGAAAAGCTAAGGAGTGTGAGGAGGATGCAGCTCAGTAAAACTTTTACAGGCCTGTAAAATATGAACTTGGAATACCAAATACAAAATAAATCGACCTTTTCCCTAAAATAAAGATGCTGTGATAAGCATTGTCATTTAAAAATCCAGGCCTTATTATATCTTTTAAAAGTTTGAAGAAATGTAACAAGGCTTTCCAAAGACTTCAAAAACTATAGTTAACTTTTGGACAAAATTTCAGGTAAGCAACAGCTCTGTGATTCTTACTCAGTGACTTCTTGACCCTTCCTTGTTTCAAATCCCAGATCTTGTCAAAATATTCTACAAAATCAGATTGTGGACCTGAAGTTTCCATGTTACATAATTTGGAAGCCAACTTATATTTTTCAATTTTGTAATATGGGCATTTTTTGGTTAACAAAGCCTCTTTTTTGTGGGGATACAGCCTAGCCCAGATCTTTCTTATTTTTTGCCTAGCTAGAAGCCTTTTTTTTAAAAGGAGCATTGACATTGGAAGGATGGTGCAGAAGATCTACAGAGAAACATTTTATACAGAGCTCCTTCACTATCTATGCAGCAGTGTGTTTGCAATAAATAAAGCAATAAAGCTTGATTTGGGAAAGAATGTGAATGCATCCTAGGTGATCCTACTGCTGCTGTGCTTATGTACATCAGGTAAGGCAAATAGCTGCCTTCAGAAGCACTTAGTAAAAATGTGGAAAGAGCAAAGCAGAAAGAAAAGGGGAAAGCAGATTAGTTTGCCTCGTCAGCAAACTTAGATTAGTTTGTCTTGTTGAAAAAACATATCTGTACCTTTCCCACAAAAATAGAAAACATAAGCAAAGTGGAAATTGTTGGGGGAAAAACTAATTTTGAAAGGAACATTCAAGTGGACTCTAGAATATTCAAAATATTTTGTTTATGCAAGATTTCCCTGATCTATTTCATTTATTTCACACATGTATCATGTTAGTTTTGTATAGGTTTGCTGAGATATGCTCAACTGTTTTTTGTTTTTGTGGAGGAAGGAACCTATCCCATTTCCTTCCATGCTATTTCTAACTCTAATATTGAAGTTTCTTTAAAGAAATAAATCCCGGGACAATATCTATTTTGTAACTGAATTATAACTGTATAGCACATTCGGATAATATATTATTTCCAAGTAAAAGTACAACAGAGACTCATATTGTCTCAGGAACAGTTTCCATTTCTTTTAAGCAGAACATGCCTAAATGCGTGAAAGGCTACTCTAAATCATAGTATGGTGACAAGAAATAAGATGTGGCACCACCTCCTATTCTTGTTGTAGAAATGACCACCAGTTATTAAATGGCTAGAGGCCATCTTTCATTGATTGCAATGACATTGGCCAGGGCGCAAGGGCGACAGGAGAAGAAAAGGGGAAAAGGAGGGGGCAATTCCTCCCTTACCCCTCCCCTCTCCCATGTTGCTCTGGCATTCTGGCAAGCATTACTCCAGTCTGACAAGTGACTACCCACCAACCACTTCAGAGTTGATGATCTCTGCTACTATCAGAACAACAGTGACGGCCTGGAGCCATTTCCACCCCTGCAGTAGTCCTGAGGCTGGCTGAATGGACTTCCCCAGGGGCAATTCGGAGTTCTGCACTCTGAAATGGCTTTGGGGTAAAGTGTCAATGTAGATATGGCTATAGATGCAAGACCAGGAAACCTAGATATCTGACGGTAGAATACATATTAAAGTGGGCATCAGGTAGGTGCATTTGGGGGTCATTTGACTTTTAAAGAAGACACTATTTTAAATATGTCTTTGAGGTACCATCTTGTGGGAAAGGGGCCTAGTGTGTGAGACCATGTTGCAGAACGACCCTTCCCTACAGCTGTGGACGTTGCAAATAACACTGGCAATCAACCATGACAGATGTGTCTACAAATAAACAAAAAAATTGTTGCAAACTAGTTATATTTATCCTTATTTCTGGCCTTGTTGTTATGGCTTCAGTTTTAACATCTAGAAACAAGTGTGCAAGCTCAACTAATGTCAACTATTAGACCGCAGAAGATGATACTCCTTTCCAAGGGCTTTAACACTCCATAGGAACTCAAAATGCAGAGCTGGGATAGGGAAAGTGCAGACTATTTCATGTGCCTTGGAGGGCCATTTTTGCCTCCAAATATCCTCCTGGCCTCCCACAGTTGCCTTCCTCAATCTAGACCAGGCACCCTCAAACTTTGCCCTTCCAACTGTTTGGGCTCCCAACTCCCAGAAGCCCAAGCCAGCTGTTTAATAGTCAGGAATTCTGGGAGCTGGAGGTCCAAACAGCTGGAGGGTGACCCTTTGAGGATTTATTTATTTATCATATCGGAGGGTATGGTTGTAATGTTTTTAAAAACACAAACAAGGTTAAAAACTTGGCATTATACTAAATGTCCTTTGACCAGTAGCTGGCCACTTGGGAGTGTCTCTGGTGTTGCTATTAGAAGGTCCTCCATTCTGCATGTGGCAGGGGTCAGACTGCATTGTAATAGGTAATCTGTGGTTGGCTCTTATCCACACTCTGATGTCTTGGACTCCACTTTGTGGCCCCATTTCTTAAGGTTAGTTCTGCATCTCGTGGTGCCAGAGCGCAGTCTGTACAGTGCCTCCCAGTTTGAGGATGCTTAATCTAGATCATGGTGACCCACGGCCCTTTCACACAGCCATGTAACCCAGGATATCAAAGCAGAAAATCTCACAATTTCTGCTTTGAACTGGGTTGAGTCCACACTGCCATGTAGTCTAGTTCAAAGCAGATGTGGGATTTCATTCAGTTGTGTGGAAAAGGCCCGATTCTCCAGATGTTGCTGGACTACAGCTTTCTTATTCTCTTAATGCTATATAGGTTTCTAGAAGAGCTGAAGTGTTTTACAGTGCTAGATTTCCACTATGAGGTCTTTTATCCCAGATCTTAGTCACCATCACTCATACCTTCATGACTTTAAAGCCAGATTACTGTGATGTTTTGTATCAGAATTTATTGTTCACAGTAGTACAAAAGTTTAAGATGGTTCAAATTCCTATACTCTTGCACATATGAGCCATCAAGATAATAGTGCTCTTATATCTGGATTTGCTCTATCCTGACTTTCATGGAATATAACAATTAACTGATATAAAAATCTAAGTGACTTGGATCCAACATCATTAAGTTCCACCATAATTTATGCAATTTCACTGGAAGCATATTCCTCGCACCATGATTCTATATACACTAAGATCCCCACTATCTGCAGAACCCAGAGCTGCAGTTTTACTTACCAGCACCCAGAGAAAAAAGGTTCCTTTAGGAACTTACTAGATCCTCCAGATGATTTTATGTTATGCTTCCCCTGAAAGTTAACATACCATACAAATTCCTAATGGAGATATTTCTATAGTTCCGCCAACTCTATAGTATGCTAGGAATCAAAGTAAGCCAGTTTAATAGTGCTTGATCATATCAATGGTTTCCACTATCAGTGGTCTGGCCACAAACATATTCCCTATGGATACAGGGTGTTTTACTGGATATAAAATAGAATAGCAAACAAGTGCAGAAATAAAACCCTGTACTGGAAGTTTATCTAAGACCAAGAATCCCAGAATGGAAGCAACTTTCAATATGGAAAGAACCTTACTAATTACATTTCCCAATATAATGGGGTACAGAATTTTAGTGCGCGCTCGCTCTCTCTCTCTATATATATATATAAGTAGGTACTGAGAAAGCCCACAAAAATGTTTAATGAGTGGTACAGTTTAAAAGTTCTATTTTCCATCTTTACAGGAACTTCCAAATTATACAGTAGTACTAGAAAAAGATTTCAAATCCATAAATACAAGCAACATACTTTGGTGAAGTACACATTAACAATTTACTATCTAAGCCTTCCATCCTCAAATAATATACCTACAGTACACTCTAATCTTCAGCAGTTTAGATATGAAAATGAGGTTACAATCTTCCAGTTCATTTCATAGTCATCATGATACTCCTATATAAAGGTGTTTCTACATAAACTAGACTGTGCAAGATTACCCTGTCAATATTTGTTTCAGCACACACAAGGCAGAACTACTGCAGTCACCTCTCTGCAGTAATATGTTCCTGTGAAATGCAAAAAGGACCTTTTTCTTACAGAAACTCTTTCTGCTTGGGTTTGAAAAGCTTCCTAAAATTATTCATTAAAAAACAAGCACTGAACCTAAAAATAACTGCTTAATTATGTCAAGGATCAAGCTGTGCGATAACAGGACCAGCCCACACTTGTAAAATAAGCCTATTTTAATATATTATTCCTCTTACCCTTTTTGTGCTTAATTCTACTCATAAGTACTCAATGGAGGAACAGCAACTCATATTTCCTACATGGTTCAATGTTATCCATTAGGTTTTGTACAGGATTTAAATAACTACTGATTTGCTGTAACACAGAGCTCACATTTAACACAAAGAAAAGGCCTCAAGTTATGAAAACATATCTCATCTGTTGACTTGGAAAAGGCACAGATGGGCTGGTTTTTTGTTTTAAATTAGGATGGAAAACAAATTAACTATACAGATGGAGAAAAATTATCTTTGTCCATGAAATTCAAAATTATAATCAGAAAACAGGTTCAGTGACCAAATGAGAAAGCTAAATATTAAAATAGAAATTGGATGTTTAAAGGGTCTAGGTAAACCATTACATGGCTGGATCAGGTGTTCACCTCAGTCCTTATGAATATAGGCCACTTCTACACTGTCATTTAAAATCCAATTGTCTGCTTTGAGCTGGATTATATGGCAGTGTGGAGGCATATAATCTGATTCAAAGCAGATAATGTGGCTTATCTTTGATCATCTGGATTATATGGCAGAGTAGAAGGGGCCTTCTGAACACATGGATTCTGCATCCATGGATTATTTTTTTTAAAAAGCTCCATGAAACAAACCTTGATGTTTCCATTTTATATAAGGGACACCATTTTATTATTATTATTTTGTTAATGTACATCCAAGAATGAGGAAGGGGGACATTGCTATACATATTTCTATTTTTAAAGCAATTCCATTCACAATGTCTTTTGCTTAGGAAAAACAAAATGATTTTCTTTCTTTTTTATTCCATGTCTTTCTTGTTTATCTTCTTTCTTCTCATTTTGCCCCATCTTTTTCTTTCTTCTCCTCTGGGCCTTTACCATCAGTATTACTTCTAATAATTTTGTCACTTTACTTACACATTGCATTTTCTATTTTCCCTTACTTTTAATAACATTTCATTCATATTTCTTAGAAAGTATTTTGTTTATTATATATTATATATATACTTGTTAGTTTGATCTGTCATTTAGCCTTCTTTTATAGCAATCTGTCTCCCTCTCTCATTCTATCTCTCTATATACATATATAAACACATTCATCTAACTTGTGCTTAACTCTGTGTTGTCAAAGGCTTTCATGGCTGGAATCACCGGGCTACTGTGAGTTTTTTAGGCTGTATGGCCATGTTC
Source organism: Anolis carolinensis (assembly GCF_035594765.1). Lineage (NCBI taxonomy): Eukaryota > Metazoa > Chordata > Lepidosauria > Squamata > Anolidae > Anolis > Anolis carolinensis. The sequence continues at coordinate 43,886,642 of NC_085846.1, forward strand.
CAGTAGCATTCTCTTGACCTTTCGCCTTCATCTATGGCAAGCATCCTCAGACGTTTGTTCAGAGGTCTGTGGGAATAAGGCAGTGGGGTGTATATATATATATATATATGTATATCTATGAAAGGACCAGGATAGAAGAAAAAACTATTGTCTGAAGCAAGTGTGAATGTTGCAATTAGCCAGCTTGATTAGTATTAAGTAGCCTTTCAGCTGCAAAGCCTGGCTGTTGATGCCTGGGAGCATCCTTTGTTTGGGAGGTGTTAACTTGCAATTGATTGTTTGTTGGGTGGAGTTGTTTCTGAATGGTTTATTTACTGTCTTGATTCTGGTGTTTTTCATGGTTTCATGTCCACATGCTTGTGGATTTCAGTGGCTTCTCTGTGAAGTCTGACATGATGTTTGTCAGAGTGATTCAGCATTTCTGTGTTTTCAAATGGTATTCTGTGTCCAGGTTGGTTTATCAAATGCTCCACCATAGCTGACTTCTCTGGTTGAATTAGTTTACTAGTGCCTTTTGTGTTCTTTGATTTGTATCTGGGCCTTCGTTTGAGGTCCCTATGTAGACTTGTCCACAGCAGTATATGGAGTTTAGAGGATCCATTATCTTTTGCTGAATGTAGCATTTCTTGAATTATCTTGGTGGGTCTATAAATTGTTTGGAGGTTGTGTTTCTTCATCAACTTCCCTATGCGGTCAGTGGTTCCCTTGATGAATGGTGAGAATACTTTTCCTCTAGGTGGATCTTTGTCTTTATTCTTGTGGCTTGTTCTTGGTCTTGCAGCTCTTCTGATGCCTGTAATGGAATATCCACTGGTCTGTAGAGCCTGGTTTAGGTGGGCCAGTTTAAAGATGGAGGTTTTTAAAGATCAATTCAGAGGGTGTTGCGGTTCTACCTTTGAATATGCATCAGATATGTTTGAATGGTTGTAACTGTGAATCTTTTAATACTGTTTATATTTGTTTTAATATTTGTATATTTTAAATACTATGCTAACGTTTTTATGTTAAGCTGCTTTGAGTCCTCTTCTAGGGAGAAAAAGTGGGGTATAAATAAATATAATAATTTATAGTATTATATTCGAGGGCCTCCACCATCTTGCTCCCTGGGGGAGCAGGGAGGGTATATAAAGAAAGGGTGAAACTTTATGGAGAGGGAGATGGGGGATGCTGGTGGGGGGAAGAGAAGGGATCTGTATTAATTGCTGTAATAGCATGTTTTATGCATATGTATTTGTTTGTTGTTTTTATAGTTTTAATGGTTTTAATCTATAGTTGTATGTATTTTATTTAGATATGGGATATATTTGTATGTATTTGTAAAGCATTTAATTTTGCCATTTATTATGTTGTAAACCGCTTTGAGTCCCCCCAGGGGTGAGAAAAGCGGTACAGAAATGCAGTTAATAATAACAATAATAAAATAATAAATATAAATATTATTATAATGATCCGTCAGGTCTTTAATTGAGCTAGCTATTCACACTCGTTTGAAACACACAAGAGTTCCTTCTCCAACCCTGGACCTTCCATAATATATATATACACACACACACCACTTGCCTCTGTCCCACAGACCCCTGAACAATCCTCTGAGGATGCCAGCCACAGATGCAGGTGAAACATTAGGAGAGAATGCTGCTCAAACATGGCCATACAGCCCGAAAAACTCACAGTAACCCATAGATCTCTCTACTAAAATGAAGGGAATGTAAACATCTTTCACTCTTGGCTGAATATTATTAAATCCAAATTTGCTCCCTGGAAAGCTGGATTTGGTCGATTGGAAGCTTCAGAAAATAAATCCGGGTTTGGGATTGTGGGCCCTTCCACACAGCCCTATATACCAGAATATCAAGGCAGGAAATCCCACATTATCTGAGTGTGGACTCAGATAACCCAGTTCAAAGCAGATATTCTGGGATATAGGGCTGTATGGAAGGGCCCTGAGGTGGAAGTCAACCAATGACCCTTCCACACAGCCATATAACCCAGAATATCAAAGCAGAAAATCCCACAATATCTGCTTTGAACTGGGTTATCTGTGTTCACACTGTCATATATTCCAGTCCAAACACAAAATGTGGGGTTTTATTCAGCTGTGTGGAAGGGGCTCAAGGCCCCTTCTACACTGCCATATAATCCAGATTATCAAATCATAATCTGCTTTGAACTGGATTATCTGTTTCGAGCGGCCTGCGAGGCGACCTTCCCTTGGCAGAAGGGGATCCAAGGCCGGAGCCTGGGGGTAGAGTAGGGCGCGCGCGCGACCTTTCCAGGCAGCGCTTCCACGCGAGCCCCCCGCCCCCTCCTCCCACCCAGGCCCCGTTGCCATGGAAGCGGGGAGGTTCAGCAAGGAGCGGGAGGGGGCTCCCGGGTACCTTTTTCTTCCCGGCTCTCGGCCGCCATCGCTCCGCTACCGCCGCCGGCTCCCGCGTCCAGACGGCGCGCTGGCGTGTTTTGCGCCTGAGAGAGAGCGCGCGCCGTTCACTGATGGGGACGAGGGCAAGGAAGCGGCGACAAGAGGCGGCCGGAGAGCCTCGAGTAGAGCGACGCTCCTCAGCCGCTCCCCGCCGTCGACCAAAATGGAGGCTCCGCAAGCTCCTCCTCCTCCTCCTCGCTCTCTTCCGTCCCGACTCCCTACGCGACAATCCCCTGCCTCCCACAATGCACCTCGCCTTTCACGCACGCTGACGTCATTGCACGCGAAGTGACGTTCGCGCTGTAAACGTCAACTCTAGAGCTCTAGAGATATAGCCTTGTAGAACACCCATCTCTTTGCTCGCCCTTGTAACGTCCTGGTTATTGCGACGCGTTTCCCTGGGGCGGAAGTGAGATGCAAGCTGTACACATACATGTACAGTAATTAAAAAACAAATACAAAAGGATGAATGCATGCATGTTTGTACCCTAAAGGCTCTTATATGGCTGGATGGATCTGGACCACACTTGGCCCACATACCCTTCATGATACTTACTTACCTAGGCGATACCTCGCAGTTCGAGGATGAAGGCCCTCCAGGTGTAGTGTCTTGAGCGTGGATGCGTAGGTGTCTGTAGAGTCCTATTCTTGACCCGCATGTTCTTCCGCAATTGGGACATAGGTTTCCAGACGGAAGGCAGTCTCTGTCAGGCTTGGCTTGACGCATCTTCTTGGCAGATTTCTCCCTTTTGCCCTCCATTCGTGCCTCTTCGAATTCCATAGCACTGCTGATCACAGCTGAGCTCCAGTTAGAGTGCTCAAGGGCCAGGGCTTCCCAGTTCTCAGTGTCTATGCCACCGTTTTTGAGGTTAGCTTTAAGCCCATCTTTAAATCTTTTTTTTCCCTGCCAACCAACATTTTGTTCCTGGACCACCTCAACAGCATCCAACAAAACATCCAATTCACCATGGAAAAAGAAAAGGAAGGAAAACTGCCATGTCTAGATGTTCTGGTCATCCGCAAACCCAATCAACAATTGGGCCACACGGTTTACAGAAAACCTACACACACAGATAGATACCTTCATAAAAACTCCAACCATCACCCAAGTCAAAAAAGAAGCACAATCAAAGCCCTGACAGACCGTGCACAAAGAATCTGCGAACCTCACCTCCTCCAAGGTGAACTCAACCACCTAAACTGGGCTGTACAGGCCAATGGATACTCCACCACAGACATCAGAAGAGCTGCAAGGCCAAGAACAAGCCATGAGAGTCAAGACAAAGATCCACCCAGAGGAAAGGTGTTCTTACCATACATCAAGGGAACCACTGACCGCATAGGCAAACTGATGAAGAAACACAACCTACAAACGATCTATAGACCCACAAAGAAAATTCAACAAATGTTATGGTCAGCGAAGGACAAGAGGGATCTTCTCACCTCTGCAGGAGTCTACCATATACCATGCAGCTGTGGACAAGTCTACATAGGGACCACCAAACAAAAAACATGAAAGGCACTGCAGACTAACTCAACCAGAGAAGTCAGCCATAGCAGAGCACTTGATGAACCAACCTGGACACAGTATATTATTTGAGAACACAGAAATGCTTGACCACTCCAACAACTATCATGTCAGACTACACAGAGAAGCCATTGAAATTCACAAGCATGTGGACAACTTCAACAGAAAGGAGGAAACCATGAAAATGAACAAAATCTGGCTACCAGTATTAAAAAAACTCAAAAATCAGAACGGTGAATGGGAAGCAGCACTCTGAAAACAGAGGAGTTTCAAACATGGGAAACAGGGGCAGCTAACAAAGGATGCCCTCCAGGCAGGAAGAAGCCATTAGACTAAGCTATTCAATGCTAATTAAGGTGATTAACTACAACATTCACGCTGGCCTCCAACTGACAAGAGTTTTCTCTCACCCTGGACTCTCCACAGATATATATAAACCTTCCTTGTTTAGTTTCTCCATACCTCACAACCTCTGAGGATGCCTGCCATAGATGTGGGTGAAACGTCAGGAGAGAATACTTCTAGAACATGGCCATACAGCCTGGAAAACATACAACAACCCTGTGATCCCGGCCATGAAAGCCTTTGACAACACATTCAACATTTTGTCTTCCATTCTTGAGTTGGGAGTAGAGTAACTGCTTTGGGAGACGGTGATCGGGCATTCAGACAACGTGATCAGTCCACAGAATTGATGGCATAGGAGCATCGCTTCAATGCTGGTGGTCTTTGCTTCTTCCAGCACGCTGGCATTTGTCCGCCTGTCTTCCCAAGAGATTTGCAGGATTTTTCAGAGTTAATGCTGATGAAATTTTCCAGGAGTTGAGTGTGATCTCTGTAGACAGTCCATGTTTCGCAGGCGTATAGCAGGGTTGGGAGGACAATAGCTTTATAACCAAGCACCTTGGTATCCCTACGGTTGTCCCGATTCTCAAACACTCTCTACTTTGTTTGGAGAAATGCTGCATTTGCAGAGCTCAGGAGGTGTTGTATTTCAGTGTCAGTGTTGACTTTTGTGGAGAGGTGGCTGCCAAGGTAGCAGAAATGGTCAACATTTTCTAATGTTACACAATTAAGCTGTATTCCTGGCATTGCAGAGGGATTAGCTGGCGACTGCTGGAAGAGCACTTTGGTTTTCTCAATGTTCAATGAGAGGCCGAGCTTCTCATATGCTTCTGCGAAGGTGTTGAGAGTGGCCTGTAGGTATTCTTCTGAATGCACACAGACTACGTTATCATCAGCATATTGGGGTTCTATAACAGTTGTTGTTGTCACCTTGGTTTTGGTTTTCAGTCTCCTGAGGTTAAATAGCTAGCCATCTGTCCAATAGGTGATTTCCACTCTGGTGGGAAGCTTCCCATCGACAAGATGACTTATCATAGAGATGAAGATGGAAAATAAGGTAGGGGCAATAACACATCCCTGTTTGACACCTGATTCCACCTTAAATGGGTCACTTTGGGAACCATTGCTGTCCAAGACTGTTGCCATCATGTCATCATGGAGGAACTGCAGGATGTTCACAAATGTGTCCGGGCATCCGATTTTTTGGAGGATGGTCCAGAGAGCGCTGCGATTCACTGTGTCAAATGCCTTTGCAAGGTCAATGAATGCCATGTACAGAGGTTGGTTTTGTTCCCTGCATTTTTCTTGGAGCTGTCGTGCAGTGAAGATCATGTCTACTGTTCCTCTGGAGGGGCGGAAGCCGTTCTGGGATTCTGGGAGGGTGTCTTCTGAAACAGGTAGAAGGCGGTTTGCAATTATTCTTGTAAGGATTTTCCCAGCAGATGTTAGAAAAGAGATACCTTGATTGTTTCCACAGAACCCACTCTTTTGGGTCCAGAGAAGACGGAGAGAAAAAGAAAAAAGCAGTCGGCTGATGCTTGGCCAAGTGGTCCTCTGTCAAATAACTGGAGCCCCTCCCACATCTACATATATAAAAATGTAATGTACGTTTTATTATGGAGTAAACAACAAAACCATTGAACCAAATCACACCAAATTTGGCCACAAAAGACATAGTTATCCAAAATATCTTTCAAACAAAAAAACCTAGAAAAATAATTCCAAATTAGAAGAAGAGGAAGAACTTTTTTTCCCCTTGCTGCCAGTTAGAAGGGTAGGCTCCATGCACTTTGTCTCCTAGCAACCTCCTCAGCCATAATGGTGGAGGGTTCACTTACGCCTCATCCACACTGCCTATAAAATACAGATTATCTGATTTGAACTGGATTATATGGCAGTGTAGACTCAAGGCCCTTTCACACAGCTATATAACCCAGAATGCCAAAGCAGGATAATCCACAGTATCTGCTTTGAAGTGGATTATCTTGAGCCCACACTGCCATATAATCCAGTTCAGTGTGGATTTTATACAGCTGTGTAGAAGGGGCCTCATATAATCCAGTTCTAAGCAGATAATAGAAGATTATAAATGTAGTATCTAAAATTACTGTGGTGTGATAATACAGAACAATATAATCTCTAAAATCAGAACAGTAAATATAGAGCAACACTCTGAAAACAGGGAATTCCAGAAAGGAAACAACCAGGGCCAGCTAACACCTCGCAACAAAGGATTCCCCCAGGCAGGAAGCAGCCAGGCTTTGAAGCTGCAAGGCAATTAAATGCTATTCAAGGTGACTAATTGCAGCATCCATACTTGCTGCACTGAAATTATTCATTGCTATTCAACCTGGACAACCAAGAATTTCACAAGGTAGAAAGCGGCCAGGCATGCAAGCAGCAAGGCTATTCAGTGCTGTTCAACCTGGCCAACCAAGATTTCCCCTAGATAGAAAACCCTCAGGTTTTGAAGCCATGAGTCTACTCAGTCCCATTCAACCTACCCAAGGAAGGATGCTCCTATAGAGAAACCGGCCAGGCTTTGAAGCAGCGAGGCTATTCAGTGTAATTCAAATTGGCCAAAAAACCATTCCCCTAGAACGTAAGTATCCAGCCTTCCAAGCAGCAAGCCTGTACCATTGTATTCCAGCTCACCAAATAAGGATACGCATAAGAAGAAAACAGCCAGGCGTTGAGGCTGCAAGGCTATTCACTGCTATTCCACCTGGTCAACAAATGATTCCCATAAGCCACAGCAACGCGATGCCGGGCACAGCTGGTAGCTTAATAAAATCCACATTGAACTGGGTTATATGATAGTGTGGACACAGATAGGCCAGTTCAAGGCAGATATTATGGATTGTCTGCCTTGATATTCTGTGTTATATGGCTGTGTGGGAGGGCCCTGGGAAAGAAAGTGAAGTGGATTGGCTGCTGTTAGATGACCTGCATGAGATGGAAGGAGATAAAAAGAAGAAAAAAATGGAGGAAAGGAAGAAAAAGGAAAGATGGACAGATATTGGGGGGAGGGGAGGAAAGATAGGGAAGAAAGAAAAAGAGGGGAGGGAAATAAAAGAAAGGTGTATGAGGGAAATGGGTGAAGGAAAGAAAAAGCCACAAAAATGCATGCTGGGTATCTATGCTAGTTTAAATATACAGGCAGTCCTCAAGTTCTCATTACAAAATTAGGAGGTGCCAGCAAATCCTTTCTAAAGTGTTTCTAAAGTTTTGTAAGAGGTCTGTTTCGTTACTATAATTTTTCGTTACTATTTCGTTAAGTAATTGCACCAGTAAGGAGTACTTCAGGGGCTCCTTTCGCCCTCATTTTTAGAGCTATTGCAATGAAACTTGGATAATTGTAGAAGACATTCAACCACTGTCACCCCCCCCCCCAAGTTTCAAAACGCTTCACTAATCCACTGATTTTTGGCAAATTTTTGAAGTTTTAATGAACATCATTTTTTAAAAGATAGCACCGCAGTAGCACTAGAAAATATGACAAAAATGCTTGTGCTTGAGTGAAATAACTTGTGTGCTTTTTATCTCAGTGCACATAGATAACACAACAATAGCACTAGAAAATGTTGCAGAAAGACTTGTGCCTGAGTGAAACAACTTGTTGTATGTGTTTGTTGGCTGCCAACCCACACAAATAGGTCAGCAGTGCACTTGGCAGCCCAGTAGCTCTCAAACATTTTCTAAAATGCAGCAAACAGATAAAATTGTTGTAAAGCAAAAGGTGCCCACTCACCCCCCCCCCCCCCCAAAAGTAACCAAGCAAGCAGTGCCTGGCAGTGCCCCAGTGGTGCTATGCCGCCACACCCAGGAACCTTTTAAGGCTTTAAGATGTGCTTCTTCCTTTGCCCAGGTGAACTGCGGGGGCCTTACTTAGAAGCTCTGGAAATCCCAGTAACCAAAGGCACTTCAAGTAGAACAATCAAACAAAATTTTATTTTCACAAAGTCCTTGGCAGACTTGGCACACGTAATTAAGGTTGCAAATATAAACAGTCAACTTATAAAACCTTGCAGATGTTCCTTTCTTGCTTTTCCCCCTTAGTTGCTGGGTTAACTTCCACCAAAGGTGAAGAGATCTTGAGATCCTCTTTAGCCTAGCCCTGAGCTGCTATCAAAAAGGTCTAAACTATCTAAGCTCAAAGCTAGTTTTTGAGGTGAAGTTGGTAGGGCTTCTTCCAGTGGCAAAGAAATCCAGAGATGTTCTCTGCCCCAGTGCTAAGCTACTATTTTTAGAAAGAACAGGTCTTTCCCTATCTATGCTCGGCACTGGTTTTAAAGTCAGGTCAGTACTTACGATGGCTTTGTCAGAGTTGGCTTGGCCACTTAAGCACATCTAAGTTCTTTCTCTTCAGTCTAGAAGGCAAGAGGCTTCTCAAAATGGAGCCTTCTTTCCCCAGGAAAAGGGGCAGTCTCCAGAACAAAAAGATACATTTACAGGCTACAAGCAGCAAAGCTTTGCAAACAGACTACAAACTCTGCTAATGGCTAAACTATCAGGTTGCTGCAGAATCTGCAACAGCCCTGGAAGAAATGCAAACAGGTGCTATTTCTACAACTAGGGGCAGCCTGTAAAATCAAACTCCTGGGAGACGGAACAGGTGCAGTGGGTTAAACAGCTAAGCTACTGAACTTGCTGACCGAAAGGTTGGCAGTTCGAATCCGGGGAGCAGGGTGAGCTCCCACTTTTAGTCCCAGCTTCTGCCAACCTAGCAGTTCAAAAACATGCATATGTGAGTAGATCAATGGATACTGCTCCAGTGTAAAGGTAACAGCGCTCCATACAGTCATGCCGGCTGCATGACTTTGGAGGTGTCTATGATCAATGCCGGCTCTTCAGCTTAGAAATGGAGATGAGCACCAAGTCCCAGAGTCAGACACGACTAAACTTAATGTCAGGGGAAAACCTTTGAGTTGAAGATTTAAGGACTGATGAGATTGCTGACTTCAAAGTGCGAACTTGGTCTCTCCAAGTTGAGATAATTAACATCAAAATAAGGGAGAAGAGAGAGATGCACAGATGTGAAAATGACACCTGACAGAAGGAACTCCACAGTAGCTTTGCTCTGTTTTAGGGAAAATAAGATTTGTCAGAGGCTCTTTTGATCCAAGGGAGAGGCATCATGGAGAAAAGGGGGATTTAAATGTGAACTCCACTGTATTGTATCCATGCCTTTATCTATTTTTTTTTGTAAGGGGCGCCTGCTTGCAGGTATTTTGATAAATTTTGCTATTTCAACAACAACAAAAAATCTTGCTCAGAGTTGTATTAATCGTAGGCTCCGAGGAGCCATTTTTAACAATGGTAAGGGTGTGTAGTGGCTGGAGAGGGAGGTGACTGTGTAAACTATCCCAGGCCCGATTCAATATTTTCCATGCCATATCAGCCCTGGGGGACTCCTCTGAAGAACATGGGATGCTATATGCCTACTGAGTCCCCTCGAGGAGATAGGGTGGGGAAGAAATAAAGTATTATTATTATTATTATTATTATTATTATTACTGTATTATTATTATTATTGTTATTATTGTTATTATTACTTTCCTATGGTTATTTCATATAGCACTGGTGTGTGTGTGGTTTTGAAGAGTGCCCAGCAAGAGAAGCAGAATTGTATCTTATGAATAAGTTTTGCATTTTAGTGGCGCAGGGAGAGTTGAGCCTTAATACTCAGCTTTCAAGACCAAGTATGAGAATAAATCCTTTGGAGGATGGAAGAAGGTTAATTCTTGAAAGAAGGATGTCACAAATACTGCCGGGGGAATATTTTTTGGAGCATTAGCAAGTGAAACTGTGGATATCAGGTCAATGCTGTATTTAACTGACTTTCATCACTGCTACAGTAGAGTCTCACTTATCCAAGCCTCGCTTATCCAAGCCTCTGGATTATCCAAGTCATTTTTGTAATCAATGTTTTCAATATCTCGTGATATTTTGGTGCTAAATTTGTAAATACAGTAATTACAACACAACATTATTGCGTATTGAACTACTTTTTCTGTCAAATTTGTTGTATAACATGATGTTTTGGTGCTTAATTTGTAAAATCATAACCTAATTTGATGTTTAATAGGCTTTTCCTTAATCCCTCCTTATTATCCAAGATATTCGCTTATCCAAGCTTCTGCTGGCCCATTTAGCTTGGATAAGTGAGACTCTACTGTATTTGTTTTTATACAATTGCAATGCATCCATACTGTCTGGAAAATCCACACATTCAAGAATCTGACACTAGATGGTGCTGTTACCGCAGGTGCAATGCAGTGATATATATATTTTCAAATAATTTTATTGAAGAAATAAGATAGTATTATACAGTAGAGTCTCACTTATCCAAGACTCGCTTATCCAAGGTTCTGGATTATTCAACACATTTTTGTAGTCAATGTTTTCAATATATCGTGATATTTTGGTGCTAAATTCGTAAATACAGTAATTACAACATAACATTCCTGCGTATTGAACTACTTTTTCTGTCAAATTTGTTGTGTAACATGATGTTTTGGTGCTTAATTTGTAAAATCATAACTTAATTTGATGTTTAATAGGCTTTTCCTTAATCCCTCCTTATTATCCAAGATATTTGCTTATCCAAGGTTCTGCCGGCCCGTTTAGCTTGGATAAGTGAGAGTGTACTGTAGTAATATTAAAATCTGAGAAAAGGGGAAAGAGATTGCGTGTACTACAAAAGTGAAATAGTAAATGTGGAAAGCATAAAAGAAGAGAAAAAAAAGGGGGGGGAATAAAAATGAGAAAAAAGAATTTTAAAAAATAAGAAAAGGTAAAGAAAAAGAAAAAAAATGGAATTAACTTCCAATCTTCTCTATGGATGTTTCTATTGTCATCTTTTCCAATTATTGTTTTACTGCTATTCCCTTTTCCTGTCTCTTCCTCTGAGTAACAAAGTTTCAATAAGTAATCTCTTCTATCCAGCTTTTTTTTTCTTGTTTCATAAAGCATATGAATGCTGACCAATCTGTTGAATATTTTTCTGCGTATCATGAGTGATTGCCTGCATTAATATGTCCATTTTCATTATTTCGGTCACATTTAATATCCATTGATCCATTGCTGGGAGTTCTTTTGATTTCCATTTTTGGGTGTATATCATTCTGGCAGCTGTTGTTAGATAATGAAGTGATTTATTGTCATTCTTCTCTATTTCGAAGTCTGTGATACCAAGTAAAAAATATTCAGGTTCAAATTGGAAATTGATATTCATATTTTTAGAATTTTCTCATATATTTATTTCCATTTTTCTTTGCTTTCTTACATGACTACCACATATGGTAGAATGTCCCAGTCTCTGATCACATTTCCAACATTTATCTTTAGTATTTTGATAGTGTTCTGAAAGTTTTTGAGGTGTTAGATATCATTGGTACATTATCTTGTACTAATTTTCTTTTAAATCATATGAATGTGTATATTTTAATTTTGTATTCCATTTTCCCCATTGTTCTAGCCTTATTGTGTACCTTATATTTGCTGCCCATTTGACCATACAACCTTTTATCTGATCTTCTTCTGTTGACCATTCCAAAAGGTTTTGGTATATTTTTGTGATTAATTTATTTTCTGTAGTCATTATTTTTCCCCAGAATGTGTCTCTCTCCATGAATCCTAATTTTTGTATTTGTTATAACTTTCTCTTATTTGTCTGTATTGGAACCAGGGTAATTTTTTAACTATTTCTCTAATTTCTTCCTGTGTTTTTAGCGCCACTTCTCTGTTTTATTTTTTAACAACTGTTTGTACATGAGCCATTTATTTTGTCCAAGCTCTCTCCTGTGTAAGGCTTCTGTCGGGTAAATCCATAATGGTGCTTTTATGTATAATCTTTTTTGTATTTTTCCAAGATTTTTATCAATGCCGATCTTATGAAATGGTTACCAAATTTTTTCTCGATTCCTATTTTACCATACCACAAGTATGCGTGTTATCCAGATCTCAAGTTGTCTCCTTCCAATGTCAGTATCTTTGTAACTTTTAAAGTTTTACATTCTTTTGCCCAGGCCAGTCCGACTCCGCATGCTGCGTGGTATAATTTAAAGTCCGGTAAACCGAATCCTCCTCTTTTTTTTCCATCTGTTAAGTTTTTGAATTTTATCTTTGGTTTCTTCCCTTGCTATATAAATTTTGTTATTTCCTTGTTCCAGATTTTGAAATAGTAATTGGTTCTTAATATAGGTATTGTTTGGAATAAGTATAAAATTTTTGGTAGGACATTCATTTTAATAGCAGCATTTATGTCTAACAAGGTTAGGTTCAAGTATTTCAATTCAGTGCAGTGATATTTTAAAACTACCAGTAATAAACAGAAAAGCAAGAAAATGTACACAACAGATTAATATTGCTATGTACTAACAGTATTTCTTTACCACACTACAACAGTTGTTGTCCGTAATACTGAAAGAAAGGTAACTTTTCATCCTATTTTCAGTTATTCCTTATTCAATTCATCTTTCAAAAATGTCCTGATTGTGTTATTGCTTGCAGCAACTCTAATATTAAAAGTATATCCCTGTTTGACCAGATTTGCAAGGAACTTCATAATGTGAGCTGCAACTAAGCTGCCGTCTGTGACAATCTGAAATTTTTTCAAATCCTTCCAGCAGCTGTGTCTCATGAATTGCTCTATTTGCATTGAGGAGAGAAAAATCCTAATTTATTGCAGGCTGTTTCACAGCTCTTCTCTCAAACTTCTGTGTGATGAGAATAAATTACAGAAATTCAAAGCTCTTGTTAACTTTATAAACACTTTTATTCATAGGGTCACAGATGATTTTTGGAACTCTTTAAATATAATTCTTGGATGGGGCCAGGGAAATAATATTTATTACAGGAACAAATTAGGGGAAAACTCAGCCTTGTTCTGGGGGCATTTGGAGAGGGATCAGAAAAAAAGCACATGGGATAAATTTCCTAACCATAGGTTTCCTTACTATGCGTGTGTTTGAATTGACCACTTCTTTTGTCTACCGTAGGCAACTTTACAAGGTGGGAACAGTGAGAGTGATTATGAACGAAGAGGCTTCTCTTTAAGAATGCTGATGACATGGCAAAGTTGAATGAAGCTGATCATTATTCACGGAAGCCTGGTAAAAGAGAGTAATAGATAGCTGATGAATAACTAAAGTCCAAAACAGAAGAGTTTACAATATTTTTATCCATAATTTCATTCACCCAATTTCATTTTTTGCTGATCTTGAAAGCAATCTTTGTGGACAAAGGTGGGCTGAGGCACAGCCACTTTGATCTCCTTGTGGAGACTTCATCATCATCACCATCATCATCATCAAATATTTTTTTCTTCATTGAGTGCAGTACTCACATTGAGCTATGGAGATGTCAATCTAGGATTTTAGGTTGATTTTTTAAAACTAAAACATCTCGACTTATGTGTGTGTATATTGGGTAGGTGCAAGAAAAGTATTTTTAAAAAAACCTTTCCATAGTTGCCCGGCACCCATCCTTGATTTAGTGCTTTGCTTGTCTACCAAGAACAAAGCTGACTATAAACCAATAAAGGATGCATTTGGGGGGAAAGGGTGTGTCCTCATTCTGTGTAGCTTAACCTTGCCCTCTGAGCAAGCACGTACCTGCCCGTGGAAGAAGACAGGGAACATTCAGAAGTGAAAATATAGGTTGTCAGCCTGATGCATACTGTGCTAATCTTCCTACATATAGACATCAAAGAGCAGTCATAAAAATGTATTAGTAGGCAGGTGATAGTTAGCCATAGGCTGTCATAATAATTTGTAGCAGTTTGTTATGTCTCTGGCCTTTCTCATCATGTGCAATCGTACTATCTTGTATTATACTTTTTCCTTTGCATACCTTCCCTCTGCACCTGTCAATAATACAGTAGAGTCTCACTTATCCAAGCCCTGCTTATCCAAGCCTCTGGATTATCCAAGCCATTTTTGTAGTCAATGTTTTCAATATATCGTGATATTTTGATGCTAAATTCGTAAATACAGTAATACATAACATTACTGCATATTAAACTACTTTTTCTGTCAAATTTGTTGTATAACATGATGTTTTGGTGCTTAATTTGTAAAATCATAACCTAATTTGATGTTTAATAGGCTTTTCCTTAATCCCTCCTTATTATCCAAGATATTCGCTTATTCAAGCTTCTGCCGGCCCGTTTAGCTTGGATAAGTGAGACTCTACTGTAAATGAAAAGATACCAATCAGACTTATGAGGGAACAGACAGATAGATAGAGGTCACCGTCCTTAGAAGCTTTTCAGCAGGAAGCCATAGGGTTGTACAGAATTTTGTTTGGTGATTTGGGATTCAGTGATCTCTGAAAACAGACCGGGCAGGATCCACCTGAATACTTAACTGGAATGGATCATGAGCAGCCGGATCTTTGGGCTAATGGAGGGTGACGGGGCTAAGGGGCACTCTACCTGAGGCATGTGGGTAGCCACACAAATCAGGCAAGAGCAGGCATCTGGTTGACCGGGTTCTCCTTTCTTCCCCAGCAGCCTCCTCCATCCCTTCCTGAAGCCCCTTCCCCCGGCGAAGCACCCGCTTGAGGCAATTAAGACCACATGGAGAAAGAGAACAAGGTGGCAAAGGCTTCCCATGACCTCTTCTCCAGAGAACGCATCTCCTACAGAGTGGGCCTCACCAAGAACTCACTTTCCCAGCAGCACTTTGCACAATTCAGGCATTGAAGGAGCCTTTGTGGTCCCTCTCAGGGCATGATGGGAATTGAGGTTTCTCTTTCTTTTTTTCACATTTCTTTCTCAGCCAATCAGAGGACTAGTTGACTGTTTCCATTTGCATCCCCTCTTGTGGTGTATACTGGTTGGGGCTTCAATTCCCAGAACCCCCTCTTGTGGGTTTTTTTTTTTAAAAAAAATGTTATGGTAAAAAAATGGAAATTCCCAAAAACCAGAGCATTGGTGAAACGTTCTGCAACTTGACATGCTTGCAGTCGTAAATGTGGCCTACAAGTGAGGCAGGTTTAATCCTGATAGGCCTAAAATGACAGAGAAATGAGCCTCTAAAATTTCCCCATTGTTGCCAAAAACAAAAATGACACCCCCCTCCTGATTTCAGGTATTTTCCAGAAAACAGAACAGGGGCAGCCAAGAATGGAACCCAAAACAGTACACCGCTAAAATTTTTGACAGGATTTGTGTAGGACATCTTTTAGGTTGATTACATTTTATGGTCTAATGTTTTAAAGAAAACTACCAACTGTTCAGTAATTAATGCTTCTTTTGTCCTAGCCCAATCTTCCTAGATCATCATCCAGCAAAGTCTGATAAAATGTCATTTAAGACCAGATATGTGCAAAAATGCTGTTTCCTAGGCAGAAAATTCTGTTCTCCATTCACATCAACAATATGCAAATATTGTTTAGAACAACTGTGTAATAGAAAGTGTAATTTCATCAGAATTTTATAGGCTTAAAAATGGCATTTTTAAGCTTTTCTTGCAGCAGGACGCAAACTGCTAAACTTAGTACTTACCTAGAAAATTAAAATTCAGCACTTGCCAGGTGTCAAGGGCACGTTATGCAACCTGTACCTGAGAATGGAGAATGTGGATTATAACCAGAAATATATAAAGCTGATATGATGTAGTATTTTGCAGTACCGGACGAACTAGGAAAATCCCAATTCAAATCCCTACTTGACCATAAAGATGAGTGGCGCAGGTTCAGTACTAGTTCAAGACCAAAACCTGAGACCTAGGCATGCCTGGTGTTTTTGTAAGAGGTAGCCTCTGTTTATGTCATTGAAGCCCCCAGTGGCGCAGTGAGTTAAACCCTTGTGCCAGCAGGACTGATGACTTGAAGGTTGGGTTACTGACCTGAAGGTTGCCTCCAACCCACGGATGAGCTCCCTATATCAGCTCTAGCTCCATGCAGGGACATGAGAGAAGCCTCCCACAAGGATGGTGAAAACATCAAAACATCCGGGCGTCCCTTGGGCAATGTCCTTGCAGACGGCCAATTGTCTCACACCAGAAGTGACTTGCAGTTTCTCAAGTCACTCCTGACATGAAAAAAGCATAATAATCGATCAGTCCACAATCACAGTTTATCAGAGGGCATCAAAGTTAAAAAAAAAGTTTTAACAAAGGAAATTACACATGAACACACTGTCAGATTTCTGTCTCTTCCACTCCAGCTCTGGATAAGAAAAAGGGGCCCATGTCCTGACACCTGACAACTTTATGACTGAGTGATTTTGCAGTACAGGATTCTATCTTTAGGGTATGTGTATTTGTAAACAAGTTTGTGGCAATTCTAACCTACATATTCACAAATAACCAAAGCCCTTTCTTATTGCACCCATACTGAAAATTATAAACTGCAAAGAGGTTCTAAATGTGTGCATATATCGTATTCAATTGCATAATAGTCACACATTTCTCTCCCCCTTCTTTGGGGAAATTTCACTTGAATTCAGCAAACCCTCGTCAAATAAATTAAATCATTAAAAAAAAGATGATAAAAACGCCATAGAATAAGTTTCTCTGGACAGAGAAAGCCACTAATGCTTATATTTGTGCATATGCTTAAATTTGGCTAAATTTATTTCAGGTGTGGCTGATTCCTCTAGTGCATTGCAATACCTTCAACTGTCCTTTGACCACATTTAGAGAAGAGAACCTTTTCTCAGCCAATATAGACCCCAGGGCAAAAGTATGGCTAATGGACATTTAAATGTCTCTAGTGTTGATTCACTTTTTACTTCCACATTTGCTATTGAAGTTAAGGCTGATGTCTTATGCATAGTGTTCTTGTATCAAGCCTAGTCAGAAGTAGTAAAGGACAATAGATGTCCTTGTGATCAACACATTTTCCTTGTCAGAAGGCTTTCTTCAGCAATATGTTTTTCAACAATCAGACTTGCAACTAGCTTTCTTGGCTAATCACAAAGCAAATCACACTAAATGCAAGATTACAGATATGGGGAAAATCATGTGCTGTGCCAAATGTTTTTCACCACTTGAGGGAGCATCTCTTCTGGATACGTTAATAATATCTATTTTGTTCCTGAATCCTACTACACGAGTCCTTAGTACTCACTAGGGTTCCACTTCAGGACCCCTGGCACATACTAAAATCTGTGAATACTCAAGTTCAATTATATACAATGGTGTAGTAAAATTGTGTTCCTTATATAAAATGGCAAAATCAAGATTTGCCATTTGAATTTTTAAAAATACTTTCAAGTCATGGATAGTTGAATCTGTGGCTGCACAATCTCTGGGAAGGGAAGACTAAAAATTTGAAGAGAATTTTTGTTCCCTTCACATGCACTATAAGTATGAGAAGGGACCTGCAAAATTTCAGTAAAAATTCATTTTAAAAATCTGCGAGCAAGGACGCCAGTTGAAATCTATGCTGTAAAACGAGACAGATTTCTTTTCATCTTCATTATTTTTTCAAAAACATTTCTAGTGTTTAGGCTGCTCCTCCCTATTTCATCCTGTCATCTGAAAACAATGAAACAAGTTGATTATTTCTCCCATTTCTGTTTCTAGCCGATGAGTAATAAACCACAAAGGGCAACACCTAATGCATCTAATCAACAAGACAAGTTAACAAAACACAAAATGACAAAAAGAGTTACACTAAGGGTGTTCCCAGGAGTTCTGTACCAACACTAATGCAATCTACAGCTATTAGTTAATTAAAGAAAGAAAATACCAAGTGCTGCTGAGGTGGAGTTTCTGGTGGCATATTTTATGATTTTGTTCCATCAATAAGAACAACTTGACTCACATCATTTAGCTCAAATTATTTCCATTTCTTTTATTGTGTTGAATCACACCCCATAACATGTTTTTTAATCCCGAAAACACAGAAAGCAAAAATATTAGAAATAACTTCCTGGTGGTAAGAGCTGTTCCACAGCCAAATAAAATTTGTCTGAAGATGGTGGACTCTTCTACTTTGGAGGACTTTAAACAGAGGGCAGATGGTTACCTTTCTCAGTGCATTAACTGTGGATTTTTGCATTGTACGGTCTTGAACATGGTGGCCCTTGGCTATTGAAGAAGGTGTATTGGGAAAATATAATACTTGTATTGGAAACCATATATTGAATGTAATAATAGTAGAAATAGGAATAAGAAAATATGTAACCACAAGCAGGGTGTGTGCATATAGCCCCCAAAATACATTCTGCCCTAGCAAATACCTAGTCTCCTCATAGCAGAGACCAAAGTTCACCCAAAGTGGCAGAGACATCTGTTTAAGCATCAACAAGCCAGATAAGCTTCCATACGAAAGACAAATTAAGGCTTTGGGTTGTCATGAAGGGGTGCTAATGGACCCTAAAAGCTTAGATAGAGGAAATTCCTCAGCTAATGGGACCCTGAAAAGCCAAGATAGGGAATTCCTTGGATAAGGCCTAATGGAGGGTCAGAGGTCTTGGAATTAGCCTATGTTTTAGAAAAATGCAAAAGTAGCTTTTAGTAAAGTGCAAAAGTAGGACTTTTTTTGACACTAATTGATGATGGATAGTGCACATATGACATATGTAGATGGCTGCAAAATGGTATAAAAACCCTGTGATTCTTTGTTCGTTACCCTTGCTTTCCTGATTACAGGAAAGGGTTCTTTCTATGCTTATTTTCTGTGGCCACTGAGAATAAACATTTGTTTTTCTGCAGTACTCGGAACTCTCTTTGTCTCATTGCCTCAAAGCCTTTGTCTGCCGTTTCACTATCACTTTCCAGCTGTATGATTCTATGAATTTAAAAATGGCTCTTCCTTTTGGAGAATTGCGACTTGCTTGAATCCATCAGTGTTGCTTCCTACCCTGGTGAAGGGTACATCTGCAAGGTAGAATATATGCAGTTTGACTACACTTTAATTTCCATGGTTCAATGCAATGGAATCACGGGAGTTATAGTTTTACATGGTCTTTAGCTTTCTTTGCCAAATACTGCTGGTGGTAATGTCTCACCAAATGACAAATTTTAAGATTGCATAGCATTGAGCTATGACAGTTAAAGTGGTATCAAACTGCATTGATACTACAGTTTAGCTGGATCTGAAGTCATGTTTCATTCAATAGCTCTAAGAGAATATCCCTGGCCACTTCTTTGAAAGATCTAACATGAAAAATAGCAGTGTCCTGATATTGCTCCTCCATCTGCTTTTGGAAATGTATGCCATACAATTAAGTATGATGTAAGTATATTTGTGTCAGACAGTAGCTATAGCTTCGTGATAGTGTGCATCTATTCAGAATATCTTCAATCTTTGGGGAGAACCCCTTAAAATTGAAATATACACTTAAAAGAATTGATAATATATTTGTTAGAGCAGTGCTTCTCAACCTGTGGGTCCCCAGATGTTTTGGCCTACAACTCCCAGAAAGAAATCCCAGCCAGTTTACCAGCTGTTAGGATTTCTGGGAGTTGAAGGCCAAAATATCTGGGAACCCATAGGTTGAGAACCACTGTGAATCTTGTCAGCCAAGACCAGTTAACACAATCAGAGCAGTAAATATTCAGAAATGGGTGTGTGTGTGTAAAATTAAAGGAAATTGAATGAACGCTAAGACAAGAGTCATAACTGACTAGCAATTCAGACTCCCTTAGATGGGGTAACATCCTCTTTAAAAATTAACTTTTCATTTTGCGGAGGAGGGATATTCAGACATGGCTTTGTGGCTAGGGACTTTCTCTCATGGAGGTGGGAAAGTGACATAAAAGCAGGCCCATCATCTTTGGTGACAGTCCCTATCGCATGTTGTCTGTTTGCCAACTTCTGACAAAGCTGCCTCCACCTATTGATGGGGAAAATCTGACAATAGCCCCTGGCCATGCCATAGTTTCAGGATTTACCTTGTGCAATGAGGTCTGGATACTTCTATGCTGGCATACTAGCACAGAAGTTATATCAGAGGTTGGGATTATCTGGCTGTCCCTTCTCCTCTCATTCATAGAATCACAGAATAATAGAGCCTCCAAAGAAGGAGTTTCCAACACACTCTGAGGCAACGAGTTCCACTGGAACAGCTCTTACAGTCAGGAAGTTTTTCCTAATGTGCAGGTGGAATCTCCTCTCCTGTAATTTGAACCCAACCAGCTTGCCTGATGATATGCAAGATTTTCTTCATGGTCTGACAGTAAACGGATAGGGCAGGGCCGACGCAGGAGAAGACCTGCTCTGTGGCCACACTTAGATTGAAGAATTTCCTGTTTTTCTCCTTGGATTTCTCTACTTTGCCAACATTTTCCTTTGTTTATTTGCAGAGCATTCTTGCATGTCTGTTCAAAAATACGTTCCACTGAGTTTAGCTGGGCATATTCCTAGCTGGCCCATAGCCAGCTGATGTTGCATGAGGCCAGCACAAAGCTGGAGCCTCTGGTGGAGTAGTGGACTAAAGCCTCGTGACTTGAAGGTTGGGTTGCTGACCTGAAAGCTGCCAGGTTCGAATCCCACCCGGGGAGAGTGTGGATGAGCTCCCTCTATCAGCTCCAGCTCCATGCGGGGACATGAGAGAAGCCTCCCACAAGGATGGTAAAAACATCAAAACATCCGGGCGTCCCCTGGGCAACGTCCTTGCAGACGGCCAATTCTCTCACTCCAGAAGCAACTCAAGTTGCTCCTGATATGAAACAAAGCACTAAGCTGTGTTGAATTTCAGCCCTGCCCAACCTTGCAGCATTGGGTCTGAATTCTGTCTTTAATTCTAAATAGCATATACTCTTTAGCCCATGGGTCCTCAAACCATTTAAGCAGAGGGCCAGTTCATGGGGGGGGGAGGGGGGCAGACTATAGTTTGAAGAAAAAAAACATGAACGAATCCGTATGCACACTGCACATATCTGATATGTAGTACGAAAAAATGAAAGATCAATACAATATTTAAAATGAACGATTAATACAATATTTAGAATGAAGAACCATTTTAACCAATGCAAACTTACCAGTATTTCAACTGGAAGTGTGGGCCTGCTTTTTGCTTATGAGATTTATGTTTATTTGTTCAGTTGCTTCCAACTCTTTGTGACCTCATGGACCAACCCACGCCAGAGCTCACTGTTGGCCGTGGGCACCCCCAGCTTCTTCAAGGTCAGGCCAGTCACTCCAGGCCAATTCATCCATCTTATCCTTGGTCGGCCCCTCTTCCTTTTTTCCTTCCATTTTTTTCATTCTTGAGATAGGTCAAGTTAATTAGGACTGTTGTTGTTGTGTGTCTTCAAGTCGTTTCAGGCAACTCTAAGTCTAAAGTTTAGGGCAGGGGCCGGGTCAGTGACCTTGGAAGGCTGTATTTGGCCCATGTATTTGGGGAACCCCTGCTTTAACCAATAGAGTCTGCATACATTTGGACTCACTACATTACTGCTGAGTCCTTGTGTCTAGTCTTGTGGAGACAATAAGATCATGGCGTTGGAAATTATTGATTTGGGATTGTTGTCTTATTGCTGCAGATATCTGATTTGATTTGAGGCATTCCTGTCTCCTCTATATTTGCTTTACTTGCAGAAATAGGCAGTTTGTATTGCTTTTTTCTTGTTTATAGATATTGGCTGGATGCCACTGGGTCTCTTTAATGTTGTAACCTACCTAATGTAAAAGTTATAGAAGAGAAGGTATATATTAAGTCACATTTTTATGCTTGTCTTTTATGCTTGCTCACATAAATAGTTTTACTTTAATGTCACCTAAACTGTGCATTCACCATGATTACTACAGACTTCATCCCACAAGTTTGGGGAAAACAGAGGTAACTGTCTTACCCTGTTTCCTTCTATCTTTCCTCATCTTGTGGGATGACCAGCCACCCCACATCCTTACTGCATAGATTTCTGTCTTTTCTTTGTTTTCTCCTGCTTTTCTTCCTTGGAGTCGGGTAACACCTGATCCTGAAAACAGGCGTAGGGCTCTGTTTCAATGCACTGTGGAAACAGACCCCCATGGAGTCCCACCGGAAGTGCCCTTATGTCATGTTATGGCCTCCGTGAGACTCCTGTGGGGTTCTGTTTGCAAAGTGCATGGAAACGGAGCCCTAAACCTGTCATATGAGGTTCTATGGCTACAAGGCCTTGGATTAATTCTGAGCTGGGCAAAGTGCCACCTTTTGTACACCTTTTGTACTCTCTGTCAATTTTACGGCAGACCTTATTGCAAAAGGCAGGCAAAGTGGAACTGCATCAGGATAAGAGTACCTTTAGTGGCGGCTTACAGTAAAATGTAATCACTCTGCAGTTGTCCATGGAAGCCAGTTTTAGAAGCAATACTTTTCTTTCTAGTTGAAAAATCTGTTAATGAGCTCTTTTCAATAGTTCGGTAGAGCCTCGGTGGCAAAGTGCATTAAAGCACTGAGCTGGAGACCGAAAGGTCCCAGGTTCAAACCCCGGGAGCGGCGTGAGCGGCTGCTGTTAGCTCCAGCTTCTGCCAACCTAGCAGTTCGAAAACATGCCAATGTGAGTAGATCAATAGGTACCGCTCCGGCGGGAAGGTAACGGTGCTCCATGCAGTCATGCCGGCCACATGAACTTGGAGGTGTCTATGGACAACGCTGGCTCTTCGGCTTAGAAATGGAGATGAGCACCAACTCCCAGAGTCAGACATGACTGGACTTAATGTCAGGGGAAACCTTTACCTTTACCTTATACAATAGTTCATTTGTGATTTTGGGTGGTTTGAGGTAGTCTAGTATTGGTGCTTTGGGTGGGGAGCATAGTGATATGAATGGTGGTGGAATCTGTTAATGGTCAGCTCTCAGCTCAAAATACTGGTCCTTTCCTCTGAGCTTCCTCTGTCAACGGGAAGTATTAGAAAGGTAGACCGAGGTGGCACTGTCCAGCTGTAAAACCTCCAGGAGATTTTCTGGTTTGCTTCCCCCAGAAGTTACCATGCATTGTAGGACCTTGTAAATTCTTTGATAAAATAAGGTAAAGATAAAGGTTTCCCCTGATGTTAAATCCAGCCATGTCCAACACAGGGGTTGGTGCTCATCTCCATTTCTAAGCCAAAGATACGGCATTGTCCGTAGACACCTCCAAGGTCATGTGGCTGGCATGGCTGCGCCATTACCTTCCCGCCGGAACGGTACCTATTGATCTACTCACAATTGCATGTTTTCGAACTGCTAGATTGGCAGAAGCTGGAGCTAACAGCAGGTGCTCACTCCGCTCCCCAGATTCAAACTTGTGACTTATCGGTCTGCAAATTCAGCAGCTCAGCACTTTAACATGCTGCGCCACGATAGAATACCTTTCAGGATATCTGTAGCTCCTCCAATGCAATGTTATAGTATGCTGAGACTGAAAATAAACTAATGTAATGGTTTCTGGTCATATTCATGGTTTTGGGTAACTGGTTCAGTCAGGAATGTATACTTCCAATATATACATAAATACTTCCAAAAATTTTATCAGTCACTGGACGCATTTCTAAAACAATGGAAACCTTTTATCAATATATATCAGAGGCTTATCTGATATGCGTACCTTTGGTATGGAAAAAGAAAAGTGTAAAAAAAATTCGGGAATCATTTTATTAGGTTGTCATTAATTAAAATTTGGGAAAGATATAAAAACAATATGTACATTAAAACTCCAATGTGGATTTCACCACTTGAGGCTACTCAAAGAAATCTTTTAGGTTGGTCAGAATGGCCCAGATACAAAGAAATTTTTGATAAAGAAGAATGGGAGATACCAATTAAAAATTAAGAAGAAATAAAACAGAAATATCGAAACCTCTCCTGGTTTCAATATGCTCAAATAAAAGAATAATATGTTCAGGACTATAAAACAGGATTTAATGAAATGGACAGCTTCTGGGAATAGTGGATGCAGAGATAAAATTCAATGAAAATGATGACATCTTATTTACCTACATAACCACAGCTGCAAGGATAATCTTTGCAAAACATTGGAAATTAGAAGAAATACAGGACATGGACAGATTAACATTCTTTTGGAAGGAAATAAGAGGAAAACCGATTAGAAAAACAGAATGGAAACAATGTGGAGACTATATTAAATGTTATGGAAATTTAGAAACAACCAAGGAGTGAACCCTAAATGAATAGGAGGAGGAGAGACCAGGAACACTTATAATAAGACTGAAAATAGATTAAGACCATGAAGAAGAAGAATGGAAGACCAACTGATCCCCTTTCTTCCCCTTGCCTTCCCTCCCTACCCATCCTTTTCCCCCTAATTTTTACCTTCACTTATTATTACCCCTCACAATATCCCCTTATTTACCCTTCCCCTTTTTCTTTTACTGCTTTTACTATTTTACTGTTTGTTATACACCTGAAATAGCACTAATAAAATCATATTTTAACAAAATCAATATATATTAGAGGCTGGAAAAAAATGTATCTCCAGGTTTGGAGATGTAAACTCATTTGTTAATGAAACAGAAGTACTGTAAGTAATTTGCTGGATATAAGGAAGAAGAAAAAATAAATTACTGTATAGAGAAACAAATAAAAGGGAGGCAGGAAATCCTCTTTTAAAACTGATCTATATATAGGTATGTTTCTATTTTAGAGCTACAGTAGAGTCTCACTTATCCAACACTTGCTTATCCAACGTTCTGGATTATCCAATGCATTTTTGTAGTCAATGTTTTCAATATATCGTGATATTTTGGTGCTAAATTCATAAATACAGTAATTACTACATAGCATTACTGCGTATTGAACTACTTTTTCTGCCAAATTTGTTGTGTAACATGATGTTTTGGTGCTTAATTTGTAAAATCATAACCTAATTTGATATTTAATAGGCTTTTCCTTAATGCCTCCTTATTATCCAACATATTCGCTTATCCAACATTCTGCCGGCCCGTTTATGTTGGATAAGTGAGACTCTACTGTATATATAATTAGAGATGTATGTTTATCAGAGAAATTGTGTAGTTGTTTATGAAGTTGTTTACACAACTATGTGTAAATGTATAAATATTTTTGTTTTCTTTATTTATGCTTTTTATGTTAAAATTATTTTTTTTAAAAAGCATAATACCTCTACATATATCAGGATAGTAACTCTTTCTCACTGGACCACAGATTCCACTGAGACAAGGCAGTCTGGCATTATGAAGCTTTGGAAATCTCTGGCTATCATTACATATTTTGTTAGCACCCTATATATTTGCCTTAATTCCTCATCTTCCCATAAATTTATGACCCAACGATTAAGAAACATCATAGGAAGCCATATAATGTTTTGCAGCACAAAGCGCCTGAAATCATTGCAGTCATTTAAGTTCACTAATCCATCTGCTTAAAATGTCTGAGAGCGTCATGATAAATTTGGGCAAGTCACTGGGTCTTTCAGAGTTCATTGGATTAGCTGCTGTTGTGATGACACCACAGAATGGCAACAGGTGTTATTAAAAGCATTCTTCATTCCAATAGTTTGCAAGCCAGGACAGCTCCACACCTTCTACATTTCTCAGTGGATGTTGACAGAAGAGAATTACATGAGGCCAACACATACAGTTAGCAGCCAATACATACACAGGATGGAACTTGTTAAAAGCATTCCCCCAAAACAGAGAAAGGCATGCTTTTCCAATATCTATTTCACAATGGTTCCTTCTCCCTTGTAATACAGAAACCCAGTATGACCAATTCAGAGGGTGAAAAAAAAACACAAAACACAGTGTTTGTGTTTTCTTTGAACAACCATTTCCCTGTACTTCCTTATCTTAGTCCAAAGTTGCAGCACTTGCTAAATGTGGGACATCTCAATTGGTTTCCACATATAAAACCTTGTCGTGAATTAAGTCAGCCTCTTGGTCAAGTTCATCCGACAGTAACTGTATTGTAATAGTTTTCTAGCTTTTTTTCATCATATGTTGATTGATTAGTTTAGCTCTACCAACACCCACGGAACACACAATTATGTTTTAAGTTCTATCATTTTGAATACTACACGTTTGCTCTCCCAGCAGTGACCTCAAGGGACCTTGCTTAGTTTTTTTCGTTGTATCATCACAACAATTTTTTGACATTAGGTTGAGAAGCAGTGTTGAAAGCCTAATTATTTTGCTCAAAGAATCCTTTGCAATGCATGAAACAGAATACATTTAAGACCATAAATACAGATCTTGCTTTCCTGACAAAAGGTTTTAAAAAGTGTACAGCCACCAGAAATCCCTATTAGCTTGAAAAAGATCAGTGAATGGTACAGCCTTGTGCTAAACACATCAAGAAGATGAGAAAGGCTAAATTGGTGGAGGGGGTGGGTGGGGGGGGGGGGAGAGAGAGAGAGAGAGAGAGAGAGAGAGAGAGAGGGAGAGAGGGAGAGGATGGAAGGAGATGTTTAGCTAGCAGTTGCTGGCTCCTGAGTGAAGAAAGGGGGGAAGAGAAAGAAGAAATATCAAAAATTAAGTGAGGGGGAAAAAGACATTTCCTGATCAATATTTGGTAATCCACACATTGGAAAGAAGCAGTTGCCCAATTACAAATCAAAAATAAAATTTAATTGATCAGAAAGGTTGATACTGCAAAGTAGGCTTGTGCAATTCATCCAAAAGGCATATCATTTCGGGGTCAATTTTTGGCTAACTCCTCATTCTGTTTACTGGGAAGTTACTCGAATTGGGAGGAGTGTTGCTGTTTTCATTCAGTCAAGATTTGACCCATTGCCTACAATGGGAAATGGGAATTATAGTCACTGATTGTGTCAATTCTCAGCCAATTATAGCATGGGCACAACCATGCCTTTTATTGGCTGAGAAACAGAGAAAGAGAAAAACTTCAACTCCCATCATTCTCCGAGAGGAACTCAGAGACTTTGCAATGCCTGTCCATTTCACATTTTTGGAAATATGAGTCTAGTCAGGTAGATAGCCCTATCATGGTTAAGTTTGTACAGTCTGAACCAGCAGGAAAATTTGGACTTATTAATAGCCTGCCTATACTGGTGAACACTGTGTCTTAAAATGTATTCATGGAGCTTCTCCCTTAAGTTCAAGCTAGAGAGTTTATCAGGCAGAGTGGGGTGAAATTTAAGGTGCTTCTGATATCTTGTATTCCAGACTTTGCATTTAGCTAGCTGTTCAAAACATCCTTTGGGGAGAATCTTTACTGATGAATCTTTTACACTTCTCCAATAATTAAATAGGGTGAAGTGAACATGTAAACCAATGGAAGAGCGATGAACCTCTGCCCGGACCAAGGCTGCCAGGATGCCTGGTGGAAGTTTCAGTAGTTTCTTAAGAAACGTATTCTGGGACTTCATCAGGTTACGCTGGGAGGTGTTCAGAAGTGTTCAGAACAAGAGAGTTCAGTCTAACTCTATTTCATAATAAAATTGAATTTTTCCCTACCTTTTAATCACACTGTTCAATGCACTTAGTTGTCTTGCGTATTTTTCAATGAAGAGATTTCCACACTGCAGACGTTTGGCCCCACCATCCCCCTCGGTGCTTTTTGGTACTTCAGCTCCCACAATTCTCAACAGCAGGGATGGAAGGGAAACCCATTTGGAAAGGCTACAGCAGGGGCTCTGGTGATGTTTTGAACTGCAACTCCCACAATTCCCAACGGCAGGGGGGGAGAAAGAGAAAAGGGATGGGAGCTGTTTTTCTAGGCAGCAGCAGGGCCCTTCAAGCCGGGTGCTTGCCGGGAGGGAAAAGTCTCCTCCCTCCTGGCCAAATACTTGGGTTGGAGAGGTTCCCTGCACATTGCTGCCTAGAAAAACAGCTGTTTTTCTAGGCAGCAGCGGGGCTCTTCAAGCTAGGTGCTTGCCGGAGGGAGGAGACATTTCCCTCCTGGCAAGCACCTGGCTTGCTGGGAAGGATAATAGGGCCTCCCTATCATCCAACAGTTTTGGTTATCCAACATTTGGCCTGCCTGTTTATGTCAATAACCAGAACTCTACTGTAATTGGATTTCTCCTTGTTAATTTCAGCTAGGGCTGAAACTGTCCAGAAATAGAAAACTTCAAACTGACTCAGAACATTGTTAGATGAAGCTGCCACCTACAGCATTTGCTCAACCAGTGATTGAGAGAACTCATCAGGATGGTTACCTTTGTTACCCATATGTCTCCGTGATGACTCTACTACATGGCTTTACTGCTCTGTGATCCTGTGGCTGGACTTCCTGTTGAGGAGGGAAATTTTCCCTCTCACAGTTCTGTGTCTTGCTACATTTTTAAATATATATTTAAAAGAAATTTCCAATTTTGCAAAGTTTAGTAAGATACATACATTTAAAAAAAAACATTTTAAACCTTTGGTTATTAGGAGAGGGAGAAGGAGAAAGGGGGTGGGTGGGATAATGCATCACCCCTCAGTGTCACTTTTTCCTTCTTTTAATTGATGTAGGGTGTAGCAGTATTCTAACTATGACTATGAATTGTTTTTTTTTATTTCATGATTTTTCTGTTTTCTTTTTTTTTGTCTTTTTGTCTTTTTGTTATTGTGTGGTATAGCAGGTCCACAGATGCCTGCGATAGGACACCCTACTCTCTATATATCTATATATCTATAGTCTATATTCTATAATAAAAGTAAGTGTTTCTATGTACGTGGTATGTGGGTATGTATGTGGGTATGTGGGTATGTGGCAGCATTCTGATTGGCTCCCACTTTCACAGGCCACTGTGACCGCCAGGAATGATGGACCCCCATGACCGACTTTACAGCGTGGTGCTATTTGTGGGAGGATGGACCACAGATGATAGGATTTGCAGTATATTCAATCTCTTAGGCTCCCACAGACCACTGCAACACCCACCAGTGACAGAACTGGACCAAACTTGACACACAGAACCCCCATGACCGGCTTTACATACTGGTGCCATTTGAGGGAAGATGGGCTATG
This sequence comes from Anolis carolinensis, assembly GCF_035594765.1. Taxonomy (NCBI): domain Eukaryota; kingdom Metazoa; phylum Chordata; class Lepidosauria; order Squamata; family Anolidae; genus Anolis; species Anolis carolinensis. Next base: position 43,915,754 of record NC_085846.1, read on the forward strand.
GATTATGGGATTTTCAGTACCTCCACACACTTCCTGAGACCGCTGCAATTGCCAAGAATGTCATAACTGAACCAAACTTGGCACACATAACCCCCATGACCCACTGCATTTAGAACACAGGCAAACAATGCCTTTCTCAAATGAGCCGGGCACTGCTGGGTCCCCATGCTATATATACAGTAGAGTCTCACTTATCCAACACTCACTTATCCAACATTCTGGATTATTCAACACATTTTTGTAGTCAATGTTTTCAATACATCATGATATTTTGGTGCTAAATTCGCAAATACAGTAATTACTACATAGCATTACAGCGTATTGAACTACTTTTTCTGTCAAATTTGTTGTGTAACATGATGTTTTGGTGCATAATTTGTAAAATCATAACCTAATTTGATATTTAATAGACTTTTCCTTAATCCCTCATTATCCAACATATTCACTTATCCAACATTCTGCCGGCCCGTTTATGTTGGATAAGTGAGACCCTACTGTATCTGTATTTACTCAAGTCTAATGAGCCATCAAATCTCATGTGCATTTTCAAAACCCTGAAACTAAAAAAAAAACAAATGCTAATGAAAGTAATGCACAGTAGCAAAAAGAGCAGTCTTTGTAATTTGGCTCAAAAAAGTGCACATTACAGTCTCTGCCTGCTTAGAATTTCTTCTTTAAAAACAAAAGTGTTACAACACCAAAGCTTCCAGCAATTGAAAAGAAAACCTTGAGGTGCATCCATGCTGTAGAATGAATCCACTTGAATTGCTTTGGTTCAGTGCTATAGAGTCATGGGGGCTGTAGTTTTCCAAGGTCTTGCCAAAGGATGCCGATGCCTCACCAAACTACAAATCCCAGGATTGCATAGCTTTGAGCCATCGCCATTAAATGAGATTTGACATCCCTCAAATAGGAGATCCAGGTGCTTCTGAAGCAGCTTCCCCTTTAGCTTTGGCTCAGCACTAAAATTCCTGTATGACGCAAACCTAATGCACACCATAAGTTTGGAGAGGTCATTTAGCCAAAAAAAGGTAAACGCCATCAAGTAAGTATGGTATATATTCTGTCAAACAAACAGTGCTTTTGCTCTGAGAACCATATTTCTCCTCTATTTATTATCTTGAAATTTCCTAATTGCAGTTCCAGAAAGTTCTCTGCCCATCTATATACAAAATGGAATGAAAGTGCAATGTTGGTTCAGATTAATGATCACATAATGTCTTCTTTTGGAAGGATGGAGAGTACTGCTTCTCAATCTCTGGTTTGGTACTGAGGGGGAAGTAGAAACTAACTGAAGTACAAAGGGACAAGAGGTGCAAACAATCTCTTGTGTTGTTGTATGTCTTTCGGGCTGTGTGGCCATGTTCCAGAAGTATTCTCTCCTGACGTTTCGCCCACATCTATGGCAGCCATCCTCAGAGGTTGTGAGGTATAGTTTTTCTGTACCTCACAACCTCTGAGGATGCCTGCCATAGATGTGGGCGAAACGTCAGGAGAGAATACTACTGGAACATGGCCACACAGCCCGAAAGACATACAATAACCTTGTGATCCCGGCCATGAAAGCCTTTGATAACACAATCTCTTGTGTGCTTCCCCTTCACTTCAACAGAACTTGACAACAACAGTGACTTCTTTCCCGTCCCCCTTTTTTGCCTGTTTGCTCTTCCTGATGGATTTTGTTCAATTGGTTCTGGTCTCCCCTTACTTTAAATAGAGCCTTCTTGCTTATCCCATTCCGACACATGATTTGATAAATCAGATCCCACTTTGTAAAGACTTGTTGCCCAATGTTTTAACTGGAAAGCTAGGTGCAACCCTAATTAAGCCTCTGTCTGTAATCGCCAGCTGAGTCAAAAGATTCTCTGGGCCCTTAATAGCTACATGACAAAGGGATAGGCGCAGCCTCTCCTGTCAGACTCTCCAGTGATGGGAGAAGCTGCCCCACTTGCTGTTCTGCTGTCTATATTGTATTATCCACTGAGGGTTTTGGCAGTAGTGAACAATTTACAGAAATGATTGGCTGAGCTGCTGTGACATCACAGAAAGGTATAGCGGGCATAATTACTCAGATTCTAATACTAATTCAGTGGCACCATAGAGGCCATCAGCTTTTTTTCATCATAATCTTTCATAGATTGTAGTCCACTGTTAAAGATGGCAGGAGGGCCCCAAAGAGCTGAGTGGGAGGGCTGGCTCCCTCTCATTCAGCGGCCAGTTCAGATTCAGCACAAGTGTTTATATGCACCATTCCTGAATTATGCAGCAGCGAGAGCAGAGTCCAGACATCAGTAGAAAGGAGGGAGCAATTTCTGGAATCTGTGGATGCAATCATGGCAATAAACAACAGCCCAGCACAAAGGAAAGTGGGTAGCAGCTCTGGCTTGTTTGGGTCATTGGGTTGATTTGAATTAGAACCAGTCCACAAGTGCACATCAATTCTGAAGTTCCAGTTTGAGGAAAACTGCAGAACATTTTCCAGCTTTTACCCAAGGGTAAAATTGGGTTTGGTGGTTTTATTCCATGTTAAGAGCAGAAGCCTCTGAGCATAGAATCATAGAATCATAGAATAGTAGAGTTGGAAGAGACCTCATGGGCCATCCAGTCCAACCCCCTGCCAAGAAGCAGGAAATCGTATTCAAAGCACCCCCGACAGATGGCCATCCAGCCTCTGCTTGAAAGCCTCCAAAGAAGGAGCCTCCACCACACTCCACGGCAGAGAGTTCCACTGTCGAACAGCCCTCACAGTGAGGAAATTCTTCCTGATGTTCAGGTGGAATCTCCTTTCCTGTAGTTTGAAGCCATTGTTCCGTGTCCTAGTCTGCAGGGCAGCAGAAAACAAGCTTGCTCCCTCTTCCCTATGTCTTCCCCTCACATATTTGTACATGGCTATCATGTCTCCTCTCAGCCTTATCTTCTTCAGGCTAAACATGCCTAGTCCTTTAATCCGCTCCCCATAGGGCTTGTTCTCCAGACCCTTAATCATTTTAGTCGCCCTCCTCTGGACGCTTTCCAGCTTGTCAACATCTCCCTTCTGCGGTGCCCAGAATTGGACGCAGTATTCCAGGTGTGGTCTGACCAAGGCAGAATAGAGGGGGAGCATGACTTACCTGGATCTACATGCTATACCCCTATTTATGCAGGTCAGAATCCCGTTGGCTTTTTTAGCTGCCGCATCACATTGTTGGCTCATATTTAACTTGTTGTCCATGAGGACTCCAAGATCTTTTTCACATGTACTGCTGTCGAGCCAGGAGTCCCCCATTCTGTATCTTTGCATTCCATTTTTCTGCCTGTGGCCCAAATCGGGATTTCCGACCAGTGTATACAGGCAAACCCTTTATGAACCCTATGATAGGGTTGCTATAGATCATAGGTGATTTGAAGGCATGCAACAATGGTAACAGGTGGGAAGGGCATGTGGACAAACTGAAGTTGAATGTAAAGATGTAAACACTGATGCTATCTAAACAGTGGCTGTTTATGTTTAGCAAATAGTACCTAGGAGGTAAACACATCGGCATCAGCAAATTAACACATGGATGTGATGATAAACTTTATCCTATCCGTGTACAAGAGATAAAATTTAATCTCTAGATGAACTGCTGTGGGTGTGCAATCAGAAGAGCCAGAAGGAACAGAAATGCAAAATTAACATGTATTGAGCGTTATGTGTTAATGTAATGGGAATTAATGCAGATATGCCCACATAGATAGATCATTGAAGATCAATGTTATGTTTTGGTGTTACTTATTGTGGAGCCCTAAACAAAGTAGATCTCTTCCTGCAGCTCAAGGTGGGATACAACATCATTAAAACACCATTAAAACACATACAACAAGATATACAGAATAAAAATAGAAATTAAAATCCACTGATAAAATGTAGATTAAAATTCACAACTTGACTAAGCAGGCTTGGCGGAAGAGACGGGTCTTCAATTGTGTGTTAAATTCCAATGTAAAATGTTTTTTTAAAAGTTTTAAGTATCCTGTTATGTTGAATATTCCTTTTTTTAAATGCGCAAATACACTGAAAAATAACAAAATATCCTCCTGTGATGTTTATGGAATGATTATTACTTGTTTTCTAAAAACTGGAATGGACAGAGTTTGTTAAAATGCAAAAAAAAAATTGATAACATTGTCTATAATTTTTTTAAAAGAAGAACTACTATGGTCAGAATTGTTGATCCCATCAAATATTGGTCCAGTGAATCAAGTGTTGAATAGTGAGTCAATATTTAGGCAAATCCCACTGATTCAACAACATATTCGCATCCAGTTGTGACTAACAATAGGATTTAGTCTATGAATATGAATAACATTGTCACTTGTAATACATCCCTCCCAAGCTCTGTATGTATATTAGATTAAAAAAATAGCAGTATCTGAGGTCCAAAATTGGTGGCAAGAAAGAGGTCACCTCACTCTACAATTGTAAGATGAAGGACTTCTTCACATGGGGCATTTTTGCCCTGCTTTTTCTGCTTTAATGAGCAGCTTGGACGGGGCCTGCCATGTGCCATTACACAACGCACAGCAGGCTCCACCCACATTCCTCCCAAAAGGTGCTTTCTCCACCACTATGGGGAAGAAAACGTAGTTTGAGTAGCTCCGATGGAGCACCTTCCTCCTTTTTTTGCCGTGTGATGGCAGAAAGGGCGGTGGAGCAACATGCATTGCCACATGTTGCTACCCTTTCTGCCATCTGATGGGGAGAGGGAAAAGGTTGGCACCCTGTTCTGTCCCCACCATGTGATGATGGGAGGAGGGAGGGTGTATGGGGTGCCATGAGCCACCCTGCGCACCTTCCCTTTAGCAACGCAATGGCACAACCTGAAAGGGCCATGGGAAGGGGTGGAAAGCCCCACCTTGAATAATGGGCTGTTGAACCACCATTGTCTAAGATCCACCTAGTCCAGTATATCCCAGTATTAATCCATGTTTTTATTAAGTTTTTGACATTTATTTTTATTGGGCAATGTTTACATTTTTACAATTGTGCATGTCTCTTGTCTCTTGTTGTGTTTTATATTGTTATTGTTTTTATTCAGGCTTGGCCCCATGTAAGCCGCCCTGAGTCCCCTTTGGGGAGATAGAGGTGGGGTATAAAAATAAATTTATTATTATTATTACTTTTATTTTATTTTATTTTATTTTATGACACAGCAAACAAGATAGATATGCTGGATTTTGTATCACAAAATCACAAGTCAAACACTTCCCAAGTGTCTAGGACTGTGTGATGTATTTTCGGATGATGCGTGCAGATCCCAGTAGGGTGGCCTTTTGCAGTTGGCAGATTGTAATTTTGTCAATGTCTATTGTTTCCAAATGCTGGCTGAGATCTTTTGGCATGGCACCCAATGTGCCAGTCACCACCAGGACCACCTGCACTGGTTTCTGCCAGAGTCTTTGAAGTTCAATCTTGAGGTCCTGATAGCGGCTGAGTTTTTCCTGTTGTTTTTCGTCAATGCGACTGTCACCTAGGATGGCAACATCAATGATCCAAACCTTGTTCTTTTCCACAACTGTGATGTCTGGTGTGTTGTGTTCCAGAACTTTGTCAGTCTGGATTCGGAAGTCCCACAGTATCTTTGCGTGCTCATTTTCCAATACTTTTGCAGGTTTGTGATCCCACCAATTCTTTACTGCAGGGAGGTGGTACTTGAGGCATAAGTTCCAATGAATCATTTGGGCCACATAGTTGTACCTCTGTTTGTAGTCTGTTCTGTGCGATTTTCTTACAGCAGCTGAGGATATGATCAATGGTTTCGTCAGCTTCCTTGCACAGTCTGCATTTTGGGTCATCAGCTGATTTTTCAATCTTGGCCTTATTATTATTATTTTATTATGACACAGCAAACAAGATAGATATGCTGGATTTCATATCACAAAATCACAAGGCGAACACTTCCCAAGTGTCTAGGACTGTGTGATGTATTTTCGGATGATGCATGCAGATCCCAGTTGGGTGGCCTTTTGCAGTTGGCAGATTGTAATTTTGTCAATGTCTATTGTTTCCAAATGCCAGCTGAGATCTTTTGGCATGGCACCCAATGTGCCCATTATTATTATTATTATTATTATTATTATTATTATTATTATTATTATTATTATTATTATTAATGTTCCTGCAGCAGCCAGCCAGATACTTAAAGTCTTTGAATTTATGTTTTTCAACTCTCAGGTTCACCCATTCATCTTTAAACAACAAGGAAACATCTATGAACTAAGTGGGAGTGAGTGAGCAGACATTCGTATCCTAAATCTGCATGTTTGCATCTTTGTATCTTGATATCTTAATAGCAGAGGGCAAGTTGTAAAATATTAAGAAGAACAAGAGGAATGACATCCCAACCCAGCCATCAGCTATCTTGCCTGCCAACAGTAAATGACGTAAGGTTATATGGTGACCTTAGAGAAGCAGGCTGGCAGCCGATATTTGGTTAGAAACTTAGAAAGCAAATTCCTCCACATGACAATCTTTGTTAGAAGCACCTCTGTCTTCTCCAGCAAAGAGGAAGAATATAAAATTGAAATGATTATTAAGAAAGATTTTAATTAGTTTTTACAAGTCTATTAAATCCTTTTCCATGGCTAAGATTGTGTAAACGTATTCATAATTACATAGAATTGCACATTATATGTCTATCAACATTTTCCTCGAGGGAAGTAGGATTGCACAGTGGGGAGTACTTGGATGCAAAAGATCTCAATCCCTGGCATTTCCAGGTAGGTTTGGAAAAGCTTCTGGAAACTTTGGAGAGCAGAAGACCGTCTATGGTCAGGGCGTCAAACTTTTTCCACTTGACCCCTTTCCACCTGAGATTTTTTTCTGTGCCCTCTTTCTGCACAAAATAATTTTATATGACCCTTGGTATATGGGTATTAGGCTTGTCCAATCGATGGAAAAAATGTTTCAATTCTCGTTTCTAAAGTAGGGGGTGCAGGCGCTTCGATATAGAAATTATTTCCGAATTTTTCACCCAAAAATTTCGGATATTTCCGAAAATTCGTAATGATTCTTAATGTTTCTAAAATGGTGGACGCGCATGCGCAATCGCCAAAAAAAAAAAAGGAAACCGGGGGGGACTTTTACAGGGCTCTCCCACCCTCATTTCTTGAGCTATCCTCATCAAATTTGGTACAGTGGGAGATCACATTCAACACTCTTTGCTCAACAAATTGCAGAACGTTTCCTGTCTCCTATGATTTTTGGCAAATTTTCATAACTTTTTATAATACACTATTTTTCAATATTTGAAGAAACCTGTTCCTGGTTTGAAAGTATTATTTCCTGTTCAATTGGGTTCTTATCACTGTAAAAGTCCCTCTTCTACTTGTGTAGACTTTGGATTAGAAATGCAGCACACGCCAAGCAATGCCTTGACAGGATTGGCAACGTCCTTTGGAAACTATAAATTGCTGTGGACCCTCTATTGAATCAAATCAATGTCTGACTTTGTGATTGCAGAAATAAAACTCAGCCCAAGGCTTGGGAATAGAAATGGAGCGCGAGGGAAGCAATGCCTTGGCAGGAGTGCCCACGTCCTTTGGAAACTATAAATTGCTGTGGACCCTCTATTGAATCAAATCAATGTCTGACTTTGTGATTGCAGAAATAAAACTCAGCCCAAGGCTTGGGAATAGAAATGGAGCGTGAGGGAAGCAATGCCTTGGCGGGTGCCCCACGTCCTTTGGAAACTATTTCTTCCAATGTACCCTTTTAGGTTTGAAAACAATGTGTGTCTTTGTGATTGCTGCAATAACACTCAGCCCGGGGGCTTGGGATTACAAACGGAGCGGGAGGGAAGCAATGCACTTGCAGGAATGCAGACGTCCTTTGGAAACTATAATTTTCAAGTTCCCCCCCTTTCAGGATTGCAAAGAAGGGCTGATGTAGTGATTGCTAAATTTCCCCCCCCCCCAAAAAAATGGCAGAGGTTTAGAAATGGAGCGCCAGGAAAGCAATGCCTTGGCGCCCACATCCTTTTGAAAATAAAAATTTCCTAAAGCCCCAGCAAGGACTCTGCCACAAGCCCCAAGCCAATTTCCCCCCCTCCAAAAACACAATATTGAACCAGCAACAACAGACACTCAACCCCCTATAGCCAGAACAGTCACTTAGCCCTCTCTCCCCCAAGAAAGCAAGCAGCTTGATTCCCAGCGCGGCGCGAACCACCCTCTCTGCTTGGTATCCTAGCCCAGAATGGCTTGGCTGGGTTGGGGAGGGTTTTTTTATAGAGATCCTACACGTGGACGCGGAGGACGCTAGCCCCCACCTTTTTCAGCCATCGTGGAAGTCTCTGATTGGCCAGGGAGCGGTAGCCATTTTAGGCTGCGCTAGGCTCCCATTCAAGTTAGGTTGCAGAAACAAAAAAAATTAATTTTTTTTTAATATTAAAAAAAAATTTGGGGAGGAAAAAATTTAACGAAACATTTAAGACACAATTAGAGAATGGGCCAACGATGGTTCAAATTACATTGCCAGTTGCGCCCAGGGAAAACGTTTCAATACTCGGTTCAAAAAGCGAGAACAATCCGAAATAATAACGAAACGAGAATCATAACGAAAATTTGGACAACCTTAATGGGTATATAAAAAAGGTATAAAAAACAAACATTTGTTGGTAACAATCCAGCAATTGCAAGGTTTACTAAACTGGCTGATTTTCCTTTTCAAGAAATACAGAAAAACCATTTTCTACATTGTAAACACTGTATGTCATTGCTAACTGAATCATGTAAATTTCTAGGTAGCATTCAGAAACTTTTTACCGTTGCCAAATTTTTGATGACCCCAGCATTGAGCTAAGGGTTCCCCATTTGGGGATGGGACTCACAGTTTAAGAAGCAGTGGTCTAGCTGAAATTGCTAATGGCAGGAGGGATTTTATGCTCCTAGTACCGAAAGGTCCCAGGTTCAAACCCCGGGAGCGGCGGGAGCGGCTGCTGTTAGCTCCAGCTTCTGCCAACCTAGCAGTTCGAAAACATGCCAATGTGAGTAGATCAATAGGTACCGCTCCGGCGGGAAGGTAACGGCGCTCCATGCAGTCATGCCGGCCACATGACCTTGGAGGTGTCTACGGACAACGCCGGCTCTTCGGCTTAGAAATGGAGATGAGCACCAACCCCCAGAGTCAGACATGACTGGACTTAATGTCAAGGGAAACCTTTACCTTTTACCTATATGGAGCCTCCAGTGTCCCCGGTGACACAGCGGATTAAACTGCTGAGCTGCTGAACTTGCTGACTGAAAGGTTGGCAGTTCAGATCCAGGGAGCACGATGAGCTCTTGCTGTTAGCCACAGCTTCTGCCAGCCTAGCAATTTGAAAACATGCAAATGTGAGTAAATCAATAGGTACCACTCTGGCGAGAAGGTAACAGCGCTCCATGCCACATGACCTTGGAGGTGTCTACGGACAATATCAGCTAGGATTGCTAGGCTTTTAACGTTATTATTTTAATGTTAAGCAACACAGTTCTAAGAAACAAGAAGTGACCATTGAATATCTAAAATTATGTGGGTGATGGGAGTGGTTACATTAATATGACAAACTGCATTCCCACCCGAGGATTCTGGAAGCCTTATGATTTATCGGACGGGTTGATTTGCCTGTCGTACACAGCTTCCTCTCCCCTTTTGCTACAGAGCTCATTACATGACACAGAGCAACTTCTGACTGGGCTCCATGGTGAAAGGATAGAGCAAGTGGTGGATGCCGTTGCAACAGCAATACGAGAGGTTTCCCGAGTTATCTTTGGAACAATGGGGCAAGCTGGGTAGTGGACATTTACCCCTGTGGGGGAGGGGCAGAGGTAAGTTGGGTGATACAGGACCTAGAACAATGAGTTCTGCACTCCCGCCCCTCCCATTGGGACTCCATGGATTCGCCATGATGTGTGGCAAATTCATAATTCTTTGTGATAAGGTCCTTACTTGGAATTTTTTATGTGATTGAGAGGTTGTATGGTTTACCTAGGTCTTAAGGAGGGTAAATATGCTTCCAGACTCAGACACATTGCCTATGCTGCCTCATAAAATAGATTATGCAAGTAATTACATGTACATATACCTCAAAGTGTGTTTCTTCTGTTTCCTATGCCCTCTAACATCCTACTCAGGCTGTAATTGTTGTTGACTTATTGAACTTATAGCTTTTCTATAGTACTAAATCCATTATAAAAGGTAAAGGTGATGTTAAGTCCAGTCATGTCTGACTCTGGGGGTTGGTGCTCATCTCCATTTCTAAGCCAAAGAGCCGGCGTTGTCCGTAGACACCTCCAAGGTCATGTGGCCGGCATGACTGCATGGAGCGCCGTTACCTTCGCGCTGGAGCGGTACCTATTGATCTACTCACATTGGCATGTTTTCGAACTGCTAGGTTGGTTGGCAGGAGCTAACCTAGATAGATTAACACCTATCCATTATACCGTGTTTCCCCGAAAATAAGACAGTGTCTTATAATAATTTTTATTCCCAAAGATGTGCCTGGTTTTATTTTCAGGGGATGTCTTATTTTTCCATGATGAAGAATTCACATTTATTGTTGAACAAAAAAAAATTGAACATTTATTATATACTGTACAATAGTTATCATCATAAACCAGCATAACCAGATAAACTGTGAATCCTATCAAGAATTTCTTGTTACTACCAATATTTCTATGTACAACACTTTATGGTACATACATTTATTGATCCTGCATGCTCTGTTCTGTTCATTGGGTATGCTTCCAAACAAAAACTTTGCTAGGTCTTACTTTCAGGGGAGGCCTTATATTTAGCAATTCAGCAAAACCTCTACTAGGTCTTATTTTCTGGGGATGTCTTATTTTAGGGGAAACAGGGTAGGTGTTAATATATATCTATTTCTAGGCCCAGTTCATTGGCAAGGCCAGAACAGAGGAGGGAATCAAAGAAGAAGCCACACAGCGATCCAAAAGGAGCCACAAGGCTAAATTTCAGGCTGAAAAGCATCAATTTCTATTGTTACATATTTTTGATTCATGCCAGTGTTGGATCTGTGAAATATCCCTTCATTCTGAATTCAGTGTTCTGAGGAGACCCTATTGCTTTGGTACGTGAAATCATGATGTGAACATGCGTGTTCTGGGTGGGACACCATACGGTATCTTCTGTACTCTGCATCTCAGACTTCTGACTCCTAGATCCTTTTGTTTCCACCATGGGCTGGATTGTGCCACAGGGAGCCCTGCCCAGCTTTAGGCGAGCTGCAATGACAGAACTGCCTCACCTTGAGGGAGCGCAGTGAGGAATTCTACTACAGGGTGTTTCTCTTTCACCTGCCTGACAAAAAGAGGCACACACCCATTGGTGGTGATATAGTCCAATTTGGAGAGTAGAGCTACAGCTAGGAGCAGTTTAACATGGAGAGAAAGAGATTTGACTTTATCTACATATAAAGTCAATGTTGCAGTGAAGCAAAAAAACTGCAAGACTCTGACTGGAATCCTGCTGGTTAGACAAAATTAGACTAGATCCATAGATGGTTTTGTCAGAATATAGGTAAATCCGATTGATTTAGTGGCTCTGCTCTCATCAACACTAACAATAGGATTGAGGCCTTGGAGTGTAACTATGCTACAGAGTTATAGCACTTTGCTACTATTGTAAATAAGACTTGCAGAGTAAAAATGGGAGACAGCTTATATACATTTAAGAGTTGTGTAAAATAGGAATTTCAGCCAGTTTTGCTTGTCCTGCAAACAGGCACAGGAATCACCCCCAGTTTCACTCTGTTAACCCTATTTCTAACTGTTGTGGCTATAACCTATGAATTCCTGGGATTTTTAGTTTGGTGAATTATTTATTTTATTTATTTACGTCATTTGTATCTCGCTTTTCTCACCCAAGGGGATTCAAGGAGGCTTACAGATTTGGCAAAGATTCAATGCCAATAAAACAATACAGTAGAGTAAAACATGGAGCAATTAAAAACAATTAGGCATTAAAACACATGAAACAATATACAAAACATATAAAATGCATAAATCAGTTTGTTCAAAATCCTTGTGCATAATCCATGAACCAGGCCATGTCGAAGCCATGAAAAATTTATTCGTTATACGTTTGTGAGCATAGCCAGCTTTTTAAAAAATAGCCCTGGGATGTGGATATACAGATATGCAGATATACAGATATGGGATCACTGCAAAAGTTCCGTTCTTTGTCCTGGCCAGAAAAACTATGCCCTCCAGACATTTCATGAAGTATCTGCCACATAAACAAACCTAACGGGGTAGCACCATTTCTGCCCAAGTCAGCACTGCACAATGAAACAGGAACGCACACTTTCAAGCCAGGAACAGAACCGTGTCATTATTGACACTTTTTAGAGCCTGGCTGTCTGTCGAGACAGATTTGGTTGTGTACTTGTGGCATGGAACAATGGGGTGCTGTTCCTGGGTTATACATGGTTGTTTCTATTAGTCACCTGCATGTCCTTGGCTTTCAGTATTACATTCCTCTCCAGCACATCCATGTCCCAACAGCCAGTAGTAAGTTTTTGCCATGTACTAAACTGTACTCATGTTGTCAGCATACACCCAATGAAAAACCTACATGTATAACCTACATGTGCCCTGAGAGTCAGGCTGGAGCATGCCTACCCACCTGGCAAGGGCGCCGAGCCGATTTGGGCTCGCCCAAGAAGACTTATGGAACCTAGTAGGTTCCAGAATGCTCTGAAGGATCTGGAGCCTGTCAGCGACTCAATCGATGTGCAGGTGGACATGTGGAACATCAGGCTGTCCAATGCACTCGACGAGATCGCCCCTAGACGCCCTCTCCAACCCCGCCAAAATTGGTCTCCTTGGTTCACCGAGGAACTTCGATCGATGAAGCGGGAAAAGAGACGGCTAGAGGGCGTGTGGCGAGAACTTCATGACAGAGCTTCGAGATCAGCTTACAGGGCATTTATGGAGTCCTATGAGCATGCTACCATCGAAGCAAAGAGAGTATACTATGCCTCTTTGATAGAGTCCGCCAGCTCACGCCCGGCAAAATTGTTCAAAATAATTAGATCTCTAACGACAGTTCCTACCAACCCAAAAAGTGATGATCAGGCCCCTTCAGCCGAGGCTTTTCAAAGCTATTTTGCTGACAAGATCTCACTACTACGCCGGGACCTCCCCGCCACAACTGATACAATGAGAGAACTTGAGACTCCGTGGCCACTTGCTGGGCCCACCCTCGACCAGTTCATCCCACTGGACGCAGAGGCTCTCGATAGGCTCATAGCTGCAGCTAGACCGACCACTTGCTCCCTCGACCCGTGTCCCTCTTGGTTAGTAAAATCCTGCTTGGAGGGATTACGTGACCCGCTGCTGAAGATAATAAACAGCTCCCTTGAGCAAGGAGTCTTTCCAGAGGGATTAAAAGAGGCAGTGGTCTCTCCTCTGCTGAAAAAACCAGATTTAGATCGTTTGGTTCCCTCCAGCTACCGCCCAGTTTCGAATCTTTCATTTCTGGGCAAGGTGATTGAGAGGGCAGTAGCGGTGCAGCTGCAGCAGTTCCTAGACGACACAGCCGGACTGGATCCTTTCCAATCTGGCTTCCGTGCGGGGCATGGGACAGAGACTGTATTGGTTTCCATCACAGATCATCTCCGATGCCAGCTTGACCGGGGCGGGTCGGTGTTGCTTGTGTTATTGGATCTCACAGCAGCATTTGACACAGTCGATCACAATCTTCTGACCCACCGCCTTGCCGTTGCTGGAGTTAGGGGGACAGCTTTAAATTGGCTGGCCTCCTTTCTTCACAACCGTGGACAGCAAGTGGAGAGGAGGGGCCTGGTCTCTGAGAGGTCCCCTCTACATTGTGGGGTTCCTCAGGGGGCCATTCTCTCCCCTCTGTTGTTTAACATCTATATGCAACCACTTGCTCAGCTGGTCCGAGATTTCGGGCTCGAGTGTTATCAATATGCTGACGACACTCAGCTTGTGTTAAAGATGGAAGGCCAACCGGAGTCTGTACCCGACAGTTTTCACCAGTGCCTCGAGGCCATTATTGGATGGTTGCGTTCCAGTAGGTTGAGGGTGAATCCAGCAAAGACGGAGATCCTATGGCTGGGCCGACCGGGCAGTGGGGATATCCAGTTGCCAACCCTGGATGGCGAAGTGCTACGCCCGTCTTCACTAGTAAAGAGTCTGGGAGTCCTCTTGGACCCTTCATTGACGATGCAGGCCCAGGTCTCTGCCGTTACCAAAACTGCCTTTTTTCATCTTCGGCAGGCTAGACGGCTAGCCCCCTATCTATCTAGGGACAACCTGGCTACAGTGATCCAGGCTACAGTCATCTCGAGACTGGATTACTGTAATGCCCTTTACATTGGCCTTCCTGTGTTGGTGATCCGGAAGCTCAAATTGGTGCAAAATGCAGCTGCCCGGCTCCTTGCGGGAGTCCCGATAAGATGCCACATAACACCAATCTTACGGCAGCTGCACTGGTTACCAATTGAGCACCGGATCACTTTCAAAGTGATGGTGCTTACCTTCAAGGCCTTACATGGTCCAGGGCCGATGTACCTGAGGGACCGCCTCACCCCCTACAAACCCCAGAGATCCCTCCGTTCTGAGGACCAAGACCTGCTGGAAGTCCCCAGTTTTAAGACCTTGCGTCTAACTGCAACTAGACGCAGAGCCTTTTCAGTAGTGGCGCCATCTCTGTGGAACACCTTGCCACCTGAAGTTCGTGCCTTGCGGGACTTGTTGGCCTTCCGCAGGGCATGTAAGACACACCTATTTCGGCAGGCTTTTGAGCTCTGTTGCTGATGTTTTAAGGATGTTTTAAAGATTTTTTTTTAAAATGATGTTTTTAAAATGTTTTTTAAATTGTTGATTTTAGCCGGTTCTTGTAAGCCGCTCCGAGCCGTAGGGGAGTGGCGGCATATAAGTTTGAAAAATAAATAAATAAATAAATAAATAAATAACCTGGCAATATCATCCTGTTGTTCCCTGGCACAAATACACCATGAAACCTATCTGCACAGATGGCCACACAACAATGTCTGACTAATTACAGTAATTATGACATTCTGTTCCTGGTTTGAAAGTCTCTGTTTCTGTTTCATTATGTACTACTTAATGTAAAAGTACTTGTTGCACCGCAGGAACTTCATTTTTCTGCCACAAACCTCATTATACAGGTATTTATTTGTTTATCATGTCAGAAGCGAACCGAGGGTACAAGTTGTAATGTACTTGAAAACACAAAGTTTAAAAAAACTTGCATTATATTAAATGTCCTTTGACTAGTAGCTGGCCACTTGGAATGTCTCTGGTGTTGCTGTAAGAATGTCCTCCATTGTGCATGTGGCAGGGCTCGGACGGCATTGTAATAGGTGGTCTCTGGTTTGCTCTTCTCCACACTTCCATACTATGGACTCAGAAGCAATTTACAACATTATACAGGTATAGGACAAATTTCCTCTTTCCAGGACAAAATTTTTGCCTTCTACTCAAGTATCACCTTCTTTTTAGGAACTGACCAATCAAGAACAAACATCTAAAACCCAGGAACAAACCCAGATTTAAAAAAATTCCATGATTTCCGATTGCAGGGACATACAGACAAGCGAAGATCCGGATATTCAGCTAAACTGCGATATTCCCGCAACTGGAAATCTGGCGTTTTTGCCTTTTGTAGCAGTTGCCTCCAGGTTTACAGGGAATGGCACATGGCCACCCTCCTGTTTGCTACAGGAGCTCCTGAGATAGAGGTACTGTCTGGATGGGTCCCTAGCAGCTGGTAGCTACTGTCGCACCTCAGAATAGCTTCACCTTGCTGAAAACACCAGGCTGCACACAGGTTGAAGTCTTTTGTAGTTTATTAGGAAATAGGCAATAAATAGTTCTTAAAAAGCAAAAGTAAAGATCCAAAAGATTGTTGCAGAATCAAGGCTATACAAATTAATCCAAGAAAACCATAGGCATAAAACAAGGTTCCATTAATACATGACATAGTCCCATGAACTTGATTACAGGATAATCCAAGAAAACAAGAGCTGCTTCTAACTGAAACGAGATGTTGCTTTGACAAAGATTCCTCTCTCAGCAGACTGTTTTAATAGCATAACATGAAGGCATTCCTTTGCCCTTTGACCTCTCTCTTATTTGCTATTCTAAGACTTCTGCAAACCCCTCTAAATTCCAAGCGGCTGGCCTGGTCCAGAGATGCATTATCGTCAAGGCCAAACTGCTCGTTAGTGTTATCAGGCTGGGAGCTGCTCTCCCTTCCTGCTTCTTGCACCTGGGAAACATCAACATCAACAACACCATTTCCTCCCATGGGAAAGCCTCCCTGTTTCCCATCTTCCACAGCAGGGACACCCTGCACTTGAATCCCATAATTCCCATCAGAGTCATCTTGAAACTCATCCTGAACCTGAATCCCCTCATCCTGAAAATGTATCCCAAAATCCTCATCAGAGTCACTCTGTGGCTGAGTCACAACACTATTCCCTCCCTCCAAGCCCCCCTTCTGCCCTTCCAGCGACCGAGGCTTGGCCGGGTAGGTATGATGAAATTGAGCCACCAAATCAGAAGCATGTACGTCCCGTGCATCTACCCAACAGTGTTCTTCAGGCCCATACCCCACCCAGTCAACCAAGTACTGTAGCCAACAAGGGTGTCGTGAGAGTCCAAAATGTCCACCACTTTAAACTCCTCCTCCCCATCGCAGAGCACAGGAGGCGGTGGTGTGCCGTGGCCATCATCCGGGTGGACACCAGTGGCCGGACGCAGCAAAGACCAAAGGCACAGTACTCGAAACTTCCGAAACAGGTCTGAAAAGCCATCTTCTATTCATCCCCCACCCGGATGCAGACCAAGTTGTAAGCTCCCTGTAAATCTAAATTCGTGAAGATCCACACCCCTCTCAGCCGGTCCAATAGCTCTGGAAGCAGCGGCAAGGGGTAACGATTCTTGATCGTGATGTTATTCAGAGCGCAGTAGTCATTACATAATCGCAACTCCCCTGACTTCTTCTTGACAATCAGGACTGGAGCCTCAGCCGGCAACTGCGACGGGCAGATGAACCCCTTATGTAGGTTGGTATCCAAAAACTCTTGGAAAGCAGCAAGCTCCGGTTCTGAGAGAGAATACAAATGCCCACGCGGGATTGGGGCTCCTGGCTCCAAGTCGATGGCGCAGTCATAGGGCCGGTGCGGAGGCAACTGCTCCACTTCCTTCTCGCTGAACACACCCCAAAAATCCTGATACTTCTGAGGCAGGGCATTTGAGGCTTGTCCCGAGATCTCCTGTACCTGGCACCCCTGCCTTAGAACGCAATGTTCTTTGCAAAAAGCCGAAGTGAAATGTAGTTCAAACTGGAACCAACAGCTACCATGTCAGTTCACCCTGGGTTTTATTCAGATGAGCTATCCAAGGTGCTGAGCCATATTCGATGATAAGGTTCTATACAGTGGATAGGTCATTTAAAGTTTGCACTAAAAACTACAGTGGATTCATCGCCTACTTGTACGGTAGACCCAAACTGTCACTGGATAGCAGGGGCACATTGGTACAACACAGTACACACTTAAAACACAGCAAAATAAAACAAACTACAGCGTAAACAGAAATGGTCTGCAGTCTTTCTGGCTGAGATATGAGATTTCTTTTGGATAAGATTTTCACATGCTGCTTTGAAAAGCCCATCAGTTCCAATGCTGAAGGAACCCAGGCAGCAGATACAGAGCTGCTGCAAGCCAGTGGCTCGAAGGATGAGAGGCTCTTCTTCCTGCTACTTTCTCCATGTTGTGTTCTCATACTCCTCCTCCTTCTCTCCCACCACCAAAGTATCAGGAAACATCACTTGCCTTAACCATAAAACTTTTACTTCCTGCCGCAGCACTGGCATCACTAGGGTTGGTGTCAATGTGGTTTGCATTCCCCACATTCCCCTAATGATAACACTGGAGACTGGATGTGGTATATGGGTGAATAAAATGAGTTCAAACCCTGGCAAGACATATATTATTCTGTTCAGTTGATAATCAGTGACACAGTTAACTCTGACAAGTTTATGTTAAATGTCATAAGTCAGATGGAAATCCATTATGTGCCCTAATGAGCAGGAATTATTTTTCTTATTGGGACAATAAGTAAAGTTTTCTTGTTAATTTTAAAAGTCATTTTTCTGGGGCATTTTGACAGCATTCTTCTAGTTTTCACACTGTCTTCTTACAGTGGTGGCTAATGGTTTCACGTCATTAGGTGATGATTTTGGCCTAGTTTTGCAGGAACTCTCTATGGGCTTATGCTCTTCAAGACATTTTTAGCACCTTCGACTTCTTCCCTGAAATGGATTCACCACCCTAGAATAGATTTACCCCACCGATATGCAAGTTCTCAGTTGTTACTTTCTTCATCTGTCATTGCAGATTAAAAATATATAAGAAAGTAAAGGAAAAGAAATGAGTAACTCAATGATCTGCTTTAAAAAATTGTAATACGTATCAGTGAACGACTTTCAAAACACTATAATGAGTTTGGGAACAAATAATTTTTACTTTTCAAGTCCTGCTTGCTCACTGCTGTACTTAGTGGATCTTACATAGGATCGTGCTTTCAGGAAGTTTACTTTAATCTAGTGTATTCATTCATTCATTCATTTATTTTCAGCATCCCATCTTTCTCACCCAGAAGGGGATTCAAAGCGGACTTACAAATAGGCAGCGATTTGATGCCATAAACATACATATAACAACATAAACAGTTACATTAAAACCAAAACATTAAAACAAGTCAATTAAAAACAATAATGAAAATCATGCCATCCAAAATCATGATCCAGGGCCGTTCCAGTTGTCATATGACTGGTTAATATATAGTCGAATTATTTAGAATCCTTAAAAATCCAACTGCCAACAAAAATATTCATAACTATCTGAGCAAGTACACGCAGAGTGAAATAATATCTAATACAATATGTGAACACTCTAATAATGAAATACAAAAAAAATCTTTGTTCTTAAATTGAATTTGTTTGTAAGTCAGAACAGGTACATTTTAAAAGTGTAACTACCGCCAAATGTGTGTGTGTGTGTGTGTTCTAACCATTCCCTATGCTATCCAAAATACACAAATGTGTGTATTTTGGATAGCATAGGGAATGGTTAGAACACCTGTGGTGTTTGTTTTGCTGTGTGTGCTCCTGTTCAGAAGATTTCACCTCACTTTCTGTCCCTGTGATAATTGGATTTTAATAGATTTGACATGTTGAGGAAACAAGGATTTATGATAAAGCTTCAGTGGAGACCCCTTTCCCCCATGATAACTCTTCTAGGAGTGAATTTCTCTTCTGAGACCCCTTCTACACAGCTGAATAAAATTACACACTATCTGCTTTGAACTAGAATTAGCAGTGTGGACTCGGATATCTCAGTTTAAAGCAGGTATTGTGAGATTTTCTGCCTTGATATACTGGGTTATATGGCTGTGTGAAAGGATGCTGAGAGGTAGATTTCTTTAACTTCCTGTTGTATCACCCCTGTTCTTGACTATAAGTCATTTGTAAGTCAGATGTTTGTAACTCGGGGGCTGCCTGTACTTTGCCAAACAAAGAGGACATGCTTCAGTGGAAGAAAACATGGTTTTTACTGAATGTTTGCTGATGTATGTTGGAATCCGCCCTGAGCCCCCTTGGGGGGATATGGTAGAATACAAATAATAATAATAATAATAATAATAATAATAATAATAATAATAATAATAATAATTCATATATAAGCCTCAAGTTTAAACATTACCAAATGTAATCAAAAGATAATAGAAACTAGAAAAGGTATCTTATTAAGATCCTAGGACAGGGCTGTAGCCGGGGAGGGGGGGGTGTTAAGGATTCAACCCCCCCCCCTGAAAAGGTTCAAACCCCCTCCTCCAAAACCTGATTTACTCATGAATTTTAAGTTGTTAACCGATTTATGAGTAAACCAGGGTTTTTTAAACCTGACATATTTGGGGGTGTCTGTGTGAACTTTTAACCCCCCACTCGGCTACATCTCTGTGTTAGGGATTCCTCTTCTTCAGAAGAGGAAAGGGAGCAGGAAAGTGTTCATGAATCTGAGGGGCAGTCAGAATCTGAGGAGATTTTGCAAGTACTCACATTTCAGGAGAGATGAAAGGAAACAGAGCAGAGATGTTCAGCTAGGATAGCTGCTAGAAATGCAGCTGAGTAATTGGGAACTGCCCTAGCAGCTGTGAGGGAACTCAGGGTTATAAAGCAGAAGCAGGTGCAGTCAGCTTTTGCTGTTAACAAACTGACTCTAATGCCTAAGCCTTCGCTTCCCTTGTGCCTGCTTCGAGTCTGCATCTGGGACAATGCTCCTAAAGATTTATTGCTGTTTCTTTGTCTGAAGTAAGACTGCCACTTGATTTGGGAATTTATCAGAGACTGTGTTTGCCCTAAGACTTCCTTGTTTTCTTTTGCATTATACCACTGGGTGTGCTGTTCTTTATGTTTTACTGAAGTAAAACAGTTTTCATTTACTTACCACATTGTTTTAAGGATGCTATTGAAAGACAAAACAGGACACTCTGACCTAGGAAGTTCAAGCCAATCATGATAGGCAGTACTGGGCTAGACGGACCTATGGCATGATTCAACATTAGGCAATTTCATATGTTGATATGGAAAAGCCAAACCTGTTTAGAAATGTGACTTGGCCACATACCATAACATTCTGGTCTTTGTCACTTGAAATATGCTATTTCCTTCCTTCAATAACTTACCAATTCCTTTGCACTCTAGGACAGTGTGTACATTATAAACCTCTGTATCAATTTTGATGACATCCCCACCCCCACTACCACTTTGTAAACCGTATGAATGTTTATTTTTACATCCGTTTTCGACATCTGGAGAGACTGAATCTTCTTTGCAATACCACTCCTCTACAGAAGCACTCACGGTGTTTTGCAAACGTTAGCAAGAAAGATAATGTATCCTTCAAAAAATCCCCTTCCTGTTGACCTGCCCCCAATCCAATTTATTTTGCATCCATAGGTCCAGACTGAAGATTGATCAAGAGTTGGCTTTGCTCTTGTATATATGCGCAAGGCAGATACAAATGCATATTACAGTCACTATTGATCCAAGTCTTCTCGGTAAAATCTAGGAAACAAATGGTGCAATGTCATTGTATGCAAAGTTTAGCTGTCTCTCACATCTTGTAGCTAATGACGGGGGAATGAAAACTGTGGGAATGAATGAGTATGGTGAAATTCTATGACAGATTTAAGGTTGTTTTTTTTAAACACATTGAGAATCTTGAAAGCAATTTTCCTTCTTGGCAGGGGGTTGGACTGGATAACCTGTGAAGTCTCTTCCAACTCTATGATTCTATGACATTAGGGATTCTGGTAGATAGCAGCTATGTTTTTCTAGTAAAATACTATATAGTTTGATCTGCAATTTCAGGATTGCAAAAGATTACATTTTGCCTATAAGACTCAGATATGTTTCTCATTTTATAGAAACATAACACTCTTATGTTAGGGGCCCTGGTGGCACAGTGTGTTAAAGCACTAAGCTGCTTAACTTGCAGACCAAACGGTCCCAGGTTCAAATCCCGGGAGCGGAATGAGCTCCCGCTGTTAGCTCCAGCTCCTGCCAACCTAGCAGTTCGAAAACATGCAAATGTGAGTAGATCAATAGGTACTGCTCCGGCAGGAAGGTAACAGTGCTCCATGCAGTCATGCCGGCCACATGACCTTGGAGGTGTCTATGGACAATGCCGGCTCTTCGGCTTAGAAATGGAGATGAGCACCAACCCCCAGAGTCGGACATGACTGGACATAATGTCAGGGGAAACCTTTACCTTTACCTAATACTCTTAGGTTATGTACAACTTCAGCAGAGCCAGCATAGTGAAGTGACTTGGGTGTCAGACCCAGAGATGAGAGTTCAAATCTCTGCTCAGTCATGGAAACACAGTAGGCAAGTCATACTCAGTCTCAGAGGAAGGCAAAATGGCAATCCTTTTCTGAAGAAATCCAGTAATAGGAATTAGTTTAAGTCAAAATCCATTTGAAGGCAAATAATAACAGTTTCAGCACAGTGCAGAATCCTAACGCTTCCAGTTCAGAACATCTGCATTAATTTTGATCTCAGGTAACTATATAACACAATCCCACAAAACAAGATGCATACCATGTACTTCGACATATTCCAGTGAATCGGTAGCCGCCTAGATAATAAATCTAGTTTCTAAATCATACATAAAAAAATGCACTGGTGCCAGTTTCCTAGAATTCCCTTGCAAATCTTTATTTCATTGATCTTAACTTGCCAAAAGAAGGAAGCTTTCTTTTTGTTTGCAAAACCTTTCATAGTTCTTTGGTTTTGTATTAGCCAATCTCTCTGTGGTTATGTTGCAATTAATTAGAGCTTGTTAAGTCATTGAGATTCTTGAATGAAAGGTATTATGTATAAGGTACATAAAGCACAGTTAGGGTTCTGATTCCTCCCTTGAAATCATGCTACAGGGTGAAACTTTTGTCACCCAGACTTGTCTAACTTGTTTTATCAAACTTGTTAGTGACTTCTTTTTTCCCCTCCTAATCCAGCCCATAAAGAATCAAATTCACACCACAATGCCACATAGGCTATTGTGAATGGAGCCCAGTGGAAGAAAGGGCTCCTTAGCTACAGGAGCTAGCACCTACTGGTAAGTGCTTTTTTTCCCTTTTTTAAAAACTTAATATAAGAAAGACAGACCCTGCAGAGACAGACCTGGAAGCTCAGCTCCATCTGAGAGACAGTGTTCCCATTTGCTAAGTAAGACCTTGTGGCTGAATGTATGTTTTTATTATAATTATGGTCACCGTTTTAGTCTTGAAAAAAAGTGTTTTGGGGAGAGTGAAGGGAGAAAATTAATTTTAATGACCACCTTCCATTAGAAAACAGTCTGTGAACATTTTTGTTGGCTACTCTCAGTTTGCTGTAACTATTTACAAGAAAAATCAAAGCAAGACAAATAAGTGGAAATGCAAATCTCTTGTGTCTCCTTATCTCTCTTGCTAAGGCTATGATCTGCGTGGGTTTAAGGGAAAAAGGGTAGTAAGCAAGACAACTAGAAATTCAAGCTCTGGTCTCTGTGTACACTCTCTATTAATTAAGTTACACTGAAGTCAGTGGAAATATGATTAGGACCATGCAGGATTTTACACTCAGTTTTGCATTTTATTGGCGGATATAATGATCACTAAGGAGGTTTATGATTTCTACAGGATATTCCATGTAAGTCTCTTCTCTTCCACTCGCTTCCCTTCATTGAATTGTATGTCGGATACATACAAATCCCTTATTTTCCTCCTTGTTTTCTCACCGCCTGCCTTTTATTTAATTTCCTACAACAATTATTTTAAGGTTGGACAGACTTTCGGCTGCTTTCAAAAACATTCTTTTTTCCTCTTTCGCACAATGAATGAAGCACTGCTTATGGGAACTCAGCCGCGTAGCGACGTTTGTGTTCAGTCTCCTTTCTCGTGTTTTATCAGATCCTTTTGGTTGATTTATGTGGAATATTTGTTGACTTTTAGCAAAGATTCTGGTGTGATTTACAAAAAATAATGATATTATGCTAATGAAGTTCAAGAGTTAGGCTGAAATTGCTCTTGCTCTTTCTCTTACTATGAAGAAATTCTGTTTACAATTATTATGATGTCTGAATGTGATTATGCTGCAAAATGACACTATGAGCTTTTAGAAGTGTATGGAGAAGGTATGCTTTTTAATGTTTTCTGTGGAAAAATCTGAGAGTTGCCATTTGAAACAAACTGTTGAACTAGACAAGTGTCTTTAGCATTATCCAATCAAACAATGGTTGCATTTATTAGGAGCTGGGAGAATTGTTTCCTCAAGTAAAGGCTTTTGTTGCAAAAATATCAGATATTCCCTTCATTTAAACCACAACATTTAACACCAAAAATTCAAGTCCCTTTTTCCTATGTTGTCTATAATATTTCTAGTGATGTGTAACTATGTGTATGTATGTTGGGTGATAATATTCAAATGGTGAACTGCATAGCTTTGCTTCCTTATATGGCTTTTAAGAAGCTCTGTGATTATTATTATTTTCTTTATTAGAAAATAGTCCTGTGTATGCAGGGAGAGTAGGTTCTGTAATGAATTCCTTAAGGTAAAGGTAAAGGTAAAGGTTTGCCCCTGACATTAAGTCTAGTCATGTCCGACTCTGGAGGTTGGTGCACATCTCCATTTCTAAACCGAAAAGCCGGCATTGTCCGTAGACATCTCCAAGGTCATATAGCCGGCATGACTGCATGGAGCGCTGTTACCTTCCCACCAGAGTGGTACCTATTGATCTACTCACATTTACATGTTTTTGAACTGCTAGGTTAGCAGAAGCTAGAGCTGACAACGGGAGCTTAATTTGTTCCCTGGATTTGAACTGCCGACCTTTCAGTCAGCAAATTGAGCAGCTCAGAGGTTTAATCCTTTGCACCACCAGGGGCTCCATAACTTCCTTAACTTTATCTAAAAACAGTACCACAACATTTATTTTAAACCAGCATGGCTCAAGCTCCACATAATCCACCCTCTGCCTTATGATAGGATTTAGAACATGGATTTTAGAAAGTAATGCATTAATAGTAAGTGTTGTTGTTGTTGTTGTTGTTGTTGTTGTTACTATGTGTCTTCAAGTTATTTCTGATTTATGATAACCCAAGGGTGTGCCTATCATGAGGTTTTCTTGGCAAGATTTGTTCATTTGCATTTGCCATCTTCTGAGTGTTACTTCCCCAAGGCTATCCAGTGGGTTTCCATTTGAATCCTGGCCTTCAGAGCCAAACAGCTATACAACACTGACAGTCCATTAGATTTTACTCACTGTTCCTCCTCTCATACCACATAATGCATTAATTTTTATTCATTGTGTGCATTTCTTTATGATTAATGCACTGGTGCATTGATTTTTATATTGTTCATTTTTAATTCAAAAAACCCTTAAAGTACAAGAACAGCCCCAAATGATAGAACATTTCCCCAAATCCTCAAGCACAAAGCCACCTTAAGATCCAGGAACTGAAAATGTTAAAATTATCTCCAGTCAATCAACATTGGTAAGGGTGACTGCCAACCAAAAATACATCCAATCCTTTGCAAAGAACAGGACTGCACACTGCATTCTTCCATAAAAGGTGTGCCCTTCTGGCATGTTCCTAGCTCAGTTACACCACAAACAACTTCTTTGAACCCACTCCCTTTCAGAGTTTTATCACCAGGCTGTTGGTGCACCATGACTTATTGACAATTTCTTCCCTCTCATCTTTCTTCTATGCAAAGCCCGTGGTCCTCCAGGTGCTTTGGGCTTCAGCTAGACAGAATTCCTGGACATGAAACAGCTGGCTAGAGCTTCTGGGAGTTGGAGGCCCAAACAGTTGGAGGGTTGCAGGTTGTACAGACATGCTCTAAACAATCATAACTCTTTCATTTACTTTAGCTCCTATATCCCCAACCTTTGTAGTTTGGTGAGGTACTAGATCATAGAATCATAGAACCATAGAATAGTAGAGTTGGAAGAGACCTCATGGGCCATCTAGTCTAACCCCCTGCCAAGAAGCAGGAAATCGCATTCAAGGCACCCCCGACAGATGGCCATCCAGCCTCTGCTTAAAAGCCTCCAAAGAAGGAGCCTCCACCACAGTCCGAGGGAGAGAGTTCCACTGCCGAACAGCCCTCACAGTCAGGAAGTTCTTCCTGATGTTCAGGTGAAATCTCCTTTCCTGTAGTTTGAAACCATTGTTCCGCGTCCTAGTCTCCAGGGCAGCAGAAAACAAGCTTGCTCCCTCCTCCCTATGACTTCCCCTCACATATTTGTACATTGCTATCATATCTCCTCTCAGCCTTCCCTTCTGCAGGCTAAACATGCCCAGTTCTTTAAGCCTCTCCTCATAGGGCTTGTTCTCCAGACCCTTGATCATTTTAGTTGCCCTCCTCTGAACGCTTTCCAGCTTGTCAACATCTCCCTTCAACTGCGGTGCCCAGAATTGGACACAGTATTCCAGGTGTGGTCTGACCAAGGCAGAATAGAGGGGGAGCATGACTTCCCTGGATCTAGACGCTATACCCCTATTGATGCAGGCCAAAATCCCATTGGATTTTTTAGCAGCCGCATCACATTGCTGGCTCATGTTTAACTTGTTGTCCACAAGGACTCCAAGATCTTTTTCACATGTACTGCTGTCTAGCCAGGCGTCCCCCATTCTGTATCTTTGCATTCCATTTTTTCTGCCAAAGTGGAGTATCTTGCATTTGTCCCTGTTGAACTTCATTTTGTTAGTTTCGGCCCATCTCTCTAGTCTGTCAAGATCGTTTTGAATTCTGCTCCTGTCTTCTGGAGTGTTAGCTATCCCTCCCAGTTTGGTGTCGTCTGCAAACTTGATGATCGTGCCTTCTAACCCTTCGTCTAAGTCGTTAATAAAGATGTTGAACAGAACCGGGCACAGGACGGAGCCCTGAGGCACTCCACTCATGACTTCTTTCCAAGATGAACAAGACGCATTGGTGAGCACCCTTTGGGTTCGGTCGCTTAGCCAATTACAGATCCACCTAACCATAGTATTGTCTAGCCCACATTTTACTAGTTTGATTGCCAGAAGGTCGTGGGGGACTTTGTCGAAGGCCTTACTGAAATCCAGGTATGCTACATCTACGGCGTTCCCTGTATCAACCCAACTTGTAACTCTGTCGAAAAAAAGATCAGATTAGTCTGGCATGACTTGTTTTTAATAAATCCTTGTTGACTATTAGCAATGATCGCAGTTGTTTCTAAGTGTTTGCAGACCACTTCCTTAATGATCTTTTCCAGAATCTTGCCTGGTATCGACGTGAGGCTAACCGGACAGTAATTGTTTGGGTCGTTCTTTTTTCCCTTCTTGAAGATAGGGACCACATTTGCCCTCCTCCAATCTGCTGGGACTTTTCCTGTTCTCCAAGAACTCTCAAAGATGATTGCCAGTGGTTCCGAAATAACTTCTGCTAGTTCTTTCAATACTCTTGGATGTAGCTGATCTAGCCCTTGAATTCGTTTAGAGTGGCCAGGTGTTCCTGGACAACTTGTTTCCCTATTTGGGGTTGGATTTCCCCCAATCCTTCATCCATTCCATGTTGCTGAGGTTGAAGATGGCTTTCTTTTTGTGAGAAGACCGAGGCAAAGAAGGCATTAAGTAGTTCTGCCTTTTCCCTGTCCCTTGTCACCATCACCCCATCTTCTCCTCGCAGAGGCTCTATCGCCTCCCTGTTCTTACTTTTCTACCAACATAAGCAAAAAAACCTTTTTTGTTGTTTTTAATGTCCTTGGCAAGCCTGAGCTCATTTGGAGCTTTAGCTTTGCGAACCTTTTCTCTACAGGAGTTTGCTATACATTTGAATTCTTCTTTGGTGATTTCTTTTGAGTCTTAGCCTGGTAAGAAGTTCTTTGGACATCCATTCTGGCTTCTTCACACTTGTATTATTTTTTTTCTTTGTTGGCACTGTTTTGGACTTCAGCTCCCACAGTTCCTAACAGCTGGTAAATTGGCTGGGATTTCTGGGAGTTAAAGTCCAAAACACCTGGAGGCCCAAGGTTGGGAACCACTGTACTAACTAGATGAACTCTCTGGGTATGAGTTCTAAATGCTTCTCCCAAACCTACAACTTCTAGGATTCCATAATATGAAACCATGGCAGTCATAGTGTGATGATGGTGCTAGAACTGTATAATGGGCTCTTGATATCCAGTGGGGTTTGGTTCCATTTTGATACAAAAATCCATGTATGCTCAAGTCCCACTATATACAATGGTGTATTGTAGTAAAATGGTGTCCCTTATATAAATGCTGTGGATGGTTGAACCAACAGATGAGGCATTGGCAAACTTCGGCCCTCTAGGTGTTTTATATATTATTATTTATTTTAGTTATTTATATCCTGCCCTTCTCACCCCGAAGGGGACTCAGGGCCGCTTACAACTCCCAGAAATCCCAGCCATCTTATTGGCTGTCTGGAATTATACATATTCTGTAGATACGGAGGGCCAACTGTAGTGTGAAATGGGCCATAAGTAATCTTTAAAATCTATGCCTTTGCAAATTTTGTTAAAAACAAGCACGAAAATCTTAAAGTTAATTACTGGAACTTTATGTCTCTGGGCATAAAGGTGAAAGGAAGGTTTCAATGACAGAGTCAGTCCCAAAAGTTGAATAGTGATGGGGAGAGGACAATTTCATTTGTTTGCTTCTCTTTAGTTAAGACACATCTTAAGTTTTAAAGTCTTGGCTTCTCATGCCACAGTGGGTACTTCAAACATATACAGTATTTCAATGGAAGATTATTTATGTATTTATTTAAAAAATTTATACCCCGCCTTCCTCACCTAATGGCCTAAGGCAGCTTACAGCAGATAAAAACATGCATAATAAAAGTTAAAACATTTAAAACCAAAAATTAGTAGTTGCCGTGACACATCTTAAAACATACATTAAACAATAAAAATTTAAAACTTTAAAACCACCCATAAATACATCATAGAGTCCAGGTTCTTCCTCAACTTTGTAAATTCAATCAAAGGCTTCCGTTCTGTTTAGTAAGCCAGGAGGGACATGGGTCAAGGATACAGTCACTAAATGTGATTTTGCCTCACTGTTGTCATAATGTCTTAACAGCCTCAAATGAAGCCTACAAACAATATTGAATCAGTGCCTCAGTTGGTGGGATTTTATTGCATGATTCTACTGTCTTCCATATCCATCCATAAGCCATGTAAAGCCCTGTGAAAGGTTGTTCATTTATGAATTTTGTGACCAAAATCACAGGTCTGTGCTCAAACCTTGCGCCGAACTGGCATGAGTATGGGTTTACCAGCCTTGGCACCCAGACTACTTGTCTGCCTCATCCAGTTAATGATTAAAACAAATACAACTGTGTAACAGTTTGATCATGGCTAACATTTCCTGGGGTTACCATATTCCATTGTTTTAATATGGGACTCTAATTTGCATTTCAATTATGCAACTTGGGTACATAAGGTGTACACAAGGTGTTTTTACAGTTATAGGTGGTATAAGAGAACCAGTATAAAATTATGTTTAAAATGCCAGACTTGGAAAAGGCAAGTTCAGATATCTGTTTGGTCATGGAATTTATGATATGTACCTTCATAGTACAATATAAATAAATATAAATAATATATTTTATAAAATATAAATAAAAGAACAATAGCAACAATGTTATCATTTTTATGTGCACAGAAACTCCTAGTTGTATTCTCATTAAATCATTATTTTATTGCTATCAGTTTTTCATTGATGGTAAAAAAAACCTACAGATTCATTAAAATATCACAGTATGTCCCCGAGAATGACCACCATCTGATTCACAGAGCAAGATGCAGAGGAAAGAAAGACCAAAGGCAGCAACTGAAAGGGGAAAAACATACTTTGCTTTGCTTCTAAGATACAATATAGAAGTTTTATAATAACTAGAAAACTTTATTTCCACTATCTGATTTTTAATTAAAATGTAAATGGTAATCAATTCATCTATGATCTGTTTTTCCAACCACTGTTGTTTGCTAATGCTCATTAAGACAATAAGCATCTGTACTAATTACAATGACATTTCTTCTTATCTTACTTATATACTCCCATCTGTTGCCAACAGAAGCAACATTGCATCTGATGAAGTGAACTGCAGTCTTCAAAAGCTTGTGCAAATATTTTAAAGGATTAGTGCTGTTGGCTAGGTAAGGATAGAGATACTAGATCTTTTTGCTTTTGCTGCAAAAGACTATTACAACTGTTTACCAAAAATTTGAACCGTATTTCTCAGTTTCAGACACCTCCCCCCCGAAGTAAACGCTAATATAATGTGGCCAATGTGTTTCTTTCATATACTGTACATCATCCTTATACTTCTCAACAACTTTTCTGTCTTCACCCTTGTAGCTACTGTTTTGTTTTTCTGATAGACCTTACATTGTAGAAGTGAATGATATTCTCCTCTTATGTCTGTATAACTTAGCAAGGCATATGTATGATTAGATGGTACAAATATCATAGTGTACTCCCAAAGTCTATGGGAAAAAGGACTTTCTCTTTGTTTTAGTTTGGTTCCATTTCCCAAAATTCTGAAAAGTTGCATCAAGCATCTATCTTAATAAGTTTCTGTCTACCTTGTCTGCTTGGCTTTTTCTGGCTCCTTCTCCTCATCTTGGGGAGCAGAGTATGGCGTTAATGAATTGCATTGTATCTTTGCTTTTGAAGGACCTTTGCATTATCTCCCTTGTTGTGCTCCCAAAGTGCCTCTTCTCCAATATTTCACTATTTGGCCCACCATGTCCGCCTTGTTAGCAGGAGTGTGTATAGCGGAACCAGCAGCGTCCAGTTAACACCATGTACAAAAGACTCAGATCAGGCAGAGGAATTGAAAGAACAAAGAAACTTTACTTGTTGAGTTGAAGTTAAATAAACAGTTCAGCAATCGTACAATGTCCTTGTAGTTGCATAGGATCAATAACATCAGCATTCAATATACCCAGCATGGCATATTTAAACTGCTACTTGACCATAGCCAGACAGCCTGTCTTTTCTGTGCTCCCCCTGCAAGCTCAAATTCCCAACTGACAAAACCAGCCATCTGCCAGCAAACAGATACATTGTTTGAGGCGTGGCTTTGCCTCTCTGCAAAAAGTCAGCTCCCTTTTTGCAGAGCTCTTTCTTTGCAAGAATCTTTCAAGGGATTTCTTTTACACACACACACATATACACATTAGCATTTTGGCGCAATACGCCTTTCTTGTTCCTTGATTTCTTCTGCTGCAAATTCTATTCTTCTTTCCTTCCTTCACCTTGTGAAACAGGAGCCTCCGGTGGCCTAGGGGATAAAAGCCTTGTGACTTGAAGGTTGGGTTGCTGACCTGAAAGCTGCCAAGTCCGAATCTCACCCGGGGAGAGCGTGGATGAGCTCCCTCTATCAGCTCCAGCTCCATGCAGGGACATGAGAGAAGCCTCCCACAAGGATGGTAAAACATCAAAACATCCGGGCATCCCCTGGGCAACAACCTTGCAGACGGCCAATTCTCTCACTCCAGAAGCAACTCTGGTTGCTCCTGACATGAAAAAAAACCCTTGTGAAACCATACCACCCCACTCATCACTTGATCATCATCATGCTTATGTCTCTTGCCCCTTGTACACTAGCCTCTGTAACTCACACCCTCTCTTCCCTTTTTCTTCTCCCTCTTGCCTTCCTTTCATCCTACTCTTTCCTTGCCTAACCTTTTGCCCTTGCAATGCATCCCTCACTTCTTCCTGCACTTCTGCTTTTGGAGCTCTTTCTCCTCTTTCCCTCCTACTACCTCCTTTGCCCCACCTTATGCCCTCGCAGTGCACCCCTCCCTTGCATGTTGCCACTCACACTGTGTTCACTGTCCTTCTTTTGCCTCACCTAACGCCCTTGCAGCATCACCCTTCCTTGCTTTTTGCACCCTGCCACTCTCACTATTCACTCTGGCTCTCCTGCTTCTCACTTTGTATCCTCAGGATGCATCCTTCCTTATGTCTTGCATCCTTCCACTCTCACAGCTTGGTCTTCCATCTGTTCTCCTCCTTCTCTCACACCACTTCAAGCTTTTGAAGTGCACCCCTTTCTTGCTTCTTGTACTTATAATCTCTTCACATAGGGCATTTTTTGCCCCGTTTTGCTGCTTGGTTGCACGGCAAGGATGGGCCTGCCATGTGCCATCACACAACGTATGGCAGGCCCCATCCACATTTCTCCCAAAGCGGAGTGGAAGCATCAGAAGGCATTTCTCCATCACCATGGGGAGGAAAGTGTAGTTTGGGTAGCTTCAATGGAGCTACCCACTTTTCTACCCTTTTCCCTGTATGATGTGGAAAAAGGGTGGCGGGACAATGTGTATTGCCGGCCTTTCTCCCATCTGATGGGGACAGGGATAGGGTGCTGTCATACCATATTCCTGGTATGTTTGACTTCATGAAGAGAGAGGGGGAGAGAGAGCAAAATAGGGAGGGAGGATGGAATGAGTGCCGTATAAAGAAAATGATGCTTTTGCTTCTTCACTTTGTGCTTCCTTGCCACAACTTTGCACTTCTACCATTTTAAATTTGATCCTTTTCTATTGTTTCATGTGAACGAGCAGGTTTTGCCTTGCTGTTACACTGACCAACACACATTTTGTTGCCTCAAATGTGCTTCCTTATTTATTTATTTATTTATTATCCATATTTATATCCCTCCTTTCTCTACCCCAAGGGGGATTCAAGGTGGCTTATAGATGGCACTTGCATAGTGTCTTGGACATAAAAACATAAATTTGAAGTAAAATTAAATTTAAATTAAATACACACATAAAAACATAATTAAAATACATTCCAATGTTAAGACACGTCATCCTCGGCACAACTTTGTGCTTCTACCATTTAAAAATTGATCTTTCTTTGTGTATTATTCCATGTTAATGTGCACTGATACATTATTTGTTATTTATAAAGTGCATTTTCTTATTTAAAAACATGTAACAAAAAATTGGGGGGAGGGAGGCTGGGGGATGGAATGGAATAATAGCATTTCTATGCATTTCAATGGATAATTTCATTATTGTAGTTTGGTGCAACTTGCAGAAAACTCAATATCATAAAAGTGAGAATTTTTATGTGTCCCAACAGGGGATAACTTGTTATCTCTAAAACCAGAATT
This sequence comes from Anolis carolinensis, assembly GCF_035594765.1. Lineage (NCBI taxonomy): Eukaryota > Metazoa > Chordata > Lepidosauria > Squamata > Anolidae > Anolis > Anolis carolinensis. The sequence continues at coordinate 43,948,506 of NC_085846.1, forward strand.
AAAATGTTCTTGTTCTAGAAGAGACTACCAGAATAGGACAGGCAAGGATTCAGACCCCTAGCTCTGACAAAGAGTGCTTCACATTCACCCACTGCTACAATGATCAATCAGGTTTCAACCCCTAAGTCATAAAAAAGTAACTAAAATATACATTGGGATATGCAGAGGCGGTTCAACCACCAGGCCAACTAGGCAGTTGCCTGTGGCACCATCTTGTTGGGGGCGCCATCGAGACAACTCCTGTCTCCTGCGGCCTGCCTCCGTAAGGTATTGAACTGCTTTTTCTGTTGATTTGTTGTAAAACATGATGTTTTAGTACTTAATTTGTAAAATCTTAATGTAATTTGATGTTTAATAGGCTTTTCCTTAATCCCTCCTTATTATCAAACATTTTCGCTTATCCAATGCCTTTATTTTTCAGTGATTGTTTTTTTTGGGGGGAGGGGGGTGCCAAAATTCTGTTCGCCTACACTTGAAATATACCTAGGGCCGGCTCTGGGGATATGCGATTAAAGGTTGTTGCAAAGTATCCTCAAATGGTTGCCAGTGATGGGTGAGGACACAGCCCTGAATCCATTTGTTGATCCTTCAATGAGCATTAGGTGCAACATATTTTTAAAGAAAATTGTTACTGTGTCCATCTTCTCATTCATTTGTTTCATGACTGGAAGCTTCCCTGCTATATACATTCTTGATATGTGGATTGATAAGTGGGTTTTCTAAAAAATGCAGAAAAAAGTTAATCAACGAGAGTTCCAAATACATGTTCACACATTATATACAGTGTTCCCTCACTTATCGTGGGGGTTAGGTTCCAGGACCACCCGCAGTAAGTGAAAATCTGCGAAGTAGGGACACTATATTTATTTTAATATTTATACATTATTTTAGTAGTTATACATTATTTTAAGTCTTTATCAGCCAATTGTGTGTTGATAAATCGCCTCCTCCTTCTCCCGTTGCCGCTTGGGCTCCTTTTCTCTCCCTTTGGCTTCTCCTTCCTCCCTTCCTTAGGCTGTAAATTGTAATTTTTATGATTTATAATAGTCTTTTAGAGTTTACTGAAAAACCACGAAACAGCAAATCCACAAAAAGTGAACCGTGAAGTAGTGAGGGAACACTGTACTAGCATTAGTAAATAAGCCTTCCTCTCTGATTCTATACTCTTGGGTCATTGATTAACTTGTAAGTGCCAATTTGCCTTCATTGGGCACCTGAAAGCTAGGACTGGATGTCAATTTGGATATACTGAAATATGCTTTGTCCTGGCGACTATAATGATATTTCCACACATTATCCCAGTTATTAGGTAGGATGATACAACAGAGACAACCAGACACAGTTTTGGAAAACAAGCCTTATGAAGAATGACTTAAGTAGTTGGGTACATTTGGCTTGGGGAAGAGAAGACTGAGAGATCATAGCAATCTTCAGATGAACTAAAATATGTCATGTACTAAGCAAGCTTGATTTCTGTTGGGTTTTTTTTATTCAATTGGTCTACTCTGGGCTACAACAGCATTTGAGCAGCAACATCTTTATATATACAAAGCAATGCTCTCACCTTGAGATTCTTCACCCATGAACCCCAAATGATGGTCCAGAATTAGACTCAAAGCTAGGCTTGGAACCCTGAAAACCTTACAATGTTTACAAGGAGACATTCTTCCACCTAAAATAAGACCTAATAGAAGTTTTGCTGAATTGCTAAATATAAGGCCTGCCCCAAAAGTAAAACCTAGCAAAGTTTTGTTTGGAAGCATGCTCGCCGAACAGAACACCAGAGCATGCAGGATCGGTAAATGTACGTACCATAGAGGGTTGTGCATGGAAATATTGGTAATAACAAGAAATTCTTGATAGGATTCACAGTTTGTCTGGTTATACTGGTTTGTGATGACAACTACTGTACAGTCAGTATATAATAAATGTTCATTTTTTGTTCAACAATAAATGTGAATTCTTCTTCATGGAAAAATAAGACATCCCCTGAAAATAAGACCTAACACATCTTTGGGAGCAAAAATTAATATAAGACACTGTCTTATTTTCGGGAAAACACTGTAGATAAAGTACCATGGAGCCCATCATAAGACACAGATAAACTTCCAGCTGTCACCTGTTCTGTTTCATCAGTGAACTGTGTCAGAAGTGTGGAGAAATGAGGTGAGGCTGAAGTCAGAGAGAAATTGTCTTCTGAGCTCCTGATGTGCCTGGAAATGGGAGAAAGTGTTTAGACCACATGGGATGGGATCGGTCAGATTCACCCGTGTTGAGTTGTTTTAGTTATGTGGAGGAATAGGTATTCTTAAGAATGGTGCCTTTAGTCTCCCAAGAGTAACAGGATTGAGAGGGAATGTACAGTATCCCAAAAGTGGTGCCTGTTTTAAGGACAGTGTCTTGGGTCTCTTCTATGGTAATGGGATTGAGGGTGAAAGTGAAGTAGCCCAGAAGTGGTGTCTATCTTAAGAATGGTGCCCTGGGTCTCCTCTAGAATGATGAGATTGAGAGGGAAAATAAAATATCCAAGAAGTGGTATGTGTCTTAAGAACGGTGACTTGGGTCCCCTCTAAATTGAGTTTGGAAGAGGCGATCCTGTGTGATGAGGTGTGAGTATGTGTGTAAGTAAATTATCCATCTTCTTTAAAGATGGAATCCCATGTAAAGAAGGTGATTCTACATGCAAGAAGACAATTTCCCTCTCTTTCTCCTATTTTCCTCAGCTCGTCTGATAAAGTCCCAAGTCAGAGCTTAGAAGGCTGTGTTATGATGATGATGATGATGATGATGATGACGACGACGACGACAATAACAGGAAGGCTGAAAATGTGTGGATAGCCTTGACACTTTTTTTCTGACTTTTCAAATAAATATAAGTTTGATATATATATGAATGAATCTATTTACATACAGCTTTGCCCAGCTGTCTCACTAGCTTTTATTCCAGTGCCCGAAAGTCATGCTTAGTGGCCACAATAGGCATACCTTAGAAGGACCTTCCTAAAAACCTAAAAATGGCAAGAAAATTCCTATTCTTGGCAAGAGTTTAATTTCACAAACTCCTTCATTTTACAAAGTTTTATGAAAAGGGGAGATTACTGATAAGAAAGTCTACAGCTGTAGTGTATAGAGAGCCTAAATGAGGTGTGTTATGTGTTTATTTAATCATAAATAAACTAAAAGAAATAGTAAAGGTAAAGGTAAAGGTTTCCCCTGACGCTAAGTCCAGGCATGTCTGACTCTGGGGATTGGTGCTCATCTCCATTTCTAAGCCGAAGAGCCGGCGTTGTCCATAGACACCTCCAAGGTCATGTGGCCGGCATGACTGCATGGAGTGCCGTTACCTTTCTGCCAGAGCGGTACCTATTGATCTACTCACATTGGCATGTTTTCGAACTGCTAGGTTGGCAGGAGCTGGAGCTAACAGCGGGCGCTCACATTGCTCCCGGGATTTGAACCTGGGTCTGCAAGTTCAGCAGCTCAGCGCTTTAACGCACTTCGCCACCGGGGCTCCTAAAAAAAGAAATAGTTCAATAAAATTTACATAAGAAGAGTGAATATAGTTATTAAGTTTATGTAAAAATGAAATTTAAATTTAAGTTACATGTCTTCCTGGGATCGAATTGAAAAAAGTCATCCTTCGTCTCCATTCCCTGAGCTAGGAAGAGAAGGAAATAGCTAAATTAATTTTTGAAAACTTCACTGCAGATGCACTCAACCTAAATACCTTGCAACTTCATCTTTGTGCTTCCATCTTTTGTTGAGTTTACTAATTTCCATTTGGATCCCAATAAAATACCCAGGGATTTTCAAAAGTCAGCTACTTAGATGTTTCTGTGTGGTGACTAATGCAGAACCCAGAGGGCATATTCAGAAACAAAGAATGTCTGTATTATAAATTGATTTAAATAATTTTTATCTTGGAATTAATTTAACTCCTTGTAATGATTAACAAAAATAAATGGAGTTATATCTTGTGTCTTAAACATTGCAATTCTTCTAACCTGAGGAATTTATTTTAAAAAAATGCAATAGTACTTTTGCAAAAATCTAAAAGAACTAGGTTTTGGGTATTGAACCAGTTGGGACACATACAATTTCTCAACTCTTTAGCTTCTTACAAATAATAGCTTAATATTGTCATTTTAAATTAAGTTACTGCTGACATTGCACCTAAAACCAGTCCTTTAAGTTAAAAAAAACAATTAAGTTCCCTTTGTATTAAAAAAAATGGCTACCACACTGAATACTTAACTGACATTAACCAGTCAATTTCGGAATAACTTATGCAATTTATTTTTAATATTTACATCTATTACATTTTGAAACATGCAAACTAATTCGCAACATCAATTCACAAGAAATAATAAACATATTAAAATAACCAAAAAAGGACAAGATGATGATGATTATGATAATAATTTATTACCTGCCTTTCTTCTTGGATCTAGGTATGGCACAACACAGTTAAAATACATACCATAAAATGCATATATTAAAACACACTCATAACATACATATATTAAAATATATAGTGCAAGGATTAAAATACAATACAAATATACATATTAAAATACAAATAGAATGTAAATTTAAAATTCACTGTTTAAAATTAACTGGGTAGGCCTGCGGGAGGATATAGATCTTCAGTTCTGTCTTGAATGCTGACAACTCATTTAGCTGTCAAATCTTTTTCAGAAGGTCATTCTGTTGTCGACCGCGTTTTAGGGGATCGGGCCCTTAAGGAGAGACCCGATCCGGTCCTGAGAGAACGGACCTTGGCGGAGCCAATAGGAAAATATGAGCCGCAATACAACCTGAAGCCGAAATGAAGAAGGTCCGCCAAAGTTGAAGGAAAATCCGCCAAGGAGTCTTTATTGAGCAATTCAGCTGAAGAGGACTCTAGTAGCGATCATTCAGTCTACTAGGGTACCACATAATCAAAATAAAGCCATATTTATACAAAATTTCAGTCTGACAGCCCTTTAAATTTCCCGCCCCGCTCCCCCGCCCATCTGATCGTTGATAGGCTAGAAGGTTGAACGAGGCGGGCTTTCGTTTCCCGCCTTGCTCCATTGGCCCAATAGGAAGCTACCTTTTGTCTCTACTCGGGCCAATCAGGAAAGAGAAGGCGGGAGTTATTGAAACAATGGGGTGACAGGGCAGGAACTGTCGGATTAAGACCTGCTAGACCGATTTCTAAAGGGATTAATGGCAGCAATCAAGGGTGTCCGGGTTTCTGTCACGTATACAGATTTTAGATATGCCTTGGGGTGTCAGAGGTGAAAGCAAAGATGGGTGGTGATGAGCCATATTGACAGGCTCTGCAGGGCGCCTTCCTGAGGTGTCCTGGATTTTCCTTTGGGTGAGATATGACAATGTTTGCCTTGGGGCCAATCACCTTTAGGTCAACACTCCGAATTCGGCGACTCAAGCCCTATATTGTCCATGCAATCTGAATTTGATTGGGTTTAGCGGTGGCAGATTATCCTTTTGTTTTTGGGAAGGGAAGCCTGGGTCATAGGAAATGGGATAGGTTCTGGGGTTCAGGTTGAGTTCAAAATATTTCCTATTTGATTTCATGACTTGACAATTATATGAAATAAAATGAAAAATAAAATAAAGTTGGAATATAAACCATGCTGGGAAAAATACATATTTTCCGGGGATCCCAAAGAGTACAAATACATATAGGCAGATAGATAGATTTCATGGAAATAAGGGAGAATTCATAAAAGTGAGTTACATTGCATAAAGGGGAATCATGAATGATATAAACAATTGAAAATATTTGATAAGAACGAAGTTCATAACATCCGGAAAACCCAGCATGGAAATTCATAAAAGTGGAGTTTTAGCAGCATGATTTTACAATTCATGAAGTTGTTATCTCTTGCCTCAGAGTGCAGGGATAATCCACAGTAAACTCCAGTAAAAAGTCTCAATCACCTTCTACTATAAATTATGAAATATAGAACATAAAGTCTTGATTTTTGAACTATCTTTTACAAAGTCCTGGGGGGGGGTCACCTCGATCACATTTTCACAGTCTTGGGGCAGTTGATAAAGACGTCTTCTGGGGCATGGTTGCCAGTCAGGTTCTGGCTGGTCTGAGCTGGTCTATCTCCCAGAGGTCCTGAGAATATAGGTGGATTATACAGGAGAAGGTGATCCTGTAGGTAACCTGACCGAAACCATATACAGTGTTCCCTCACTACTTTGCGGTTCACTTTTCGTGGATTTGCTGTTTTGTGGTTTTTCAATAAACTCTAAAAGACTATTATAAATAATTACAATTTACAGCAGTGATTCCCAAAGTGGGTGCTACCACCCCCTGGTGGGTGCTGCAGTGATCCGGGGGGGGGGGGGGGGGGGCGGTGATGGCCACAGGTGCATTTGGGGGCAGAGCCAGGGAGGGGCGGGGCCTCTTCCCAAGTGCCGGAGACAGGGCTGAGCCCCTGAGGCACTTGTTAGAACACAGGCGGGGTATAGAGGTTCAGCCCCATCAGGCACTTGGGAAGAGGCAACGCCCCCTCCTCTAGCCCCACCTTCTGTGTCCTGGCAGGACAGGGATAGAAGCTCAGCCCTGCCTCAGAGCTCGTAACTCCGCCCATCCCAGTCCTGGCCATCCATTTGTGGCCCCACCCCCTCCTCCTCCAGCCCTGCATCTTGGACTAGGGGAGAGGCTCAGCCCCACCCTCTTGAGCAGGAGCCACACCCACCCCTCTAAGCCACGCCCCCTTTCCAGGGGGCGCTGAGTCATATTTTTTCTGGAAAGGGGGCAGCAGGCCAAATAAGTTTGGGAACCACTGATTTACAGCCCAAGGAAGGGAGGAAGAAGAAGTCAAAGGGAGAGAAAAGGAGCCCGAGCGGCAACGGGAGGAGAAGGAGGCAATTTATCCACACACGATTGGTTGATAAAGACTTAAAATAGTGTCTAACTCCTAAAATAATGTATAAATATTAAAATAAATATAGCGTCCCTACTTAGCGGATTTTCACTTATTGTGGGTGGTCCTAGAACCTAACCCCAGCAATAAGTGAGGAAACACTGTAGAGCTTTAAAGGTTTTAACCAACACTTTGTATTTTGCCCAAAAACGAATTGATAACCAGTGGAGTGATTTCAGCATAGGTGTACTGTGCTCAGTCCTAGATGTTCCCATAATCAATTCGATGCCATGTTTTGAATTAACTGGTTTTCGGACTTGGTACTGAGGTAGCCCAATGTACAGCACATTGCAGAAGCCCAACCTTGAGGTTACCAGTGCTCATAATACTTACAAAAAGACTAAAAGTAAGCACCTTATCATACTGGCTGCTGGGATTGTCATGGATCGTGGCAAATTTGGTGATGCCCGTTGGGGGAATGAGGAAAGCCCCATGCCCCGCATCGCCCAATAGAATCATAGAATCATAGAATCATAGAATAGTAGAGTTGGAAGAGACCACATGGGCCATCCAGTCCAACCCCCTGCTAAGAAGCAGGAAATCGCATTCAAAGCACCCCCGACAGATGGCCATCCAGCCTCTGCTTAAAAGCCTCCAAAGAAGGAGCCTCCACCACGGCCCTGGGGAGAGAGTTCCACTGTCGAACAGCTCTCACAGTGAGGAAGTTCTTCCTGATGTTCAGGTAGAATCTCCTTTCCGGTAGTTTGAAGCCATTGTTCCGTGTCCTAGTCTGCAGGGCAGCAGAAAACAAGCTTGCTCCCTCCTCCCTATGACTTACCTTCACGTATTTGTACATGGCTATCATGTCTCCTCTCAGCCTTCTCTTCTGCAGGCTAAACATGCCCAGCTCTTTAAGCCGCTCCTCATAGGGCTTGTTCTCCAGACCCTTAATCATTTTAGTCGCCCTCCTCTGGACGCTTTCCAGCTTGTCATCATCTCCCTTCAACTGTGGTGCCCAAAATTGGACACAGTATTCCAGGTGTGGTCTGACCAAGGCAGAATAGAGGGGGAGCATAACTTCCCTGGATCTAGACGCTATTCCCCTATTGATGCAGGCCAGAATCCCATTGGCTTTTTTAGCAGCCGCATCACATTGTTGGCTGATGTTTAACTTGTTGTCCACAAGGACTCCAAGGTCTTTTTCGCACACACTGCTGTCAAGCCAGGCGTCCCCCATTCTGTATCTTTGATTTCCATTTTTTCTGCCGAAGTGAAGTATCTTGCATTTGTCCCTGTTGAACTTCATTTTGTTAGTTTTGGCCCATCTCTCTAGTCTGTCAAGATCGTTTTGAATTCTGCTCCTGTCTTCTGGAGTGTTAGCTATCCCTCCCAGTTTTGTGTCGTCTGCAAACTTGATGATCGTGCCTTCTAACCCTTTGTCTAAGTCATTAATAAAGATGTTGAACAGAACCGGGCCCAGGACGGAGCCCTGCGGCACTCCACTTGTCACTTCTTTCCATGATGAAGACGACGCATTGGTGAGCACCCTTTGGGTTCGGTCGCTTAGCCAATTACAGATCCACCTAACCGTAGTTTTGTCTAGCCCACATTTTACTAGTTTGTTTGCCAGAAGGTCGTGGGGGACTTTGCCGAAGGCCTTACTGAAATCCAGGTACGCTACATCCACAGCATTCCCTGTATCGACCCAACTCGTAACTCTATCGAAAAAAGAGATCAGATTAGTCTGGCATGACTTGTTTTTGGTAAATCCGTGTTGACTATTAGCAATGACCGCATTTGTTTCTAAGTGTTCGCAGACCACTTCCTTAATGATCTTTTCCAGAATTTTGCCTGGTATTGATGTGAGGCTGACCGGACGGTAATTGTTTGGTTCGTTCTTTTTTCCCTTCTTGAAGATAGGGACCACATTCGCCCTCCTCCAATCTGCTGGGACTTCTCCTGTTCTCCAAGAACTCTCGAAGATAATTGCCAGTGGTTCTGAAATAACTTCCGCTAGTTCCTTCAGTACTCTTGGATGTAGCTGATCTGGCCCTGGGGACTTGAATTCGTTTAGAGTGGCCAGGTGTTCCTGGACAACTTGTTTCCCTATTTGGGGTTGGATTTCCCCCAATCCTTCGTCCATTCCATGTTGCTGAGGTTGAAGATGGCTTTCTTTTTGTGAGAAGACTGAGGCAAAGAAGGCATTAAGTAGTTCTGCCTTTTCCCTGTCCCCTGTCGCCATAACCCCATCTTCTCCTTGCAATGGCCCTATCGCCTCCTTTTTCTTCCTTTTTCTACCAACGTAAGCAAAAAAGCCTTTTTTGTTGTTTTTTATGTCCCTGGCAAGCCTTAGCTCATTTTGCGCTTTAGCCTTGCGAACCTTTTCCCTATAGGTGTTGGCTATACGTTTGAATTCTTCTTTGGTGATTTCTCCCCTTTTCCACTTCTTGTGCATGTCACTTTTGAGCTTTAGCTCAGTTAGAAGTTCTTTGGACATCCATTCTGGCTTCTTTGCACTTGTCTTATTTTTCTTCTTTTTTGGCACTGTTTGCATTTGCGCCTTGAGCATTTCACTTTTGAGTGAAATAGGGTATTGGACACTTCTTGGCACCTGGAATGATGACATCCAATATGCCAAGATGTTAGGGATTCCTCTTCTTCAGAAGAGGAAGGGGAACATGAAAGTGTTCATGAATCTGAGGGTGAGTTGGAATCTGAGGAGGAGACTTTGCAAGTACCCACTTTTCAGGAGAGGCGAAAGAAAACAGAGCAGAAACGTCGTTCAGCTAGAATAGCTGCCAGAAATGCAGCTGAGTAGGAACTGTCCTAGCAGCTGTGAGGGGACTTAAGGCTATAAGTCAGAAGCAGGTGCAGCCAGCTCTTGCTGGTAACAAACTGACTCTAATGCCTTTGCTCCCTGTGTGCCTGCTTCGAGTCTGCATCTGGATTTATTGCTGTTTCTTTGTCTGAAGTAAGACTGCTATTTGATTTGGGAATGTATCAGAGACTAAGAACTGTGCTTGCCCTTTGGCTTTCTTGCTTCCTTTTGCATTATTCCACTGAGTGTGCTGTATTTTATGTTTTGCTGAAGTAAAGTAGTTTTCATTTACTTACCACAGTGTTTTAAGGCTGTGCTTGAAAGACAAAACAGGACACAAGAAGAGCGGGAAGGGAGACAGGAGAAATCCCTACCCTCTCTCCCCCTCCCTCCTCCTATTTCTTCAGCTGCTTGAGCCTGAACCTAGAAAAAGTGGGATGGCATCCAATCAATTGTGCCACTTTCCGAGTTCATTGTATGGGCCCAAAGTTGCTGCAAAATTTTGAGTTTTGGGAATTTGCATTCTGTGTTGGTACTGGGCCAAGACATCAGAGAACAATTGCAAGTTTTTACAAATAGAGTGTAAACTGTGCAGAGGTGAAGAGAGTCTTTCCAGGAATTATTCAAGATGAAGAAATTGCACCCTCTTGTGGTTCAGTCGCTGACTCTTATCCACAAGTTATTCATCTCATTTCCCATTCCTCCTGATTAAATATAATCTTCAGAGAACCAGGATGGTTGGAGCCAGTACTTAGAGGTTTAATTTGGAAGGGAAAGTATCTGTGATTATTTAAAAACAAATGCAACATGAAAATAAAAGATGGAAGGAAGAACTCCATGGGCCTTGGTCATCCAGAGCCAATTGCCTTTTTCAAAGATTAATTGTCCTTACATGACGTGTTCACAATACAATAGCTCACTTCAGTCATTTTGGCTTTTAATGATAGTTAAGGCTTGATTTGCTTAAGCTAAAAAGAAGCAGGACTGAATATAACTGTCTGACTCCGGAGGGAGTAGATCTAAAGATTTCACCTCTTGGTAATTTGAATGGGAGGCAGCCAATAAATACTAAGTTCTGTGGGCCTCTGCATGTTTCTTGCCAAAGAAAACATTATGAAATTCATGGAATCACCAAAGCTGACAGGTGACTTGAAGACACATGCACATACAAATGCTTTATACATAGATACCTATAAAAAACAACATGGTACAGTGGTTTGAATAACAACTGAATTTCTACTTAGCCATAAAAACCTACTTGGTGACTTTAGAGTAGTCGTACTCACTGTTTTTGAAAAAGGTAATGGCAAGTCTCCTCTGAAGGAATATTACCAAGATATCTAGGATAGAGTTGCCGTAAATTGAAATCAGCTTGAAGCCACATAACAAAAAACCCATCAGACAGCTCTCAGTTTCAACTTCAAATATAGGGCAAAAACCTACTATATAACAAGTGGTTTTGTTGTTAGAATATGCTAAAATTAAACTATCATTGTTTGGCAATATAGCATTGATCAAAATGAAGATTACCTAATTTAAACCTTTTATTCAGAATGCTACCTATAAAAATCTCGGATCAAGAATTAAAAATGGCAAAACATGTTAAACTTGTATTGCAATGGAAAAAAGCAAAAATAAATGAAAGCAAATGGTATAAACCACAAAAAGAAGGTGGACTAGGCAGGCCTTCCAAATATTAAACTGTACTACCACATCAAACAAATAAGGTATACAGGAGAAAACTATGCAAAACAAGGAAAGCTGGAGTGGCTCGAAGAAGATGATAAAAATAGAACTAAAATTAGAATATATTTTCTTTTTGGATAATAAAGAAAGACATAAAAAGGACTGGTATAATAAGTTAAGCAATCGCCTTTTAAAAACCTTTTAGAGATTAGGAGAAAATATAAAATAAAAGCTGATGCCAAGGATTTCACCTTTAACACCAGTATTGATGACAGAAAACTTCTCAACACATCTAAAAAAAGAATTAGAAGAGGAATTTAAAAGATGAGGTATAATGAAAATAAGAGATTGGGATCTAAAGATGATAAACAAAGAAATAATTAAAGAACAATTAGTAAGAAAGGGCATAACTTGGTATGAGTGTCTACAATTGAGAAAATGGTCAACTGATATAATAAAAAAGTATAATGGGGGTAGAAAATATATGAAATTAGAGAGGATGATAACCCAAAGAGAGAATAAAGAAGAAAATGAAACAATAAAAGGAACAATAAGTGATATGTATAAATCATTACTAGAAGACGAACAGAAACAAGACTATCTTAGAGAATTTATAGGAATTAGATTTGAGAAAAATCTTAAATACAATATTCAAGAATGGAAAAGAATACGGAATATGCGCATTTAAAAATATGTCTATAAAATTTTTAAAATTTTAATAAAATAATATGGAGGTGGTGTTTAGGTCCAGTTAGATGAAACCAGAAAGACATGAAACATTCAAACCAAATGTTAGAGAGGTTGCTACGAAGTAGACTCAAACATTCATATGTGGTGGTTCTGTAAATTTATACAAAAATTTTGGAAAACAGTATTTAAAGAAACAAGAGCAATAATAAAATAGAGTTAAAGAGTACACCAGAAATAACATTGTAATCAATATATGATAAGACGATACCCTTACAAGAACAGAAAAAATTGACCTCTAGCTTACTACTGGCTGCGAGATTGATAGTGGCAAAGAATTGGAAAGATAAAAGGGAAATCCAATTAGAAGAATAGCATAGAGAAATTTGGAATATAGCGATTAATGATAAACTGACTTGTGACATTTAGATTAGCAACTATGTAAAATGTTAACATTATTAATGATTTTATGTATAAGCTGTATTAAGACATCATTTTTTCTATTCTTTAAAAAAAAAAAGCATTTTCCGGACTTAGATACTGTTCTCAAAATGGTTAATTGTATATGATGTTGGAAAAATAATTTAAAAAACAAGTTGTTTTGAGACAGCCCAGGGCCGATTTCTCTTGTCAACCTGAAGGCACACAAATTGCAAAAGTGCTTTAGTGGAAACAATATATAACTCTGGGCCTCATCAGACACAGTCATCTCCCCATTTCTATACACTTCAAATCTATTTTGAGAATGAAGTGCCATGGAGCCCATCATATGACGTTTCTTCCGAGTGCCATCTGTAGTGTTTCATCCTCAAAATGTGGTTGAAATGTTGTGAAATGGGAGAAAAGAGGTGATGGGGATAAATTGTCTTTTGAGCCCCTGAAGTGTTCAAAAATAGGAAAAAGTACTCAAAAACGTGTGGGAATGGGATCTGTCAGATTTGCCAGTGTAATTTCATTTCAGTGTCATGGAGCAATGGGTGCTCCTATGGGCAGTCTTCTGGCAAGCATGGTCGCTCCAATTCTTGTCCCATGTCCTTCTGTTTGAACCTGGTTCCTTTTTAAAATGTCACTGACAGAAATTGTGCAATGGAAAGGTATCACTAGTGTGATAGCTTTATTTACTCCTTCTGCACTATGCTGTGCTTTCACAAAACTGGTAGATTAAACTTGTTATTTTTAAAACCTATTGCTGTCACTTCAAAGTTCATCAATCACTATTCACAACCTTACATTTTTTCCCCTACTTAGAAGTGCTATTTTTGTCTAGGTGATCAAAAAATTCTCCTTTGAAATATCACGAGGTTTGCAAGTTCTGGGATTTTTTTTTAAAAGGAATGTGGATCAGGTGGGGACAGAACTTGTCTGTGTGATGGGTACGCATGTAGAACACAAGAGGGGAAAGGCTGGGGAACATATCCGTGTGATGGGAAGCTTTGAAATTTCAGACAATTACCCAATTTCCCACAGCTCAAGTGATGAAGTCCTAAGTGAGCCTGTAACAGACTGATACAAATTAATAACATCATACCAGCCTGAGCACACCAATTTTTGTCAAATTTTTGAAGGAATGGTCAAAGAGCTGATGTTGGAGTACAAATAATTCCAAAACTTCAAGCAAATAAATACCAAAAGCACCAGGCAGGATCCAAGATGTGTGTAAAACAAAGGGAATGGTAGTTTGGTTCTAGGGTATGTAAAGATAGCTTCAGGAATATGAGGTTTTTAAGAGAAAAAAAACAATGGGAGGCTGGGTTGTGGAGTATAATCAGAACAAAATGATGCTTTGATGCTGTTTGACATTGCTGATTTGACTGGGAGTCAGAAATATTTCAAGAATGGATGATTGCAATCCAGACTTCTGATTTGTCAATTCAAGAGTACTTCACAGATTAGATGATAGAGTGGCAACAATTTGAGAGATATTTGTGCATGTTTCTAGTCAGAAGAGAACTCTTTCAGGAATGATCACATTGTGACTCGCCTACTACTTCAGTGGTGCACAGCCCCACTTACAATGTTTCCAACAGCTTTTCAGGTTGTACCTTCCAAGAAGAGCCTTTTTATTTTTCACTCCAAGCCATAATAATGGGCGCCTTACACCTACCAAACATGTGCAAAAATATCTCATTGATCACTATTTTATTTAAAAAGATGTCATATTTGGTTTACATAATGCCTTTGGGGCATTTAATTGGTGTGGCTTCTGTTTTAATAAGTTGCAAGTTATTTTGGATATTTTCGGTAGAAAATGCATTTGTCCACAGTGTATCCCTCTATAAAACTGGAGCACATGCAGCCAAGCAACACCAGAACATGGACAAGGTGACAAACATTGGTATAGAGGAGGAACATAACATGTTTATGGGGTTGGTTGCAGCAGTTTGCTTTTGCCTGAGCCTTCTGGGAAGGGCAAAATTCCATCCCCTTCCTCTCCCCTCCTCTCACCCCTCCTCTTCTTCCTGCTGAGTTAAGTAAGTCCCCATCTTCACTGTTTGAAACTGCATTATATGGTCAATGTAGACTCATAGAATGTAGTTTAATTGCACTTTGAACTTGGAGCTTTCTTACACCAACAAAAAACCCTGGATTCATCTTGAATTCACTATTGACTTTTTCTGATTTACAGGGATTTTCAGTGAGTATCTTCAGATTTTCTGACAAAATTAGATTAATTTTGTCCTACTTATGAAAACACAAACAAAACCAAATAAATAAATAAATAAATAAAGCTAATATTATTATTTTCAAAAAGCCAATTGTTTTCAAAATCCATTTGTCACAGGGACAGAAAGTGAGCTGAAATCTTCTGAACAGGGGCACAGACATTAATCATAGGGATATCCTATGATAAACTAGCACTTTAGCCCAGTTTCCTACAGATTTTATCCATGATTTTATCATGATGTATTATATGTGTTTTTATAACTTGTTTTATTGTTGTTTGATTTGTTTTACTGCTTGTTTTTATATTGTCATGACCGGGCTTGGCCCCATGTAAGCCGCCCCGAGTCCCTCCGGGGAGATGGGGCGGGGTATAAGAATAAAATTATTATTATTATTATTATTATTATTATTATTATTATTATTATTATTATTATTACCCTCTGTATGGTATCCAAAGCTAACAAATACGTATTTTGTGCTGGAATTACACTTAAAAATGTACCTATTCTAACTTACATATGAATTCAGTTTAGGAACAAACTTACAGAACCTGTTTTGTTCATAACCTAGGGACTGTTTGTACTCAAAACTTGAGAAAGTGATTTATTGGAACAATATTCCCCGATCCCCCTAGTCATAAATCATATTGCTTTATAGAATTTTGGAACTGCATTTCAAAAATGTGATTTTTCTAAGCCAGAATTCAAACATTTCGAAGTATTGGAGGGAGGGCTACTTGCTTATTTAGAACACTTTTTCTTAATTTCACTCTCCGCAGTACACACACCTGATAGTTATTCTATGCTGGTATTATACCCAACATGTATGCTGTCACAGCCTGTCTTTTAGCAAGAATTGCTGCGTCAGGAAGTGTATAGTTCTGTATAGAAAGAGGATTCTGCTTACATGGCTTCTGATTTTATCACACAACCGCACCTTTCCCTCCCCCTGCTTTTGGAAGGCAATGGGATGCATGAAAATAACTACATATAGGACATCAGATGCAAGTAGTCCCTGCCTTGCATTTCCTTTGTTATGCTTACACAGGTAATGACTCCATTCAACTCCTTCATCTTTCTCCACATTTCAAGTATCAGTCTTTTTAACATTGTCATCCATTTGGATGTCCCAAACGCCCATACAATATCTTTTTAAAAACCTGTTTGAAATATTTCTGTTTGTGTAACTTCTTTTGTCTTGTTATGGGTCTTGAAATTTTACTTCACGCAATGCTAATGTTTTGGTGCTAGCTTATTGCAGTGTACATTTATTTCTGCATTCTTCAGGGAGGCTATCTGACTAGTCAAATACATACATAAATAAGATGTAATAATTTAACTAATGCTATACCAGCCAGTGCATTGAAGGAATCCATAATATCATGAGAAAGATGATAGTTCTTACAAAGACGATGGTTCATCTTATGACTTCATCACACACAATAAAATCAGTGTTTCTATACATTTAAGAAACGGCAACCCACTGTGCCCTTCACATGATGCAAACGGACAGTCGACAGATTGGAACAAATTAAGACTTTATTTGAAGAACGAAAAAATAGAACTTTACTAAAGAGGAACATAAAAGAACCCTCGGACAGATAGATCACATAGTCCAATGGTGACACAGGAAAAAGACCAAGAAAATACGATCTGCAACTCACGAAACCTGAGTTTTTCTTTTTTCTTGTTCCTTTTTTCTTTTCTTTTCAATACCATTATCCCCCCCGCCCCAGCTTCCTTCCCTTATCTTCTCTCTCTCCTTCCCCCCAAGGACATTTTCTCATCTATCCATATTCCAACTTTCTCTTTCTATAAATTGTTCCACCACTTTTATTATAACTTCAAAACCAAAATAAAATTATTTTTTTTAAAAAACATGATGCAAGCTTCAATTGTTGGGGGGGGGGGATGTGTTTTGCCATCTCTAAAGTGCTGGCTTTTCCTATGATTATTGAGTTGATTGACAAGTGAGTTATTTTAAATTCCCCGCATAGAGATGGGCCAAATGGCCAATTTCCCAGTGTGATGTTAACCACTGTTGCCTGCTTCTGTTGCCCGCTTGTAAATAAAATTATGCTGCTGTGTGTGGGAGGAGCCGAAATGCCAATTTCCCCAGATTGCCAATGGAGATTTGGTGGAAAGTGTTAATTTAAAACCACTTCCTACAATTTCTAAGTCAACGCTCTGGGAAAGATTAGGGTTAATTTAAAGCCACTTCCCATGATCTTGGGTGATTTTTTTTAAAGACAAATGATTGAAGTCTTGGAGGGACAATGAGAGGAAATCTCAGTGCAAATGACCCCAGGAAAAGTGCTGCCTTAAGAAAGGTGCTTTTGTTTTGGTCAAGGGTCTTGAGTGCAAATGACCCCTGTGCTACCTTAAGAAAGGTATTTCTATTTAAGTCGAAGGGGTTTGAAGGCAGGGCTGCCTTAAAGGATACAAGTAATGCACAGATATCTATAAGTATACAAAGAAACAAAGTATGGAGAAGGAGGAATTGAGGAAATATATTGATAAAAACCTGGCGCGAGGCTTCATTAAACCATCCAATTCTCCTCTCGGGGCCCCAGTGTTATTTAGGAGAAAGAAAGACAACTCCCTAAGATTGTGCATTGATTATCGAAATTTAAATGCAATTACTAAGGACAATAAATACCCTATGCCCTTAGTAAAGGATTTAATTACCGTATTGAAGAAAGGGAGCATATTTACTAAACTGGATTTAATTGAAGCATATCATAAATTAAGAATCAAACCGGAGGATACTTGGAAAACTGCATTTTCCTGCGCATTCGGCCATTTTGAATATAAAATTTTGCCTTTCGGACTAAAAAACGGAGGCGGTTGCTTTATGCAGCTTATAAATGAAATATTACACCCCTTGTTGTACAGAGGGGTATTCATATTCCTTGATGATATCTTGATTGTGAGCGAAGATAAGGAAAAGCACGTGAAATTGGTCCGGGAAGTTTTGCAAAGACTAAGAGAAGCAAAGCTGTACGCAAAACTGTCCAAATGTGAATTTAATAAGACTCAAATTGACTTTCTGGGGTATCGGATATCTCCAGAAGGGTTAGCTATGGATCCAGCTAAAGTATCAGATGTAAAAGAATGGGGAGTGCCTCAAACAAGGAGGCAATTGCAATCATTTCTGGGGTTTGCAAATTTTTATAGATCATTCATAAAAGGCTTCGCGCAAATAACCGCACCCCTTACTGAACTTTTAAAAACAAAAGGGAAGGGGGAGACAGCAAAAGTAAAGGCTCCTGGCGCCAAACTGAGTTGGACGCCAGAATGCCAAAAGGCATTTGAAACCCTAAAAGAACGCTTCACAGAAGGACCCATCCTAAAACACCCCGATATCAGGAGCCCTTTCATAATCCATTGCGATGCCTCAGACTGTGCGTACGGGGCAGTACTATTGCAAAAAGATCAAAATGGGAACTTAAAACCCTGTGGATATTTGTCCCGGAAGTTCAGCGAAACTGAAAAATGTTGGCCAATATGGGAAAAAGAGGCATTAGCCATATTAAAAGCCTTAGAATGCTGGCGACACTTCCTCGAAGGAAGCGGAATCCCATTCGAAATTTGGTCTGACCATAAGAACCTCCAGTATTTAAAGTCTCCTCGAAAATTGTCCCCCAAACAAATTAGATGGGCGCAATACTTCAGCAGGTTCGATTTCCAATTAAAGTTTTTTCAAGGGAAGCAGAATGTCTTGGCAGATGCTCTTTCACGCATGCCTCAACACGAAGGCATAACCACAGCAAAAGAGGGGACAATATTCTCTGATAAACAATGGGGCTTAGCTGTCAGGACAAGAGCGCAAACCCAAAAGGAGAACACGGCTATGGTTGAACTCGACGGGGAAGATAATTGGGGAAACGAACTGAAACAGTCTTATGATGGAGATCAGTGGATCGCATCCAACGCAGAAAAGGGGGAGCAGAAGGGGGGATTTTGGTTTGTAAACAAGAAACTGTATATCCCAGCAATATTAAGGATTAAGATTTTGCATCGTTTTCACAATAACCAGAGCGCTGGTCATACAGGAATTACAAAAACAACAAAGGCAATAGCAAAACATTGTTGGTGGCCAGGAATGAGGAAGGACATAAAGAATCATGTTGTTCAATGTGATGATTGTGCCAGAAATAAATCGAGAGGAGGGAAGCCTATGGGATTATTACAAACAGTAGCGGAACCTACCAGGCCTTGGGAATGTGTAGCTATGGACTTTGTGGGGGAACTGCCGGTTAGCAAAGGACATCGTTATATTTGGACAGTATTAGACCTGTTTTCTAAACAGGCCCACTTTATAGCACTGACGAAACTACCATCAGCCGAGAAACTGGCTGAATTGTACATAAACCATATTTACAAACTGCATGGATGTCCCAGTAGAGTGGTCAGTGACAGAGGAGTACAATTCACAGCAAAATTTTGGGAAAAATTCTTGGAAATGCTAGGAGCAGAAAGGAGTCTAAGTTCTGCTTTTCACCCCATGACAAACGGGGCAGTAGAACGTACTCAGCAGACACTTGGGCAGTTCCTTCGAATGTACTCTAACATGAGACAAAATGACTGGTCTAGGTGGTTGGCTTTTGCCGAACTAGCTTTTAATTCGACTATACATTCAGCAACAAATAAAACCCCATTTGAAGTGGTTTACGGGTATGAAATACAGCCTTTGCCCCAGTTACCAAGATGGACAGAGAATGAGGAAACAGAGGCAGGGAAATGGAAAACGCAAATGCTAGAATGCTGGAGTCAAGTGACTGCATCCTTAAAGGAAGCACACAAAAAGTATAAAGCGTTCGCAGACAGAAAGAGGGTGGAAGGCGATAAATTGGATAAAGGAGATCTAGTGTGGTTAAGTACCCAAAACATCAAATTGGGGCTGCCTTCGAGAAAATTGGGCCCCAAATATATTGGACCATTCAGAATACAGGGTGTTATCAATGAAGTAACCTTTCAGTTGGCATTGCCAAAAAGTTTAGGGAAAATACACCCAGTATTCCATCGCAGCTTATTGAAAAAGTATATGGGGACTTTGGACAAAATGGACACATAGAGTTGTTGTTTGATTTGTTTCAGGACTATGATGAAAGAAGAACCGAAGAGGAGGACGAAGAAAACGAGGGCGCCATGTCATGGAGCCAAATCCCAGGGCTGAATTTCCAAGCCCTGAATCTGGCTTCATAACATAAATAACCCTGCACCTGGCGGGAGAAGATAAAATGAGCCTGGGAACTCAGGGTTGAAAGTATAAACAATTATAATTGATGTAGTGTGTGGGAATGGTAGTAATGTGATCCAGAGGGTGGGGTTTGATGATGATATTTACGTGTGGTATTACGTTGCATCAGAAGTGATAAAATTGAGTGTATGTAAACATTAGGTCATTCTCGACTTTTCCAAAGTCATGTATTCTTCAATAAAGATTGGATCTGAGAGCAGCTATCTTTGATCTGCGTTCAGACTGGTCCTTTGAAGTGAGCTTGACATATATATATGTGTGTGTGTGCATATATATATATAGATAGATAGATAGATAGATAGATAGATAGATAGATAGTTGAGTTTGAAGCTGGAGGAGGCAATCTTAGGACCTCTTCACACTGCCGCCAGGATGCAGTGAGATGCCTTAGTTCTGGCAGCATATCTGACAAGATCCTTAATGTGATGTGAGTGAGTAAATTCTTTGTCTTCTTTAAATAATAATAATAATAATAATAATAATAATAATAATAATAATAAGAAGAAGAAGAAGAAGAAGAACAATAATTTTATTTCTTACCCGCCTCTCCTTATGGCTTGAGATGGATTACAGAATAATTAAACATATAAACAATACCACAATACATGTATTAACGTATATTTCTATAAGAAGACAGAACCCCATGAAAATGCCACCCTTTTCCCCGCTTTCCATCATTTTCTCCAGCTGAATGTGATGAAGTCCTTAATTCAGTAGTTCTCAACCTGAGGGTCCCAAGGTTTTGGCCTGCAACTGCAAAGTTTACTGGCTGTTAGGATTTCTGGGAGTTGAAGGCCAAAACATCTGAGGACCCACAGGTTGAGAACTACTGCCTTAATTGCAAAAAACAAAGTTGCTGTTTCCTTGGCAAGATTTGGTACTGATTTCCTCTGAGGCTAAGAGTGTCAGTGGGTTTTGATGGGCAAGGGGGGATTCATATCTAGATCTCTCAGAATGCTATTCCAACATACAAACCACTACCCGACATGGTCTCACAAAAAACTAGCAATCTCTTTATTACCCACACAGCTTTGACTGAAGGGGAATCTGAAGGTCTGTGAATGCTCCACTGTCACTTATAACATTTGTGGTTGAGTAAGGATTTGAATGTTGGTCCCCATGGTCATATTGCAATGTTCTGTCCTACCTAGGCAGTAGCTGTCACAACTGATGATTACTTGGAGAATCCCTTGCTTAAAATGCTTGGGACCAAGAGGGTTTTGGATTTTAGAAAAAAAAATGCATTTTGGAATATGTTTATTTGCATGTGGGTACAGGACCCATCTACATATGAAATTAATTAATTTATGTTTGATAAACA
Organism: Anolis carolinensis; assembly: GCF_035594765.1. NCBI lineage: Eukaryota > Metazoa > Chordata > Lepidosauria > Squamata > Anolidae > Anolis > Anolis carolinensis. The sequence continues at coordinate 43,969,834 of NC_085846.1, forward strand.
CCTTATAACTTAGCCTATAAGTAATTTTATACCATTTTCAAAATAATGTTGTGCATGAAACCAAGTTTTCTGATGGAACCGTCAGAAAGCAAGATGTCCCTATCTCAGCCACCCGTGCAATTTGTAGTATTTCAGAATTCAGAATCTTGGATAAGGGATACTCAATTGGGACAAAAATGTCCTCTTCCTCCTCCTCGTCTTTCTTACAGGTTAGCAGGTACGGTAGCCTACGGGGAAATCTCTTATTGTATTATTTCAGAATTCATGTATAAGAAGTCCACCCCCATGTCCTTGATAACAAATGACAACATAATGACACGCAACTGCCATCTACACTATTTTCATGGAATGTTTGTCAATATTTGACCAATCAATTAACTAACGTGCCAAATCTTAGCATGCTGTTGTACAACAATTAAGCATAGACTTTTGAAACAACGCAGATCTTTGGAAAATATCTGTGTTCCTTTCATGCAGCATTGTTGTTGTTATCGTTGTTTTTAGCTGGTCTATGTGTATCGTGTATTTAGATTACTAAAAATGTTTTTCTGCCAAGGGGAAAAATACCATTCACATAATTTATTTTGATTTTCAGTGGGAGTAGCTTAGGCATTTTGTATTGTATTAGAACACCATCCTCTGGAATATTGGAAAACCAATACAATAATAATATGGAATGCTTAAAGGCATCTAATAGTTCTATTTGTTTCCTTTCTCAATAGCAGTCGCCTCTTAAACCAGAAGCGACTTGCAAATTCTCAAATCACTCCTGACATGAAAAAACATTTGAAAATGTGAGGAGGTAGTGGGGAAAGCAGCAAGTGGAGATGTTATTTGCATACACATTTGCAAAGCAGAATGAAAGAGAAGAGGGCTAGATTTTTTTCAGTAATTCCATTGCTGGATTGGGCTCAATAGGAATCCACTGTGGAAGGTAAAAGAGGTCCTTGCTTTCTCTTCTTTCCCAGATCACCCAATGGTACTGTTATCACCAACATAAAACTACAGAGTTAGAAAAAACCACAAAGGCCATTCATTCAAACCCTGTTCTGCCGTCCAGGAATGCATAACCAAAGCACTCCCAATTGGCCATCCAGCCTCTGTTTAAAAACTTCTAGAGAGACTCCATCATACTCCAAGGGCTTTATCGCACAAACTCTTTATTCCACTAAAGTTGCATTATTGGTGATAGTGGATGTTGAGCACTCCTGATATTGTGCCTCCTGATATTGTGCTGATTTGGCAATTTGTGGTCTCACAATGGTACTTTCACGCACTCCCATAATCTCAACTTCCTGTACAACTACCGTTCCTTATTTCTTATACATTTGCAAGATTCAAGTTTTTAAAAAGAACAACAAAAGGAAAATCTACCTATCTATCTGTAAGAGAAAAGAACCAGATTGGGAATAGCAAGGTGGAGAGGGCGAGAGGAGGGGAATCCCACCCTTTGACATCACTGTTGGCATGTTGGCACAGAAGTGGAAGGAACTCATTGCACCCAGGTATACGATGTGATGAGAAAAATGGGCGGAGGAGAGCTAGACTGGTAGCAGGATATGCATGGTATCATATGATAGTGCACTTGCAATGCCAGTTTGCCTGCTACGTGCGATAACAAGACAGTGTATTCTAATGTCAAACAACTCTTACAATCAGGATGTTCTTCCTGTTTTGGTGGAATCTCTTTTCCTGTCCTTTGAATCTACTGATTTGTGTCCTAGCCTTTGGAGCGGCAGAAAATAAGCTTGCTGCATCTTTGATATGGCATCACCTCTTACCCTTCTCTTCTCCAGGCTAACATACCAAGATGTCATTTGTGTATTAACTGGGAAATTGTGTAACGGTGCATCGGATTAGGATGTTAGAATGTTAACAGCGTGTGTGATGGAGTGTTTGCAGGGTCAGGCCAAAACTTTGAGGGATCAGGTTTTGTAGCTTGTTTAACCATAGGAACCCACTGTACAACTATAGGCAAGTCACAGGACCTCGTCACACTGATGACCCCCACCCTTTCTCCTGTTCCAATCACTGGAGAAACGGAAGGCGCACATGGCAACTCACAGTGAGCCATGCACCCTCCCTCCTTCCCCTATCACATGGGGGAGGGTGGCAGAATCAGAGCAAGGCACATTGGCACCCTGTCGTTTCCCCCATCAGACAGGGGGGAAGCATTAAAAACACATGTAGCTCCACTGGAGCTACCCAAAAGACAGGAGACCTCCAGTTAGAGCAATTAGTAAATGTTAGTGTAGCTTCACCCAAGTAGTTTAGTATCTGGAATAATGCCAGGATTCTTGAAATAAGAACCACCCAGAATTAATGCCAGGCAGTTAAACAGGACATCGTGAGCTCAGTTTGGAATGTGTTAGCAGATGCAAAAATTCTGTTCATGAAGAAAGGGAATGATCCTGTATTTGGTCTATAAAAAGAATATTTCTGTTCTTAAACACGATTGTAAATTAACCAAAATCGTGAGATTGGCTATGTTCATTTAAATTGTACTGAACATAATTAATCTCTTCATTTCAGTTAAATGTTAAGCAATGACAAAGAGCACACAGAGAAACACACATTTAATGATAGAGCTAAGTATGAGCAAATATGTTAAAATTAAGCATCAGCTAGACAATACCTATAAGGAGTTTTGCTCAGGATGAATATTTCCAATGTTTAATTATACATAAGATTAGTAATTACTAAATTATTTATTTATTTGTTTATTTATTTACTACATTTATATACTGCTTTTCTCCCCCTAAGGGAACTCAAAGTAGTTTCCAACATTATAAAGGCAAAATTCAATGCTGTACATATATGTGAAAACCAAAAGATAATGTCAAGATAGTAACATATAACTATAAATTAACCTAACCAAATTAAAAACATAAAATAATATTTAGACATAAAGAATAAAATTAAACATTGATAATACAATAACATTTATATTAAAACCCACCAATAATCAACATGATGTAAAAACAGTTATTAAAATCACGCCATCCAAAATCAAGTCCATAGTTGTTCCATTGGTCCGTTCAATATTCCTTATTATCTTATTTCACTACAAGCTTTGCTGTCTGAAAAGCTTGTTTACATAACCACAGTTTTATTTTCTTCCTGAATGTCAGGAGGGAGGGGGCGGCTCTAATTTTACTAGAGAGGGAGTTCCATAGCTGAGGGGACACCACTGAGAAGGCCCTGTCTCTTGTCCCCACCAGTCACGCTTGTGATGAAGGTGGGATCGAGAGTAGGGCCTTCCTCGATGATCTTAATCTCCGAGGTAGAACATAGAAGGAAATACGTTCAGACAGGTAAGCCAGTGGAGCTGGCATAACAAGGGAGTTGTATGCTCCCTGTATGCTGCCCCAGTTAGAAATCTAGTTGCTGCCCGTTGGACTACTTGAAGCTTCTGAACAGTCTTCAAAGACAACCCCACATAGAGTGTGTTGTGGTAGTCTATCCTTGATGTGACAGGAGAGTGGACCACCGTGGCCCAGTCAGACTTCTCAAGATATGGGTGCAACTGGTGCACAAGATTTAATTGTGGGAAAGCTCCCCTGGCCACCACTGAGACCTGGGATTCCAGGCTCAAGAATGAATTCAGGAGAACTCCAAGCTGTAAACCTGTGTCTTCATGGGAGTGTAACCCCATCCAACACAGGCTGTAACCCTATACCCTGTTCGGCCTTGAGACTGACCAGGAGAGCCTCTGTCTTGCCTGAATTCAATTTCAAATAGTTTGCCCTCATCCAGACCGTGACAGCTGCCAAGCACCGGTTCAGGACCTGAACAGCCTCCTTAGTAGCAGGTGGAAAGGAGTGATAGAGTTGGACATCATCTGCATACAGATGACATTGAACTCCAAAGCTCCGGATGGTCTCACCTAACGCCTTCATGTAGATGTTAAACAACATGGGGGACAAAATTGAACCCTACAGGACCCCACAAGACAAAGGTTGTGGGGCCAAGCAGGTGTCCCACAACAATACCTTCTGGGAACAGTTCTTTTGGGAGGACCGGATCCACTGCAAAACAGTACCTAAACCCTATTGATTCCTTGGCAGCTTTTATTCTTGACCAAATTAATTCATAGGAGATTTGCCACTGCTTTTCTATTGGGGTGAGAGTATGTGACTGGCTTCAGGTTGCAGTAGATCTTCATGAATGAATGGTGATTTGAACCCTGGTTTTCCAAAGTACATGTCCTGCACTCCAACCACACCACACTGGCAACGATGTCAAGTTTCTTTTTTGGCCGTTGTGTGTATGTGGATATTTGCTCCTCTTCCATTGTTTATACTTTTTAAACATACGGCTTCCTAATAAGGAACATAAATTGTCATCTTTTATGATGTTTTATGATCACACATTGTTAGTATCCTGTTAACTACATCTAAGAATGGGCTGTTGAAGAATAAAGGAAAGTGAATTAATTTTGTCAAGAATAAAAGTTGCCAAGAAATCAATAGGGTTTAGGTACTGTTTTGCAGTGGCTCCAGTCCTCCCAAAAGGACTGTTCCCAAGAATAAAGGAAAGTGTGATATGCTCTGTTCTTTTTGGGGTGAAACAGAAACAGCAGCTTGCAAGCAGTCCTGGAAGAGAGCTGACATATAATCTGGATTGAAGAAAAACCTGCTCTACTTTTTGTGTAGTTTAAAGCAGGAATGAGAGACATCGTTGCTACAATACATACAAGATCTTAAGTTTGTTTGTTTTTTAGCTCATTGCAATTTTCAGCAAGGTATCCAGTCCCCAAAGGAAGGACAGTTAACTGCAGTAAAGAGGTTTTTCATTGATTTTTTTCCCGATAAGTGAATGAAATAAAATGTCCAGATTCATTCTAAGATTCTCCAGTCATCATGTACCCTTGCTACTGTGCTTGCCTACTGAATCCAATACATTTTCTTTTTGGATCACATGTAAGAAAGTCACCAAGTTGATACATGTGGTTTCATCACAACAAAAGTTTCATCTAAATCCAAGTGTGCTGTTATGATAATATTCAGACTTCTATTTACAAGCACAACTCTGCCCACTGGGTTTGGCAGCATTCTAATCTTGAGGTATTTGCCAAGCATTCCAAATCCAGTTCCATCTTAGCCATGGTTAAACTTTTCAAATATGATGTTGTAATCAGTTTCATGAACTAATTACACTTTAGATTTCTACAGAGAAGCTCTAGTAAAGAAAAAAAAGTTATTGCTCTCTTCTATATCTCTTTGCAGACTGATAGAATAAAAGGGTTTTTTAAAAGAAAAGGTCAAAGATCATTTAGTAATGAGTAGTTTTGCTAAAATGTTTACTGATACTCTACACCAGCATTTCTCAACCTTGGAGTCAGGACCCCTGGGGGGAGGGTTCATGAGGAGGGTTTAGAGGAGTCACCAAAGACTAGTATTTTCTGTTGATCATGGGGGTTCTGTGTGGGAAGTTTGGTCCAATTCAATCGTTGGTGGGGTTCAAGAGGCTCTTTGGTTGTAGGTGAACTATAAATCCCAGCAACTACAACTCCCAAATGTCAAGGTCTATTTTTACCAAACTCCACCAGTGTACACATTTGGGCATATCGATTATTCGTGCCAAGCTTGGTCCAGATCCATCATTGTTTGAGTCCACAGTGCTCTCTGGATGTAGGTGAACTATAACTCCAAAACTCAAGATCAATGCCCACCAAACTCTTCCAGTATTTCCTGTTGGTCATGGGATTCTGTGTGCCAAGTTTAGTTCATTTCCATAGTTGATGGAGTTCTGAATGCTCTTTGATTGTAGGGGAACTGTAAAACTCAGCAACTAAAACTCCCAAATGACAAAATCAATCCCCACAACCCTACCAGTATTCAAATTTGGGCATATCGGATATTTGTGCCAAATTTGGTCCAACGAATGAAAACACATCCTACATATCAGATATTTATATTACAGGGTTGTTGTATGTTTTTCGGGCTGTATGGGCATGTTCCAGAAGTATTCTCTCCTGACGTTTCGCCCACATCTATGGCAGGCAACAACCCTGGGATCCTGGCCATGAAAGCCTTCGACAACACATTTACATTACGATTCGTAACAGTAGCAAAATGACAGTTATGAAGTAGCAATGAAAATAATTTTATGGTTGGGGGTCACCACAACAAGAGGAACTCTATTAAGGGGTCGCAGCATTAGGAAGGATGAGAACCACTGCTCTACACTGTTGAATTGATGCAGCTTGACAGCACTTTAACTGCTATGGTTCAATGCTATGGAATTCTCTGATTTGTAGTTTGGTAAGGCACCAGCACTCTTTGGATAAAGAACTTGTAAAATTACCACTCCCATATTTCCATATCATTGAGTCATAGCAGTTAAAGTAGTGCCAAACTGCATTTATTCTAAAGTGCAGATGCATCCCCGATAACTGTATCCTGAACCTGCAGGAAATTAGTAGATAAGATGTTCCCCTGAGTTGTTTGAGGGGTGTAACACTTGCACCTTTTCCACAGAGAAGATATCATAGGACAGAAATACCAAGAAAGGTTGTTTTCATAAGCAATCCACTAGCCACACTGTCATGTATCCATGGGTGTATTCATGGCATGACAGCTAGAGTGGTTTGAGGGTGTATCTACACAGATCACGTAATGTAAAGCCAGACGAAGGGTGAGGTGTCCACAAAATGCAGCCCCTAATACTCACTCTAGTTTGAAGCAGCATAAGCCAGATAACATGCTGTAGCTAACCAGAGTATATCCCATGTGTGGTTCAAAACTGGGATGAGAAAATGTGAAGTGCTTGTCAGGACACCACGCTTTAAAAAACATTGAAACAAATCAGGAGGTAAATAATTACTCCCCTGGGAGGGAAGCCACATCATTTCCACGAGGACTCTCACTTTCCATTCCTTTGTTTTCATTTCCTATGCCTTGACATAGTCCACTGCAGATTTTGAATGTGCAGGGTTCTGAACATCAGCACATCTCAGCAGATTAGTTAACAACAACATCATCAACACCAACAAAACAGTCCTGGATTTGGTTCTGATCTGTAATCAGAAGATATTGCAACCACTGTTCCAACTTCAAAACATTATTGAGGGGTTGGTACAGGCATTGCACAGCAAAATTGGTTTGTTTTAATCCTCCTCCAAACTGCACTATTATATCAGTATAGCACCCTGAGTGTTGGACTACGACTCTGGAGACCAAATTTGAATCTCCACTTGACCATGGAAGCCTACTGGGTGACCTAGAGCAAATCACATTCTCTTAGCCTTAGAGGAAGGCAAAGGCTACCTCCCCTTGAACAAATCTTGCCAAGAAAACCCCAAGATAAGTTCGTCTTAGGATGTCCATAAATAGAAATTGACACGCACAAAAAATTGTATATGCTAGACCAATTTTTTTTCAAAGTATTTCCTCATTCTTATTATATATTTATTACTTTTAGCTGAAGACATCTATATTTTCAAATGAGTATCGTTGTCTGAACTCAACTGCCGCCTCACCCTGAATACACCCACTGAAACAATGGGTTTTATAGAAGTGTTGACTTACCATTCACTGTTGATTCAGCAGATTGGGAGTAGCAATTGGATTTAGGTTTATGAGTGTTCTATCTTGGTGAAATACCATACAAAAGGCTTACTTATAAATAAAACATGTTCTGCTCAGTGATGCTGCAAAAGATGTGTGACTCACGCAAACCCCTGAGCTGTATTATCCTGTCGCATCTTGGCTACAGACTTTTTTATTTGGGAACTCTTGAGTATTTGCCTTGTGATTTCGGTCTAGATTAGACAGAAAATATAGCAGAATCTACAGATGATTTGCAGAAATTGTGTCCAATTTCCAGTTATCTAACAGTTATCTCCAAATTGTTGGGGAAGACAATTCATGAAAAGAAATCATGTTGTGCTGCTAATCAAACTACCTTAGATATGGTAAGTATGAAGTTTGCTATCCATTGGCAATATTTTTGGTCAGTCTACTCCAACAGGTGGTTTCTATCTCAAGTAATTGCCTATAAATGGGGTAGGATTTTTGTTTTTATAACATTTGGCATTGTTTAATGTAGATGTTTGAAATGTTTCTTCCTTATCGTGTTTTCCCAGGTCTAGCACCTCCCTGAACAGATCTCATTGAGTTGGAGTTGGAGCCTGTCTTGTTTTAGACTGAGGGGAGGAGCAAGACGGAGACTATTGGGTCACATCCTCTAAATTAGACCTCAATGAGAACCTTAAGGTGATGCCAGGTCTTCGAAGAATTTCAGATTGAGGCTGTGAATGCTGCAGTGGTCAATGCTATCCGGTAGGTAGTTTCTACCTTGGGTCATGTTCTATAAATGAGCAGTGGTTATACGGCAGAACTATGTAACTTCTCAGAACTCCCAGTTAGGGGAATGATATAAGAAAGAACTGGAAAGGTCTTTCTATTTTAATATCTGACTAAAAGAAGGGAAATAATTTTCCACTTGCTTATATTCTTTCCCTCCTGCAAACTATTAAAGGAATAGAAGCCCATCTTATTTGGTTTGAATTGGGCTCTTGTGGCCAGCATAATCTGTGATGTATGTTTAGGAGAAAATTCACCTAAGGCTATAGTATAAAACCTTCACTTATTTCTGCCACAAGCGACAAATAATTAGAGATGCAAATCCAGAGGAAAATCCAGTTGTACATTTATGACATAAATCCCATTTTCACCTAATGATCAAGCAAGAACTTTGTGATTTATGTTTTCTCCCCAAAACTGTCACCTCCCCTTTCCTCTTGAAAAATGAGTCTCTAGCCCTTGTTGTAAAAGTGTACAACTAGGGAACATGTTATTTAACTTCTCAAAAGCAGATAAATTACATCTATTGTGTTTTCAGAATATTATTCTTTTGAAAATGTTTAGAAATTTGTGGAAAACATTGAAATGTTGCTAAGAGCAGGTCCATCTGGAAATTCTCCTGTGTTTGTTTCACTGAAATGAAAAGGTTTTCTTTGCTGTCCTCTTGCATTCATTTCAGTTGCATCTGAATGGAAGAAATTCCTAGTGGATTGTATCCATGTTGAAATGAAATGTTGAGATGCTAAAATATATTTAAGAACAAAATACAGCATGACCCCTTATGTATTTATTTGATATCCATGATTTCATTTATCACACTGTGGGCCTTTCTAGGTCCTCCTGTGTGATTCCATGAGGCCAATCATGCATCTCGTTCTTGGAAAGAAGAGATAACTAGTATTAACAGTGACCAGGCCTGTAGTCGGGGGGGGGGGGGGTATTTAGGGGTTCAAACCACCCCCGAAATTTTTCAGGTTAAAAAAAAACCCTGGTTTACTCATGAATTTTAACTGGTTAACCAAATCCCCATGCTAAGTCTATGAGAAGCAAAAAATTAAGAGTCCCCCCAGGCACTATCTCAAGCAGATATTGACAGGTCTGTCGCCGGAGGACGGGGAGGGGGGGGGTTAGGGGTTCAACCGCCCCCTGAAATTTTCAAAAATGCCTCCGAAATTTTTTTCTGGCTACTGCCTTGACAGTGACACTTACCTAGCACATGTTCGGGTTATTTTTGAAGAGGCAGTTGCAGGCATTAGTTGAGGAGGAAAGAAGTGTTGAATCCATTGGCAGAACACTATGCTTTGCCAGTGGAGCACATCATGTTTGTTTAAGGAAGTCTATGATTATGTATTTAGGAAATCTCTATTTCAAAATCCTTAACCAACAAAATTTCAGTGACTACTACATATATCTCTCTATAAGCCATAACACGATGTTGTGTGACTTTGGGCTGATGCTCCATGCCAACTGGGTTCGAAGCGTCCCAGAGGCCTCACTCTCAACACGGGAGTCTTCTCATGTTGTGCTGGCCCCAATGGAGCTAGTATGGATCCTCAGCGCTCGGGCAATGCTTTCCCCATGTGATGGAGAAAGCATTTTCGATAGAGACCTGTGCGCGGGACGACAGATTTGCCCGCTGCCCCTCTCTTTTTTCTTGAAGCCAAGCAAAGCAGGACGATTTGCCTGGCCTTTCTGATGAGGTTGTAGGTAGAGTAGTGAAAGCCCTTTTTGAATAATGGCTGGCTTCCATAGGCAGTGGTGCAGTTCTTCTTCTTTGCAGAATGACCCTCAGCTTATCCAACAGTCATGTAAAAATCCATTGGCCACCAAACCTTATCTCAACTTACACATGAAGTTGACATATTCATGAATATATATTCAGTATTTACAAAAATTGAGTGTTTTAGCAAACTAACATCCGAACTCTGGAATTTTGGAATTGTGATAATTTTATTTTTAAACACAAGGAAATGTGAAATCACCACATATGCTTATGTTCGTGCTGTGGTGAATGTTGTGTCACAACAGTCCTGATTTTTATGACAAAGGGAGAAAAACTTTACAATCTATGATATCACATATCAATGGAAGAGATACTTTCTCTAGTTCCATGTACAGTAGAGTCTCACTTATCCAACATTCGCTTATCCAGCGTTATGGATTATCCAACACAGTCTGCCTTTTAGTAGTCAATGTTTTCAATACATTGTGATATTTTGGTGCTAAATTTGTAAATACAGTAATTACTACATAGCATTACTACGCATTGAACTACTTTTTCTGTCACATTTGTTGTATAACATGATGTTTTGATGCCTAATTTGTAAAATCATAACCTAATTTGATGTTTAATAGGCTTTTCCTTAATCCCTCCTTATTATACAACATATTCACTTATCCAACGTTCTGCCAGCCCATTTATGTTGGATAAGTGAGACTCTACTGTATTTTTAACAAAGAGTGCAATTATCCATCCTAATGCACTGTATATTTATATTTAATGCAATTTATTTCATAAAGATCGAGTAGACAGAACATATTGTAAAGAACAAAAATAACTTTCTGGCCTTGCATCGCACATTTTAGTGCAAATATTAAGACACAAATAGTGTTCAATTCAGCAAGTATTGCTGAACATAGAGTATCAGAACCCACCATTTACAGTCTAGTTTGACAGAAGTTACATCTCAGTTTTCAAATTTGCAAACTCTCCCTTTCACTTCTCAGGAGAACCTTGGCTCCAAGTAATTAATCTGTCAATCTGTGAATTAGAACATCAGAACACATGCATTTTGTTTACCTTTGTGGTACATGCCAAGTACGGTAAACAACCCAGGTTATTGAAGTACAGTGAGAAATTTGCATTACAAATTCACAAGCTTATTTATTTATTTCATTTATTTATTTCATTTATTTTTTGAATTGATATCCTGCCTTTCTCTCAAAATGGGATGGTAGATTATAAAATCAGGATTACAAATGAACAAAGTTGAATGTAAAATTTAGAAACAATTTTGTTTTTGTTTTTCTTTGTTTTGTTTTGTTTTGGGTTTTTTTTGGTCAGTAAAAAAGTGTGAAGCTTTTTCCTTCAGCTAAAAGTACACAACATTATAATATTTCATTAATTTAACTGTTCCAAAATGCATGGGTTCTCACTGATCCATTGCCTTGAAAGATAATTTACTTTCGGTTACTCAACACTCATGATGGCATCTCCAAGATAATTGTGATCCCTTTTAAAAAGAAGAATCCCTTTGATGTGTCAGAGGGAGAAGGCCACTGCTTTCACTGTATGTCAATCAAACATGGGTTTTGGGGAGCTCTTTTTCCAACTGGCAACATGGGAAGCAGCCACTGCTTTAATGCAAAACTCTATTATCTTTATGGTGAAGTGAATCTCAGCAATGATTTTAGACCAGGAAGACGCAAAAGAGGTAATTATGCGGTTAAGTAAGCAACTTTTTTCTGTGGCTTCAAAGATGCCTTGTTTGGTAGGCTAACTTTATGTTCTAAATGATACAGTTAAAAAGTCTTGAACTTGGGGAAATGTACTGCACAGTTTGCTCCTGTTTTTCCATCTCCTGACCCACACCCACCTTGTGAGATATATCAAAGAAGGCTACCTTGGTGTTTGTGTGCTTCCACCCCGGAGAAATCCAGGCTCATAACATGTCATATAGAAAATACTAACAATGTTTATGGATGGTGGTGGGAAGAGGGAAAGAAACAGGATGGTCTAAATCAGGGCTTCTCAAACTTTTTCCATTTGTGATTCTTTTCTGTCCAAAATTTTTACATGACCCCAGGTTCATGGTATATAAAATAAGTATAAAAATCAAATATTTACTGATGATAAATCAGCATTTGCAAGGCTTGCTAAATAGGCTGATTTTTCTTTTTGTGGAGTACATCTAAAGCATTGTCTGCAGAGTCCAGCGTAAACACTGCATGTAGTTGCTAACAGATTTGTGTAAACAAGTGGCATTTGGAAACCTTTTAGTTGCCAATTTTTTCATGACCCCAGCATTGAGCTAAGGCAGTGGTTCTCAACCTGTGGGTCCCCAGGTGTTTTGGCCTACAACTCCCAGAAATCCCAGTCAATTTACTAGCTTTTAGGATTTCTGGGAGTTGAAGGCTAGGTTAAGAACCACTGAGGTAAGGGGGACCCAATTTGGGACTGAGACCCACAGTTTAAGGTGCAATGATCTAGATCAGTGGTTCCCAAACTTATTTGGCCTATGGCCCCTTTCCAGAAAAAATATGACTCAGCGCCCCCTGGAAAGAGGGGCATGGCTTAGAGGGATGGGCGTGGCTCCTGCTCGAGAGGGCGGGGCTGAGCCTCTCCCCTAGTCCAAGATGTAGGGCTGGGAGGGGGAGGTGGAAGGGGCCACAAATGGGCAGCCAGGACTGGGATGGGCAAAGTTACGAGCTCTGAGGCAGGGCTGCCGGGACACAGGGGGTGGGGCTGGAGGAGGGGGCGGGGCCTCTTCCCAAGTGCCTGACGGGGCTGAACCTCTATACCCCACCCCCGTGTTCTAACAAGCACCTCAGGGGAGGTATACAGAGGCTCAGCCCTGTCTCGGGCTCTTGGGAAGAAGCCACACCCACTCCTCTAGCTCCGCCCCCTGTGTCCTAACAGGCACCTCAGGGGCTCAGCCCTGTCTCCGGCACTTGGGAAGAGGCCCTGCCTCTCCCCTAGCCCCAAATGCACCTTTGGCCATCACCGCCCCCCTGGATCGCTGCTGTGCCCACCAGGGGGCGGCAGCACCCACTTTAGAAATCACTGATCTAGATAAAGCCAGTGGATACAATCCCATTCTGCTGCCCTATGCAAATACAATATGATATGCAATTGATTATAATGTTTAGATACCTGAATAGGGATTAGGAAAACCTCTCACATTTGTTTTAGAACTAAGGCATGTATGATATACTAAGAATTTCAGTTCTGCAAAGGATTGCATGGTCATAGGTGGCCCGGGGCTGTGGTGCAGATGGGAGAGCAAGCCAGTGCAATTAACTGCTATGAATCACTGACCAGGAGGTCATAAGTTCGAGGCACGCTCGGAGCTATGTTGTTGTTTGTCTTTGTCCTATGTTAAAAGGCACTGAATGTTTGCCTAATATGTGTAATGTGATCTGCCCTGAGTCCCCTTCGGGGTGAGAAGGGCGGAATATAAATGCTGTAAATAAATAAATAATAAACAAATAATGCTAATATGCACAACATAGCACCAATGTTCCTTAGTGTGGAATTTCCCTCCTAATCAGCAATGGTTTAGGCAGAAATAAATCTTGAAAAACTGACCATAATTAGGGGTGCTTTGAGGGACATTTTATCAATATGCTCAAATATAAATAGACATTTGTGAAGTACTGCAAAACTGTAACATCACTATCTATTATGATTTTTTTATCATTGTTTCGCTTCAGTGTACACATATATGTATGCTACTGTAAAGACCCCCCCCCCCCCCCAAAAAAAAAAGCCTAAAGGTTGAGGCAAGATTTAGATGAACACTAACTGTACAGAGTTGGAAAACACAGCATACAACAATAAACTGTTCCCAGATAAAGACTAGATAATAAAGACTAGATTATTTGGAATCCAGAGGGGAAATTTAGATGGGATGAATTTCTGATTAACATTGATCTTTCATCCTCCATCTTTTAATGGATGATTTAAAAACATACTCTTCCAAACAGTTCATTGGGTTCTCTTAAAACAAGAGTCTTGTCACACAAGGAAATTCATTATGCCATTTTTAAATCTGAAAATTGATGCTACAATAATCTTTAGGAGATGACAGTTTCTAGTTATTTTCATTGCGCTGCTTGAAAGAAGCACTGCTTGAAAATACACTACGAGCCTGTATCCACAGGGAATACATTCATGGTCTTTGTGTGGATATGTGGAGCTTTGAATAATACTGAACCCTATTGAAATATAGGACTTCTGATTCAAGAATTGCATAGAATCGCATTGGAGGATCTAGAAAATACCTAGAGGAACATATTTCATCCTATGTGCAAAATGAAACTGCAAGTGCATGTATAGGTTATACAGTCATCCCATCACATTTGTGGTTTTGACTTTTGCAGGGTTGATTATTCGGGCATTTTATTTTAAATTTTCTCTACAAACCTCTAGAGAGATCTTTAGTGTAAATCTATAGTCAGCTTCCTCCAGTCATGCTGGAGAACATTAGAGATTTCTTCTAAGAACACTTCACAACATCTCTAGGTCCTCCAATGAAATTGTTTGGAGGATCTAGAGATTCCTATGTTCAGCTTCCAGAGGAAGTTAGCCATAGAATTGTGCAGAAAGACATTGCTAGAGAGGGGTTGTCTTGAGTAAAATAAAAAAGTAATTTCTTTGTTTGTGTTTTTGCACTTTCATAGGGATCCTGTGTCCTAACTCTAGTGAAAGTGGAGGGCTGACTGAACAGTAATTGACTTTAAAGTTACAGAGTTTTTATGAAACTTCATCCCAACTGGCCAAAAGCCTTTGGATGTGCTGGAAGGTGTCAATTTCTGGAGCTGCCCATGACTTTTAAAATACAGGGTGGTTGTTTCCTAACCTTGATGATTCTGACCAAAGCAGGAGTAAATCCAATGTCTTTTTCTATTGTCTCAATTACCTCGGTATTTCTGAGCATTCCCACTAAATGGATACATCTTTATCATGGAAATTTTCCTCAGACTTTTCTTCCCTCTTTACATTTCTGATTACCAGGTGGAACTTTTTTTTTTCTTTTTAACCGTTGCAGTGCTAAAGACAGGCGAGCATTTGAATTTTTCCCCAAATTACATTTAGAGCTTTTTTTTATTAGCCCATGTTCCTTAAAGAACAAAAGGATTTTTTTAGAAGAGTTGACCTTACACAAGAGGTTGTACTAGTAATTATGCAATAATTGCAAGTCAACCACTTTCAGGAATGTTTACTATCCAGAAACATTATTATAGGGAGGAAAGAACAAAAGGAAGCTACTGCATATATGCATGTGCAGAATTTTTAAAAGACATCTCTAAACTCTTACACAAGGAAAAAATAGGGACAGTGATTTATGAAGGACACATACCAGAAATGGAGGGATGTCTTTGGTAATTAAAGGTATTTGAGCACGTTTCACAGGAGCCTGGAGCCAACTTTCCTACTTGCATGATAATTGCATGAGGGCAAATGTCTGAATACAGTTTTACAGCCTAGTGCTTCCAAATAAAAATGGTTAATTTAACAAATTCAACTAATTCATTGACTGGATGATCCTCTTATAAATACACAGCCTGACATATGTGGCATACATTTTCAATGTGCAAATAGAACATGATTTCATAGACGTTAGTTCCAGTGTGACAGCTATTTTCTGTTACTAATTTCAACTTGTTTCATCAGCAGAGGAATTCATTGCTTTCCCTATCTTTGAAAAATCTCTGTGGTGTTGCCTATAAAACCTTACTTTTGTCCATTCTTTTCAGAATGGCTAGGCCAACAAGAAGGAAGAATTCCCTGGAGCCATGGATGATTGCCTTGATTGTCCTAGCAGTGTTGGCGGTCTTAGCCATTATCATCGGACTGATTGTGTATTTTTTGGTGTATGGTGAGTGCCTCCATTATTTTCAGTCAGTTTGACTTTAGTCCCTCTCTATTTTCCAATCCTTCAGCAAACAAAGAAGAAGGTAAGCTTTGCCCCAGTATATATTCTAGTAATTGCCACTATTTTTCACAAGGTCTGCTTTTGGATGTGGTTGTTCATTTCCATTGGATAATTCCAGGCAGGGCTAGGAAAATCATTGACTGAAACCTTGAGCTGCTGCTGCCAGTCAAAACTGATAATATTAGGCCAGCTTGAACAATGGTCTGATTCAGTATAAGGCAGTGTTTCTCAACCTGGGGGTTGCGAGGGGAGTTCAGAGGGATCACCAAAGACCAGTATTTTCTGTTGGTCATGGGGGTTCTGTGTAGGAGGTTTGGCCCAATTCTATCGTTGGTGGGGTTCAAGGGGCTCTTTGATTGTAGGTGAACTATAAATCCCAGCAACTACAACTCTCAAATGTCAAGGTCTATTTTCCCCAAACTCCATCAGTGTTCACATTTGGGCATATTGAGTATTTGTGCCAAGTTTGGTCCAGATCCATCATTGTTTGAGTCCACAATGCTCTCTGGATGTAGGTGAACTACAACTCCAAAACTCAAGGTCAATTCCCACCAAAACCTTCCAGTATTTCCTGTTGGTCATGGGAGTTCTGTGTGCCAAGTTTGGTTCCATTCCATCATTGGTGGAGTTCAGAATGCTCTTTGATTCCAAAGGAAAATATAGGCATGATTAACTTTTTAAATTTCCCTTCTCTCTATGCAGACCAAAGACTGTTCTTTTACAATGCTTCGTTTAGAATTAATAATGTGCCATACAATCGTGGCTTTGAAAAGCAGACCTCAGAGGAATTTAGAGATCTGAGTGCAAGCATTGAGAATATGGTAAGTGAGAATGGTTTGTGCTTCTTCACTCTAAACCAGGGATAGGATGCTTTTAGAAAATTTTAAAAAATACCAAAACAAAAGGGTTGTTGTATGTCTTTCGGGCTGTGTGGCCATGTTCCAGAAGCATTCTCTCCTGACGTTTCGCCCACATCTATGGCAGGCATCCTCAGAGGTTGTATGGATACCATACCTCACAACCTCTGAGGATGCCTGCCATAGATGTGGGCGAAACGTCAGGAGAGAATGCTTCTGGAACATGGCCACACAGCCCGAAAGACATACAACAACCCTGTGATTCTGGCCATGAAAGCCTTCGACAACACAATACCAAAACAAAACCTTGCAATCATGGAGCAATACTCTAAGGACCTCATTCTATAAGGAGGAACGGGATGGGACAGCGTGGGAATAGTCTTCTTTACATAGTGATTCATTTAATTCTGTTTATAAGGAAAATTGGTAATATATTCATCCACATCACACGCAAGGTACTTTTGTTCATTTCTACGGTGATCATCTGCATTTTGAGCTGCATTTTAATTAAAAAGGGGAAACCTTGGAATTGCATATGTCTGGAATCTAGGTCTAAAAAAGAGGAAGGTATAGCTATAGTGAATTGGTAATATATCCAAATTTATTCTGAAAAATAAATTATTTTGTTTAAATGTCATAAAAGTATCATGCAAGAGAATTAATGGTGAGAAAAGGAGCATCAGGGCACATTACAAGATGGCCCACATGAATGCCCACACTTTGACGTCACTACAATGATTTGACAGATGGGAATCTGACAGTTCCCATCCCAACTTAAAATAGGTGCCTTTAACCATTTCTGCATTAATTGGGAGCTCTGAAGATGACTGCTCCCTAACTCCAAAGCCTTAATTTCTATACACATTAAAAACAGTTTAAAGAAGGAATCCCATAGGGAACCTCCGAAAGTAGTCTTGTGTAATATAATGGACTCCATGGGACTGTCTTTAAACTGTTTTTAAAGTGTGTAGATGTCACAACCCTGCACAGCATCTCTCAGTATACACAGCCACTCTCTATGCTTATCGTCAGTCAGTCCGGGGTCCAAGCCAAAGTATATGCAAACAACAAACTATGCAGGGGTAATCCAGAAGGCGTAGTCAATAATCCCATCCAAAGGTTCTCACCAACACATCCAAACTATACGTAATCCAATGTCTGAGTCAAGGTCTAAAACACAATAAGGCACACGAGGAGCTCCAAGCTGTAACAGGTTCCAAACATTGCTCACAGCAAAGACCAAATCCAAACTGCCACTCTTTATGCTCCATAGTACAAGTGCTCTCACCTGTTGGCCCTTCTCTGTGCCAACCAGGTGGATCTACGCAGCTGAACAGCATGAGTCCTCAGTTGCAGTCTTTCTGGGACTAATCATTTAGTTCCACCAGGGGGAGCCAGGTGTCAAATAATGGGGGCATGCACTTAAGATTAAGGAGCAAGTGCTTCTGAAGTTATTCTTATTTCAAGAATTTGTTTTCAGTACTCAAACTGAGCTCATAATTCAGTTATACAAAGGTTCAGTTTTGGACCTCTTCCTTCTGTCCCAAACTATCTAGCACCTCAGCATGGAAATGTAGAACACACCACAGGGAAATGATCACACGCACACCTCCTTTTTGTTGAACATTAAACTATTGGGAGCCTGTAATTCTAATTGTCAGAACTTTGCAGTTTTGGTGGATCATCTTCAGGCAGGAGATGTGTGTACAAATTATCCAGTTTTGATGGATTGTGCTCCAGATAAGAAGAAAGAGCTGTGTTCAGATCTCCAGCTCATCTACCAAGAAGCAGCTTGCTATAGTTTCCAAGGAAGGGTCTATTACTATCATTTGAAATTCTATGTCCAACCTTTTCAAATGAGTGGTTTGTGGTTCCAGAGATATCGTGATTTCAAAATAGGTCCATCTTTTTGGAACACCTTATATTTCTTTCTTCTCCCTCCCAGTCATTGTGGCACCTGGGCTCCCTCTTTGCTGTGCTCTTCACCCACCTTCTGGCTAGAAGCGAGGATGCTAGAGCAGTGACAATAATAATAATAATAATAATAATAATAATAATAATAATAACAACAACAACAACAATAACTTTATTTTTATACCCCGCCTCTATCTCCCCAAAGGGGACTCAGGGTGGCTTACATGAGGCCAAGCTCAAATAAAAATAGCAGTATAAAACACAACAATAGACAAAAGACATGCAGAATTATAAAAATTTAAACATTAGCCAATAAAAACAAATGACAAGAACTAATAAAAACATGGATTAAAACGGAGACTGGGTAAGGTGCACCATATAAATTTTGTAAACACGAGGTGACTGATAAAGTGCTGCAAATTCTTGGAAGTGCAAATTGGGATGGGAATAGACCCTGTGTCTATATCAAGTTGACAAAGGTAAAAAGTGCAAACCTGTACAAGAATGGTCACAGATACAGGATTGTTATGGGGATGAGCAATCTTTATCCAAAGACCTGAGTGAAGAGCCAGGTTTTCAAGCTCTTTCTGAATGCTACCAGGGTGGGGGCTTTACTAGAGTTACTAGAGTTGGTGTCTCAAGACCTCATCACATGAGGTGAATTTAGCGTCCTAATATGATGCCAGGCAGAGGCAGCCCTAGGTAATTTCGCCTTGTAGGTGAAGCTAGTGGCCACGCCCCCCCGATATTGTGCCCCCCCAAGGCCCAGCACATATCTTCAGCGGCAGTGGCAGCAGCAGCAGGGACCATCAGCTCCCTCCTCGCCGAACGTGAAAGGCCTCAACTGAGGCCAAGTTTTTCTCACAAAGCCTTGCGAGTCCTCGCAAGACCTCACGAGAAGAGCTAGGCCTCAATTGAGGCCTTTCGCGTTCGGCGAGGAGAGAACCAATGGTCCTTGCCACCACCGCCGCTGCGGGGGCACCTCAACGGCGCCCCCGGGGACAATACACCACAAGCGGGCGCTTACATTGGCCTCTATGTTGGGCCGGCTCTGATGCCAGGACGCTTCCTCCTCAGAGCCGTGAGCCGCCCATCACATAACATATGGCAACTTTTGGCAGGGCTCTGTGTAAGAAGTGTCCTGGCAGCATGGCAGAAGGCTTCCCTTGAACATAGGAGGCTTCTTGTGTTCCACAGACACCCACAGAGCCAGCACAGGGGGAAACCACATGGCAATACTTCTCCATGTGGGATGGGGAAGCATCAGCTGTAGACAAGGTGGGACGCAGGGCATTGGGATTGCCCCACTACCCCGCCAATTTACCACAGAGGATGGTGAATCATCTTGCGGGACCTTATCCATGTGATGAGGTCCTCACAGTGCAGTGTCACCCCGATAGAATTCTTCCTATATCATACCATATTACAATATCGTAGCTAAAATACAAGAATCTGCAAGTATCCATAACTCTTTTCCTTACTGCATCTTGCTATTGTGCATGTGTGTGAATGCATGTGCATACAAATGCATGTGACATGATTTTAATATTGAATGTAATGTTTTAAAATGTTAATATGTATTCATTTTAATCAATCTGTTTTAAGCTTATTTTGTATGTATGAAGGCATTGAATAATTGTCATATGTAAGCCTCCTTGAGTCCCCTTTGGGGTAGAGAAAGGTGTGGTATAAATAGGGTACCGTAAATAAATAAATAAATAAATAAATGTGCACAGACACATGGCGTAGTTACTTGCTCTTGATGCTAGCCAGAAACTGCAGCAGCAGCACTGAAATGAGACTGATTCAAAGATAGCAGGAAAAAATCTGGAAATTCAGAATGTATGGTAAGCCCATTCAACAGCAGAAAATGGGCGTCTCAGCAACCAGGAATGCAAATTAAGTCTATAAATTCCACCTCTTCAATGCTAAAGCAAGCTAGAGTGTATCAAACTAAATAATTATAGATTCTTGATACCATTTTAGCTGCCATTGCCCAATCCTGGAATTCTGTGATTTATAATCTGGTAGGGAACTTAGAATTCGTCGCTGTAGGATAGGATCATGCAATAGAGGTTCTAATCACAGAATTATAAGTAATTTACCAGACGACAACTCCCAGGATTCCATAGCATGGAGCCATGAAAGTTAAAATGGTATTAAAGTGCTGTCATTGTGCAATGGGGACATAGCCTCAGAAAATATCTACACTGACCATTTAGGTTAGCTGTTGAGAAAACTGGGCCAGTTCCTAACCAGAGTGAACAACAGCTGCCTTGACTGCCATACCGTGTTATCTCGGGTCAGGCAGCCCAGGAATGTGGGATGGCAGTTCCGTGTCCTCTTTGCAATTTCCAGCTACTACACTGCTACCTACCATCTTGTCAGTGCTCTGGCTGATATTAGCCAATAGCCAGAGTCCTTGCTTGCTGAGTGGGATGGGAAAAGATCTCCTTCCCTCACCTTCCTTAGCAATGTGGTAGGTGGGGTGTCATGGTTGGAGACAGCCACAACATGGGGGTTAGAGGACTTCTAGGTGGTGACCATCTAGTAGTGCTGAACAGTTTTGTCATGACTAAGCACCTGAGACTCCTGTATGTCTCTTGGAAGGTTTGGGGAATCTAAATCAGCCCACCATGCAGGGCTGATCTGGCATATGATGCACCAGATCAGTCCTACATTATCAGTCACTGTAGAACCTCCTTTAGTTGATTAAAATTAAATTCCTGTGGGTATGAATATATGCCTCTCACCAGTTTTGCAAGTCTTACTTGATTTGACATTCCCTATGTCATTGTCCACAGATTCAATATCTACAGTTTCACTTACTGTATATACTCGAGTATAAGCAGACCCAAATATAAGCCAAGGCATCTAATTTTACCTCAAAAAATTGGGAAAACTTATTGACTTGAGTATAAGCCGAGGGTAGGAAATGCAGAAGCTACTGGTAAATTTCAAAACAAAAATAGATACCAATAAAATTACATTAATTGAGGCCTCAGTGGGTTAAAGGTTTTTGAATATTTACCGTATTTCAAAGAAAAACAGTAAACTAACTCTATAAGTGGAAAAGTAGGGTCAACAAAAACAATATGGTATCAACAATAACTTTTTCATCATCATCATCATCATCATCATCATCATCATCTTCTTCTTCTTCTTCCTTTGTATCCTGCTCTATCCATCTCTCCATGGGGACTCAGGCTCTCTTCCAACATTGTAACAGGCAAACATTCAATGCCTATATAAACAATGAAGAGCTACCCTGTTTCCCCTAAAATAAGACATCCTCAGAAAATAAGACCTAGTAGAGGTTTTGCTGAATTGCTAAATATAAGGCCTCCCCCGAAAGTAAGACCTAGCAAAGTTTTTGTTTGGAAGCATGCCTGCCGAACAGAACACCAGAGCATGCAGGATCGGTAAATGTACATATCATAGATTGTTGCACATGGAAATAAAGGTAGTAACAAGATCCTTGATAGGATTCACAGTTTGTCTGGTTATGTGGGTTTGTGATGACAACTACTGTACAGTATATAATAAATGTTCATTTTTTTGGTTCAACAATAAATGTGAATTCTTCTTCATGGAAAAATAAGACATCCCCTGAAAATAAGACCTAGCGTATCTTTAGGAACAAAAATTAATATAAGACACTGTCTTATTTTCGGGGAAACACGGTAGGTATAGATCTATAATTATATATACTAATTTCACATTTGCATTTCCCCTTTGATTCCACTTTCTTCACTGAAAGATGGATAGCAATTCCATATATAAAAACATATTATATATATGACATGTCCGATCAATGGAAAAAGTGTTTCAATTCTCGTTTCTAAAGTAGGGGGCGCTGGCGCTTCGATATAGAAAGTATTTCCGATTTTTTCACCCAAAAATTTTGGATATTTCCGAAAATTTGTAATGATTCTAAATGTTTCTAAAATGGCGGACACACATACGCTGTCGCCAAAAAAAAAAAAAAAAGGAACCGGTGGGGGGGACTTTTACAGGGCTCTCCCGCCCTCATTTCTTGAGCTATCCTCATCAAATTTGCAAATAAGCTCCCATTCAAGGTAGGTTGCAGAAACAAAACAATTTTAAAAATATTTTTAAAAATATATTTTAAAAAAAAATTGGGGGGAAAAAATTAACAAAACATTAAGAGACAATTAGAGAATGGGCCAACAATGGTTCGAATTACATTGCTGGTTGCGCTGTGAGACAATGTCTCGGAATGCGTATCAAAAAGCGAGAACAATCCGAAATAATTCCGATATACGATTCAAAATGATTTTTTGGACATGTCTAATATGTATCTATATAGTCATCTCTTTATATGTGTGTATATATTTGCCAGCCCTATATATCTATATTAATATATATCTATATAGGCATCTATCTATATAAAAATAATTATGACTATATAGGACTTGCACTTACTTGCAAACATGTGAAGGGAAATTCATATATAAAATTAATGTATTTGTAGGGGGGAAATCTATGTATTATTTACAAGTTTTGGGGCATATATTTGCCCAAGGAAGAAATGCAAGCAAAGCCCCCCTGAAAACAACTTTTGTCTCTTTTCTCCTGCCCTTTCCCACCGCTTTCATTTTCCCCTTTTTCAAACTTTAAAAGTAGCCAGAAAAGGCTTTTAAAACTTCCCTTCCCCTCCCAAAAAACCTCCCACCCTATTTTTGTGTCCTTAGGAATAAAAAGAAATACATACCTTCTGTTGCTCCTTTCCCTCCCTTTTGACTCAAACGTTCTTGCAATAATAATAATAATAATAATAATAATTATTATTATTATTATTATTATTATTATTATTATTATCCTGCAAATTTGCAAGAGTCTCTCTTTTTCTTCCCCTTCCACCCATGCAATCTTTTTCTTCTTCCTAGCTTGCAATATGTTCTATCACTCACTCTCCTTTTGCTTTTGAAAACATTCCCTTCTTGTCTCTCTCTCTTAAAAAAAAAAAAAGGTAACTCGAGCCTGCGAGGAGAAGCGGAGAAGGGAGCTTCTGAAAAAGAAAACATACTGTAGCCTCCACGCTTTGCTGCCTGGCTTGACCTTGACCCCATTATAAGCCGGGGGAGGCTTTTTCATCCCCCAAAAAGAGATTTAAAAAACCTCCGCTTATCTTCGAGTATATAGAGTACTCAAAGATAATTGGGGGGAAACTATGGATAGCATGTCCATGGAGAAATCTCATTGTAGAGTCCAAAATTAAAAGAACTGTGAAGCTAGTTATTTGACACTAAAAGGTAGCTTTAAATTTAAATGCTCTTCCACATGCCACAGAGCAAATCACTTTTGAAAGTGCGAGTCATTCATGTACACCTTGTGGGATACATTAAGTCAGTTGATAACAAAGAGGAAATTGGTTTTAAAAATTCACACCTTGAATACTCATAGTCATAGTGCAACATGAAACATTTTTTTCCTCCTAAGTGATTGTATTTAACAGATTTTTGTTTGCCACTCCTGTACTTTTCATTTCTTTTAATAGATTAATCAGGCATTTCAAGCTACTCATTTAAAGAAAAGATTCATCAGATCACATGTCATAAGTCTAAGGTAAGTAAAATAAAAAATCCAGCTAAATGGGGCTATTGCCACAAAAGAAACCAGGAAAGATGACCAAGATGACTTTAAATGTAGATGTGCAGTGTACCTTGTAGGGTGTTTCATCAGAAGTAGCTTGCTATAGCCTCTGGATTCCCCGTTTTGACTATATAGCTATTATATAACACCTGATTTCACTATGGCTTCATATATAAACTAATATGCACTCCTCATTGGAGTAGACCTAATAAAACTTAGATACATTTCTACTTAAGACATCCTATGGATTCATTTTGTCTGTGAAGCTGGGACTTGCCATTGGATTTAGCCAGTAATTAGGGTTACCATATTTTGAAAAACAGAAAAGACACATTTGCCCATTGACTGCTTCAAACCACTGATCACTATAATTATTGTATATTTACTTTGGAGTAAGATTAAAATGTAGCTCTTACAAAGAAAATCTACCTAGGAAAAGGGGGATATATGGTATCCCTGTTTATAATATATATGATAAGATAATGGTATGTTCAGTTGATACCCTACTCTTTCTCCAAAGTGTAAGATGTGATTCCTGAGCAGTATACAGTGCAAGTGGCTTACTGTTAACATTGCTAAGTCATAATTATCTCAGGGCTAGATATTTCAGTGGCAAAACATGAGACCTAGGGAAACCCATTTTGGTATCACAGGGGTAGAGCCATAGTGATGTCATGAAATATGGTACAGTAGAGTCTCACTTATCCAACATAAACGGGCTGGCAGAACGTTGGATAAGTGAAAATGTTGGATAATAAGGAGGGATTAAGGAAAAGCCTATTAAACGTCAAATTACTTTATAATTTTACAAATTAAACATCAAAACATCAAGTTTTACAACAAATCGACAGAAAAAGCAGTTCAATACACGGTAACGTTATGTAGTAATTACTGTATTTAAGAATTTAGCACCAAAACGCTGCAATGTATTGAAAACATTGACTACAAAAACATTGGCTACTAACCAATTGACTACAAATAAAGATAGAATTGCATAAAATGAAATTATAGTTACAACATTGTTGGAAATTAAATGCATGAGTTCAGTCCTTGCTGCCTAGAAAAACAGCTGTGGATCCAGGTGGGAGACAGACTGCATTGGATAATCCAGAACGTTGGATAAGCGAATTCTGGATAAGTGAGACTCTACTGTACACGAAGCAATAACCATATTGGCACAAACAACAACGCACAAAGTCTAACACATGAAGAAAATCTGTATGCGTCCTGAGATTCACCTCCCTTGTGCTAAGAACTGGAGAAGAGAATCCAGACCCTGAAATCTGGAATGCCAAGCTTTTATGTACTTTCATAATGGGGCTTACGCTGCAAAATGCAATTGAGACTTGCTCTCTCTTTTTAGAACTGGGTGTTTGAAACAGGCTAATTAACTAGATTGCTCTGCTGTATGATTACATTCCTGATTGTTCTGGCATTCCCATCTTGGACTTTTGCCAACATTATTTAAATATGAATATCTCCCACTGTTAATAAATCTGGAAGATGGATTTTAAAAGTGGGTGTGATGATTTTAAAATTCATGTATCATGCCATATCCTTTAGAATGCTAAAATATTTAAAAGATCATGACTCTCGTTCTGGTGGGAACTAACTTGGGAGATTCATGAATGAGTTCAGATCTTCATTTTCTGAAGACAAGAACAGCACTTGGGTAAATGTCAGGCTGTGTGGGTTAATTCCATAGGCTGGGGTGCCAGGCTTAGTTCTGAAATCTACTTGGATGGGAAACTGTCTTTGAATTAAGTCATCATTCCCAACTTTATGCTGCAGGAATCCTTTGATTTGTTGTGTTGTCGAAGGCTTTCATGGCCAGGATCACAGAGTTGTTGTATGTTTCCCGGGCTGTATGGCCATGCTCTAGAAGTATTCTCTCCTGATGTGGGTGAAACGTCAGGAGACAATACTTCTAGAACATGGCCATACAGCCCGGAAAACATACAACAACCCTTTGATTCGTGTTACAACAGAAAAGGAGGGTTCACCTACACTGTAGAACAATGGATGTTGTTTGACATCATTTTAATTGCCATACCTCAATGCTATAGAATCTTGAAATTTGTAATTTGCTGAGGCATCAGCACTCTTTAACAGAGAAAGTAAATATTTTGTAAAACAACCTGTCCCATGATTCTATAGTAGTGGTGTGCATTTGTATGAAATTGCTGTTCATTTTGTTTAGTTTCATTTGTTTTGGCTGATTTTCATTTTTGCCTCCACTTCCGAAAACAAGGCGCCTATCCTAATGGGATTTTCGTCTGGTGTCTGAAAAAAACAAAAATGTTCAGACAATTGGGAGAAAATACTTATAGTTCTTCTAAGGGGAAATTTTAGAGAGAGACTGGAGGTTGGAATAGAGACAGGAGCCCAAATATGTCTTTGCTTTCAAAAATATATGTTATCTATAACAAATAATAAGACTATCCTATGCAGCCCAAAGGAGAGGGAGGACCAAGCCACAGGCGATACAGAGAGATAGGGAGAAGTAAAAGAGTACTTTTTCCAAGGGCCAGTTAAAGAGAGAGAGACAGGTTTAATTTCTGAATAGAGAAGGAAAGCCCAACAATTTTTTCCTTTGAAATTTATTTCTTTAAAAAAAAAATATGTGGAGGAAGAAGGGGGTTTTACACAAAGAATAAAGAAGAAAAGCCCCACACAAACTCCCCATCCAAACCCAACTCTACAACTTAAACTTTTAACTTTTGTGCATCCAAATGGACAGTATAAAACGAATACACAAATGAAACAGATTCAGCAAATACTGTGCACAACACTATTCTATAGCATTGAGTCATAGCAGTTAAAATGGTGTCAAATAGTGTAGAAGCATCATCAGAAGTAGCTGTCCTTGCTGATACCATTTCTGAACAGACCTGAATCAGAATGACTGCAAAGGAATGCAGGTTGATTAGGATGGATAATGCCTTTATAGCCCTCTCTCATATTCAGCCAAGATGTTATATGGAAACATTTGCATCATGATACTTAAAACTGGGTCCCTTGCTTGGATAGGTGTTTTGGTGCTGACGAGGAGAATATTCCCATCAAAGCTTCATCCTACAATGCAAAGGGATTCAAAGAAACAAGATGTTACATGTAATTAGTTGTGGATTAGTGGAAGTGAATCAGAGCTCTTGTGATTCATGTATGTTTCCTTACTTACATTTTGTAAAAGTATACAATTAATCACATGAGTCATGTCCTAGCAAAAATTAACCTAATATGAACTCCTTCCATGTGCAGGTGCTCATTTTAGATTCCCTTAAGGGGAAATACAAAGTGAAATTTTATTCATTAACTGAATAGTTTCTAGTAACTTCGAATCTGCTCCCTTTCCCCACTAAACTCTTACTCAGAAAATGTAGTGAACAGCATTGCTGACTAGATTGTCTGCTATGCTGGAAAAGTTAATTTTTCAAAAACTTAAAGGTGGTAATATAACAGTTATTTCACATGAATGGATGTCAGCTCACTCCAGCTGCTTCCAAATGAACACAAGAGACTCGCTCTGTTGTCACTGAAAACTTTACTGCAGGACACTTGGACATGCATAAAGCCGAGATTGCTGGTCGGCCCAGAAAGATTCCCTTATATACACTCCCCCCACATTCAAAGTAACAATTCCCGCCCAGAGAAAACCCCGCGCAATTCTTCCAGCTCGCACACCAGCCCTTTCCCTTCAGGGCCGAGAGCTGCAGGTGCCTTATCAGTTTTTGATGTCAGCGTCCTTGATTTCTGGCGCCAGAGTACAGGCCCAGAAATTATGGTCCTGACAAATGGACATCAACCTTGCTTCGGTGATTGTTGTTTTGATCTTCATTCAGGTAATTTGTTTCATTCTATGGAGTTTATCATACAAAGCATACAAAAAGTGGAACAAGCACATCTTTGCCTTGGACATATCTCATGATGTTACTCTTTTTCCACCACTCTCTTGGTGAGAAATGGCTTCATTATACACATCATTTTAAAAAACAAAACACCATCCAACAGTCTTCCACTGTGAGAACTGCAGGAAAGGGGCAGTGTCATGTGATAAATCCAAAACAAATACTTTGCTGTCCTATTGTAATTACAATGTCACTGTCTTGCATGAAGGACCTTAGTTAACTGAAACTGAAGGTTTCAGTTCACTAAGGCCCCTTCTACACACCATATAATCCAGATTCTCAAAGCAGATAATCCACATTATCTGCTTTGAACTGGATTATATGAATATACACTGCCATATAATCCAGTTCAAATCATATAATCTAGATTTTATATGGCAGTTTAGAAGGGGCCTGAGAATGTATTGGGACAATCACTACTGTATCGCCAACTAGAAACAGCTCCCCAGCAAAGCCTTGTTGTAACCTTGCTTCTGGTAAGGTCACAACAAAACATCCAGGCATATGACCAGCAAAAGTGACATTCCAAGCAAGGAGCACAGCAACAGATTTGTTTGATGTATGGACACAGGATCAGACTTGATCCAGCCCAATCCAGCTGTCCACACTTCAAAAACACTGGGATCATTCCAGAGCTTTCTGGAAGCTCCAGGGTAAATTGCAGTTCCCCTTGTACTAGATCAGTGGTTCAAAACCTTTGGTTCTCCAAGT
This sequence comes from Anolis carolinensis, assembly GCF_035594765.1. NCBI lineage: Eukaryota > Metazoa > Chordata > Lepidosauria > Squamata > Anolidae > Anolis > Anolis carolinensis. Next base: position 43,998,807 of record NC_085846.1, read on the forward strand.
ATTTTGGACTTCAACTCCTACAATTCCTAACAGCTGGTAAGATGGCTGGAATTTCTGAGAGATGAAGTCCAAAACAACTAGAGGACCAAAGGTTGGGAATCACTGTACTAGATTAACATTTGAAAACAGCACTTCTGCTGTAAAAGTGGCCGTACATCATTTGGACACCTCATAGTAGTTGCAAGGTGAATCAATTTTATTTGGCCCATATCGACATTACTCTAGTCTGTGGAGAAAGACTTGTAGAAAATACTCTGGTAAACAATGCACTGGCTTATATGAACCCACCTCTGCAGCTTTCTTCTTTTGCAGGCCAGACAATGGTGTCGTCTTTGCAGAAGTGGTGTTGGTGCTTAGATTCATCTCCTCAGATAATAAACAGGCACGCTTGTCAACTGTCAACACTGTTTTGTTAAGGAGGCTGAGATCATCAACATGGCCCTTGAATATTGATCTTTCATCTTACAGTCTCACAGGCAAGTGTCAAAGATGGGTCTCCTTTGTGGAGAGAAAATGCAGAGTATAAACAATATTATGATTATTATGATTATCATTATCATCATCATCATCCTTGGTCATTTGCTGGTTTGTTTATCTGTATTTTTACAAATGCTTTCCTTTTCCTTACATTGTGCACTAAAGTGTATGGTATCGCCATAAATATGTTATCTGTTCTCAATTCTTAGGTATTTGTGGTCCAAATCGTTTTTTCTCTCCATGAGGACAAATAGATAGGTGACCGCCTCTCCATAACTTTCCCTTGATATTGCAGGTTCTAACTCAGTCTCCTAGATTCAACTCTACCAGAATCCGTTTCTGGCTTTCTTAGTTTCTGCCCTCTGGCCACTATTTGTGGATAATGTTTTTTTAATTAAATAATATGTTTATAGTCTAGTGGAGTTAATACCCAGTGTCTGCAGGCTGAATTGCAGGTACTCTTCACTAGCTATTACATTCCTTGTATACTTGTTCTCTGTCATTGAGCATAAGTTGCTTGTCTAATTCATGCCCAGGGCAAGCAGCATGAAAGAGAAAAGGAATTTCCATCATAGTTACTGCAGAATTATGATATTTGATTTATGATAGGTAGTCTGAAGGCTATAAAACATAACTTTTTTCATATCCGCTGAAAGCAGAAGAAGAGTTGCAGAGAATTACTAAAAAGAGTAGTGATATGGATTTTAAGATACAAAATGAAAGGCAGCTAATAGAAAAACTTTGAAATACCCTTAAAGATTTTCTGTAATATATTGAAGCTTAACAGAACCTACAACCACTTATTGTTTTGTGGCATTTGTTTGTCTTTAACCACTTCATCACATTGAAGCAAGGAAGTGTAGAGCTCAGTCTTACTCGGTTTTAAAATGAAACCGATGATTTCCCTACCTTCAACTCACTGTTAAATGTATCTCCATGGTACTCAGCATTCTTTCAGTATATTCACCATCACACTTTAATCGCTATTTTTAAAATTTATCTACCCTATTTATACCCTTCCTTTCTCTACCCCAAAAGGGACTCAAGGCAGCTTACATATGGCAATTATTGAATGCATTAAAAAGACATATAAAACATAAGATTAAAATATTTGCAAATGAAAAATTAATACAGATTGACAATTAAAAACATACATTAAATTAAAATCACTAGATACCGCATACCATCCCTCCCCCGCTGTTCTTTGTGGGAGGGAAACCTCTTCTCTTTGAAATGTCAGCTATTACGTGTCTTCAATTCCGTACAGGGAAGGACGGAAAACAGCAATGCTCTCTCTCTCTCTCTCTCTCTCTCTCTCTCTCTCTCTCTCTCTCTCTCTCTCTCTCTCTCTCTCTCTCGGCTGCCCCACAGAGAAGGGTGTGGACCTTGGGACTCCCAGGACTGCACAGCATGGAGACATGGCATAATAATAATAATAATAATAATAATAATAATAATAATAATAATAATAACAACAACAACAACAACAACAATATCCTTCTCTCCCGGCTTTCCCATGCAACACAAGGCACAGACATTTCATTGAAAGGAAGGGAAGGCAAGGGAAGGCATGAGAAGGACCCGGAAAGGCTATCTATATATATAAAAGAGTGATGGCATCACGGCGATGCACAAAACAACAAATCTACAGGCCCCCCAACTCGAAAATTGGCAACGCAATCCATCATCCCCGCCTCCAGTACGAGACAACAAAATATCACACAAACAACAATCACAGGGCCAAAAACCACAACAGACCATGTGCGCCTGCGCCAACACACAATCCTAGAAACGCTTCCCCCGCGCGCGCACACACACATTCCCCTCGCCCACGCGCTCAACTTCTCCCTCCTCCGGCACCGCCTCCATCTTACAAAAAAAACTCTTCACCAATCCTTCCCTCCACCACCTTCCCCCCAACGGAACACTCCATCCTCCTCCTTCTCTCCAGGCCTCCGAGGTAAAAAAAACCAAAAACGGAGAGCCTCCATTCAGCGGCTTCTTCGTCAGCCACCTTTTCCTCTTCCAGACACTATGGCTTCCTTTCTCTCCCCCTCTCTCCTTCCTCCGCCTGCCTCCCGATTCGAGGCGAGATTCCTGAGGGAAGAAGGGAAGAACCACCACCAGCAGCACCTTCCGCCTCAAAATCATTTTCTTCTCCCTTTTCCCCGCACACCCCCTCCCTCTCTCCCTTCCTTCTGCCTTACTGTCTTCCTTTTAGTACTCCTTTCCAAAACTTTCAAATGTTCTCAACTGCTGTGAATCACAAAGACTCCTTTAAGAGCCAGCCTCTATTCTGGGGAAACTACAGTTCCCATCATGCTCTCTCTGCCATGCCTCTTCCCCAATGGCAGGGAGAGTTTGCAACGTTTCCTTAGCTACTGGAAAACTTCCATTCTTCCTCCTTTGGTTATACAACAGACAACCTTGGATTATACAAAACCAGCACCTCGTGGCTCAAGTGACTTCACTCCAATCGATATTAAATAACAATCATAAAACAATACATTAATCAGTCAATAAATAGGCAATATACTTTCCTCCTGTTTTTCTCCCAACAGTTTCCAAAAAGCGAACCTCTGAGGATGTGCAAAGTTTCTTTTCTCTGCCATTCTGTTCTCTCTATTGTGTATAAGGGGTGGCTTTTAAATACCCCATAATATTATAATGCTATCATAATAATAAGGCTTTTTAATACTCCATACTATAATAATAATAATAATAATAATAATAATAATAATAATAATAATAATAATAACACTTAACCATCATTGGATCTTCAAACCAAATCTCATCAGATTAATTACCATTGAATGACCTTACAACTTCAAACCCTGCCTGCTTCCTACTTAGGGGAATCCTTTCTTGGGAGGAATAATAATAATAATAATAATAATAAACCTTTGGAATATAATAATAATATTACATAATAATAATAAACCTTTTAAATATAATAATATTACATAGTAATAATGAAAATAAACCTTTCAAATATAATAATAATATTAAATCATAATAATAAACCTTTGGAAAATAATAATAATAATAATAATAATAATAATAATAATAATAATAATAACAATAATATAATATAATACAGCAGGTTGTATACACACACACACACACACACACACACACACACACTGGTATATATGGATAACCCATACTCACCATACACCATATATAGGTGTGGGATACATACATATATGGAATATATATAGGCAACTTCAGATTATTTCTATATGAGAAACAGAATCTATATACATATACACACATTTGTATATGGATACAACGTACAACAGATGCTCAACGTACAACATATGACTACTTCCTACCAAGGGCAACCCTTTGTTACCCAGCTTAAATACAATTGAATATCCTTTCACCTTCCAACCCTCGCTCCTTCCTACCTAAGCTAAACCTTTCTTGACCACTTTTAATACCATTCAATACCCTTACACCATCAAACCGTACTTCCTTCAGACTTTAACTACTAATGGACTTACTGGAAGTTCACTAGACATGATTTGCGCTCAAGATCACACACAATCTTATCCATTTTCTACATATATACAACCATAACACATATACCACGACTTCCTCATTACTTTATTTTCAACACCACCACACTCCTCCACATCAAGACGTAAAGAACAACACTCTCAAAACAGATGAATTCCACACAAGAAACAAACGACAAAAAAAAGGAATAACCACAAATACTGCATATTCACAACCTTTTGGAAATGACATATACCAACTACCACCAATTGCTCAATACTTTATTTCCCATAACACCAGGCTTCGCCACAGCAACGCGTGGCCGGGCATAGCTAGTTTTTTTAAAAAGAAATTGTTCTCGTAAAGTAAAAACTCGGTGAACAAAAGGTAAGGCTTTCCATAACAAAGGTACCACAATTTCCCCTCTCACAAATTGGGGAGATGTTTCATTTTACACCTGGGAGCAACAAGTGCCATCACATTAGAGAACTGGCCAAACATCCGGATTATCCAAAAATCCACTTCCCTGCCACTTCCTGAAACATTTGAAAAGAATGCTGGCTTCCATGCTTAAAATACGCAAAGAATGCTGTATCCTACACTTGAAGCCAAACTGATTTGATGAGAACAGTGGCTTCCCGGATTTTAAATGTAGCACTCAGTGGTATTTAGTAAATGTGATGAAGTATTAAGAGAGAGAGAAAAAAGAAAAAAGATAGATAATGAAAATGTTGTTCCATAGCCTTTCCAATGGGTCTTGTGTTCTCAAGGGAAATGGCTGTTTGCATATTCTGTCTAGGCGGGGCATCAAAATATTTTTGTCATTTGTAACAAAGGGCGCTTCCAAACAGGCATTTATCCCAGGAACATTCGTGTTTAAAAAATGCAAATGTTCCCGGGTGCCTATTCACACACACCCCAGAAGGTCCGTGCTTTCTGGGGTGGGTGTCCAGATGTTCTCCCGGAACTTTCCAGGATTACAGCCGGACACTGTAACCCCCTCCCCAAAAGCTTCCCAAACCCCTTTAAAAAGTAAAATAACTCCATTTGAGTGGTCCTGCAGCTCTCCTGGCATGTAGCAATGATGCGCCAGGAGAGCAGGTGGGGAGGGCTGATATTCCTCCCCCCCCCCCCCCCCCCGCTTTCCTGGCACGTAATTCCTATGCACCAGGAGAGCTGGAGGATCACTGTAAAGGAGGCCCAGTAAGCTATTTTACTTTTTAAAGGTGTTTGGAGGGCTTTGAGGGAGGGGGTTGTTCTCGCTATCAAATTAATTTGCCAAAAACTAGGGGTTTGCTGGTTTGTGGCAAATTAATTCATGTTTTTCATGGACGTCATCTAGACAGCCCTCTTTTTATTGTGGGAAGTTCCGCATTAAAGGGCTGTCTGGATGTGCCCAAAGACAGCACCAGTAAGAACACTATAGGATGTAGTTTTACTCAATAGAGTTCGAATCAAAACAGAGCAAAAAATCAAGTAGCCAGCAGAAGGCAGCAGCATTGTTTTCCTGGGTAAAATTACTTCCACTGATTCAGCTTTTGTCATGACTCTCATTTTTGTTTGCATGGGAATCCAAGTTCAGATTTAGGATTTATGCCACTAGCTCTTATGTTTCTCCAAATCTTGGTTTAGAGCAAGGGTCCTCAAACGTTTTAAACAGAGAGCCAGCCAATTCACTGGACTATAGTTTGAAAAAAGACATTAACGAATTCCTGTGCACACTTCACATATCTTATCTGTAGTGTAAAAAAAGTATGACAGAAGAATATAACATTTAAAATGAAGAACAATAAACTTACTGGTATTTCAGTGGGAAGAGTGGGCCTGCTTTCGGCTGATGGAATAGTCAAGTTAATTGGGATTGTTGTTGTTGTGTGCCTTCGAGATGTTTCAGATTTCGGGCAACCCTAAGTCTAAAGTTTAGGGTGGGGCCAGGTAAATGACATTGGAGGGCCACATCTGGCCTGCTGGTCTTAGTTTGGGGACCTCTGGTTTAGAAAATATCCTGTAGAGGTCAGATTTTGAACACTGCCTTCATCTCTTTGTTGTTTATCGGGACATTTTATTGGTAAGTTTCTTGCAAAATGGGGCAGCACATCTATTTTGGCTCTTCTCATAGTAGCTAATGAATGGTCAAATAAGCATAGATATTACCACATTTTAAAGAAAGGAGGGCATTGTACACTGGGATTTGTCATTTTACTGGTATAACATGAATTATGTAATTTATTAATGAAAACCAAACTCCTTATTACTTTTGTAATAAAATTGTCTGACCAGAGAGTCTTCTTCTTAATCCATGATTTTGATAACCATCTGAATAATTTTGAATGTCTCTCACTTCTTAATCTTATGAGTTGCACTATGTAAAGTGTCAAAGCTGGGAACCTTTCTGTATTGCATGATGATGGATTATAACTTTCTTGAGACAAAATAAGACTGTATGGAAATGAAGCACACTTGGCAGATTATAATTTTGTCGCACAACTGGCACAAGTTCTGGATGTTGAATTGTGTAAGGTTATTAAGGGTGATGAAACTGCTACCATCCTGTCTCAAGAAACAAAAGCAATACTGTTGAAATATCTTTCAAATAGTGTTCCAATTCCTCAGACATTTTACCTGGGTAAAGACATTTTTGTTATGCTCTGTGCAATGAAAGTACCCAGATAACTGTGTGATGAGACAATTTTCTTATTAATCAGTAACCTGTGTTCCTTGAAAGTTAATTGAAAAAAAATGAAAATAATTCAGTGTTAAAGTGTCTGCTTGGTTTATCTTCTTTTTTAGAAATTAATTCACAAGATGGTGAAAATCTTCTCAACAATTGTAAGTAGTAAAATGTGGTTGTGTTCAGAAAGAATGCTGGTAGAAATGAGAAAGGGAAGACTTCCCTGATCTGGTTATTATCCTTAGCTGCCATAATGTGAATCCCAGCTGTCTGTGGATGTATTTAAGTTTCACTCAGAACACCTGGACAACACCCAGTTGGTGAAATCTAGCCCAGCACTGCTGTATTTACACCGGGTAGCAGAACTAGGGCTTCCTATTGCATACAGCGAGAAAGATTTGAAAAAGAGTATGGGAAAGCTTAGAACTGACTCCCTCTTGACTCACTTCTTCAGGAATGGATCAGCTTTGATAACGAATAGGAGCTGATCAAATACAAAGAGATGACACTTAATTGGGGAGAAACCCTAATCTTTTGCTAAGAAAAATGGGACGAAAAGAAAGTAAGTGAGAAGGTTCACCTGGGTCTTTGTAAGTTGCTGCTGTTCCATTATTTTAGTTATAAAGATTCCAGGTGAGACTTTGTGCCTATTATTATTATTATTATTATTATTATTATTATTATTATTATTATTATTATTATCTTTATTTATACCCTGCTTTTCTCCCCAGTAACACCACACACTTTGATCAATTTAAAACAGAGTGAGTTTAAAAATTAAGAAAAACCAATAGTACTAATAGTGTGTGAGGTTAAAATACAGTTAAATGTAATAAATTCAATGAAAATACATTTTGACTTGTTTATAGATTTTTATCTCCAAGAAAATCACAGATTTTTTTACATTTAATAAAGATGGTAGAAAGGCAGATTCTGGAAAGGATTTTTGGGGGGGGAAGGAAAGCTGGCTGTGAGGAGGGGGTCCCAAGAGGTGTAGCAGTAGCAATAGTAGTAGTAGCCGCAATAAGTAACAGTAGCAATAGTAATAGTAGTAGTACAGTCATTCCTCCACATTTGTGGTTTTGACTTTTGCAGATTTGATTATTCACAGGATTGGGTTGTTGTGTGTTTGATTATTCACAGATTTGATTTCAAACGTTCTCTTAAGACAGTGGTTCTCAACCTTTGGTCCCCAGATGTTTTTGATCTTCAACTCCCAGAAATCCTAACAGCTGGTAAACTGGCCGGATTTCTGGGAGTTGTAGACCAAAAACAATTGGGGACCCCAGGTTGAGAACCACTGTCTTAAGAGATGTCTTTATAGTGTGACTGTAAGGAGGTCAACCTCCTTCAGCCATGCTAGAGGACTTAAGAGATTTTATGGTCCAATGTGATTTTATGGTCAACTGAAGACATGGCTATTTCAACAAGCCTTTGACCATGTTTAGAATCCCTTAATGAACATAACTGAGGACCTAGAGACGATTATGCACTTTATGAGACTGATATTAATTGCAATTGTTTTTTAAATGCAGCTGTTGTTGCTTTTACTGATTTTAATCAGGGGGTTTGTGATGTTTATGTTGGTTATTACTACTTTTGTGTTATTGTCTTTGCACTTTTTGTATTTTGCATGTTTGCACTCTTGAGTGCTTTGTGGGCCACCCGAGTCCCTTGGGAGATGGTGGTGGGGTACAAATAAAGTTTGTTATTATTTATTATTAACTCCCAATGACCATAGACTCATTCTGGAAGACATTCCTAAAAGATGTTCTCACAGGTTAAAAAAATAGAAATGTCTTTACTCATGGTCTTTCACTTTCATGGGCGACCTGTGCCCCTATACCCAATTAATATGGAAGGCTGCCTGTAGTAGTGTTTTCAGGCTCATTTCCTGTGGTTCTCACAAAGCTGTATGGCATCTTTTGACTAATAAGATACCACATCTTTCCATTCTTATAGAAGAGCAGATTTCATAACTGTTGGACTCTTTATGATAAAATCATGTTCTGTTTCTAATTCTAACTATATCTGAGGAGAAGGATGGTTTAAAGTAATTGTCTTGTTATGTCGTTTTTGTTTATTATTTATTTTTATTTATATGTTTTAAATTTCTGTTAAATTTTATACATGTAATGCTGTGTTATGTTATGTTGTTGTTCAGGCTTGTTCCTGTGTAAGCCGCCCCGAGTCCCTTCGGGGAGACGGGGCGGGGTATAAGAATAAAGTTTATTATTAATATTTTAAACATTTTTTTGCAGACACAATAGCATATTTTCCTGAAATATACACTTCTGTGCAAAACTGTTCTGCAAAACAATGTGGATAAATTTCCTCCCCACAAATCTCAAGATTCTTTTGTGTGGACAAATTTTCATAAAAAGTCAGCTAAAGTGAAAAATCACCCAAAAATGAACTCAGGGAAAAATCTTTTGAAATTGCATGTAAGAATGATATAAGCAGTAATTTACATCTCTAGTATAAAAAGCAGCAAGCCACAATCTCTATTCAGGGTTTCAAAGATTCGGAAAGCGCCTTTCAGGTTGGCTGCCAAACCTTTGTACAATCTACCCATCTCTATTCCTTTGCTGGCTAATTGATATCTCCCACCTCAAAAACAACCATTGCTAAAATCTGGTGCAAAAGGTACCGTATATACTCGAGTATAAGCCGACCCGAATATAAGCCGAGGCACCTAATTTTACCACAAAAAAACTGGGAAAACATTGACTCCAGTATAAGCCGAGGGTGGTAAATTTCAGAAATAAAAACAGATACCAATAAAATTACATTAATTGCGGCATTGGTAGGTTAAATGTTTTTGAATATTTACATAAAGCTCTAATTTAAGATAAAATTGTCCAACTATGATTAAATCATTATTCTCATTTTCTTCAATGTAAATGTGCTTATGTATCCTTTTAGTAATAATAGAGTAAAATAATGCATATAATAATAATAATAATAATAATAATAATAATAATAATAATAATAATAAATACAGGAAAATAATACATGTAATAATAAATAGAGTAAAATAATAAATGCAATAATAATAATAATAATAGAGTAAAATAAATGTAATACTAGCAACAATAATAGAGAAAAATAATAAATGTAATAATACCAATAATAATAGAGAAAAATAATAAATGTACCATATATTCTCGAGTATAAGCTGACCCAAATATAAGCTAACCAGGACCCTCACCTGAGTATAAGCCATGGGGGGCTTTTTCAGTCTTAAAAAAGGGCTGAAAAACTAGGCTTATACTTGAGTATATACAGTATATTCCATCTCTGTGTATGTCTCATGATATCAATGGTTATTGTCACTTTGATGCTACCCAGGCCTTCCTCCAAAATTCTTGAAAGTGATAAATGTTGACATTATTTTGTGCTTAGAAAAGGCATGAAAGGCAAGCAGTGTTGAATGTATTTTTGTATCTCATGGCTGCAACATACCCTTAGACAAAGGGTCCTTATACTTTTTTCCTTGTTCCTGATTAATTTCACTAGTTCACATATGTAGAATGGCCAGCAAAAACTGAGCTTAGAAAACTGGGGATAATGGTAACTATGCAGGAAAGTGGATAGTGGAACCAGTAGTAAAAAAAGAAGTACCTTTTCCAAGCTGTAAGCAACAGCATCATCACCTAGCATAATATCAATTTTAGCCCCCAGAGAGAGTGAGTAACATCCCTGCTGAGTCCTGAAGGTCACTGCACCTGGTGACTCATGGAAACCATACATGGTTCATGTATTGAAAAAAAAATCATCCTCCTACAGCATATAAATGAGCAAAGAGATTACATCTATTACACAAAGAATGCCAGACACTCTTAATCCTGAGTAGACATAGAGGGTGTACTCAGATCTGAAAGTAGTTTCTGTTTGATGTTCTAGCTTTATGTTCCTATACCGATGACGCTTGCATGAACCTGAGCTAATTAGGACTTGATAATTTTAGCAATATGGTGAAAATGTTAATCCCCAGGGTCCTTCCCATGCAGGGCCATAGCCAGTTTTTTTTTTTGGGGGGGGGGGGGAGGTTGAAACTTTTTTTTAGTAAATCATAAAGACTGGTTCCATAATGCAAAACAATTTAGAAATAAGGCCCCATCGATAAACTTCAGTGGACACTCATGGGGATTTGGTTAATTAGTTAAAATTCAGGAGTAAACCAAGTTATTTTAAAAACCTGTAAAATTTTGGGAGGGGGGGGTTGAACCCCTAACCCCCACCCCATCTACAGCCCTGTTCCCATGGTATAAACCCCCTTAAAAATGTTTTTAACTGATCTTTCAAAAAAAAAATGCGCAAGCAGAAATCAACCTCAGGTTTCACCCAAAATAAAACCTGCTTTAGAGAGAATTAATGGTCCTAGAGCCTACAAGGAGTAGTAACTCCTTAAAAAAAAAACAATTTGGAGGTGACTTGGAAGATGTTCATAGGAGCTCCATACTTCTCATCCCTACCCTAACTCTCCATGAGAGCAAAATTGAATGTGTCCCCAATTCCTTTGAAGGTCCAGTTCATGATAGCAATGTACACAAGATTCCAGGTCATTACTGAGCCACTTTCCCGATTCTTCAAAGTATGACAAATGGGAGGTTATAGGTCATAGAATGTCTAAAATCACCATAAAATACTATGAAAGAGCTAGAGCATTTGCACAATAGAATCATCACCTAATAAGGTCAATGTGAATCTCATCCATGGAAATGTGTGTAGCATTTGATTGATTCTTATAATTCAACAATACTGTTTTTCTATTTGTTTTGCATGAAAATTATATATAGTGGGCCCTTGGTATCTGCTGGGGTTTGGTTCTAGCCACTTCTTCCCCCAGGATAGCAAAATCTGTGGATGCTCAATAACCACCATTTACAATAATAATAATAATAATAATAATAATAATAATAATAATAATAATAATAATAATAATAATAATAACTTTATTCTTATAACCTGCCCCATCTCCCTGAAGGGACTCGGGGTGGCTTACATGGGGCCTTGCCCAGACACAACAGTATAAAAGCAAAAGCAAATTACTCAACAATAAAACATCAGCATCGATAAAAAACAATCATAAAAGGTCAACATACAAAATAAAATGTTAAAAACATGAGTTGCATTCACGGATCTGGGCCAAAGTGCAAAATATGTCAAAGTCATCAGGAAGGGATAGTTACGCAGCTGATGTAGTCAATAAAGTGCTAAGTATAATACTGAGAAGGCATACCTGTGGATCTATTGCTAAGTAGGCAGACAAGTCGAACCTACAAGGATCAATTATCAAAGGACTTTTGGAAGAGCCAGGTTTTCAGGTTCCTCCAGAAGGAGAGGAGGATGGGGGCCTGCCTGATATCCCTAGGGAGCGAATTCCAAAGCCGGGGGGCTACGACGGAGAAAGCCCTCTCCCTCGTCCCCACCAACCACAACTGTGAGGGTGGTGGAAGTTAGAGGAGAGCCTCCCCCGATGAGCGAAGAGATCATGCAGTTTCATAGGGGGAGATGCGGTCTCGAAGTTAGGTGGGTCCCAAACCATTTAGGGCTTTGTAGGTGATAACCTGCACCTTGAATTGGGCTCGGAAAATAAACGGCAGCCAATGGAGCTCCTTAAACAGTAGCATTGAACGCGCCCTGTAATTTGCTCCAGTTAGAAACCTGGCTGCCGAGCGTTGTACTAATTGTAATTTCCAGGCCATCTTCAAAGACAGTCCCATGTAGAGCTCATTGCAATAATTCAGTCTAGAGGTAACTAAGGCATGGACCATGATGGGTTCCCTTATGTAAAACAGTAAAATTGCTGCTCTTTTTTTTAAGGAGGTGGCGAGGATAAGGAAAATATTTTCAAGCCATAGGTGGTTGAATCCATAAATGTGAATATGGATGCCCAACTGTTTAAAAAATGCATAGAATTCTCAAATAAATGGCAACTTTGTCTTTCAAAATGCATAATCTTAAAGCTCTGTCTTTTGAAAATTGAGCAAAAAAATTTCTTTGGCAGGTTGTGGAACACGAATGGACAAAACTGAGAGGGTCATTGGAGGAAGCATCGCAGGAGAGGGAGAATGGCCGTGGCAAGCTAGCCTTCAGCTGAATGGTATCCATCGCTGTGGGGCAACAATAATCAGCAACGAATGGCTTGTATCTGCAGCTCACTGCTTTAGAGGGTGAGGACTTCCAATATAATATCAACAAACCCCAATATCACACTTATTAAAACCGGCACATACCATTTATAAACACATGTGCACCAGCTATGACAGTAACTGCTACATATTGTGAAGTTGAGACTAGAAAAGTGTTGTTGGAGTTTGTCCATTTTTCTTTTTGCCCACTAATTATTTTCAAGACTTCTCTTTCACAAGCTTTTTCCTTCTAGGGTGGTTTTATTATCTCATCTTGAAGCAAGTTCGGGGGTGTGAGATGTCTGTGAGGAGGAACTGTGGAGCTAAATCAATTGACAAAGGAAGAGTTGTCTCTTAAAAACTGCCCTTTCTACTTTACTACTATAGTACAATGTCCATATCCAGTGGAAATGCATTCCAAAAAGCTTTTGGATACTGAAACCATTGATAATAGTGAACCTTATAATTTGACTAAAATTGGGTTGGATGCATATCATGTAAAAGCACTGGAGGGCTTTGAGAGGTCCATAAACATTTCTGGGGGTAATATATTTTGGATTTTGAGTAGATGAAACTGTGGTTATCAAGTCTGTTGTAAAGGGGTTGTAATGTACAGTGTTCCCTCACTTATCGCTGGGGTTAGGTTCCAGGACCACCCGCAATAAGTGAAAATCCGTGAAATATGAACACTATATTTGTTTTAATATTTATACATTATTTTAGTAGTTATACACTATTTTAAGTCTTTATCAACCAATCGTGTGTTGATAAATTGCTGCCTCCTCCTCCCGTTGTTGCTTGGGCTCCTTTTCTCTCCCTTTGGCTTCTCCTTCCTTAGGCTGTAAATTGTAATTTTTTATGATTTATAATAGTCTTTTAGAGTTTATTGAAAACCACAAAATAGCGAATCCGCAAAAAGTGAACCGCAAAGTAGTGAGGGAACATTGTAGTTTGTTATAAAGCCCTTAGAAAGGTTAAAATTTGGCAATTGTCATTGCTAGGCACAATTAATTATTTTTATATTATTTGAATTTCAGAGTCTCAGATACCAAGAGTTGGACAAGTACTTTTGGAGCACGTATAAGAACTCCAGCAATGATAAGGGATCTTCAACAGATAATTATTCATGAACATTATGCCAACAGTGTAATAAATCATGAATATGATATTGCTGTTATAAAGGTCTCATCCCCTTTACCCTTTACATCGGCCGTGCATCGTGTTTGTCTTCCAGAAGCTACGCAAAAATTTCCAGAAAACACAACTTGCTATGTCACAGGATATGGTGCACTAGTAGATGATGGTGAGCAATTGCCCATTTGCTTTTAAGAGAGTGTGCAGTATAGTCTTCACTAATCTTGGTAATAACTATATGATTATTTTTAATTCAGGTCCCAGTGTTGGTGAACTTCGTCAAACAGAAGTGAAAATTATAAGTAATGACAGATGCAATAGAAGGGAAGTATACAATAGAGCCATTTCACCTGGCATGCTGTGTGCTGGATACCTGGAAGGAGGGAGTGATGCTTGCCAGGTAAGTGTTAGAAGACAGCAGAAAGAGCACCAAATGTGAAAGTGTTAAACGCCTCTACCAAAGGATTTGTAACTTCTGAAAATTTGGCAGAATGTATACAAGGGCAAACTATAGCTATTAGCTACTTGAAGGTTGGGTTGCTGACCTGAAAGCTGCCAGGTTCGAATCTCAGGCGGGTTTGGCCCATGTGCCTTGTATTTAACACATGTGCTGTAAGCCAAACCTTTTGACCCTCTCCTCTCAATCCAGTAGCAAGATGGAAAACAGAAAACCAAAGGGGACTGATTTGGTTTAGATGATCTAATGTCCACCTACTTTATCCTTGGTAAACAAAAACAAATGCAGTTTAATATGACTTGACTCTCCTCTTTGTTTTCTGTTTTCTTCAAAAGTAGCATGACCAGGGCGAAACACAGAGCTTCACAATTCACGACACTCCCTTGTCCCAAGTTTCTGTGTTTTGCCTAGGTAAGCTAGGGCCCCTGGTGGTGGCGCAGTGTGTTAAAGCGCTGAGCTGCTGAACTTGCAGACCAAAAGGTCCCAGGTTCAAATCCCGGGAGCAGAATGAGCACCCACTGTTAGCCCCAGCTCCTGCCAGCCTAGCAGTTCGAAAACATGCAAATTTGAGTAGATCAATAGGTACCGCTCCGGTGGGAAGGTATGCTGGCCACATGATCTTGGAGGTGTCTATGGACAACGCCGGCTCTTCGGCTTAGAAATGGAGATGAGCACCAACCCCCAGAGTCGGTCACAACTGGTCACAACAGGGGAAAACCTTTATCTTAAGCTGGAGACTGGCCATCAATCTGTAAATTACCAAGTCTGTGAAAGTGGAGTCCATGAAAGTGGTGGGTCGACGGATTAATCTAAAGTCAATAAATCATGTTCAATTATACAATTGGATATAAAGACAAGGCCAACATTAATAGTAAAATACTATGTAGTGAAGTCAGCTTGCTGTTCAGTATGAGCTGGGTGGTGAATCTGCTTTAATCTTATTGTAACTTTAAAGGTTCCAAGGAACTGAACTTTACCTCCCAAATAGGATCTGTATCTTGAATAGTGCCTTTAAAGTTCAGGCAAAAACCCAGGGGAGATTCACTGCCTTGCAGAAAGGGAGCCATTTGTTCAGACAGTGGCTGTAGGTTAAAGTTTAGAAATTAGGTGCAAGGATGTACACATTAGGCTTGACTACTTTATCACTTTTGCACACAATCGTATTTCCTTTCTGCATATTTAACAAATGATTATATTTCTTCTACTAGGGTGATTCTGGTGGCCCACTAGTTACATCTGATTCCAGAGGAATATGGTACCTTGTTGGCATAGTGAGCTGGGGTGCTGAATGCGCAAGGCCAAACAAGCCTGGAGTTTATACACGTGTGACTTACTATCGCAACTGGATTTTTGAAAGGACTGGGGTCTGAAGTTACCAGAACGATGAACTTCACAGGCAATGTATATGCCTGAGAGCCAAGATATTTTGACTATTCATAGATACGTTTTCATTCACATCATTATGTTGCTTTGATCAGTTCTGGTTCTAACGAAGGCATTGGGATTGGAGGTGTTTCTTGCCAAATCAAGTCATGTCCTACCACTCTCATTGTTTTACATTTCTGTTACGTACTATGAGAGAAATAGGTAAAGAACTACAGTTACAGTCAGCAAAAACCTTTTGATTTCTTTTAGTTTCTAATTCTTAAATCACTGTACTGTTGAGGCCCTGTTCAAAAGATATGGACCTCTGGTTATCATTGCTGCTTTGATAATGTGTTCAAAGTTATTTTGAAGTGCACTGCTTAAAGGGGAATTCTTGTACATTCCTTTTCAGGGACAGAAAATACTCTGATTTATTACCTCTCTCTTTTAAGATTAAATCTTGAAGTTTCACACATGACCCCAGTACTTCTGGAGTAGGATGAACAAAGAGCCATCGATGGTCCATGGTGTGGTGTGTCTGGGAGTTTCAATGGCTGACCTGGCTATGCAATTATGTGACTAGTGCTACTCCTTATTGCTCTTATTTATCTTCTGGTCTCTGGCAAATGCATTTTGGTGCATCTTTTCCTAAAAGGTGTATTCTGTGTCCAACTCTTCAGTGAACTGGATAGGATGCAGAAAGGATCCTCTTCATTACCTGAGAATAAAATTGTGTTCTTTCCAGTAAAAAGACAGAGACTGGGTTTACCTTCTAGGAACTTGGACAATTAGGAACAAAGAGATCTTCTTCCAGAACAAAGAGATCTTCTCTTATCTAGAAGATTTCTCCCTATTCGGCTCACAGACCCACCTGGTGCAAGGACAACCATCCCACAGCCACTTAATGGAATTGAGTTGAGTGCGAGAACCTCCCAGTGCCTTTGTAAACTTTGGTGAAAAGAAGAAGTCATCACATCTCTTGATCACTGCAGTGATAAAGTTATATTCCACCTGCGCTGGTGTTGGATCTCACCTAACTTTTCCACATTTGATGTGTAACTTGTTTTGCTTTGTATCTGACTTGCATATATAACTAAATACTTTATTTTCAGGTTTTATCATGAAAGTTCTTCTACTGTAAAACTTTGGTGCTCTTTTTCTTGTGAACCTTTTTTTGCCTGGAATGAAGATTTATGGCATGGAAAGAAGTATGTGTATATGATATCCCTCTGTTCTATATTATGGTTGCCACAGTTATGTCCATGGTTCCCATTAGTTGTGAAAATGTATATCTAAAAAAGAGAGGGCACAGGAACAATCCAGCAAAAGCTAGTTAAGGGCCCTTCCACACAGCCATATAACCCAGAATATCAAGGTAGAAAATCCTTCAATGTCTGCTTTGAACAGGGTTATCTGAGTCCACACTGCCATATAATCCAGTTCAAATCAGATAATGTGGGATTTTATTCAGCTGTGTGGAAGAGGCCTAAGACTAAGCCTGAATATATGTATACACACAGAGAGATATAATTTATCTGGAGGAACACTCCTTAAAATTCAGTAATGTTCTTTTCAGTGCACTACAACACCGTAATCCTTAACTCATGTTGACTTTAATGGGATTGCCTTTTAAGTGCTAATGCATAGAACTGGGTCAATGTCTTACTGAATTTAGTGGGGCCAGAACAATCTTCCCTAATATAGTTTCTTCCAGATGGTTGGAGCCTTGATTCACAGCATTGCTGGCTATTGGCTATGTTGCTAGGTACTAAGGGGAGTTGTAGTCTAAGATGTTTTGAGAGCACTGAACTGGGGAAGACATGGCAAAGAGCATTTTGACATGAAAGCAATCCTTGTGTAAATGGACAGTTATCAGAAAGCATGTTTTTTGCACATAAGTCTTAAAGAAATTATTTTTCAAAAGAAAAAAAAACTTTTAATTGAAGAAATAATTCTTGTTCAATGACATTTGTAAATTGTAGGCTAATTACGTGGGTTACATTGACCAGAATGTTAATGCACATATCAGTGCATTAAGCATTTCTTCTGTTTTCCAGTTTGTATAGGTATTTTTAGGTTCACATTAAATAGAGTGGGTAGTTCAAGACACATGAACCTTTCATGACTCATTTTGTTTACTTTCCATAGCTTTTTTTTTTGCTGAAATCTTTTGTCTTGCTTCTCCTTATTTGCCTCCTATTCTTCAAATCTGATATGACTCCTCACATGATGCAACAGAAATAAGGCTGAACAGCCAAACTGAAATCACTTGTTGCGCGGGACCTGTTAATGATATGCATGCCTACCATATTTGAAGTCTTTATGCATTTGGAGAATTTAATAAACACAAATTGAGAAAATGTTTGCATATGGATAGTAGCCTGGAGTTAAAAAAGAAATCAAAAAATGTGATGGAATAATGAAAATGAACTCCTTATTCTTAGTCTATTCTAGATCTGAGATTACAATTTATGTCAATAGCCCAGTCTCATTATTACCTAACAATCCCTCAGCCTACATGGTCTGAATTACTTGAACTTGATGCTGAATGAATGGCTTGCAGGGTTTTCTTGTTGCTGAAATGAATTAAAAATTTTTTAAAGAACTGAAAATTTGACAAATTCGATAACTATAAAAAACAGTAAAAACAATAGAGTGCATATGCAGTTGAAGCGGTGTGATTCAAAGTGTAATTGGATAGTGATAGTTCTGACGCGTGGTTGTATATTAGATGGTTCAAAAGGTAAATTGACATAGAGTTTTAGCCTTGGAGGTATATTGATACATTATATGTAAGTTTACAAAAACTACAGGGATATTTTTATTAAAAATATTTATTGACAGTTATTTGTTGTGTAACTCCCTCTGATGGTGTCACCCAGTGTGGTTTGCTCTGCCCGGAATCCGATAGTTTCACACATGCCCTGCATTCCTGTTCAGACATGGAAACATACAGGGTGACTTTGAGTGAATCATACTCTCTTAACCAAAGAGAGAAGCAATGGCTAAGAAAACCCCTGAATAAATCTTTCTAAGAAAACCACCTCATAGAGGCACAATAACAGCACCAACTAAACTTTAATATGTCTGTCACCCAGGCTTCAGCCCCGATATTTCTCTTTGCATAAATGTTAATGTTTTGATCACAGTTCTGCCATGATTGCAGCTTTTCTGATCAAGTAGACACCTTTTCATTTTGTGCCAAAATAAAATATTTTTAAAGGATTTGTGTCAGATTCAAGGCCTATGGGCCAAATCTGGGTTGCCATGTCAACTTAAGTTGCCTTCCAGATGCTGGACTACAACTCATGTATTTCTTATCATTAAACATCATGACTAGAGTTGAAGGGAGTTGTGATACAGTAACATCTGGAAGACTACAATTTGTTCTGTTTAGTCAGGATAGTAGGGTTTGAAATTTAGATGCAAAGCATGTGTATATGAGGTCTGACTTTAAAATACCCTTTAACTTTTCCAGAACTTCAGAACTACAAGTGCTTTTGGGCTACAATTCCCATTATTCCCAGTTTGCATGGTAGATAATCAAAAGTAATTGAGATTGTCATTTGTTAACATTTAGGGATCCAAATTAGGTAAAACTAAAGAGTACCAACCACTATGTAAAAATATTATAGTTGGCCCTCTGTATGGCAGATTCTTCGTCCATGGGTTCAACGGTCCTTTGAAGGCCAATGTGGCCCTTTATGAAAATGAGTTTGACACCCCTGTTTTAAAGCATGTTCCCAAGAGTTCTGTTTGCTTAAAATTAAACAGATTATAAATAATTACAGGTTTAGTGCAATAAGAGCCCCCGGTGGCACAGTAGGTTAAACCGCTGAGCTGCTGCTGAACTTACTGACCGAAAGGTCGGCGGTTCGAATCCGGGGAGTGGGATGAGCTCCCACTGTTAGCTCCAGTTTCTGCCAACCTAGCAGTTCGAAAACATGCAAATGTGAGTAGATCAATAGGTACTGCTCTGGTGGGAAGGTAATAGTGCTCGATGCAGTTATGCTGGCCACGTGACCTAGGAGGTGTCTACGGACAATGCCGGCTCTTTGGCTTACAAATGGAGATGAACACCAACCCCTAGAGTCGGACACGACTAGACTTAATTTACCTTAATGCAATAAACTGATTATTGTTCAATCTGAAATCCTCCCTTCTCTCATACCACCCATACACTATTTTGTTGCCCATCCAAGGTCCATAACCCTAAGTGTGAAACCAATGCTGCAAGCATTTTATCTTATATTATACACACTCTCTGGCTTTGTGTTTTTGGAAAAGGTCCCACAATAAGCTACAAGCTAATTCACCACCTCTAACCAAGCATACAGTGAATGACTTCCAGAACCATGGTCCAAATACACCACTGCAACCTCACCAGGCCATGAAAATAGATAACACCGAAGAACATATTTGGGGTAGAGAAATGGTAGGGAAAGGGCTGAACACCCCTTCCACTGTTCTTCAGTTTCAGCCCCACTTCCCCCCCTTCCCGACTGCTTCTGAACTGGCTCTTCCCGTTTAAAAGAATTAAAAATAAGGCTTGAGATTCTATATTTTATTTTTTATTTCATGTCAAAATCATTGCATAATAAATAAATTTAAATTCTGTATTAATTAATTTACATTCTATATTAATAGCTGTTCCAAAAATAGTAGAAATTGTGTATACTTATGCTCTCAAACGTAAAGCATTACTCAGTTCCTGTGTGTCATCTTTCATATCATAGGTTGCAAAAGCCTTACATATAATTCACCCTCTGTTTCATATTTGTGACTTCCATGTCAGTATCACAGGAATTCCATAATATCAAAACTGTGATAGCATTTTCTGCTGAGAGGTACACACATAAATCTGTCATTTAAACATAAATTGTGATGTTCAGTAAAGCTAGCTTTGTTGTGAGTATTTTTTTTTCTTCTGTCCTCCACCAACTTTTTCTAATCCAACCTCTAGTGTGCCTTCCTTCAAACTATCATCACCTTGAAATATGTTTTCAAGGGAAACATCCTCAAGGCCTTTCAGATTCCTTTGACAGGTCTTGGACATATTTCATCCAATACATGACTGTCAATTAATGCATAATGAAAACTGAAGATAATAACCTGACATTCTTACTTCTGACATCTTCCTCACCCCGAGAACCTGGATTTTCAATGAGAGTCCAAGACATTGTGAATCCCTATCTGATATTGGCCTTTCTACTGACAAAAGCATGTCTTGTTGGGATTTCAAATATTTGTTTTTCCTTCTCACACAATTCATTATCAATGTGCACTGTTTCAAAGCTTGAAAAGCTTCCCTAAATTTAGATGACTGGGAAATATAGATATGGCTGTCATCTGCATGTCAGTGGTACTGAACCCAAAAGTCTCAGATGATTTCATATAGATTTTAAATGGCATAAGGACGTGATGAAAACCTGAAGGACAACAAAAAAATGATAGCCAGTATTGCTTGTCCAAGAAAGACAGTAACTGTTACTGAGCATTCAGAGGGTATAAAATTTGTGTATAGAACACTGAGTAGGGCTTACTGGATGGTGTAACATTAGATTAATGGATGTGAAGTTCTTTCCTGTAATGTGCACTTTAAATGCTAAGAGTTGTTTTTGTTTTATCCTAAGAGTAAATCAAATCATAAATGTTAAGGCAGAAACTTCTGACCTTTAATGGATGTCATTTAGTTTCTCTCTTGATATGTTTTGAAAAATATAGGCTGTAACTATTTCTCATAGTAGTATTTCCGTAGGAGGTGTCATTGTCTCTGTCTTTATCATCATCTATCGACCCAGTCAAATGCTGCTTTGGCATCCATGCCTCTACTGGGAGATAGGAATTTTATACATTTGTGGTGCAGCTTAGGTTTGGGAATCTTGCAGAAATCCAGTTTGACTTGTATTCAGCATTTTAGTGGGCTGTATTCTTAACCTCAATATAACCTCTTTGTTATCATGGGCAATTATGGAAATGGACCTACATGAAGAAAATTATAGAGATGTTTTTCAGGGGATTGGAATCATTGTGAAAATATTCCACTGTGGGCAGTCTTTGGTTTGGTTTGGTTTGTTTTTGCCTTGTTTTGTTTTACCAAGAACATTTACAGGAATGATACACTCAAATAATGCAGTATTTAGTTCCTTAAGGCCATTCTGTTCAGAGGAGAAAGACAGTGAAGCTTTAATATGGTAAACTACCATTATCCCAATCTGCTAACATAAGAAAAATGAACCAGGAGACATTTTGGCCCTACTCTTCACTTCTTCACTTCACTTCACTTAATTAGTTGCTCTCCACCAGAGTGCTCCGAGCAACTTACAATTTAAAATATCACTCCACAATATAAAAACATTCAACATAAAAACATTCAACAATGACTATTTGGCAAATTAGATCTAATTTACTTAAATGCACAACCAAACAGCCAAGTCTTGAGCGCTTTTACAAAAGGTCACAACTCCGACATTGCTCTAACATATGGAGGCAATAAGTTCCACAAAATTGGAGCATAGGTCGAAAAGGTTCTATGCCTTGTAGCTTCCAGGCAGAGCCGGTCCAACAATGAGGCAAATTAAGCAGTCACTTGGGGCGCACAACATACGGGGGCGCAGTCGAGACGGCTTTTTCTGTTGATTTCTTGTAAAACATGATGTTTTGGTGCTTAATTTGTAAAATCTTAATGTAATTTGATGTTTAATAGGCTTTTCCTTAATCCCTCCTTATTATCCAACATTTTCGCTTATCCAACGCTTTTATTTTTCAGTTATTGGTTTTGGGAGGGGTGTGCCAAAATTCTGTTCACCTACACTTGAAAAATCCCTAGGTGTACCTCCCTAGGGCCCAGTACGTATAGGAGATTTTCCTGGGAGGATCGAGGTGACCACTGATGGAAAAAAGGAATGAGGTGGTCCCTAAGATATAATGGTCCTCGGCCATTTCGAGCTCTAAATGTCAGGATCAGTATCTTGTAAGAGATCCGATGTTCTATTGGTAGCCAATGTAGTTGTTTCAGAATTGGTGTAATATGGGATCTTATAGATGATCCCGCTAGCAGCCTGGCCACTGCATTTTGGACCATTCGGATCTTCTGGGTTTTTGTCTTCGGAAGGCCGGCATATAAGGCGTTACAATAATCCAACCTAGTGGTGACTGTTGCATGGATTATCGTTGCCAATGCTTCTATCGAAAGGTAGGATGCCAATTTCCTTGCCTGGCGAAGATGAAAAAAGGCCTGCTTACTTATGGCAGTGATCTGGGCCTCCATTGTCAGTGATGAGTCCAACACAACCCCAAGGCTTTTAACAGTAGCAGACAGAACCAGAACCTCCCGATCAAAATCAGGCAGTGACTGGATAAACTGTGGTGGCTGGCCGGGCCAGAGTATCTCAGTTTTTGTGGGATTCACTTTTAGTCTACTCGCTCACTGCTTCCAAACGCAGCTTAAAATTCTCAGGAATCCTGGTTGTCCCAGGTTCAAGACGCAAGAGTAGCTGGGTATCATCTGCATACTGGTAGCACTCTATGCCAAAGCTCCGCACTAGTCCAGCAAGTGGTCGGACATAGATGTTAAATAATAGGGGCAAAAGCATAGCACCCTGGGGAACTCCACAGCAAAGGCAGGAGCTCTCAGAGCTTTGGCCTAACCACTCCACCCTCTGTCTCCGGTCCCGGAGAAATGAATTGAACCATTTAAGAGTTAAACCTCGTACACCAGACATAGCCAATCGATGGATCAGCCAGTCATAGTCCACAGTGTCAAATGCAGCTGTAAGGTCCAAGAGTACCAATAGCGCTGATCCGCCTTGGTCTAACTGACGATGAATTTCGTCAGTAATAGCTACCAATACAGTCTCTATCCCATGACCTGAACGAAAGCCTGATTGAAAGGGGTCTAAGCCCGCAGTCTCATCTAAGAATTGCTGTAGCTGTCCCGCCACTGTCCATTCAATCACCTTGCTCAAAAATTGAAGGTTTGAAACTGGGCGATAGTTACTAGGTATGGCGGCGTCTAGACTTGGTTTTTTCAGAAGAGGTGAACCACTGCTTCTTTAAGACACTCTGTTCCTTAATGTTCCTGATGTTCCTTAAGGGATCTTGTAATCCCTCCCAGCATTCCTTAACCAACTGGGAGGGGCAAGGGTCGAGGGAGCAGGTAGTTGGTCTTGCTGCAGCTAGAGTCTTTTCCAGATCTTCAATTTCTAATGGCACGAAAAGTTCTAGAAGTTCTCCTCAGAGACAGAAATTTGGGAACCAAATTTGGCATGAAACAACACACAAGACTTTTTCTGGTGTAAACCTTACCATGTTCTCCAACAATGTCAAAATTTATCTGAATTAAAGTATTGTACATTGAAAATGACTGACATATTTATCTTTAATACTTTAAGGATGCATCTGTAGCATGACTTTTATACAGTTTGAACCCACTTTAACTGCCATGACTCAAGGCTTTGAGTTCTAGGAGTTGTAGTTTTACAAGTTCGTTCACATTCTGTGCCAGAGCGCTGGTACCTCACCAAACTACAACTCTCAGGATTCCATAGCATTGAACCATTGCATTGAACCATTGCAGTAAAAGTGGGATCAAATTGTATGAATTCTACAGTGCAAATGTACTCTTAAGAATCCAGTAGATCCAATAAAGCTTTTAAAAACAGAAACAACATTATTTCAACCAGTCTCCGCAGGTAGAGATGATCAATTTTCTCCTGTCCCCCCCCCCCCCCCAGTGAACAAAACATGTTGTTTTACTTTTATTACTTTTCTGGAAGCTACATACTCCCTTAAGATGTCTGCTTCCCCTTACCTGTTAATTTGAGTGGGAGATTATACTATTTCCATGAGAAAAAGAACTTGTAAGCAATGGTACATGACCCCTCAGAAAATTGCCAAATACTCCAAAGACCTAGATTATAATTTCTGGAAGTGTGGAAAAAGTGAAGGAACCTTCCACTACATGTGGTCATCCTGAAAGAATGCAAAACTCTTCTGGAAAGAAATTCATGAATTTTGCCAAAAAAATTGAAAGTAAAGATTCCATTACAACCAGAATACTTTTTACTAGGGATGACTAATATTGAATGGAGTACGAATACAGACAAACATTTTACTTATTTGACAATGTCGGCAAGAATTGTATTTGCCAGAGCATGGAGACAAAAGGTAATACCAACAAAAGAAGAATGGACAGAGAAAATACTAGACATTATGAGCATGGATACATTAACTTTTTTGATATCCAAATCACAAGGTAGATAAATTAAAACAACAGACTGAACTCCTTTTAAAGAATGCCTGAAATAAAATAAAATAAAAATGTTAATTTAATATGATGAAAAGTAGTGATTAAAATACCATCGCAGACAATTAAGAGAGAAGAAGATTAACGGACATTGCTGGACTTTTTTAAAATTACACTGTTACAATGAAGAATGGAAGTAAAACAACCTACCGCATTACCCTTCTTTCTCAATCAACCCCTCCCCTCCCCCTACCCCAAAATTTACCATATGAGTTGTTTTTTACCCAATGATGCTCACTAAAAATCTTCAATTAAAATATTTTTTTAAAAGAGAGAGAGAGAGAGAACTTGTAAGCGGAAATGTTGCTAGTTGTTGCACCCCAAGGCAGCGTGAACACTGGAAACTAGACAGAGACGAATAAAGAGATAATATCTTTATTAAAACAAATATAAATTCAGGAATGCATAAGCAGAAAGGATGAGGGGGAAATAGTCCTTTGTGATGAGGTATGAATAAGTCCAAAAAAGATGAAGGAAAATGTCCAATATTATAGTCCATAGTCCATAGTCCATAGTCCAAAACCGAAACACGCTCAAACTGTTGGAAAGTTTGAGCGGGGAACAACAAGGAAGCAAGGCTGAATAACAAAGTCTCCAGTCACTAGGGGATCGTGGATAACAAAGCAGGAACAAGACGAAGCGAGGATCAAACTTGATTCAGGAACAAGGCA
Organism: Anolis carolinensis; assembly: GCF_035594765.1. Taxonomy (NCBI): domain Eukaryota; kingdom Metazoa; phylum Chordata; class Lepidosauria; order Squamata; family Anolidae; genus Anolis; species Anolis carolinensis. The sequence continues at coordinate 44,024,527 of NC_085846.1, forward strand.
AGGAAGTGAATTTAACAGGAGGCTTGGTTTGGTGAAAACAGGGAACTGGAGTCGGTGAAGTGTTCTCAAGAAAACGCTACGTTGACACAGCAAATTGTCTGTAGTGCAAGGCACTTTTATGGAACGAAGATCAGATCCCAATGAAGGGAGACCAAACTCCCCAAAAGTTCCCAAGGGAATCTTCTTATCCACAATCCCCTCGAGATGCCAAGCGGTTACTCCTTCTAATCAATTGTTTTTCTGATCTCTGGCGATACAAAAACTCCTTTTGTTTGAAGGGCACATTCTCTGGGGAAGTCTGGACATCTGGTTCAACATCTCCAGTATCTCTCCCAATTAAGGAAGCATCTGAACTATCAACAGTCGTCAGCTGTAACTGAAAGGAGCTGGGAGAACTGGGCAAAAGGTCAGAATAAGCTTCATCCTGGTCAAAGTTCATTTCTGGATCAGGTTCAGAAGCCAAAGGTGACTGGGGTATGACACTAGTGTGGTATATTGCCCCTTAGGGGAATTTGCCCCTATGAAATTGTCCTTCAGTCTCCAAAGTTCTAGCATTCCAGTAGTCTAATCAATTCATCAGATGGGCAAATTTACCCTTTCCCCCTTTCACTTTTGCCACAGAGCCTGCTGGCTCCCACCTCATGATGTAGATTTACTTCCAGTGGGACTCCATGATAAAAGTGAAGAGGAAGTGTCGTATGCTGCCATGGTGGCAACAGAGGATGCTTTCCATGTTGCATTAGCAACAATGGGGGGGGGGGGGAGCCAGGTGGTGGATGCTTCCCCCCCATGGGATGGAGTACAGGTAAGTCAGGCAATGTGGGGTGTGGGGCAATGGACTTCCCACACACCCCGCATGGCCCCACCAGATTTGCCACGATCTGTGACAAATCGTTTAGCTAATGTGATTTAGATGCAGGGTTGACATCCAGAAAAATAAGCAAGCAAAAGAATGCAAAAACAACAAATAAAAGAATTCTAGGTGTGAAAAATTTTCAACAATTGATTCTCTGAATGCTCAAAATGTGAAGAATTGAGGTAATTTTTATTTGTGTTGCAGATCTTTTATGGTAAGGGAGGCCTGCCTCTCTTTAGCTACACCTCTGCCAAGTATTCCAAAATAGCTTGGAATTGTTTTAACATTTGTTGATCAGGGAGAAAATCTATGGTAATGTTAGGAGAATGGAGTCTGACTATAGCAGCAACCTGCCTTCCAGTTAGTATCTGTGAAACTTTCTGTAGGACTTTACTGCCACCAAGTGGCACTGACTAATTCAGTACTATCTCACTGAAAAATATTATTCAAGGCACCATCTTTCTTTCCGTCTGATTACCTTATTTCTCTCTCTGTTTAAATATGTGGTCTGTCCCAAAAGTAATGATGATTATTTTGTTTTTTTTTTGTGAAGCACAGAAGGACCAGAAAATGTAAGTGGGTATTGGGGCAAGTGGAGGGGGAAGTCAGGCATACTGTTTGACCTTCCTCAGTTAAGTCCCCACCTTTGTAACAGTCGGTACATAAGCAAAGCACATAGTAGTCACCAGTGAAACTAAAGAGGAGTCTGGAGCAGCATCTTTCACTTTCAAGAACTGAGAACAATGTGGCTCATAGTGTGAATGGTGCTCTGAATATTTCCCAATCCATCGTACAGTCCTGATTTGACTCCATGCAATGTCTTTCCCCAAGCTGAAAAAGATATCATTTTGGGACAATTGAAAACATCCAGGCTGCTATGATGGGTGCTTTGGACACAATCACCAGTGAAGACATCAATGCCACTTTTTATAATAGTGGAACTGGAATTGTTGTATTTGGTTACAGGGAACCTATTTTCAAAAGAATGAACTGTAATTGCATGTTATGTTCAATAAATTATTTTACATCATTCTCATAACTTTTGGGACAGATCATATATACATGCTGGTTATGTGGGTAATGGTATAAGGCATGATTCATATCCAAACATAGTAGAATTCAATAGATCTACTTTGCTGCTGAAATGAGGGGCAGCTGGGGTGAATCCATCACCCTATGCACCACTCCCTAGCAGCAACCATTCTCCCATCACACATGGAAAGAGTCACCCAAGTAGTGCAGAGGTGTGCTGGCTCCAATGGAAGATGTTTTCCCTCCAATGATGCCTCCTCAGGAAGTTCCTTTTAAATTGTATGATAGCCAGTGCCCTTTGGTCCTCCAGTTGGAGTGAAAGTATCATGCAACACTTCCAGAGGAAAGTGTGATGAGTTTGTTAGGCTACATCTTCAGCTACTGTGTGTAGTTTTTCAGTTGTCACTCTCACTGGATATTTGTTGCTACAACCAGTTGCAGTCTTTTTTAACAACTTTTTTTACTTTCTCTAATACTCTGCTCTTTATTTTTTTTGGGGGGGGAGCAGAATTCAATGGCTTTTGTGGCCTGTTCTTTATGTTTGTTGCCAACATTTCTTCAAAATCTTGAAGGTTTAAGGACTGTATTGGGACACATGCTGCTGCTGCTCAGTCATTTAGGTGTCTCCAACTCTTTGTGACCTCATGGACCAGTCCATGCCAGAGCTCCCTGTCGGCCGTCACCGCCCCCATTTCCTTCAAGGACAAGCCAGTCACTTCAAGGATACCGTCCATCCATCTTGCCCTTGGTCGGCCTCTCTTTCTTTTTCCTTCCATTTTCCCCAGCATCGTGATCTTTTCCAAGCTTTCCTGTCTCCTCATGATGTGGCCAAAATACTTCAGCTTTGCCTCTAATATCCTTCCCTCCAGTGAGCAGCTGGGCATTATTTCCTGGAGGATGGACTGGTTGGACCTTCTTGCGGTCCAAGGCACTTGCAGGATTTTCCTCCAGCACCAGAGTTCAAAAGTGTCTATCTTCCTTCGCTCAGCCTTCCTTATGGTCCAGCTCTCACATCCATAGGTTACTATGGGGAATACCATTGCTTTGACTATGGGACACATATTGTAACATAACACACCATGGTAGTTCGTCATCTTCTGTGTATGTTCATATGATGCCAACCAACAGATATTTCTTACTATAATGACAGTACCTTTCAAAATAACTGGATGAAACTTTGCTTTGACCATGATGCACATTTATCAACATCATCAGTACTTATACATTTAAGCGATGAACATTTCTACAAATGATTCTATCATTTGCAAAAGATTTCTGCTCTTTGGGATCAATGTAAAGTCATCCTTCTGCCTTTTTTCTTTCTTTCCTGTAAAATCTCACGACATTTCTCCAAGATTTTGCAGATCCCATGAGGACATTGTGGGGCCCAGAGAATCTGCAGACTCCAGATCAAGAATATATTAAATCATTGGATACTTTGAGCATGATAGTTTATAAACAATTTCAAAATTTCAAAACCATTTGTTTATTGTCATGACTCCCTAGTAGTCATGCCATAAATGTCAACATGGGGCAAACATCTCTTTATATAGACTACATAGAAACACACAAGTTCTATAGGACACCATTTGTCTAAAATATTTAGCTGGGAGGAAGCAATAAAGATTGTTTATACTTAGAACAAAGGGCTAAGAGGGTGATTGATGAACAATTCAGATGTTGGGTTGTTGTATGTTTTCCGGGCTTTATGGCCATGTTCCAGAAGTGTTCTCTCCTGACGTTTCACCCACATCTATGGCAGGTATCCTCAGAGGTTGTGAGGATACCTGCCATAGATGTGGGCGAAACGTCAGGAGAGAATACTTCTGGAATATGGCCATACAGCCCGGAAAACATACAACAACCCTGTGATCCCAGCCATGAAAGCCTTCGACAACAAATTCAGATGTTTTCCTTCTTTAGGAAGGAGGTTCTGCATGTAAAACCTTTTATAAGGAGGGTACAGCTGTAAAAAACATTAACAACCTTAGATATGCAGATGATACCACTTAATGGCTGAAAGCGAGGAGGAGCTGAGGAGTCTTATCACCAAGGTGAAAGAAGTGCAAAAGCTGGGTTGCAGTTAAACATCAAGAAAACCAAGATTATGGCAAGCAGACTGATTGCTAACTGGGAAACAGAGGGAGAAAACGTGGAGGCAGTGACAGACTTCGTATTTCTAGGTGCAAAGATTACTGCAGAGGCAGACTGCAGCCAGGAAATTAGAAGATGTTTTCTATTTGGAGGAGAGCAATGGCCAACCTTGATAAAATAGTGAAGAGTAGAGACTGGCAATGTAAGTGTGCATAGTTAAAGCAATGGTATTCCCTGTAGTAACCGATGAGAGCTGGACCATAAGGAATGCTGAGTGAAGGAAGATAGATGTTTTTGAACTGTGGTGTTGGAGAAAAATTCCGAGAGTGCCTTGGACCACAAGAAAATACAACTAGTCCATACTTCAGGATATAATGTCAGGCTGCTCACTGGAGGAAAGGATATTAGAGGTAAAGATGAAGTACTTTGGCCACATAATGAGAAGACAAGAAAGCTTGGAGAAGAGAATGATGGTGGGGAAAATGGAAGGAAAAAGGAAGAGGGGCCAACTAAGGGCAAGATGGATGGATGGTATCCTTGAAGTGACTGGCTTGACCTTGAAGAAGCTGGGCGTGGTGATGGCCGACAGGGAGCTCTGGCATGGGCTGTTCACAAAGAGTCAGAAGTGACTGAACGAATTAACAGTAAAACATCTGTAATCATGAAGTTCTGACAAAAAATGTTATGTGTTTATTTGACATGTCATGTGTTGCTGTTTATTAACAAATAAAGTACTTTGAAAAAGGAAGTGAGATTTTTCTTTGAAACAAATGACTACTAAAAATCTGATACATATGCAAATTTGGACAAAAAGAATCTGACCTTATAAACCCAGATTAATAGCCATGTTTTAATTTGGTATCGGATTGATAACAGCATTGATACTACCTGAGCCTGTTAGATAAGGTTGATTGGAGTTGCAGTCCAACATCATCGAGAGGGCCATATTTTACCCTGACCATAGGATAGCTTGCTATGTTGTTGTTGTTGTTGTTGTTATTATTATTATTATTATTATTATTATTATTATTATTATTATTATTATTATTATTATGTTCTCTAGAACCAGCATGGGGTGATTTGAGTCCTGGCCCAGGACTCCAGGACACCAGGTTCAGATCCCTGCTTGACCATGGAAACCTACTGGATGATCCTTGGGCAAGTCATGCTCCTTCATTATCAGGAGAAAGTGTTAATTTACCCACTAGGAACAAATCTTGCTGAGGAAACTCCATGGTATATTTATCTTAGTGTTGGATTTGACTGAATATTACTCATCTTAGGATAAAGGAAGGAAGGATCAATTGCATGTGACAGTTTGAGCATCTTTGATGATCAGTGCAAGAATCGCACATTGGACAAAATGAGTTCTACAATGGTGAAGACTTGACTGATACCCAACTATAAAAAGGTTAGTGTGATGTCTTGCTTGGTTTCCTATCCCCTGCTTATTTCCTGTTCTGCTGTACTTGGGTGGAATGTTCCATTGGCTCTCATTTTGGGGGTGGAGCTTGGGACTCCCCTGTAGGTTTGGATGAGATGGTTCAGCCTGGGAGCTAATCTCTAAAGGCCTTTTTCCCTCCATTTGGCATTCCTGAGAAAAACCTCTTAGAGATAGGTCTTAGAATTTGGTCTGGGTTCTTTGATCTGGCAAATTCAAACAGGCAACATAAATCACGTATTTACCTCATAGTCATTATAGATAGTTCACCATAGCTGGTACTTACCACATAGGTCATAGTTTAGGTACTTACCTCAAAGATAGCAAAGCTGATAGTTTACCTCATAGCTTATGTACTTACCTTATAGTTTACCTCAGAGTCATTATAGATAGTGCTTATCATAGCCTTGTAAATACCCTATAGTCCTTACCTTATAGTTTCCTCATAGCTTGTGTGTTTATTCTTTATAGTCTTTATAGCCTTCATTCTCAATCAATATAGTTTTATTTCTTTATAATTTCAGCGATTTTACCTCATATTATTTCTAATACAATAAAAGGACTATTTCCTGTGTTCAATAAATATATTTTTGGTTATCTTTACCAGCTTCAAGAGTGTTTACTTTGGGGTTTGAAGTATAATTAAAGGGTAAACCGAACGCCGCTTGGGTAGCCAGACCTAAAGATAGCCATTTCCCCCAGCGTGCCTTCACAGTTAGTTTTAACAGAAGAATATGGAGTATACCCTGGCCATCCCTAATCTTAAAATAAAATCTGTATGTTTGTTTAAGCAAGAGACAGATGGTAATTGCTGCATTTACTTATCTCCTTGACAAAAAGATTTGCCAGTTTTTAAAAAGCCTGGCAAACCCTTTATCTAATGGGAAACTATTGTTTACTAGATATTTTTTAAAAAAAGAGCTATTTGTTAGTTGCAAAAATATCTCATTCCTACATGTTATCACAGTCGTACCTGAAGCTTTATCAGAGAGACTTGTTGAGCTTGTTTAATCAACCACGTTACCTTTTATTTTTGTATATCTTAATGTAACCTACAGAACCTCTAATCTTTTCTCAGTGACACATAACTGATAGTTAGCCACTCGTACATTACGTGAACTGGAGGAGCCCTTCGCCTACCTTGCGCCTGTCATAAAGAGGTGCAAATTCCATTCAAAGTTTATTAGAACAGAGGTTGGTTTGCTCAGCATGGAACGATCTCTTTCAAAGACTTCCCCGGAATTACTTCACGTGACTTGGAGATTCCCTTTCTTGCTGAGAACACTGTTGATACTATGGAGCAGTATTGTAGCATGGCTCAGATGGGGTCCCCATCTTAAAGGGTAAGTCCACATTTTTAAAAGATTTTGAAGATGAATGACCATAGAGCTTAATATGAAAGTGTATCTATTAACTGTTGACGTAGGATACTTTTAGCCAAAGCATTCCTACTAATTATGATGCCAGACTTAGCGTGGACACCCGATCGGCGTAGGCCACCGCGTAAGTCCGGTTTCAATCGCAGTGAAAAGACATAGTGCACAAAATTCTTCATTTTCTTTTTTTCTTAAGATTTTGTTTGATAAGAGCAAAGACAGAGAAAACTAAATTGAAATATTGGAAGACTACTATTTATAAAGTGTCATCTGGTGAATTTCCCTGAATGTAGGAGTGCAATTGAGTCATAACAGCCTTGTCTGGAAGTTCTTCCACACTTGTATTACTCTAGTTTTTAACTTACGAACCCATTCATTTTTAATCTGTCTACATTTCTCACAGTTCTTCTTTAGCCTATCTTCTGAGAAGGGCAGGCGAGGAAGGAAATCTCCCACAGAAGATGCCTTCTGGTTTCTCTTCAAAGTCTTTAACATTGTACAACTTTGTGGTAGACAAAAGACTTGAAATGTTTGCTAATAAATTGGCCTTACACTTTACTGATTGAAAACCAGCATTCCTTCCTTTGAAACATAGCCTACAGCACTTTTTTAATGGTTTCCCATCTAAGTCCTTGTCAGGGCCAACTTCTTAGCTTCCAAGTTCAGACAGGATCTAGTGCCTTTGGGGCATTTAGTTTCTCTTACTGAATTTATATTTGTGGTTCTTTTAAATGATTTGTTCTTACCTGCTTTTAGCATGATTGATTGAGCCCCTGGTGGCGCAATGGGTTAAATCCAGCAGGACTGCTGACTGAAAGGTCAGTGGTTTGAATCTGGGGAGCGGGGTGAGCTCCCGTCTGTCAGCTCTAGCTCCCCATATGAAGACATGAGAGAAGCCTCCCACAGGATGATAAAACATCAAACAACCGAGTATCCCCTGAGCAACGTCCTTGCAGATGGCCAATTCTCTCACACCAGCAGTTTCTCAAGTCACTCCTGATATGAAAAAAAAAAAGCATGATCGATATTTTGACTCTATTTTAACTTCGGTACAATGTACATTTTTTATCTCTGTCTGTTGCAACTTTTGAAAAGGTGGCATATCAATAAATATTCTCATCTTTAAGTTTGTGTTTTTGTCATATAATGAACATGAAAAAAACCAGTTAAAAAAACATTTGTTTCTTGATCCATCTAGCTTGTCTTCTAGCCAAAAGGGTATTAGGCACCTATGCTGGTGAAGGGGTCTGGCTGATGATAGATGATGTAATTAATAGAGGTTTAAATTATGTTTTATTGTGTTTTCAGGTTATCTTTGATTCTGAAATTGCCAGCTATAACCCCCATCCCTATTCAAATTTTTCATTTGACAGTCAAGTATATAATTTGATTTGGTCCATCAATCAAATGACAGATTTCTATTATAAAAATTCAGCCAAATAAGGATGCTGGAGGAGCTTAACATAATAACAAAAGTCCATCAGCTAAGCAAAAACTCCAGAACTTTCTTATCATATTTTTGATAACAGATTACCCCTAATTTGAATTGGCATTTCAGCCTGCCCTACAAGGTTCCAGATTATCCTCTGATAATCTTGATTATTTATTGGAAGCACCACCTTCAGAGTCAACCACAGTATTGCCAACATTCTTTCTCTTCCCTGGTTTGGAATAATGGTTGAACTTTTGTTCATAAACATGGTGTGGACAACCTGCGTCTTTCCTGATGGGGTGAGGTTACATAGCCAGTGCTGGGAGTTGCAATTTGACAATATCTTGAGGGATTGCAAGTTGCCTTCCTCTGGTTGAAATCAAAATATCAAATTGTGAGCCAAGTACTAGTTTTCTCACAGAAGACTGACAAGGCAGTTGGTGGAGGAAGATGCTATGTATAAAGGAATGGCAGCAGGGGGGAATCTTTTTATAATATTCCACCGCTGCCACCAATATAAAAGAATGAGCAAAGCGGGGAGGCTAGGCTGAGAGACTAATTATAACAGATTTTCTTTTTAAAATGGTAGCTGCCACCAACTTAAAATGTCTTTAGGATTTTTGTTGTTAAATGTGTCTGAGGCAAACTTCTCCCATTTCCTGCCCACACCGTTTTCACCCCTGGCTCCCAAACTGATGTTCATTATGAGGCTTTTCTGTGGTATTTTATTGTTGTATCGCTGGAATTTTTAATAAAGGTTTCTTGATGGAAAATATACACTGTGGAGGCTTTTGGAAGTTGAAAATAGAATAAAAATTTATTTTCTTTAAAACAGGCAAATAATTACTTCAGAGAGGTTCATAAGCGTAATTGGTTACAGACGTTCTTCAGCTTAACTTAGTTGTATGTTTCAGGTTACTTCACTTAGTTCCAAACAGTTTCAACCAACCAATCTATCTATTGGTCACAAAAACCCTCGTTCTATTTGCTGAGAATAGACACGAGTTCCCCTGGGTTGTTAATTAACTCTAACCTAGAGTCTTTCTATTAACCAACCCAGTAGTGAGACACAATTCCTTGAGTTATCTTTCCCCAAGAGATCCAAAACTGCCTGACTTAGCCTGTCAGTTTCCACAGCTTTCAGTTCTCTCTCACACACACACCCTCCAAACTCCAAAACCCAACTGCTCTCTTCAAACCCTCCAAACAGAACTGCCTGGAGTTTTTTTCCCCCTCTGCACTCTAAGACTTAGCTCCTCCCATCTGCTCTGGTTGGCCAATCCTAGGAGTCTCTCTCTAAGCTCCTCCCCCTTTCTAACCACACTCAAGATGGCTGCCTGGCATTCCTCTACAAAATGGATGCCTGCCTCACTCACTGTTACCAAGGCTTCATTCCTGGCCTAATAGGTAAGGTTCACTACACTATGCCATGCTGGCAGTCCAAAAAGGGTCCTGGATCTTGACTACCGTATATATTTGTGTATAAGTCAACCTCATGTATAAGACAAAGACAGGTTTTATCACCAAAATTATGGATTTTGATATGACTCATGGATAAGTTGAAGGTCATTCCATGGAGAGGGTCAGGCTGCCAGTATTACCTCAGGAAGACAGCTGCCCATGACTACTGCCATTTTCCCTCCCAGGTATTTAAAAAGACCAGAAGTGGTGGCATAGCAGAAAGAATAGAGGGATGAATACATAATTTAGGTTCTCCTGGGATGGACAAAACACTTGTCTTTCTCCACGCTACACAAAGAAAGGGATTGTTGCTTTTTCAACAACACAGTTCTTATACTAACCCAAATATGCTTGGTGGATTTTTTGACGAAAAGTGCTAGACTTATACATGTGTATATACAGTACGATGAATATATTTTTTGTCTTTGGGGCTGAGAAGCTCTGACTCCAATGTTTTTATCTGAGGAAAACAGGAAGAGCCAGATCCAGCTGCATGTACATCAGGCTCACCCTCAAGCATTTTGATAGGAAGCAATTACACTACAATTACATATCAAATATTGTGGGAATCCATCTGTAATTCTTCCTACTCACAGCTCTTCCTCATCCTCTTCATCCTGGAAAGAAGTTGTGAGTGGGTTCTGTCCTGGACCTGATTCTGTTCAACATCTTTATTAATGACGTAGATGAAGGGTTAGAAGGCATGATCATCAAATTTGCAGGTGACACCAAATTGGGAGGAAAAGCTAATACTCCAGAAGACAGGAGCAGAATCCATCTTAACAGATTAGAGAGATGGGCTGAAACTAAGAAAATGAAGTTCAGCTGGGACAAATGCAAGATACTCCACTTCGGCAGAAAAAATGAAATGCAAAGATACAGAATGGGGAATGTTACAGAATGGCTTGAAAGCAGTATGTGTGAAAAATACCTTGGAGTCCTCGTGGACAACAAGTTAAACATGAGCCAACAATGCGATGCAGCAGCTTAAAAAACCAATGGGATTTTGGCCTGCATAAATAGGAGTATAGTGTCTAGATAAAGGGAAGTCATGCTACCCCTCTATTCTGCCTTGGTCATAAGGAGGAGGGAAAAATCTTATTTTTGCTGCCCTGGAGACTAGGAACAATGGCTTCAAACTACAGGAAAGGAGATTCCACCTGAACATTAGGAAGAACTTCCTAACTGTGAGAGCTGTTCACCAGTTTAACTCTCTCCCCCGGATTGTGGTGGAGGCTCCTTCTTTGGAGGCTGTTAAGCAGAGGCTGGATGGCCATCTGTCGGGGATGCTTTGAATGCGATTTTCTTGCTTCTTGGCAGGGGGTTGGATTGGATGGCCCACGAGGTATCTTCCAACTCTGTGATTCTATGATTCTATAGGTCCACTCAAATGGCTAGTGGCATAAGAGACTAGACTTTATAAGGTGTACCCTGAGTCTCATGAGAAGAGGGCCTCTGCAATAGGTCGGGTTTTTGGAAGATCTCTAAATCTTACAGGATCCTGGAATTGTCGTGACTTTCGATAGCCTTTCCATAGACTTGACACAAGTATACTGAATGCTCTTAAGCTGGCCTGGCAAGAAAGAGAGCTTTACCTATATTGCTGTTTGAAAAGCAAAACAACACTGGCTGGGATGCCACTCCCCATTCATTATTCCATTTTGGGAGAAAGGCATGATGTAAATTTGATTCATCCTCTGATTTTGATATTCCTTTGAATTGTATCTGTGTGGCTTGGAAGGAATATTGAAATTACATTTCCCAAAACCTCATTTAGCATTGATTATCATTCACTTAGGTACTGTATAGTTGTCAAGTCTGAAATATTCCTGCATGAAAACATAAAAGGGTTATGTCAGTTCCATTGCAAGGGAGCTCACACCTTCACTTACTCGACATCTCCAACAAGGTTGTGTTTTAAATGTACTCATTCTCGACAATGTCCATCACATTGTCCACTGCAAGATGCACAAAATCACCTCACCCTCTCTAGGCAACTTAGGCATTACTTGAAAAGATCATCTTGTTCAATTACTTCTTTCATCTTAAACGTTAAGCAAGATGACAAAGAAGGTTTAAACAATAATATATTAATTGACTGGATTATTCAAAATATTTAAAACATTATGTTCAATGAAAATGTAATGATTAGGCTGCAAACTTTTGAATAAAAGATTGACTATTAACTTGGTCATGGAATACAACCAATATTGGAACCAGTTGGATGTCAAAGGGGAAAGTATTTCATAACTGGGCTACTTCAGAGAAAAAGCCCTGTCAGATCAGCAGAGTGAAAAATGAAGAAGACTCCTGTCTTTTTATTGAATGTGTAAGGGTGGTGATTTAAGATCATTATATATCTTTCAGTCCATTAGACCAGAGTTTCTCAAACTCTGCTTCTCCAGATGTTTTGGATTTCAGCTCCCACAATTCCTAGCAGCTGGTAAGCTCCCACAATTCCTAGCTCCCACAATTCCTAGCAGCTCCAAAACATCTAGAGGAGCACACTTTGAGAAACACCGCTTTAGACAACTTTCCCCCTGTTGTTCCATTTCAATATTATATCCAAAATTTGGGGCCCATTTTATCATACATTCATCAATTTGTTCATTTTCCAACTTTACTCTGTGTGACATTTAGACATTTTCCCATCCAGATCTCATCATACATACAAAGCTTAATCTCAGACTTTTTTATTTCTCAAAACTAATTTTTAAAATCCATTTTAAATCTCAGCAAAGTGTCTATAATGCTACCACTGAAATTCTAAGTGACCCCTTAAAATTCATCTTGTTTTTAAAGTATGTATTTATCATTTTCTAATATCAACAAGTCTTGATAAGTTACTCATAACTCATTAACTTTTTTTCAATTCTAAATAAAGCTTCATGCATTGAAATCCATAATGGAGCTCAGAGCATAGGTAATGTTTCTTTTCCAAATTCTCAAAATACCATGCCTTGCAAAATGATTATTAATATTAGTATTTGCATTAAGCTTGCTGTTCCACAAAAAAAATGCCACTCAAACCTCAGGTCATGCCCTTCCAGTTTCAGCAATCTATCATTATCTAACATTAATTACCCTTTATGCTAAATTAAACAACTTGCAAAATGTGTTTTCAAATCCAGTAAACCAAGCCCTCCCCTTTCCTTCCCAGCAAAGACAAAACTGGAGCCTTTCTCTCCCTTGAGAGCACTCTAACTGCCATGGCTCAAGGCTTTGTAGTCCTGGGAGTTGTAGTTTCAGAAGATCTTTAACCTTCTATATGAAAGAGTGCTGTTGCCTCACCAAAATACAGCTCTTAGGATTGCAAAGCATTGAGCTATGGCAATAAAAGTGGTATCAAACTGATTCCTGAGACTTGTAGTTTGACAAGGTACCAGCACTCTTTGGCAGAGAAGGCTAAAGACGTTGTGAAACTTCAGCTCCCGGGATTAGATAGCAGTGAGCCATGACAGTTTAAATGGTGTCAATCTGCATGAATTCAGCAATTTATATGCACTCTTTGCAGCTGAGGTGACACTGATTTTTTGGTTTTTTTGGTGATGTCTTTTATCTTGCTCCCAAATGTGCCTTCCAAAAAGATTTGTGTACTAAGAAGCAGGGTAGGCAAGCTTTCATCCATCTTGGCAAAATTGCATTTACTAATAAAGAACCCATTTTAGAAAACATGTGTGATAATGTCCTCAGTTTCTCTCTTGTCATATGCATTGCACAGTATACTTGTGTATATCTATAATTTGCTTTTATTCAAGTAATGGAAGTACTCCAATTTCCATCTTCTCCAGAACAGAAAAAAGTCCCAATTCAACATAAATATAATCTAAAAAAAAATGGAAATGAAGGCTATAATGAGAAGATAGGACATCAATATTAAAAATATGGTTGCAACATTAGTGCCAGAGTAAAAAATGGAGAGTACTCCTATAGAATAAGGAATTTGAGCAGCATGTTGTTTGTCACACAGTAGCTCTTCTACACAACTATTAAAGGTACATGAGCCCGCCACAACCTTCACACCTCACAGGTCAGAAAAAGTTTAATGGGTCCAGATATACCAATGTAAGCTTTTAAAATGGTTCAAGAGAAGTTGTCGGTGAAAAACGACAACCGGTGTGTTCCCATGGTCATTAATTGTTTAATCTTCAATACACAATTGTTCTCATCCATGCAAAAGTGTCTGCTCATACATAAATGAATACAACTATACGCTTCTTTCAGATCTCTCCACCTTAGAGACTGGTAGAACTGGATGCTATGTACAAAAACTCTTTAATTTTAGTCTTCATATGAGTCCTGAATGCTTTCCTGGGCTCTTATGTCTTCTGATAGGGGGAAATCTATTTCTTTTATAATAGGATGTAATTTTGAAACAAACTAGGGACAGAACAAGTGAAGTATGAGGAAGAACTGAGGGTACACCTACACTGTAGGTTTGCTTTCTAATGGTCATGGCTCAATGATATGGAATCATAGGGATTGCAGTTTTACAAGGTATTTAGCCTTCTCTGCAAAAGTGTGCTAGAACTTCACTAAACTTTAACTCCTATCATTCCATAGCATTGAACCAAGGCAGTTAAAGTAGGGGTCAAACATTTGGGTTCTACAAAAAGGCAAATAAGCCTTGAATGACATTGAATGACCAGTTTCTGAGAGAGGAGAGGAAGGTGCAATCTAAAAAAGAAAGAAAGAAAGAAAGAAAGAAAGAAAGAAAGAAAGAAAGAAAGAAAGAAAGAAAGAGAGTGAGTGAGAGAGAGAGAGAGAGAGAGAGAGAGAGAAAGGACACTGGCACACCAAGAATAGCTACTAGCATTACCATTCAAAAAACGTGTTAGACAATTTGTCCATTCTCATAAGAGAAAGAGACAATGGAAATGTATGGAAAATTTGGAGAAATAGAAATAGAAGAAATTATTTTCTGGACTTCCTAATAATTAATGCAGAGCAATTGAATATTTTTTTAAAATCCTTATCTAGATATTTCTGGGTGGGCAGAGTATTCTTGCTATCCTTTGTTAATGTTCCTGTTCTCCCCAAACCCTGAAAGTTTTAGCTTTTGGTGTGCTGTGATTTCAGTTGTGACTTCAGCTGTATAATATGCTTAATTATGTCACCCATGCTTACAACCAGTGGTGACTGGTGACCCCAGAAGCACATAAAAAAGCTCTTGTGAAGTTAAGTAGAAGTTTTAGTTTGAACTTTTAAGGTGCTATCCAATGTGATGGAATTACTTTAGTACCTTGAATACTTCCTTGAAATTTCAGCATAGAAAAAAACATAATGAAACATGTATCCTAGTTCAGAACTTGTGAGACTCTACAATTATTCCACACATCCAAGTTGCAAACATGAGTCATCATTACTGTGTCCTGGCTTGATTTCTTTGTTTGTATGATAAAATGCAGCATTTCTCAGCCAACGTTTTCTGTCTAGCAAAAGCCACAATTATCCAAGAACAGTTGATGAGAGTCAAGCAATTTCACCTTGTTGTTGTTATTCTCGTTACTGCTAGCTTGGTTTCAATTTATGGTGACCATATGAAATTGAGATCCCCATGATTTTGCTTTGTTTGCTCAGGTCTTGCAAACTCAGGGTATGGCTTTATTGAGCAAATTTACCTGCATTTTGGGGATTCCTCTTTCCCTTCTATCTTTGATTTTACTGAGCATTTTTGTTTTTCCTTCACTTTGCTACACTTATTATATACTGTTGCACTCTCATTCCTCTTTTAATTCCATAAATACAGCTGGGGAGTCTGGAAATTGTACTCTTACCTCTTTTCTCCAAGATACCCAAATGGATTTCTGAGTCCACCTGAGATGATTCTAAGGGAAAGACACATGGGATTGCGTCTTAAGTCTACATGTCAAATTTGCCTTTTTACCTTTAGTCAGTTTGAGACATCAGTCCTACCTCCTTACATATGTCTGTTCAATTTACATCTCATCAGGTTCTTCCATCTATGGGGAGGGTGCTTTTAAATGCAGCTAAGCATAGGATTTGTTCAATTTCCTGGACACTTGTGGCAGTGTTAGGAACTAAAACACAATGGAATCAGGTTGTTGAACCTAATGGTTCCAGAATCTGATTATACTTGGTGAAAGCCCAGGGCAAGCTGAAGGTCCAAAACATGACCCCTCCTGGTGCTTCAGGGTGGAAACAGAGAGAAAAATCAGATAGAAAAAGCTCTTGTGAAGTCAAGTAAAAAACATGATCGCAATTCATTTTAGAAAAAATGTCCCTGAAATTAAATTCTTCTCCCTGGAGAATGAAGTTCCAAAACACTTGAGATCAAACAAAACCCAATGGAAGACCAGCATCCAGCCTCTACCTATTCCAGTAAAGTGAATGAATGGCAAACTATGTTACCACAGAACACATGGTGTTGGATACCCCTTGGACTTAGCTTTTTTGACTACCTGTCAAACCCTGCTTTTTAGGTTCACCATGAAAGTAGTTTCTGACAATCATTATATGGGAATAAACTGGACTAGAAAATGAAAGGCGGCCTTGGGATAGGAAGCACCTCCCATGGGAGGTTCCTAGGGTAACACATAATTAGGAGATTAGATATAGCTATAACATTAATGACACAGGAGTCAGGGATATCTGTGGAGGAGTGAGCAGTTGGAGACATCCGAGCTATCTTTACATCTCTTGCTTACTAATCTGGTATTCCATCTGGTGGCTGTGGACAGACCATAAAGAAAGAATAACTAAGGAGCAATAACAATGGAAAATCTCATCACAGGGTGTTAGCCACTAGGACACAGAGTGGTGGCACATCTTTGAAAATCTCATCTGTTGCTGGCTGAACTGATCTTCTCCATGGCCAAGTGAGACTTTTCCACTGTGCTTGTTGGAAGGCTAGCATCTCAACTTTTTCTCCATGCTGACATCTCGGTGTTCTTCTGATTTGTTCCTTGGCTCACCCACATTTTCCATTTCCACATACTGCCGGGTGTTGCACCACAGACGTTCCAATGAAGGAATTTCAATTGCCAATTTTCCCAGCTTGTCATGCCAGACAGTGTGAGAACTGCGCGTTTCAGCAACATTTTCCATGTGTTTATGATTTCATCCAACCTAGGTTGGGAGCCCATATTGACTACCAGAGCTATCATCATCATAGGCCTTGGGGCCTTCAGAGGTAGGTAATATGAACTCATTTGAATTGCAGATTTTCTAAGGTAAGTTAATTACCAGCCTTAGAAGATTCTGTATTGGACAGATCCTTCTTTTGTCTGATTCTCAATTATGTTGGGTCAGAGGTCCCTTCTACACAGCCATATAAAATGCAGATTATCTGCTTTGAACTGAATTATATGGCAGTGTAGACAGATGTAATCCAGTTCAAAGAAGATAATGTGGATTATTGTCTTTGATCATTTGGATTATATGGTAGTGTAGAAGGGGCCTGAGCTGGTTGGAATCAGAGATTGGAAATAGCAGGTTACAAGCAGCACAATCACTTGTGGCTGGTTGCTTTTTGGGAGGTATTGAGTATGGACCTAAGTCACTTAGTCAAGTAACAAGCTGTTTTTGTATAAAAGGCAATGTATTCTAGTTAAAAAAAAACTACTTCTGAACAATTTTTAAAGGCATTTTACAGGAATCTTTCATGTTTTCATCCATACTCTTCTTGAGATTCCTTTTTCTATTAGAAATTATAAAGGAAAGGAATAAGGTGTACAATAAATAGCACAACAAGGCATATTCAATTACTGCTGTAAGCAATGACAGAGTTATTTTTTAATAATTCTATTTTTATAGAATGAGCATGTAATGGGATGTAATTTTCTAGGACCTGATTCAAATGTTTCTCATTTCAGCCATTTTGTAATTATTACAAATCAATGATATTTAATAATAATGATTATTTGAAAGGCCATGGATGGAAATAATAAATCGATCACCATAGCTTCTTGATAGGGGGTTGGACTGGATGGCCCATGAGGCCTCTTCCAACTCTCTGATTCTATGTGAGTAAGGTGAGGAAGGCTGGTAGGTTGAAGAAGGAAAAACATATTTGGGGCAGGAGATTGGAACCATTTGGCAGGTAAAAGAGTTGAAAGTACATTTAGGGTCTTATGAAAAAGGCCAGGTGAAGCATCACCTTTCACCTGGCTTTGCCAAGAAAGGAGAGGGGCAGTGGGGTGAATCTGTCACCCCACACATAGCTCCCTCTCGGTGATGCTTTCCCCATCACATGGGGGAAGCATTGCTCTCCTGACAAGGCCCTGTGATGGCTCCATTGGAGCAAACACAACATGGGAAGCCTCCTGTCCAGCTATGCTTTCACTCCAGTTGATGGTTGGGACTCGGCCAGAAGTCATACAACATTGTGTGATGGCTGATGTGGAGCTCTGTCCATTAGATGGGCTGAAAGCATCCTAGGATAATCAATCCCCCAATGGCTTTCCATATTTGCTAGTATTGGGGGCACAAGATCCTTGTGATAGCGAAGAACTGCAAATAAAGAAACTGTTATTATTTTTCCAGAGAGAATACCTCTAGAAATTTCTGGGTCTTCCAACATGACTGTTTATAGAATGCAGCCTTCACAACGAGTGCTATTGGCTTTCTCATTAAGTATAAAACCTTTTTGGTTTTGCAAAATTGTTTGAAGCTCTAGGGGTTGTATAGAAAGAATAAACGTAATTCTTGATAGCCTATAAGATTTCCTCTGTTTGATGCATCCATTTCATCTGATGTTATCAGAGGAGGCTGGGATGCTGAGCATACCCATCCTCAATAGAACATTGGAAAAAAGAGATTGCATATGTTCAGAAGTGACTTACTTACTTACTTAGGCGATCCCTCATAGTTCAAGGATGATGGTCCTCCAGGTGTAGTGTCTTGACGGTGGATGCGTAGATGGCTGTGGAGACCTGTTCTTGACCCGCATGTTCTTCCACAGTGAAGACATCAGTTTCAGACAGAAGGCAGTCCCAGTCAGGGTTGGCTTGACACACCTTCTTCCTCTTGGTGCGTTTCTCCCTTAAGCCCTCCATTTCTGCCTCTTCAAATTCTGCAGCACTGTTGGTAACAGCTGACCTCCAGTTAGAGCGCTCAAGGGCCAGGGCTTCCCAGTTCTCGGTGTCTATGCCACAGTTTTTAAGGCTGACTTTGAGCCCATCTTTAAATCTCTTTTCCTGACCACCAACATTATGCTTCCTGTTCTTGAGTTGGGAGTATAGTAACTGCTTTAGGAGACGGTGATCAGACATTCGGACAACGTGGTCAGTCCAGCGGAGTTGATGGCGTAGGAGCATCTCTTCAATGCTGGTGGTCTTTGTTTCTTCCAGAACGCTGACATTTGTCCACCTGTCTTCCCAAGATATTTGCAAGATTTTTCGGAGGCACCAGTGATGGAATCTTTCCAGGAGTAGACAGTCCATATTTCACAGGCATATAGCACGTTTGGGAGGACAATAGCTTTATAAACAAACACCTTGGTCTCCCAGGAATGTCTTGATCCTCAAACATTCTCTGCTTCATTCAGAGAAATGCTGCACTCACAGAACTCAGGTGGTGTTGTACGTATTTCAGCGTCAATGTTGACTTTTGTGGAGAGGTGGCTGCCAAGGTAGAGGATATGGTCAACATTTTCTAATGTTACACCATTAAGCTGTATTCCTGACATTGCAGATGGATTGGATGGTGCCTGCTGGAAGAGTACTTTGGTTTTCTCGATGTTCAATTAGAGACCGGCTTTTCGTATGCTTCTGCAAAGGTGTTTAGAGTGGCTTGTAGGTCTTCTGAATGCACACAGACTATGTTGTCATCAGCATATTCTATAACAGTTGTTGCTGTGACCTTGGTTTTGGCTTTCAATTTGCTGAGGTTAAATAGCTTGCCATCTATCCGATAGAGGTAATTTCCACTCCGTTGGGAAGCTTCCCATCAACAAGATGAAGTATCATAGCGATGAAGATGGAAAATAAGGTTGGGGCAATAACACATCCCTGTTTGACACCTGATTCCACCTTAAATGGGTCACTTTGGAAGCCATTGCTGTCCAAGACTGTTGCCATCATGTCATCGTGGAGGAGCCACGATGACACAAATTTGTCAGGGCATCCCATTTTTTGGAAGATGTTCCAGAGAGTAGTCTATTTTATCATTGTTTATCTATATATTACTCATTTTAAAGAAAGTCTTTGCAAAAGAACCCCTCTTTTAAAACAACAAGAAGTTCCTAAAAAAGAGAGTGGATTCAGTCTCTACCTGTCAAACTTTGGCATTAATCTTTCTAGCTTTTTATCACTCTTATATGCAAAGCCCTTTTGATTAAAAGTTCACTGTGAAAGCAAAGCAATTCTGCGTCCTTGATAATAGCAGTACAGTAGTAGAGTTTACATAATGAGGCAATGATAGAATCAAATGCTGTCTGTCAAGATAGTAAACTAAAGGAAAAACTTACAGGTCCTTTTTAAAGTGGTTACACTCTGGTTTAGGTAATTAAAATACTTCTAGCTAACGTTATTATGGTGCATATTTCCCTCTGCTGATATGTAGAAAGTGAGGAAATTGTTATTTCTGGGCAAAAGCACTTCCAGAACTGCAAATCATGTACAAGATCTGGATCAAAGGAAACTGTAACACTATCACGAGGTGGGAGTGGATGAATAAATGTATGTATAGCACTGATGAACAAGTTGTGTCTTGGTTGCATGAGACCCAAAGGCCCTTTCTATAGTCTACCACCTCCTGTATTTTTACCCTTCTCTGACACCACATTTATTTTAACCAAAAAAATACCTCATGTCTAATAGGATAGAGACAATGGATGAGAAAAAAAACCCCAATATTTTATACAGTGTTCCCTCACTTATTGCTGGGGTTAGGTTCCAGGAACATCCACAATAAGTGAAAATCCACGAAGTAGGGACACTATATTTATTTTAATAGTTATACATTATTGTAGTAGTTATACACTATTTTAAGTCTTTATTAACCAATCGTGTGTTGATAAATCACCTCCTTCTCCTCCCGTTGCCGCTTGGGCTCCTTTTCTCTTCCTTTGGCTTCTCCTTCCTCCCTTCCTTAGGCTGTAAATTGTAATTTTTTATGATTTATAATAGTCTTTTAGAGTTTATTGAAAAACCGCGAAACAGCGAATCCGCGAAAAGTGAACCGCAAAGTAGTGAGGGAACACTGTATTATGATTTATTGTCACGTTACATTGCATATATTGTAAAAATTAATAAAAATCATTAATAATTAAAATAATTAAAAATCAGATAGCACAAGACGCATTTGAAAATACAGGACAATACCATTTGGATTTTAGCTCTTTCTTGGATGTCTTAAGAGAAAAGAAGGCAGAAAGCTTTTTAAAAAAAATACTGCAAACTGAAAACGATTTGCGAAGCTTTCACTTGTTGCAGTTAGATTGTGAGAAGGAGAACTTCCTGTTCCATTTTGCCCTTAGACTAATTGAAATTGGTTCAAAGACAGGTTTGGTTGCAATTTGCTAGTGTGGTTTCTGGGCAAAAAATAAAGGGCCCTGGGGTAGGGTGGGTGGGAAGGTTACTTCTTTTTTAAAAAAAACATAAACTTTGTGTCTGTAATAGCTGTATTTTCATGGAAAGAAGACTTGAAAACAGATTCTTTATCCAGATTTACCAGAACACTGGAACTTACTTGATCTGCTCTGAGATCTATCTGTTGATAAAAAGCTTGTCTACACGGGCCAAAACCCTTGAATCAGGCCAGACGTCACTCCTAGATGTATAGATGACATCTAGGGACTTCTGTCAATCTAACATAGGATAAAATAGCTTAACCTGATTTTACCCCATCAGCAGAAGTCCAGGAGAGGCCATGGAGCTCTGTCCAGTTGGGCTGATGTTGGGAAAGGTGCCCAAGTGACTCAGAAAGAGGAAGGCACTAATCCCCTCCCACCCCCCATCCTATCTCCAAGTCACATAAGTGCCTTTCCTGACATCGGACCAATTGCCTCCAAAGGTACTGGAGTTGTGGTTTCAAGACCTGGCTATGATCCTCTTGCCGAGAATAACAAATGAGTGAGTTCATTCTATAACCTCTTGTGCAGAAGGTTGGAGACTAGGTTTACTAATCGGCACATTTTCAAAAACTTCTTTTTTGTGGAGGGTGTCACATATCTTCCATTTTGAGCCAGATTCGAGAAACTTAATTCTATGGTAAGAACAGGACAATTTCCAAAAAAATACTCTACCCATGACAGAACATGTGTCTGTGGTGCACCAGCAAAAGGTGGTTTCTCATCATGGTGATATACTTATCAAAACTCTCAGACTGATTATTTTACACTCATCACTATACTCCCACTGCTTTCATCTTGTAATTTAATAAGGTTTTAATAAATATTATTTAATAAAGTTTTATTGTGTTTTAATTTATTTTAGTTAACAATTAACAGCAGTTTAAGGGTAGTGATTAGTGTCTATTGGTGTGTATATTTTTGTGTTTTATCTTTTATTGTTGATTAGCTTGGGTACCTGGTGATGCCTGGGTTATCTGAAAAAGGCATTGTTTGTTTTTGAATGTTAGGTAATATCAGTGTGTTTATGTTATGCTATTTATGTAAATTAATATGGACATTTGTTCAGATTTTATGTCATTATATAATTTTTGTCTGACTCTGTTGGTTTAATTTATTGATGTTAGGTTTAATTCATTGATCTTAGTTTTAATTTGATGTTAGGTTTTAATTTCTGTTTTCATATGTGGGGTTTTCCTGGGATTTTATGTCAATATTTGTCCATTTTATGGAGGCATTGAATGTTTGCCATTGTATGTTGGAATTCGCCCTGAGTCCCCTTGTGGAGATACAAATAAAGTTGTTTATGGTTGTTGTGAGTTTTCCGGGCAGTATGGCCATGTTCCAGAAGTATTCTCTTCTGATGTTTCGCCCACATTATGGCAGGCATCCTCAGAGGTATATGCCTGCCATAGATGTGGGCGAAATGTCAGGAAAGAATACTTCTGGAACATGGCCATACTGCCCAGAAAACAAACAACAGCTCTGTGATTCCGGCCACGAAAGCCTTTGACAACACTAAGTTTATTATTGTTATTATTTCTTTGAAAAAACTCTGTCTTTCCCATTGTTTTTTATGAATGCTCCCATGAGAAAATGCATAAGGATGTGGGTGAATTCCCAGAATTGTGGGGTCAATCCTCTCCAAACTTCACCAGTATTCCCAGTTGGCCATGTTGGGTCTGTGTGCCAGGGGTGGTCCAGATCCTTCACTTGCTGAGTTCAGTGTTTTCTCAATACTGGTGAACTATAGCTCTCTGATGACAATGTCAATCACCCCAAACCCTGCCAGTATGTAAAGATAGCTGTGTTGGGTCTGTGTGCCAAGTTTGGTCCAGAGCTGACGTCGGCTGGGTTCAGTGCTCTCTGGATAAGGGTGAATTACAACTCTCAGAATTCCAGGGTAATCACCCTGAAACCCTGCCAGTATTCACAGTTGGCCATGTTGGGTCTGTGTGCCAAGTTTGGGCCACATTTGACGTTGGCTGGGTTCAGTGTTCTCTGAATAGAGGTTAACTATCACTCCCAGATTTCAAAGTCAACTACCCTTAAAGTCCACCAGTACAAAAAGTTGGCCATGTTGGATCTGTGTGCCAAGTGTGGTCCAGATCCGTCACTTGCTGAGTTCAGTGTTCTCTAAATACAAATTAACTATAACTCTCTGATGCCAAGGTCAATCAACCTAAAGTCCACCAGCATGCAAAGTTGGCAGCATTGGGTCTGTGTGCCAAGTTTGGTCCAGATCCGTCATTTGTAGGGTTCAGAGGGCTCACGGAATACAGGCGAACTATAACTCCCAGAGTTAAAGGTCAAGCACGTCCAAAGTCCACCAGTATTCCCAGTTGGCCATGTTGAATTTGTGTGTCAAGTTTGGTCCAGATCCGTTATCAGATGGGTTCAGTGTTCTCTGAATACAGGTGAACTATAACTCCTGGATGTCAAGGTCAATCATCCCCAAACCCCGCCAGTATGCAAAGTTGAGTGTGTTGGGTCTGTGTGCCAAGTTAGTTCCAGGCCCATCATTGGTGGGGTTCAGAGTGCTCTTAGATTGCAGGTGAACTATACATCCCAGTCCCTACAACTCCTATAAATCATGGTGAATTCTCCCCAAACCTCTCTCTCTAATATGTTCAGTTACTGTGTGCCATATAAAAGAATAGGAAAGGGTTAGAGGAGAGGCAGTGGGCGGGGTTATGCAAATTCCACACCATTGGAGAGAGAAAGGAACCCTGGGATGTGGCTCACTGTAACCTGCAATGTAAGTGGAAAGAAGGTTTTGGTGGCTCCCCAGCACTGTGGGTTAAAGCTGTTTGTGAAGTTCGGAGGCTATCTGTGTAAGCGGACACCCATGCCACATACACACATGCAGATTTTTATTTTTGTTTTGAGTATAGATATGATCAATGGACTAGCCAATAAACAAATCTATCTCTACCCTCCATTTCAGATGACATCAGGGACAAATTGGCCAAGCAATATTAGATCCTGTGCAAGATGGCAAAGGTTATTAGTGAGCAAAAAAGATAAGTTGGGAGAGGCTGCAAAATTAACTTTTGTCTTAGCCTACTGGAAAAGGGAATAATCTGTCCCCGTCCTCTTCTGCTGCTAGGTTAGTTGAATAAAAACCACTTTTGTTTTTGAATTTAGATAGCTGTGCACAAGTGTATAACCAAACCCAGGAATTGCAGTATCTGCACTTAGACTGCCACTGGAAAATTCGTGGTTTTTTTCTTAACCAGTCATCTTTAATGCACTGATGTGCATACCCCTGTCCATTTGGGAGCAGTGCTGGACTGTAGCAGGACACAGGAAATGAAAATAAAGGGGCAGAAAGTGAAAGTTCCCATGGGAATGATGTGGTTTCCTCTCCTAGGAAAATATTTGCTTACCTTCTGGCCAGTTGTGTTTCAGATTTTTAAAAAGTTCTCCAGTGCTAGGGATGTCCTGAAAAGTGCTCCACATTTTCTTGTTCTGTTTTTGGGTCCTGCATGGGATACACTCTGGTCAGCTGCAATGCATTAATTGGCTTATTCTGGACGTTCTGGTGAGTTTTCAAAAATGTGCTGCTTCTGGTTTGATGCACACTGCAGCATGCATTGCAGGTGTGCATTTTGTTCTGCTCTCAAGCTGGCTTCAAACTGCATTGTAGTGTCTATGTAGAAGTGCTATGAGGGTGCTTCCAGACAGCACTAAATCACGGGTTTTAAAAATCCCAGGAAAAAGATCCCAGGACTTCAGAAGAGGTCCACATACAGACCTGTTAGTCCTGGGTTTTCTGCCTCAATTGTCCAGACTTGCTGCCTTGTTCTGAAATTTTGAGGCTCCCAAGATGGCTGCCACGGGACTTCCACCGGAGACCTTGGCAGTTTTTTTTTTATTTAAAAAACTGGTAAGATGCAGATATGTGGAGATTCGGATATGCGGATCGCTGCAAAATTTCAGTTCTCTGTCCTGGCCAGAGAAATGGTGCCCTCCAGACATTTCATGAAGTATCTGCCACACTAACAGACCCAATGGCATAGGGTCACTACTGCTCAAGTCAGCAGTACACAATGAAACAGGAACACATGCTTTCAAGCCAGGAACAGAACTTTGTCATTATTGACACTTTTTAGAGCCTGGCTGCCTGGCCATCTGTCCAGACAGATTTGGTTGTGGACTTTTGGCATCGAACAATAGGGTGCCGTTCCTGGGTTATACATGACTGTTTCTATTAGCCACCTGTATGACCTTGGCTATCAGTATTTACATTTCTCTCCAGTATGTCAATGTCCCAACAGCCAGTACTAAGTTTTTGCCATTTACTAAACTGTACCCATGTTGTCAGCATACACCCAATGAGAAACCAACATGTATAACCCGGCAACATCATCCTATTGTTCCCTAGCACAAGTATACCACAAAACTTGTCTGCACAGATGGCCATACAACAAGGTCTAAGTAATTATAGTAATGGTGGTATTCTGTTCCTGGTTTGAAAGTGTCTGTTCCTGTTTCATTGTGTACTATTTAATGTGAAAATACTTGTTGATCCCCAGGAACTTCATTTTTCTGCCACAAACTTCATTAAACACATGAAGGACAAAGTTCTTCTTCCCAGGATGAAGTTTTTGCCTTCTAGTCAAGTGTCACCTTCTTTTTAGGAACTGACCAATCAGGAACAAATATTTAAAACCCAGGAACAATCCCAGATAAAAAAATCTATGATTTCCAATTGCAGGGACATACAGACATGCGAATATCTGGATATTTGGCTAAAAACCGTGATATTCCTGCAACTAGAAATCTCATGTTTTTTGCCTTTTGTAGCGATTGCTTCTGGGTTTACAGGGAACGGTGTCTGGCCACCCGCCTGGTTGCTGCGGGAGCTCCTGGGATAAAGGTACGGTAGAGTCTCATTTATCCAACATTCACTTATCCAACGTTCTGGATTATCCAACACATTTTTGTAGTCAATGTTTTCAATACATTGTGATATTTTGGTGCTAAATTCATAAATACAGTAATTACTATGTAGCATTACTGCATATTGAACTACTTTTTCTGTCAAATTTGTTGTATAACATGATGGTTTGGTGCTTAATTTGTAAAACCATAACCTAATTTGGTGTTTAATAGGCTTCTCCTTAATCTCTCCTTATTATCCAACACATTCGCTTATTCAAAGTTCTGCCGGCCCGTTTATGTTGGATAAGTGAGACTCTACTGTACTATCAGGACGGGCCCTGAGGATAAAAAGGGACAGTGGAAGGAAGAAACTGAGACATTTTTAATGCAGCTGAAAAAGTGAGGTGACAGAGTATTAATTAGTATTGCCTTTGCCAAATTGGGTGGATGGTGTGGGATTATATCTGCCTAAAAGTTTTAACTTCAGGCCAGAGAGAGAATTCATCTGCTGAAGTCCTGCTTACTAGACAGTTGAAAGCATCACTCCCTAAGACATATAAGTAGCTGGCAATTGGGAAGCATACAGATGATGACAGGAATTAACCTGACACAGCAATTTGCTTGAGGGGATTTCTTTCTCTGTCTCTCTTTCAAAAAAGAGACCCAAAGGCAACTTACGGAGAAAAGAAGATAATTGCAATTCAGCCAGCATTTAGGGGTTGGAGGCCAGATGTGTGAAGGGAAAATGCACTTGACAATTAATACTGTAGCATTCTCCCAGCAAATGGGTGTTGCAGGTAAGCAGCATGACTTGAATCAATTTGGTATTTAGTGGGTGGGAGAAAGAAAATGACTGCAAATTGCTGCACCAGCTCCAGGTTGTACAGCAGGAAAGGTAGCTAAGAGAAGGATGTAAAATTCAGCTGGCCCCCACACCCTTCCTCAGCTTGCCTCACGTCATTTCAAATGCTTGCTTAAAATCATATGACTTGTGATTCTGGATTTTGTCTGGTTGTTCTCAGCCCCCCCCCCCCCGCCCAATCCCTCATTAGAGGCCAAACTGGTTGAAATTTCTTACAGTTGAAGTCCAAAATATCTGAAGAATGAAAGGCTGAAGCCCGCAGATGTAGTCTTTATGATCTGGAAATGAAGCAGGGGAGAAATGCAATAGTCATATTTATTATGCTCCAAATCCAAAAGCCAAAGAGGCCTGGGCTGTGGCGCAAGCTGGTGAGCAGCCAGCTGCAGCCAGCTGAGACCAATCACTCTGACCAAGAGGTCATGAGTTCGAAGCCAGCTCGAAGCCTGTGTTTGTCTTTGTCTTTGTTCTATGTCAAGGCATTGAATGTTTGCCTTATATATGTAATGTGATCCGCCCTGAGTCCCCTTCGAAGGTGAGAAGGGCAGAATATAAATACTGTAAATAAATAAATAAATAAATTTAGCACAACCGAGGGACCATTTTCACCTGATGTTTTGACAGAAACGCTCTAAAATTATTACTAGGTAGCCTGCTACTTGAACTTTTCTTCAGCAAATCTCTACCAGGGATATTGATTGGATCCTGCTTTTTAAAATAAAACACTTTAAAAGTAAACAAAAAAAAAACTAAAACCAAAATATATTTCAAAATATTATTTGGAGAAAGGGAGAAAAAGCTGTTGCATCTTTTAAAGAGAAAAGAACAGTTCATCCATATTGGTTTATGTTTCTCATGCTGTGCCCTTAATGAATACGAATATATAAGCATTCAGTTCAATATGCCAAAATGATTTAAACCACACACAGTGGAATAACGAGCCAAGTTTTCTGTAGGTACAGATTACCTTCTAAGAGCCTTATGAACATGAGACAGTCCCTTGCTTAAATTAATTATTTGTAATTGACAGGTAAATTATATTCATTATTCTGATTGTGCTGCTTATGTTGCTAATGCTCTTGTGAGCTATATCTGTGTTTGATTTGGTAACAAGACCTGGTGTGGTTTTGCAAAGGAGGGTAGTGCTATATAATAAATTACAAATGCACAGCTGTGGAATGGTTAGACTGAAAAACTGGAGGAGGAAAGCAGTGTTTAACAAGGGGTGTGTGTGATTTGGAAGTACAACTTGTCAAAGTCATTGGAGTGTTTTCAGTGAGGTTGCCAGGTGTCCTTTACTGTAAAGGGATGTATTCTATTTAAGGGCCAGAAAACCTGTCCCATATAAAGAGGATGCCAAAACCCTGTATTCTCAGATACTGGCCATACGTGTGACCCTCAAATTGTGCACCAGATTTTGGAGTGGTCTGTTGTGAACATGCCTAGTGCCTATTATTTGCATTCCAGACCAAGCAGTGCACTTGGTTGAGCAAGAGCAAAATTTCTCCCATCCAGGTTTCCAGAAGTTGGCTATTCCTATAAGAATCGGGGTCTTGCAGAAGCCAAGAAATCTCATGAGAGGCCCCACTTCACACGTCCTGTCCTGTTCTGACTGTCCCTTATTGCCAACAAACCTAGTTTCCACATTAATTAGAGAGATAGAACACAAATACTGTATATACTCGAGTATAAGCCGGCCTGAATATAAGCCAAGGCACCTAATTTTACCACAAAAAAAACTGGGATAATTTATTGACCTGAGTATAAGCCGAGGGTGGGAAATGAAGCAGCTACTGGCAAATTTCAAAATAAAAATAGATACCAATAAAATTACATTAATCAAGGCATCAATAATGTATATATATGGATACAGATAGACAGATACATGGATCTATATGATAGGATTTGCAAGGACCTGCAAACCTATGAGGGGAAAATTAATATATATAATTAATGTATATAGATAGATACAGATATATGAGTACATAGGATTGCAAATTAATGCAGGGGGTTAATGCCTATATATCTGTAGGAGAGTTTAACAAATATTTCAGGGGAAAATGCTTTTATAAGATTAATGGATATATATTTTTCTTCTTCCTGACTGGCAAGGGCATCTTTTCAAAACATTTCCTTGGTTAAGAGTGAGGGAGGCTTTGGAAAACACACTGATAAGGGAGAGTAAGAGAGAAATATATCATATATTGCAAGCAATGGCCTCCAGGTTCTGTTGCCTGGTCTTGACCTTGACCCCATTATAAGCCAAGAGAGGCTTTTTCAACTCCAAAAAAAGGGCTGAAAAACTCGACTTATCTTCGAGTATATACGGTAATTTAGGCGAACCACTCTGTAGAATTAAATATAAAAAGCTGAATTTAAAACCAGAGGAAATATTATATATTCCAAAAACTAGATAAGACAGATAGTGATGGTTAAACTGCAGGAACTTCATTAAATACGTCTTTTCCGAAGGTTGCGTGACATTTGCCACACCATGTTATGCAATAACAATGGGTCTGCCCTCAACTATGCATGGTGAAAAGGAACATTTGCCAACCTGTGATTTTAAAACAAACAAATAAACAAACTAGTCAGTGAGTAGTGCCCATCATGAATGACTGATTTGTCAGGAAGGGTGGAACCTGTTGAGATTTTAGTGGGTCAGAGCCACTTGATTTGCTCCACAGGTTAGGCTATGCAAAAATATTCCTTAATTTGACCTTTGCTCAAAATACCTGATAGTGAACCAAAGCCTTAAAGTATGAAATGGGTTCATGCAGGCATGTAGCTGGGGGGGACTCGAGGGGCTTCAGCCCCCCCTCCCAAATTCTCAGGATGGTCCGCGAGAAGGCCTTACATTTATTATTTGAACTGTTATGTTTATGATGATCTGGATGATCTGATCACCATGCTCATTATATCCTATATCCTATATGCATGGGGTTATTAGGATAACAATACAAAAGGTTTGCTAGGGTAGATCCTCTCTCATTCAGACTCAGCCCCCCCCCCCCCCCCCCCCCGAATCAAAATCCTGGCTACGGGCCTGGGTTCATGAAAAGACGTTGACTCTGGGCAACTCTAACTGCAGCCTTATTGTGGACACTCTCCCCAATTTCGTAGTTACATGGTGGTAGCAATGTAAGGTTAGTAGACTGATGTTGGTCTGGTAGGTCACATATCGTGCAGACCTGAACTAGGTTCTTTTTAATTAATATTAATCCTCACAAAGAATATATGATGCTGCTGCAATTCATCATTTTCTATTCTGACTAGGAGTCAGAGCTTTAAGATGAGGTCTCTTGCCAGTGTTGTTACTTGATGCGTTTTGTCATTGGAGTCGATCCTAGAGATGTGTGTGGTATTTGTCCTATTTGTTTCATTCGTGTTTCCATATCGTATCATCCATTTGGACGGCACGAAACGGAAAGACCCCCAAAAAAACAAAAACTGACTTGAAACGAAAGGCAGGTGGGGGCTGATATGGGCTCCAAGCCTGCCTTTCGGAACAATCGGCTGTAGGCCCTGCGAGGCCCAGGTGTGTAGGCCCAAAGGCTTTACCCATAGGCCCAAAGCTTATGGGTGTAGGCTTTGGGCCTCGCAGGGCCTACAGTTGATTGCTGAGTAAGGGCTGCTCCTTACTTGGCTATCGTCTGTAGGCCCTGCTAGGCATGGACCAATGCTTATGCACTCAAGCCTATGGGTGCAGGCTTTGGGCCTATGTGCACAGGCCTGGCTGGGGGGAGGGGAGGTTGGGGGTGGCTGGGTCATCCTGCGCCTCCCCCCTCTCCCATTGCCCGGCTCCTTACCAGGCATATGAGTGGCACTGGCTGGTGCTGTGGCCTTGGCCGGCGCCTCCCGCCCCCAAAAAGCAAAACAAAACAAAAACAAAACAAATGTCTGACCTCCCAATTTCAGAAAGTCAGACGAAAACGGATCAGGGCCTCACTGAAAGCCTTATGCTGGTAGGACTGCTGACTGACCGGTCAGCGGTTTGAATCCAGGGACAGCGGGATGAGCTCCAGCTGTCAGCTCCAGTTCCCCATCTGGGGACATGGTGGGCAGAAGCCTGCCACAGGATGTTAAAACATCAAACAACCGGGCTTCCCCTGGGCAATGTCCTTACAGACGGCCAATTCTCTCATACCAGAAGCGACTTGCAGTTTCTCAAGTCGCTCCTGACACAAAAAAATGTTTTGCACAACAAATAAAATATATCCATTGTGCATGGGAATTTGTTCGTTTTTTACAGACTATAGTCCGTCCCCCCACCCAACAGTCTGAGGGACTGTGAACTAACCCTTTGTTTAAAAAGTTTGAGATCCCCTGTTCTAGATCTTCTGGCACAACTGCATGGTGTTCTTGGGCTGCGAGTCCTTCAATTCAATAGGGTTCAGTAATAACCAAAGTTTTGCATACCCATGTGAGGTCCTGCAATGTATCCCTCACAACTATGGAGGACATATGCATACCTTTTGGTCATCAACATACTGTGTGCTAAAGATGTATATATTATATTTTTTACATTTATTGTTGTCTGTCTTTGACACATTTGTGGCATGTCTTCATATGTGCATAAATAGATCTTATCAGCAAATAAACATCCAATTCCCCATCACCCCTTGTATCTGTAATATACATAGAACTATGAAATACAGTAGAGTCTCACTTATCCAAGCTAAACGGGCTTGCAGAAGCTTGGATAAGCAAATATCTTGGATAATAAGGAGGTATTAAGGAAAAGCCTATTAAACATCAAATTAGGTTATGATTTTACAAATTAAGCACCAAAACATCATGTTTTATAACAAATTTGACAGAAAAAGCAGTTTAATATGCAGTAATGTTATGTTGTAATTACTGTATTTACAAATTTAGCACCAAAATATCACAATATATTAAAAACATTGACTACAAAAATGGCTTGGATAATCCAGAAACTTGGATAAGCGAGGCTTGGATAAGTGAGACTCTACTGTAGAGCACTAAATATATTTCTGTGAAGGGCAGCACCAACAACATAGTTCTCAAGCACAGTATCGATCTCTGTTTAACTCTCTTCATTTGACTAAAAGTAATATTTGTATCACAAATTTGGAAACATTTCTAAATGAAAGTATATCCTCTGATCTTGAAGGTATTCAAAACCTAATACCTTTTAAAGTTTGGATCTGATAGATATTCATTAGAAACCCACAAGAAGCTAATTTCACTCAAATTTTGAAGTACAAGCTATAACATTTTCGATAATAATATAATAATAATAAAACTTTATTTATACCCCGCCACCATCTCCCCAATGGAGACTCGGGGCGGCTTACATGGGGCCATGCCCGGGACATTTTCATCTGAAGGCTGTTGCCAAATTAAACAGATCTGTGTCTTCAGAAGTATTTACATCCTTTCAATTCAGTAGCAAAATAAATAGGATTATATCCTGGAGGACTATTTCTTTTATTAATTTTCTTTTTGTTGTTATTACAACTAGTCATAAATCTGTTTGCACTACCTATGGTGCCTCTGCATTGTAGAATTAATGCATTTGATCCCATTTTAATTGCTATGGCTCAATGTTATGGAATTATGGGAGTTGCAGTTTTGCAAGGTCTTTAGCCTTCTCTGCCAAGTTACCTAACATAGGATGCCTGTATTAAGGCAGTTTAACTTTAACTATGGTGGTTATTTTATAGCATGGAGCTCAATCATTAATCAGAGTGAATATGGCAGACAAGAAAACATGGGAAGCCATGAAGGAACTGAACAAGATCCTAAAATGTAAAGATATATTCTCAAGTACTAAAGTTAGACTGACCCATGCCATCACATTACCCATTTCTATGTACTGGGCAGTAAAAAAAATGATGAGAAGAAAATCAACCCATTTTGGAGAACAGTTCTGTGGGCTGCTAAAAGACAAATAAATCTCACCTAGAATAAATCAGAACTACAGTGATACCTGTAGCTTAATTTGTTCCTTGACCGAGTTCTTAACTCAAAATGCTCATATCTCAAAGCAAAGTTTTCAATTGAAATGCTATTAATCCGTTCTGGCCCCCTAAAAATGACCCCATTTTTTGTTATGTGTTTTTAAATAAGAAAATGTACTTTATAAATAATAAATGTATAAAAGCAAATTCACATGGAACGATAAGAAAAAAAATTAACTTTAAAATGGTAGAAGCACAAAGTTGTGGCATAATGGTAGAAACACAAAGCACAAAGTGAAGGGATAGAAGCATCATTTTCTTCAGACTGTACTCAGTCCAGCCTCCTTTCTCTCTTTCCCTCTCTCTCTTCACGGAACTAAACATACCAAGAATAAAAACAATACAAAATCAACTAACCCATAGTTCCTCAATGTGGATAAGAGCAAAGTGGACAGCAATATCCCCAAGTGAATAAGAGCACGAAGCATGGAGCATGATGCACAAAGGCTGTTCCCTTGAAGCCCTAAAGCCCTGTATTCTCACGTTAGGTCTTAACTCAAAATGTTGCTCTCATGTCAAAGCCAAACTCAGGTCGAGCGACAGCTCTTAACTCAAAATCCTCTTATGTTGGCATGCTCATAAGTAGAGGTTCTACTGTACTTTCCCCTAGCAGCCAAGATAAGTAAGCAGAAACTATCTTAGGGGTTCTCAAACTTTTTGAGCCGCTGAGCCTTCTTGGAGCAAAAGTATTGCGTAGAGCTGCAATAAATGTTTATATATTATATTATATATAATGTATAGATATCAGGCATGGGAAAACTTTTTGACACATTGTATTTTAAAATTTGACAGATGGGCTGGGCCAGTGGCAGTTAGATGGAGAGTTTTTGTGTGGACTAATTGGAAAAATATGAACAAATTCCTATGCATATTGCACATATCTAGTGCAAAAAAAGAAAAGAAAAGAAAGAAAGAACAATATCATATTTAAAATGGAGAACAATGTAAAACAAAAACTTAACAATATTTCAGCGGAAGACAACAGGGATCATTCAGTCCCACCCCTTTCTGCACCTCCTGAGTGGTGGAAGGGAAACGGTTTTGGAAGTAAGTATGTTTCATGGAGCCCCAGGCGCTCTGCAGAGCATACTTTGAGAACCGCTCCTCTAGATTATCAATCAAGTTTAACTTCTATTTTAACTCTGTATCTTGTATGTCTTTAAATAGTTTTATCTGTTGTTTTAATGATGTTAATGTTTGAGGCTGGCATGGCTAACTTGTTGTTTTATTTAGGACAGCAATAAAATGGAGAAGAGCAGGTTTTGACGATTTTGCTGTCTTGACTTTTTCAGATCACAACTGTCACCCAGAAGAGCAAGATGCTTTGAACCATGGAAGATTGCACTAATCGTCTTGGCCATTGTTTTTGTAGCAGCAATCATCGGCTTCCTAATTTTTTATTTGCAAAATGGTAAATATTATTTACTTCTTGGGAGGAGAGCAATGACCAATCTCGATAAAATAGTGAAGAGACATCTCATTGGCAACAAAGGTTTGCATAATTAAAGCAATGGTATTTCCCGTAGTAACCTATGGATGTGAGAGCTGGACCATAAGGAAGGCTGAGCGAAGGAAGATAGATGCTATTGAACCATGGTATTGGAGGAAAGTTCTGAGAATGCCTTGGACAAAGAAGATCAAACTAGTCCATACTCCAGGAAATAATGCCCGACTGCTCTCTGGAGGAAGGGATATTAGAGGCAAAGATTAAGTACTTTGGCCATATAATGAGAAAACAGGAAAGCTTGGAAAAGATAATGATGCTGGGGAAAATGGAAGGAAAAAGGAAGAGGGACCAACCAAGGGCAAAATGGATGAATGTTATCCTTGAAGTGATTGGTTTGTTGTTGAAGGAACTGGGGGTGGTGACGGCTGCTCTCCCCTGAATATATGCAAGACTGTCAATATTTTTCTTGATCTATTGAGCCCAGACTTGAACACTGTTTTTCGGGGGAGGCTGCTTAAAGCTAAATCGTGAGGCTATTGCTAGCCCTGATCTGAATGCTCTACTTCTGCTGTTACAACCTAGAAGAAAATTGGCTTTTGTGGCCACCACATCACATATTTATTATGGCTCAAGAATTCACAGATTAGAATACAAGAGATACTTTGGAATTGTGTGCCCTGAAATTGCTTTTATTGTTCAGGAATTGCCTGTCCTGGAGTAAATAGCAAGTTTTTCAAAATTACGAAAATGTGTTGTCAGAAAACAATGTGACAGCATCGGCAGACATAACTAGAGTAATATTGAAGGAAGTCACTGGTACTGGACATTCATTTCATATTCTAGAGTTTAAAGCCACAATATCTGGAAATAAGTCTCACTGAACTCAACTGGATATCTAAAAAAAATTTATAGGATTGTATTCTAATTCATTCCAAAAGTTGGTCAAAAATTGAATTTCCCCAGAAAATTGTTTTCCTTTTTATATCAAAATTAAGCTGATAGAAGGGGTGGGGGAACCTCAATATTTCTCCACCTTTACTTTACCATGTTCAGATGCTTCAACCCATTTTTCGGCAGCCCAAGACTGATACTAGAAGTGATCTTCTATCTTAATGCAACCAAATGTAATGGGATAAGATGGAGAAGGAAGTAGTAAAGATCTCAATAGCACAGGTAACCCATCTGCCTTGGAGGCAAAATGATTCATTCAATAAAATACAAATATGTATCACATTTGGTTATCAGATCCCCTTGTATGATAAGAGTGCAGGATGTCTGGTCACTTATTATTCCTTTGTTGCCCTAGGAAATATGTAATGCTGATATAACATAAAACGAAAAGTTGCATTTTTTTCTTTCTTTTACAGATCAAAGGATGTTCTACTACAGTGGCAACTTCAAAATCAGTGGTGTCCAATATAATAATGATTTGTCACGACAGTCCTCAGATGACTTCAGGGATGCAGGAATTTGGATTGAAAAACTGGTAAGCCTTCAAGAACCAGAAATGACATTTTTCTTTTCTTTTCCTCAGTAACTGCTTCTAATGCTATTTGGATGATGCTGATATATGTCACGAACCTCGGTTTGTGTGGAAAATGTGATCAAGCAATAATTGTCAGGCCGGGGTAAAGTCTAGAGCTCTTTTTATTAATTATCGATTTGTTTGTATGGGGGAATTTTAAAATGATATATTTGGAATACTTATAGCAAAAGATTGTGATGGTTCACTTGTGCCTGCAAATTTGCTTTCAAAATAACCTGTGGTCTGATGTCATCCCAAAACTCATTTAAATCCTGAAAGAAAATATTAGATATATTATCAATGTGATTAAATCAGTAATGGCTTGAGCAGGAAGCTTGAAGTTTTAATCTATACAGAATGAATTCTTTTGGGAGCATTACAGGAAGGAATACTTCCACTTGCCAAACTTCTCCTGTGAAACACTAAGTGTAAATAATACTTTTGACTTTGTAATCATGACAGAGATATGCAGGAATGGCAGCATTCTTGCCAGAAATGCATAACATAGCAGTACCAATCAGCTTCCATAACCTTACTGGAAAATCTGGAAAGCATGGTTCTAAGGTGGAGCAGAGAGGAGAAGGAGCCAATGATGAAAATTTCCAGTTTCCTAATCATTAGCCATCTCTAAGGATAACAATGCCAGTTTCATCACCTTCCGAGCACTGAAGCTGGTACTTTCTTGGGGCATATCACCCATAGGTGCCAACAAAAATCAGTATTAGAGCAGAACAAGCAGCATTCTGGATAGGGATGGGTGGGTAAATCCTGTAAATTTTGTAGTTCTTCTCCCTCTTTGAGGCCAGGACTGAGAAGAATGTCTGAGAAAAAATGTGTGTGTGTAACCCCAGGTAACACATGCATATATCACTAGCAGTTCTACACTGTAGGATTAGTGCAGTTTGATGTCACTTTAACTTTCATGATTCAAGGCTATGGCATCATGTGAGTTGTAGTTTTACCAGACTGCCAAAGAGTGCTGGTGATACATAAATCTACATCTCCCAGGCTTCCACAGCATTGAGCCATAGCTGTTAAAGTGTATTAATTCTACAGTATAGATGCACTCCAGGAGCCAAGTTTTTTTTAATGAATTAATAACCTTGCTATGGAGATCACATCAGTCATTATGAAGACTTGCTGATCTCAGTAGATCTACTGTAATTATGACTAAATCAGAGATAAGTACATTTTGTTCCTATGATCCTGGGTCAATTTGTCCAGTGCAAACAACAGGAAGGAACTGAATTATGTTGTCTTTGCTTTCAGACAGGATTCAGTTGATGATCTGATACGTAAATTACAGTAAATAACCCAAGATAATTAATTTTACAGTAATGTGTAATCCATTAAAGGAAGACATTTAAACAGGAGTTAGTTGAAATTCAGATTAAAGTACAAAGTCAAATACATTGAGTGGGAGGGGGCTAGAAGAAAAGTCTTGCATATATTACATGATACTGTGTTCTGAGTTAGGCTCCTTCTACACAGCTGAATAAAATCCCACATTTTCTGCTTTTGATTGTAATATATGGCAATGTGGACTCAGATAACCCAGTTCAAAACAGATATTGTGGGATTTTCTGCCTTGATATTCTGGATTATATGGCTGTGTGAAAGGGCCCTTAGTTTTCACTATCAATAAAGAATTCTCTGACTGGTGAAAAATGAAACACTATATTGGAAAACATATGTTATCATGAATGTACTGGCCCTACTGTGTTGCTGGCATTGATATGGACAGGTTGCTTACCTGTAACCATGTTTCTTCGAGTGTACTCTGTGAATTCACACTAATGGAGAGGCTGCGCCTGCGCAGGTTCCAACGGAAAACTCTTCCCAAGCTGAAGTTTAAATTTTGGCGGTAGCCACGCCCCTCCGTCCCGGAGGGCATAAAAGGCAGCCCTCGGCGTCTCCTCCCCAGTTCCTACGCCGCTAAGGCAACGAGAAAGGAAGAGGGTTTGCCAGAGGGGAAGGAAGGGCGGGCTTGTGTGAATTCACAGAGTACACTCGAAGAAACATGGTTACAGGTAAGCAACCTGTCCTTTTTCTTCGTGTACTCTGTGAATGCACACTAATGGAGACTAGCAAGCTTAGGTCTCGGAGGCGGGCTAAGCAAACCCTGACAACGAGAAAATGTCCAAACATATGTTTATTAAACATCAAAACATGGTCCGAGGACCCATCAAAATATTGCATTAACACAAGCCAAACACCGAGAGCAACCCGGTAAGGCATGATATAACCATTTAAGAGCACATGTGTAAGTAGGAACATCATTCCCCCAAGGGGGGAAGGCAGTTGCAAATAAGGCACAAATTGTCAAAGAGAACAGTGCAAACATGTACCGAACAGGAAAATCGACAAAGAGTCACATGAGAAAACATCCACAGAGAAGTCATAAATGCATAAGGTTTAGGACAAGCATGAAGATAAAACTGCCCTAGCAAAGGCTGAATCCTTTAAAGTTTTTTGGTCTACCCTATAGTGAGACACAAATGTAAGGGGGTTGGACCAGATCGCTGCCCTGCAAATGGAGTCCAGGGGGATGCCCCTTAGGAAGGCGGTCGACGTGGAGAGACCTCTCGTCGAACGCGGGCGAACCGACGGAGGGGGAGGTCGTTTGGCTAGTTCATAGGCCAGTTCAATGGCCTGAGCGATCCAATGGGACAGTCTTTGCGAAGAGATAGGATTGCCCAGTTTATCTGGAGCATGGGCCACAAAAAGTTTTGGGGTCTTTCGAATGTCCTTAGTACGGTCCCGGTAGAAAAGAAGTGCTCTACGCACATCAAGGAGGTGCAGTCTCCGCTCAAGGGGAGACGAGGGGTCCGGGAAGAAGGCGGGAAGGACAATGTCCTGGTTAAGGTGAAAGGCCGAGACCACCTTGGGAAGGAAGGTGATGTCCGGACGGAGAACGGCGCGGTCATGATGAAAACGGAGGTAAGGTTCATCAACCCGAAGGGCCGCCAGCTCCGAGGGTCTGCGCGCTGAGGTTATGGCCACCAGGAAGGCAACTTTCCAAGAAAGGAGACGTAGGTCGGTCGAAGCCAATGGTTCAAAAGGCGAGGCAGTGAGCTGGGAAAGCACGAGCTCGAGGTTCCACCCCGGAGTAGGAGGTTGAGACGGTGGGCAGATGTTGTTGTACCCTTTCAAGAAGGTTTTGACAAGGTGATCGGAGAACAACGACGGTCTACCATGTTGTTGAAAACACCAGGATAGAGCGGCCAAGTAAGATTTCATAGAAGCAAGAGAAAGTTTTTGGTCTACCAGAGACATAAGGAAGTCCAGCACAATCGGTACCGAGGTTGGGAAGGCAGTAATTCCCCGGGAGCGAAGAAAGGAACGAAAGCGAGAGACTTTATAAGTGTAGGCTCTGGTTGTAGCCGGCTTGTGAGCTGCGCGGAGGACCTCCTGTAGGTTCTGTGGGAGGGAGGTCAGGCGAGAATCCTCCAAGCAGTGAGATGTAGAGAGGGGAGATCCGGGTGCAGGATCTGGCCGTTCTCCCTGGACAAGAGATGAGGTAGAAGGGGCAGAGTGAAGAAGGTCGCTCTGGAGAGATGAAGAAGAGCCGGGAACCAAGGTTGACGAGGCCAGGCTGGAGCTATCAGGATCGCCGACGTCGGTACCGACCGGAGTTTCTGTAGGACCTTTGGTATGAGAGGAAAAGGCGGAAAGAGGTAGATCGGTTC
Source organism: Anolis carolinensis (assembly GCF_035594765.1). Lineage (NCBI taxonomy): Eukaryota > Metazoa > Chordata > Lepidosauria > Squamata > Anolidae > Anolis > Anolis carolinensis. The sequence continues at coordinate 44,064,146 of NC_085846.1, forward strand.
CGCCGACCAGTCCAGAAGGAAGGCGTCTCCCAGGCAGCCTGGAGAGGAGGACGGGGGAAGTCTTGCCCCGTATCGAGGCAGCTGAGCATTCTGGGGAGAAGCGAAAAGGTCTAGAGTGGGGAAGCCCCATCTGCGAAAAAGAGAAAGAGTCTCGGGGTCGAGCATCCACTCGTGGGAGGAGGTCGTCATCCTGCTGAGGGCGTCTGCCAAGTTGTTCTGGATCCCGGGAAGGTGAATCGCCGAGATTTGGATGTTGCGGGCTATGCACCAATACCACAGCTGGGAGGAGAGGAGCATCAGCTTCCTTGAACCCGTGCCGCCCTGTTTGTTGATGTAGAAGACTGCTACTGTGTTGTCTGATTGGACGAGGACAGATCTTTGGGAGATCAGGCGGGAGAAGGCTTTCAGAGCCTTGAAGATAGCAAGGAGTTCCAGAAAGTTTATGTGATTTGCCTTCTCGGAGGGAGACCAGAGGCCTCGAACAGTGAGACCGTTCATGTGGGCTCCCCAGCCGAAGTTGGATGAGTCCGTGGTTATGGTGGTGGAGGGGGGAATCGGGTGGAACGGGAGACCCCTGCAGACGTTGGAGAGGGATTTCCACCAGAGAAGCGACCGACGAACGTGGGGCGGGACCGAGAGAAACCTCGAGTTGGGGTGGCGAAACGGCTTGAAAACGTCTATAAACCACCTCTGCAGGGTCCGGAGATGGAGCCTGGCAAACGGGGTCGTGAGGACTGTGGAGGCCATGTGGCCGAGCAGTACCTGGATGGATCGGGCCCGAACCCTCCGGTGGGTCTCGCAGAAGATGATTTGTTGGCGAAGGGCTAGAAACCTGTCGAACGGGAGAGAGACAGTCCGAGCGATTGAGTCGAACAGGGCACCGATGAAGCGAATTTTGTTCGACGGGGTGAGGTGAGATTTGTCGTGGTTTAGCTGGAGACCGAGAGATTTTAGAAGAGAGAGGGTGTAGTCGACGTGACGTCGGAGGAGGGCAGGGTCGGATTCGACCAGAAGCCAGTCGTCTAGATAAGGGAAGACTGTGATCCCCTGGAGCCGGAGGTGGGCAGCCACGACAGCGACGACTTTGGTAAAGACCCTTGGGGCCGTAACGAGGCCAAAGGGTAAAACGGTGAACTGGTAGGTTTGGTCGAGAACTTTGAAACATAGGAAGCGCCTGTGGGCTTCTCGAATCGCTACGTGGAAGTAAGCGTCTCGTAGGTCTATAGACACAAAGTAGTCCCCGCGTTGAAGCATCGGGAGGATGGAGGCGATGGACACCATCCTGAACTTGGTCGGACGTATGAAGGTTGAGAATACGTAAGTCCAGAATGGGGCGGAGGCCCCCGCCTCTCTTCGGGACCGTGAAGTATCTGGAGAAGAAGCTTTGAGGGTCCCGTACCGATGGAGAGGGCCGAATAGCCCCTTTGGCGAGGAGGGCGTCGACCTCTGCAAGAATTTCTCGAGAAGGGTTGGAGAGGAGAACCTGTCCCGTGGGCGGGAGCCCTTCGAATTCTAAGGCATAGCCTTTTTGGACAATTTTGAGAACCCAGGCATCTGAAGTAATAGATTTCCAACGGTGAAAGAAGGGAGCCAGGCGGTCCAGAAAGAGACCATGAGGTTGATTTGGCGGAAGAGAGAGGTGCAGAGGAGTGAGAGCCGCATCGGTACCGAAGAAAGAGTCTCTGGAGGAAGAGATGGCGTCAGGAGCGCCGGTGAGGTTGACCAGCGGTGGGGGTGGTACGGCCGCGTTGTCTCTGCGGCTGAGCCGCCCGTCGAGGGTGTTGGCGGTTCTGGTTGTTCGATACCGAGGGACGCCTGAAGGATTGTTGGCGGTAAGAGGGAGGCGGGAAGCGCCGAAAACGTTGAGGGAACCACTTGGTGCGGTGTGTTTGGGGTTGGTCACCACATTTAGTGGCCAGAACTTTAAAGTCATGGTTGGTTTTGAGCTTATCATCCGTACCGGAATTAAAGAGGCCCATGGCGTCGAAGGGGAGGTCTTCGATGACTTGCCTGGAGGAGGAAGACAAGCCGGACGACCTCAGCCAGGCGTGGCGACGAATGGCAATGGCGTGGGCGATCATTTTGCCGGCCGTGTCGCCCGTATGCTTAGCCATCTGGATTTGATGATGTGCTAGCGAGTCGGCCTCTTGCTGGAGGGTGGACATGACGGACCGGTCTTCATCAGACAATTTAGAGAAGAAGGGCTGAGCTTTTTCCCAAAGGATCTGCTGGTATGCCCCCATACAGGCCCCATAGTTCGCCATTCTACAGAGTAGAAGGGCTCCGGAATAGAGCTTCCGACCGACCGCGTCAAACCTTTTGCCCTCTCTGTCTGCAGGGGTAGTGGATTCGCGACCGGAAGACTGAGAAGCTTTAACGACCATGGAGTTCGGGTCGGGATGGTGTTTAAGCCATTCTAAAGTGTCGTCATCTGTACGATACCAAGACTCGATTCTCTTCGAGGTAGGAGGGATCGAGGAAGGAGTCTTCCACGAAGATTGGATGACGTCTAGGAGATAAGGCAAAAATGGCAACAGCGTGGCTGGAGGGGCCTGGGCTTGGACCCGTTTGAAGACCGGGTCAGTCACTGCCTTGGAAGTCTGCTTGATTTCTAGACCCAGGGCATCAGCCATTCTAATCATTTGCTCGGAGAAGGCCCGAATGTTGTCGGTAGGCGAAGGAGGGTCCACCTCATAGGCGTCATGCGGAGGAGAGAGATCAAGGCCTAGAGATACCACCGAGGCCGAGAGAGAAGAATCAGGGCGATCTATATCGATCTCATCGTCCCCAGCCCCTTGAGGGGACTGAGGGGGAGATGACAACACAGTCTCTGGTGGCGGCAAAGCCTCAAGAGCAGGAGCCATCTGTGGCCGAGTTTCTTTGGAGGCCGAGGCCTGGGCCGCTCGAGCCAGGCGAGTGGTCTGTCTACCCCGTTCCGGTGTCGAGGTCGGGGGAAAAAGCTGTTGACGAGACGAACGATGAGAGACGGCAGGTCGAGGAGATGGCACCCTGACCACTGTCTGAGTGGAGTGGTGGGGTGAGTCCTGCAACTCGCCATCAGAAAGTTGCTGAGGAGAAGGTTGGCGAGGTCGCTGAGCGGGAGCGATCGGAGAGGATCTTCTAGAAGAAGTTGCCGAAGAAAGGACGTCCATCTTGGAGGAAGCAGAAGAGGAAGAGCGTTGGGTTGCCCTCTTCTTAGCGAGCGGTTGTTTTGATGGAACCCTCAGGGATTTACCCGGTGTGGGAGGGACCATTGCTGAGTCGGATTGGGTCCGACGAGCTTCCTCATGAGCCCTTTTGAAGGCGATCTTCATCGCAGAGGTCGACGGAGGAGCCCCGAGATGGGATCGAGCCGAGGATACGGAAGCCACCGAGCTCGATGTCGAGGAAGGGCCGACCCGACCAGAACGTGTCGACACCGTGGCCGTGGTGAGTGTGCACGGTGGTTTAGCGGCTTTAGACGATCTGGAGGCTCTGGACGCCTTAGACGAGACCGAGGGAGCTTTAGCTGTTGGAGCCGACATCGATCCCGGATTAAGCGGCGGCTTCGTGCCCGAAGTCGACGGAGCGGGTTCAGGGGCAAGTGATTTTTCGTAGAGAGCCGCTCTAAGCCTCGCGGCTCTATTCTTCCTAGCCTGAGCCGTTAGGGCCAGGCAGAAACGGCAGGTACCGACGACATGTGCCTCCCCGAGGCAGTAGAGGCACTTGGCGTGGCCGTCGGAATCAGGAATTTTAGCGGCGCACTGAGTGCAACGCTTGAAGCGAGTCGTAGACATGAGAATCCGAAGTGAACCTTGCGGCGGAAAAAAAGGAACTGGGGAGGAGACGCCGAGGGCTGCCTTTTATGCCCTCCGGGGACGGAGGGGCGTGGCTACCGCCAAAATTTAAACTTCAGCTTGGGAAGAGTTTTCCGTTGGAACCTGCGCAGGCGCAGCCTCTCCATTAGTGTGCATTCACAGAGTACACGAAGAAAAAACAGAAACATGGCATTGTCGTAACAGTCTTCTGTAAGTAAATAACATCAGCCACACCTCAGATTAAGCCGTAGTGCTTGTCATACTACTTGGGAAAGGATATGTTAGGATTAGAAACAGAATAAACAAGAGCTATTAAAGTGATCAAGGGTGTAGACATGAAAGCGTTCTTCAGGTAGGGTATAGAAAAAGACACCATTCTAATACAATGGCTAGACATCACTATTTATATGTTAGAGAAAGTTAGAAATGTGAATGGGAAATACTTTGAGATATATATATATATATATATATATATATATATATATATATATAAAAGAGTGATGGCATCAGGGCAGTGGACAAAACAACAAAACTACAGGCCCCCCAACCTCGAAATTTGACAACACAACCCATCATCCACGCCTCTAGGTTGATACAACAAAAAGAAAAGAAAAATAAAGTCCTAATTAGAGGGAGAGCAATAATTGTTTTTATCCAATTGCTGCCAGTTTAGAGGGCTAATCTCTGCCCACTTCGTTGCCTAGCAACCAAGGGACAGCCAGGTTTCAGTTAGGGGACAGGCAAATTTAGGCCTCACTTAGGCTTCTTCCACAGATTATCTAATTTGCACTGGATTATATGGCAGTGTAGACTCAAGGCCCTTCCACACAGCTATATAACCCATTTATAATCTTATATTATCTGCTTTGCACTGGATTATCTTGACTCCACACTTCCATATAATCCACTTCAGTGTGCATTTTATACAACTGTGAAGAAGGGGCCTCATATAATCCAGTTCTAAGCAGATAATATAAGATGATCAATATACAGTAGACTCTCACTTATCCAACATAAACAGGCCGGCAGGATAAGTAAATATATTGGATAATAAGAAGGGATTCAGGAAAAGCTGATTAAACATCAAATTAGGTAATCGTTATACAAATTAAGCATCAAAACATCATATTATACAACAAATTTGACAGAAAAGGTAGTTCCATGCGCAGTAATGCTATGTAGTAATTACAGTAGAGTCTCACTTATCCAACACTCGCTTATCCAACGTTCTGGATTATCCAACGCATTTTTTTAGTCAATGTTTTCAATATATCATGATATATTGCTAAATTCATAAATACAGTAATTACTACATAGCATTACTGCGTATTGAACTACTTTTTCTACCAAATTTGTTGTCTAACATGATGTTTTGGTGTTTCATTTGTAAAATCATAACCTAATTTGATATTTAATAGGCTTTTCCTTAATGCCTCCTTATTATCCAACATATTCGGTTATCCAACATTTTGCCAGCCCACTTATGTTGGATAAGTGAGACTCTACTGTACTGTATTTACAAATTTACCAGTAAAATATCACAATGAATTTGAAACACTGACTACAAAAACATTGATTATGAAAAGGCAGACTGTGTTGGATAATCCAGAACATTGTATAATCGAATGTTGGATAAGAAGGATTCTACTTTGATATGAAATAATTTCTAGGATAGAATAATGCAGAACAATATAATCTCTAAAACCAGGATAGTAATAAAGAAATAAAGAAATAAAGAAAGTAAATAAAGCAAGGAAATTGGAAATTACACAAAGGAAACAATCAGGGCCAGCTAACACCTCCCAAGAAAGGATTCTTCCAGAAAGGAAGCTGAGAAGGCAGTGAAGCACTATGTATTACCAAAGTCATTATTATTACTATCATTACTATCCTTACTATTATTATTATTATTATTATTATTATTATTATTATTATTATTATTATTGTGTTGCGGTCAACCGTGAAAATGAATACAATCTGGCTCCAAGTATTCAAAAACACTAAAATCAGAATATATAAAAATTAATGTGGTATAATAAAACAGAACAATACCATCTCTAAAATCAGAACACTAAATAAAGAACAACACTCTGAAAATAGGGAAATTCCACACAGAAAACAATCAGGGCCAGCTAACACCTCCCAACAAAGGATTCCCATCATCACAGTCTGGTCAATCCTCTGTTTTCTCAGGGCCACAGACAGTAGAAGCATATAAAATATCGCAAACAACACCACTCTGAAAACAAGGTAATTCCAGACAGGAAACAATCAGGGCCAGCTAACACCTCCCAACCAAAAAATCACTCAGGGAGGAAACAGCTAGGCTTTAAATCTGCAAGGCCATTACATCCTAATCATTTTTCCTAATTGCAGCATTCATACTTGCCTCCAACAGACAAAAAAAAACCAATCAGAAATATTGTATATTCACAACCTTTAGGAAATAATGTCCCCTGATGGCACAGCATGTTAAAGCGCTGAGCTGCTGAACTTCTGGACCGAAAGGCCGCAGGTTTGAATTGGGGGAACTGACAGAGCCCCCACTGTTAGCCCCAGCTTCTGCCAACCCAGAAGTTCAAAAACATGTAAATGTGAGTGCATCAATAGGTACTGCTCCGGTGGGAAGGTAACGCTGCTCCATGCAGTCATCCCACATGACCTTGGAGGAGTCTACAGACAACGACGGCTCTTCGGCTTAGAAATGGAGATGAGCACCAACCCCCAGAATCAGACATGACTGGACTTAACGTCAGGGGAAAACGTTTACCCTTTACCTTAACTACCACCAATTCCTCAATACTTTATTTTCCATACCACCATTCTTCGCCACAGCAACGCGTGGCCGGGCACAGCTAGTATATATATAAAAGAGTGATGGCATCACGGCAATTCACAAAACAACAAAAGTACAGGCCCCCCAACCTCAAAATTTGACAACACAACCCATCATCCACGCCTCAAGGTTGATACAACAAAAAGAAAAGAAAAATAAAGTCCTAATTAGAGTGAGAGCAATAATTTTTTTTTATCCAATTGCTGCCAGTTTAGAGGGCTAATCTCTGCCCACTTGGTTGCCTAGCAACCAAGGGACAGCCAGGTTTCAGTTAGGGGACAGGCCGATTTAGGCCTCACTTAGACTTCTTCCACAGATTATCTAATTTGCACTGGATTATATGGCAGTGTAGACTCAAGGCCCTTCCACACAGCTATATAACCCATTTATAATCTTATATTATCTGCTCTGAACTGGATTATCTTGACTCCACACTGCCATATAATCCACTTCAGTGTGCATTTTATACAGCTGTGAAGAAGGGGCCTCATATAATCCAGTTCTGAGCAGATAATATAAGATTAGAAATACACAGTAGAGTCTCACTTATCCAACGTAAACAGGCCGGCAGGATAAGTGAATATGTTGGATAATAAGAAGGGATTCAGGAAAAGCCAATTAAACATCAAATTAGGTAATCGTTATACAAATTAAGCACCAAAACATCATATTATACAACAAATTTGACAGAAAAAGTAGTTCCATGTGCAGTAATGCTATGTAGTATTTACAGTAGAGTCTCACTTATCCAACACTCACTTATCCAACGTTCTGGATTATCCAACGCATTTTTGTAGTCAATGCTTTCAATATATCGTGATATTTTGGTGCTAAATTCATAAATACAGTAATTACTATATAGCATTACTGTGGATTGAACTACTTTTTCTGACAAATTTGTTGTCTAACATGATGTTTTGGTGCTTCATTTGTAAAATCATAACTTAATTTGATGTTTAATAGGGTTATCCTTAATTCCTCATTATCCAACATATTCGCTTATCCAACGTTCTGCCGGCCCGTTTATGTTGGATAAGTGAGACTCTACTGTACTGTATTTACAAATTTACCACTAAAATATCACAATGAATTTAAAACACTGACTACAAAAACATTGATTATGAAAAGGCAGACTGCGTTGGATAATCCAGAACATTGTATAAGCGAATGTTGGATAAGTGAGATTCTTCTTTAATATGAAATAATTACTGGGATAGAATAATGCAGAACAATATAATCTCTAAAACCAGGACAGTAAATAAACAGGGGAATTCCACACAGGAAACAATCAGGGCCAGCTAACACCTCCCAACAAAGTATTCCCATCATCAAAGTCTGGCAAATCCTGTTTTCTCAGGGCCACAGACAGTAGAAGCACATAAAATATCGCAAACAACATCACTCTGAAAACAAGGGTATTCCAGACAGGAAACAATCAGGGCCAGCTAACACCTCCCAACAAAAAATTCACTCAGGGAGGAAACAGCCAGGCTTTAAAGCTGCAAGGCCATTACATCCTAATCATTTTCCCTAATTGTAGCATTCATACTTGCCTCCAACAAACAAAAAAAAACCAATCAGAAATATTGTATATTCACAACCTTTAGGAAATAATATCCCCTGATGGCGCAGCGTGTTAAAGCGCTGAGCTGCTGAACTTCTGGACTGAAAGGCCACAGGTTTGAATTGGGGGAGCGGAGAGAGCCCCCACTGTTAGCTCCAGCTTCTGCCAAAACATGCAAATGTGAGTGCATCAATAGGTACTGCTCCGGCGGGAAGGTAACGCCGCTCCATGTAGTCATCCCACATGACCTTGGAGGAGCCTACGGACAACGCCGGCTCTTTGGCTTAGAAATGGAGATGAGCACCAACCCCCAGAGTCAGACACGACTGGACTTAACGTCAGGGGAAAACCTTTACCCTTGACCTTAACTACCACCAATTCCTCAATACTTTATTTCCCATACCACCATACTTCGCCACAGCAACGCGTGGCCGGGCACAGCTAGTGTGTGTGTGTGTGTATATATGTGTGTGTGTGTATGTGTGTATATATATATATATATATAATGTGGCATGCCGAATGCTATTGTCTCTCATTTTTGTAAAACAAACAAGTGTTGGGTATATTGCTGAGTTTTTTTTTTTTAAATTGCACTATAAACTCATGAAAATCTTTACTCTCAGAATTCAATAATAGTCAATTCGGCTGATGAATTTTGAAGAGCTGTCTAAAAAGGAAATCATGCTCTATGTATCTTTGAATTAATTGCTTTCTCTATTAGGGTAAATTAATCTCATTTCAGTCACATGCTTGTTGCACCTTTTCAGTGTGTTCGAAGGACTGATGCATGAATTCTTTTCCTACCTCAGAACAATGTTCTCAGGAGATTTCAACAAGCGTTGCTAGTTATCTGATTGTGTAACGTGATATACCTGCTGAAATTCCCTTGTTTGTACAACCATTAAAATATAGGAGTCATCTCTGGTTTTCAAACTGGCAACCCTCTGTTGTTTCTAGCTAGGACTTTTATTGGTCCTGTCTTCAGCATGCTGTGGAGACTTTCAGACATCTTGGTGTGATTGTAGTACAACCACTTTGGTGGTTTCTTGTTAGCTCACTAGGAGATTTCTTATTTCTTCACACTCAACCACACTTCATTCTTTGGTGCCCAAGCTTTCTATGTTGAATCTCTCTGCCTTGCTTCTTCATGTGATTCATGGACCACTGTTCTGCTTCCTCACTATCAAAGGTTTCTTTTGGGGTGGTGGTGGGAGGGAAGCCATGGAACAGCAAGGAAGGATCTGCTTAGTCTTACTGGGAGTGGAGAAAGGTTTAACCATATGTGGTATTACCGCTATTAATCACAAGGTTTCTCTTCCAAACAACATTCGGCACAACAAATAAAAAGTTTCCTACTTGCATTAGATTATTCAGCTCACAAAATGATGAATGAAACAAAAAAGGTATTTCAATTAACATTCTCAGATATGGTAAAGATTTTGAATGTACCATCTTGGTGGATTCTTGTGGCTTTTCTAAAAATGAAAACTCAGCGTACTGCTTGGGTCTAGATAGATTTTGATCAAGTGTGTCAAAAAGTATAAATATATAATAAACGGAATGACCTTGGAACTTTGGAAATCTCCCTGATGAATTCCTATATAACGTGGCATTATCTGAGTAAACATTTTCTCAGCTCACAAACATAAAACCACAAAATCATTAGTGGCAGCAATAAAGTTTCATTGAGATAACAGAGAAGCTTCTAAATAATTATAGGAATGAGAGGAATGTAAACACAGAAGTATGTCATTGTGAAGTATCTCTCAAAACTAGTACACTGAAACCACAATTTAAGAGCATCCCAACTTAACAACATTTTTAGTTGAGAGCTGCCGCTCAGCCCAGGTTTCACTCTGATATACAAGCAGTGCTTTGAGTTAAGAGCTAGCAGTAGAAGGAGCATTAGCACTAGCGTAAGAGTACAAGGGCTTTAGGGCTTCAAGGGAGCAGCCTCTGTGTCTCGTGCCTCCTTGCTTCATGTCTCGTGCTTGTGTCCACTTTGAGGAATTATGGGTTAGTTGATTTTGTGTGGTTTTTATTCCTGATATGTTTGGCTTCATGAAGAGAGAGAGGGAAAGAAAGCAAGAGGAAGAGGGAGGCTGGAATGAGTACAGTATGAAGAAAATGATGCTTCTGCCTCTTCACTTTGTGCTTGTGCCATTTAAAAGTTGATCTTTCTTTTTTATTGTTCCATCTGGACCGGGATGTGGCGCAGGCTGGAAAGCATGCCAGCTGCAACAAATCAACAAGTCACTCTGACCAAGAGGTCATGAATTCGAGGCCAGCCCAGTGCCTGCGTCTTGTCTCTGTCTCTGTTCTATGTTATGGCATTGAATGTTTGCCTTTATGTGTGCAATGTGATCCGCCCTGAGTCCCCTTCGGGATGAGAAGGGCGGAATATAAATGCTGTAAATAAATAAATCTGAATGTGCAGGTTTTTCCTTGCTGTTACACTGGCCAAAGCACATTTTGTTGCCTCACATGTGCTTTCTTGCCACAACTTTGTGCTTCTACTATTTTAAAGTTGAGCTTTCCTTTTTATTGTTCCATGTGAATGTGTGTTTATACATTATTTGTTATTTATAAAGTACATTTTCTTACTTAAAAACAAGTGACAAAAAACAAGGGGTGGGGGCGCGGGCCAGAACGGATTAATAGCATATCAATAGGAACATTCTCTTTGAGATAAGAGTGCTTTGAGTTAAGAGATCAGTCACAGAACAAATTAAACTCTTAAGTCAAGGTATCATTGTATATGAAAAAATCTGATGTTTCCAGCAATCAACAAGATATTCAGGCAAGAGCTGAATGTATATTCAAAATTCATTAGTTAATAGGATGTGCAAACCACCTCTGAGCATTCCTTGCTTAAGAAAACCCTACAAAAAAGCCCTCAAAGGTTGGAATTTCTAGGCATTTACTGAGCGTCCAAACTCCTTAAACTCATGAAGATGTATGAATAGGTTGCATTCCAAATATCAAGAAAAAGGCAGCTGGAAAATATGCTCCTTAGATATAGCCTAGAACGTGGGCGTGAGGTCAGCTGGCTACTTTCATGGACAGGGAGTTTTCTCAAAGCAAACTGCGAGATGCACTTTCAGTTCACCTCTTGGCAACATTGCTACTGCACTTGCTGTTTTACAGCTGTCTTGGCCCTGGGCTGCTTGATATTGGAGACAACTCGCCTCTGTGATGCTGATTTCAGCACTTTGAACTATAGCTGGGAGCAGGACATTTAGATGTTGAAAGTATTGAGTCTAGTTCTTGTTCTTTGACCAAGATACCAACTGAATTAAGCTCCAGTTTTTGAGCAATACTCATAATATCTGTCTCTCATGGAGTCATTTTTGTTTTGTAGGTGTTTACTAACAGGAATCAGAACAGATTTCAAAAATTTTCAGTGCAAGACTTTAATAAGTTTTGTCTGAGTAGAGGATTCCTGGTTCCTTGTTCTTCCTATTAATCAAGCTGTAAATCTTTAATTGGAGGCGCAATCAGACTGCTTGATCTAACTGTAATCAATTATTCCCTTCTACTTCATAGTGTGGATCCTTGAGCAGTTATGTCATCTCAGGAGAAAAAAGAAATAAAGTGTCTGCATTAGACTGGCGTTTGATACAGTTTTTGGGTTTATTCAAGTACAACTGAACCTCAAGTGACAAAGCAGATGTTTTCCAGGACATTAGTTCTTTAAGAGAAAATTTGTTATCACAGGCAGAAATAACTTTCTAAGAACAAAGTAGTTTTCTGTATCACAAAAAATAGTAATTCAACATGTTTCAGGATTTTTAAATTCAAAACTAATCATGGAATAAAACAACCGGATAAGATAGGTCTCATATAAGTGACTAAAGACTTTGAACTTTGTACTCATTTGAAGGCTTCTTCCAAAATGCAAAGATGTTTGCATTGTCTTTCCCCCATTGTGTAGTATCTTACTATAGCAAACAAAATGAGCTTAGTCCTTTGAAGCTTCTCTTGAAGCAGTGAGGCTGACGACCTCGTTACACGGGGCTAAAATGGATGGCATATGCCAATCTAGCTCTGGTCCCCCATGGAGCCGGCCGGCTACCATCATACAATGTTGCGCTCGCTCAGTGAGTGAAGGAGGGTGGAACCGGTGCACTGCCGTGGTAACATGGGAGACTTTCCGTATTACCACTGACTTCAGTGGGGGAATCTGTGTGCTCCACACACACATAATGTTTCCCCACATAGGATCAACAGCCAGAGGAGGCGGGCAATGTGGGGAGAGGGGCGGCGGCTTTCCCATGCTCTGTGGCGAAGCGAAGCAATGTCCACCTTTTCCGGTGGCCTTGTGACAAGTTAGTGAGTCACTGAAAACCTGAATACAGTGAGTTAATCTATACCAATGGTTCTCAACCTGGGGTCCTCAGATGTTTTTGGCCTTCAACTCCCAGAAATCCTAACAGCTGGTAAACTGGCTGCCAGAGGCGGTCCAACCATAAGGCGAACTAGGCACTCGCCTGTGGCGCCATCGCCCTGGGGGCACCATCGTCCTGGGAGGAGGGCGCCACTCTCCGCCTCCTTCTTCGGACCTCCCGGTGCCCGCGCTGGGCCTTCCGGCCAGCGCAGGCCCACCTTCGCACCACGTGAGCCCACCTTTGGGGCCTTCAGAGATTGTGTGGTCTGTGGGAACTTGGAAGCTAGGTATGTGGGGTTTATATATCTGTAGAAGGTCCAGAGTGGGAGAAAGAACTCTTCTTTGAAGCAGGTGTGAATGTTGTAATTAATCACCTTGATTAGCATTTAATGGCCCTGTGGCTTCAAGGCCTGGCTTCTTCTTGCCTGGGGAGAATCTTTTTTTAGGAGGTGTTAGCTGTCCCTGATTGTTTACTGTCTGGATTTCTTCTGTTTTCAGAGTGTTGTTCTTTATTTATTGTCCTGATTTTAGAGTTTTTTTTAATACTGAGGGCTATCTGGGTTATCTAAGTCCACACTGCCCTATTTCCCTGTTCAATATTTAGTGCTAAATTTGCAAATACAGTAGAGTCTCACTTATCCAACATAAATGGGCCGGCAGAATGTTGGATAAGCGAATATGTTGGATGATAAGGAGGCATTAAGGAAAAGCCTATTAAACATCAAATTAGGTTATGATTTTACAAATGAAGCACCAAAACATCATGTTAGACAACAAATTTGGCAGAAAAAGTTGTTCAATACGCAGTAATGCTATGTAGTAATTACTGTATTTATGAATTTGGCACCAAAATATCACGATATATTGAAAACATTGACTACAAAAATGTGTTAGATAATTCAGAACGTTGGATAAGCAAGTGTTGGATAAGTGAGACTCTACTGTATAGTAATTCCTACATAACATTACCATGTATTGAACTGCTTTTTCTATTGATTTGTTGTAAAACATGATGTTTTGGTGCTTAATTTGTAAAATCATAATGTAATTTGATGTTTAATAGGCTTTTCCTTAACCCTTCCTTATTATCCAACATTTTCGCTTATCCAATGCTTTTATTTTTCAATGATTGGGTTTTTTTGGGGGGGGGGGGCGCGCCAAAATTCTTTTCGCCTACACTTGAAAAATCCCTAGGGCCGGCTCTGCTGGTTGCGATTTCTGGAAGTTGTAGGCCGAAAACATATGGGAACCCCAGGTTGAGAACCACTGATCTATACCTTACTTACCTGGGAGAAGACTTTGGGGACCCCCTTTACAGCTAAATCTCCTATCTGATCTTTAGCTGTGTATGCTTTGTGAAAGTAAGATTTCTTCTCAGAGACATCATTAATTGCGGTACCTGTATTGTTTAGACCTGCTTTATGCTTCCAGCTATTACTACTCTTCCACATCTAGTTAATCATTAGAATCTCTGACATCTAAAGGCTCACTGAAGTCTCCTCCCAATATGACTATACATATGGTAATCCAAATCATTTTAATAGTCCCAAAGGTTCTCTCATAAAGATGTCCCAGCTTTCCTTTGGATTATAAAGTGACTATAAAGGCACTCCTGAGCTGCTATCTTTGATGACGGCTAGTAGACACACCTCCTCCATTATTGCTTTAATTATGATGATAACTTAATTACTATTGATGTAACTGTTAAGAGAAATATATCTGATAGAAGAAATATGAGGCAGCAAATATCCTTTCATATATTGGTAGGAGATTATGCAAATAGAAAAGTGGAGAAATCAAGCACAGGCCTGATCTGAATAAAAAAGATGGTTGGCATAGATTTGGAATGCTCAGTATCTGTCCTAGCACTTACCAGCAATTCTCAAAGAAGTATAATTTCACAAATTCTGAACTATAGACTTAAGTTAGTACTGGGATAATAACTTCTTAGCATTCTATACATATTAATAGGCTATCCTTCACAACAGTTTTACGAATAGTTTAGCCCTTCCCTTTAAAAAAAACAAAAAAACAAAAAGAATATGACTTCAGTTGAGTCAAAGTAGAGTATTACTTCAGACGAGCCTCTTTGAGTTGCTATATTGGGAGAAAACAGATAAAATTAAGTCAATGAATACATGCATATATACATAAAGATATGAAGGCTCAGAAAAATTCAGATTAGAACATTTTTATCTTATTTTTGTCTAAAACCTTATTTTCCAGGGAAAAAGAGATTATGAAATACTTTCCTTACAAATATTAAATTAAATATTTAAGATGAGATGTTAAGATATTTATTTTTCCACATTATTTCTAAAACTGTGTAGTCAGTGGGCAGACTTTCATGCAAGACTATATACAGCAGTATTACACAAAGAAGTGTTTACTGGCACCAGTGTGTGAGCCATCAATTGTCAGTCTGCAGAGAATTTTCAAGAAAGAAAACATAAACAGTGGACATGGATATGATTCTGGTTTCCAGTACCGTATATTGGGGCAAGGGGACAGTTCCCCACATTGGATATAGAAGCACTTAATTCCTGGCCCTGGTTTCCTTTTCTCTGATCTTTTTATAACAGTAAAACAAAGAAAAGGGGGGAGCAGATAAGCCTCATCAGGTCACTTAAGCATGTTAAAAAAAGATTGGATCTATAAAATTGGTCACAAAAATGGAAATCATAGAAAAAGTCAAGTCTGTTGAAAGGTAAAGAAATTTCTGGAAACATTGAAGTGGTCTCCAGAACATTCAAAACATTTTCTTTTTCTTATCTAACCTATTTCTTTTCAAATGTGCCTATTGTTAGTTTTGTGTAAAACGTTTGCTGAAAAAAAACCATGTTGAACTGCTGTTGTTTTGTAACCAGAATCCCATGCTTATTCTTTCCTTGTTAATTGTATCTCTATTATAAAAATAATGACCACAAACTAATGCCAAACTAAGTTATACACAAAACATTCTACATTGCTAAACAATGTGGATTTCAATCAGTAAAAGGTGCTAATACTGCATTTTTCAACTTTTCTGAAAATTTCTGATTTCTTCCCCACCCATTCAAAAGCAATCTGGAAATTTTGCATCTTTAAGTAAAGCATGGTGATTTAATACTTAAATAACTATTAAAAACTCAGCAGCCTTAGGAATGAATTTAGAAACATCCTGTTATTTGTGCTAACTCACCCTTAAAGGTATGCAACTATTGTTCATAATACAATTGTCATTTTTAAAATCCAGTTTCACTTTGAGTTCCCACCCACACAACCATGTAACTGTGCCTGAGGTTAAGATAATTTAGTTAAATCATTTGAGGAAAAAATTATAATCCCTTAAAGCTTCTGTTAAAATAAACCTGTTAGTGCTGAAAGAGCCATCAAGGCTTCTTTCCCCTTTTGAATATCTAAAATACATATGACAAGTATGTACTGTACCAGCATTTATCTAGCCTTCTTTTTGTCTGAAAACAGTCCCTGATCATGTTTTTTTTCTTTGTTTATTATGGCTTTCATTGAGATTATTTATGTAAACGGTCCAAAGGTGGGACAATTGTTTATTTTCCATCTGATCAAGGTAATATTGATAATATTATTTTTATTTATAAATAACCTCCAGCGATTCAAAGTATGTTTTTTAACCTTGCCTTTCTCCTGGCATGATACACAAAGAAATTTACAACAAGATAGGACTTCAAAACTTGTTTATAACAAAATTTAGATATAGTTAAATATGTCTTTAAATTCAAATATCATTAATTAAAAAGTATATGATAATGTAACAACCTAACAATAATGATAAAATACAGGAAACTGCACCTTAAAAAGACCCTTCTGCAATAAATTAGAATGCTGTCATCAATTTCAAAATTAGATGTAGTATTTATAGTCAGTATTTTTAGAAAGTAGTTAATCACATAAGTGTAATATAGCAGAGTACATGTTGCATTCAAAGAACTATTGTATATAAATGTGTATCTAGAAATTTTAAATTCAAATATCATTAATTAAAAAGTATATGATAATATAACAACCTAACAATAATGATAAAATACAAGAAACTGCACCTTAAAAAGACCCTTCTGCAATAAATTAGAATGCTGTCATCAATTTCAAAATTAGATTAATTTTTTTCCAGTTAGTTTGTACAAACATTCTCCATCCATCTGCCACTGGCCCAGCCCATCTGTCAAATTTTAAAATGCAACGTGGCCCCTGTGTCCAGAGCCGGCCCTAGGTATATTTCAAGTGTAGGCGAACAGAATTTTGACGCCCCCCCCCCCCAAAAAAAATCACTGAAAAATAAAAGTGTTGGATAAGCGAAAATGTTTGATAATAAGGAGGGATTAAGGAAACGCCTATTAAACATCAAATTACATTAAGATTTTACAAATTAAGCACTAAAACATCATGTTTTACAACAAATCCACAGAAAAAGCAGTTCAATACCTTGCAGAGGCAGAGTGCAGGAGACAGGAATTGCTTTGATGGTGCCCCCAACAAGATGGCGCCACAGGCAAATGCCTAGTTGGCCTGGTGGTTGAACCGCCTCTGCCTGTGTCCAAAAGTTTCTTGGTGCTCCATGAGAAGCTTTTCCTTTAAAATCTTAGACAGAAAGCTTTAGTGTCTTACCGGATTACAAATCCCCACTGTTCCGTCCCCCAGAGGTTTGGTTTGCATTTTTCCATAGCTGTAGAAAATAGCACCTTTTGCATTTGCTCCAGGGTTGCTGCAGATTCTGCGGCAGTCTGATAGTTAGGCTATTAGCAGAGTTTGTAGCCAGCTCAGAAAAGTCTTTGCTGCTTGCAGCCTGCAAATGTATCAGTTTGTTCTGGAGACCGCCCCTTTTCCTGGGGAAAGAAGGCTCCATTTTGAGAAGCCTCTTCTGCCTTCTAGACTGAAGAAGAAACAACTTAGATGTGCTTGTGTGGCCAAGCCAGGCCAACTCTGTAAAGGCCATCATAAGTACTGACCTGCCTTTAAAACCAGTGCCGAGCATAGATAGGGAAAGACCTGTTCTTTCTACAAATAGTAGCTTGGCACTGGGGCAGAGAACATCTCCAGATTTCTTTGCCACTGGAAGAAGCCCTATCAACTTCGCCTCAAAAACTAGCTTTGAGCTTAGATAGTTATAGACCTTTTTGATAGCAGCTCAGGGCTAGGGTAAAGAGGATCTCAGGATCTCTTCGCCTTTGGTGGAAGTTAACCCAGCAACTAAAAGGGAAAAGCAAGAAAGGAACATCTGCAAGGTTGACTGTTTATATTTGCAACCTTAATTACGTGTGCCAAGTCTGCCAAGGACTTTGTGAAAATAAAATTTTGTTTGATTGTTCTACTTGAAGTGCCTTTGGTTACAGGGGTTTTCAGAGCTTCTAAGTAAGGCCCCCGCAGTTCACCTGGGCAAAGGAAGAAGTACATCTTAAAGCTTTAAAAGGTGCCTGGGTGTGACGGCATACCCACAATTAAAAAGGTGCAAACAAGTCAATTATAGTAGAATCATAGTACAATATTTCTGCAGTGTGAAATTCTCCTGTAAAATCACATTAAATTATCCTCTCTTTCTACCAATGCTGAGCAGATAGGCCCATATGGCTCAGCACAGTAGGCTAAATTGCTGTGTGCTGCAGAAAAATCCTGTCGATTGAATGGTTGGCAGTCTGAGCCTGGGTCGGGGTGAGCACCTGCTGTCAGCCCCAGCTCACTTGCCCACCTAACAGGTTTAAAGCAGAAATGTGAGTAAATAAATAGGTACTGCTTTTAGCGAGGAGGTAATAAAGGCACCCTTAAGGACATCAATTGGGATGAAAGTTCCTCAGCATGGAAGATGGAGTGATAGCACACCCTGTGGCCAGAGTAGAACTCATCCTCCAAGATTCCAGAAATAATATGCCTTTACCTCTGTTTGTGTTGTCTGTCCTTGTTCATTGTAAAATCGGCATTGAATGCTTGCCATATATGTGTTCTGAGTCGCCTTCAGGGTGAGAAGGGTGGGGTATAAATACTGTAAATAAATATGTCAAACAGAATTGTTAGATCAAAGAACTGTAAGTAATATAGGTTGCATGCTTTATTCTGTTAAGCATTTGGCTCATTAAAACATCAGTTGTCCCTTATCTCAAAATTAGTCGAAGTGTTGAAGTATTCAGTTTCCTTAAGTACTATTTTATTTCACAGGTTCTTGAGATTGTTGTAGACAAAAGGTTGGCAGTGGCTTATTTAAAAGGCAAATTCAGTGTTAGCAATGATTAGGACTGAAAAATAGAACTGTAGATTGTACAGAAATCTCCTTCACCATGATATTGAAAATACTGCATAAATGTTTAGTTGTCTTTGAAAAGAGGAAATGAAGGCTACATACTTGAGAATGTGACATCTGTCACCTCTGAAAATTAGAAATGAGTAGATTTCTCTAATTCTTTTGTAACTAGTTCAGTGGTTTATCTGTCTACACATTTGTTTTCATTGTCTGCTGCTGATTTGTTAAACATATTTTACGTTGACAAAAGAGTCCAGATTTCTTCACCACCCACAAGATTATATTGTTATGTTGGTGACCCATGGTGAATTAATCAAGGATGCAGACTGTTGATTCAAACCACAGACTACTAGCTTACTAACAGGTGCTCTGGGTTATAAGCCATTTGCCTTGTGAAACACCTGTTGAAAATATATTTCTCCTTCACACATACCCAGCACAACAGAGTCCTCTCCTAACAGAATTGGTGATTTTTTTTCTTTGTTTGTTTTAGAGTTTTATTATTATTATTATCAGTGTGTACATTTGGGTGTATTTACACTACAGAATGAATGTAGTTTGACACCACTTCGGATCTTCAAATCAAATCCAATCTTTCTCTATTATGGTCATAGTAAAGGCAAAGGTCTCCCCTTGACATTAAGTCTAGTCGAATCTTTAAGCCACTTCTTTCAAGGAAAATCTATGATCTGCTAAACCCTTTCTAGTCATACAAGCACCACAATCTAATAATCCGCTTCTTTCCACAGGAAACTCACAATCTGCTAATCCCCTTCTAGTCAGGCAGTCACCACCATCTGCTAATACACTTCTTTCAATGGGAAACCTAAGATCCCATTGAAACTGGTGGCAGCCTGCTAAAGGCCTGCAGACAGACATACCATCAGACTTCAATTATCATGTCTCTGATGCACACAGAGAAATAAGGGACGAGTGAAGATTACTGGAATCCCATCTTACAAAAGCTACTGTCTATAGATCGTTTGTATGTGGCTTCCTATGGGTTACCAATGAAATGGGATGTGATCCATAGGAACCAGTATGCAAAGGGCATCAGAGGTGCGGTTTCAAGGTCCTTTGGCTGCCATGGCTGAATGCTATGGAATCTGATATGCAGTTTGGTGAGGTATCAATTCTCTTTAGTAGACAAAGACTTATAAAACTACAGCTTCCATGATCCATAGCACTGAGATATGGCAGTTTATCAGACTATTTATTTATTTATTTCCAATATTTCTATCCCGCCCTTCTCACCCGAAGGGACTCAGGGCGGCGTACAATTGGCAACAATTCGATGCCGACACATTATTAAAACAACATATAAAAATGTATTACAACCAGTTAAATACTGTATAAAATATAAAACATAAAACATATGCTTAAAATCCGTTCGTCCAATATCCTCCTACTTTATCCATATAACAGTCTGGGTCGTCTTTATCATTTATTTGTTAAAAGCCTGGGCACATAGCCATGTTTTTAAGGCTTTTCTAAAACTTAAAAGGGTTGGGGCTTGCCGTATAGCTCTGGGGAGGGTGTTCCACAGCCGGGGAGCCACCACCAAGAAGGCCCTATCCCTCGTTCTCACCAGCCGCGCTTGTGAGGCAGGCGGGACCGAGAGCAGGGCCTCACCAGATGACCTTAGGGATCTTTCTGGCTCATAGGAGGAGATACTACATACATTCTACAGTGTAGATGCACCCATACTGATTGTGACCAAGGAAACAGTGGTGGTAATCTGTCCTTACAATAACTAGTATAAAATTGACCAAAAGTTATACAGTATAATACCTCAAAAATGGGGAGATTACACGTTTAGTGTCTAAAGGTTAATGTTATAGAAGTGAGGAAGGGAGAGAAGCAGAAATATATATGATAATTAGTATTGTGAAGATGGAATGGTATTCAAGTGTAATATCTTAACACAAAAGAAAACATAAATAGTGATTCATTTGGGCTGTAACAAACACACGCACCGAGGGAATTTGGAAATTATGGGAAATTATATAGGGATGCTACATACTAAAGAAGAAGTTGTAACTGTAGGTGTTGACAAGAATGAGTAGGAAGTGGTAGCAGTAGTAGGAAGCCTAAATGATAAGAGAAGAAAAGAGGAAAAGTATAGCCTGGGATTTTAATCTAGTGAACCTGAACTCTAAAGTCTTCTACAGGCAGGAAATACAGGCAGAAAGAAAAAACACAGGAAAATACTGGTAGTTTAAGTTTTGTTCTGTCTCCCAGGAATTTGATTTTATAAGCTGCCCATAGTTGTAGAAATAGCACCTGTTTGCATTTGTTTCAGGGTTGCTGCAGATTCTGCAGCACTCTGATAGTTAGCCATTAGTAGAGTTTGTAGCCAGCTCAGCAAAGTCTTTGCTGCTTGCAGCTTGCAAATGTATCTTTTTGTTCTAGAGACCGCCCCTTTTTCTGGGGAAAGAAGGCTCCATTTTGAGAAGCCTCTTGCCTGCTAGACTGAATTAAAAAAAAACTCAGATGTGCTTGTGTGGCCAAGCCAGGCCAACTCTGACAAAGCCATCATAAGTACTGACCTCTGCCTTTAAAACCAGTGCTGAGCATAGATAGGGAAAGACCTGCTCTTTCTAAAAATTGTAGCTTAGCACTGGGGCAGAGAATATCTCAGGATTTCTCTGCCACAGGAAGACATTCTACCTACTTCACCTCAAAAACTAGCTTTGAGCTTAGATACTTATAGATCTGCTCTTTCTGATAGCTCAGGGCTAGGGTAAAGAGGATCTCAGGATCTTTTCACCTTTGGAGGAAGTTAAACCAGCTACTAAAGGGGAAAAGCAAGAAAGGAACATCTGCAAAGTTTTATAAGTTGACTGTTTATATTTGCAACCTTTACTACATGTGCCAAGTCTGCCATGGACTTTGTGAAAATAAAATTTTGTTTGATTGTTCAACTTGAAGTTCCTTTGGTTACTGGGATTTCCAGAGCTTCTAAGTAAGGCCCCCGCAGTTCACCTGGGTAAAGAAAGAAGCACATCTTAAAGCTTTAAAAGATGCCTGGGTGTGACGGCATAAGTTTGATGGATCATTGTAGGGGAAAAACCAAATCAACTAAAAATTCCAAACTTTTTTTCCCGTGGAAAAAGGAAATACAGTCGGCCCTCCACATTTGTGGGTTTTATTTGTGTGGATTTTGATTATTCATAGATTTGATTAAAGTGGCTCTGGGACCCCATCTACACTTTCATACAATGCAGTTTGAAACTGCATCATGTGATCAATGTAGACTCAAATAAGGCAACTCAATGCAGTTAAACTGCATTATATGAGTCTATACTGACCATATAATGTAGTTTCAAACTCTGTTATATGGCAGTGTAGGTGGTGTCTAGGAATCTCTATGACCAGTCTCCAGCAGATGTTGACCATTCTAGTTCATCCTAGATTCCTAGATACAACTTCTCTAAAAATGTCTAGGTCTTCCTATATAGTGACCAAAGTATCTGCTGGCTTCGGATTGGAACTAAAGCCAGGAATATTTATTTTTCTTAACCAGTAGACTGAAATGTGCTGATACCCATCTTCATTTTTATTCGGGATCAATGCAGGACCATGGCAGGACCCAGAAAATGAGAACAGAGGGGTGTAAAGCAAGCATTCCCATGGAAATAATATGGGTTGCTTTCTGAAGGAGTACTTATATTTACCTTCTGGCCAGCTGTATTTTGGCGGTTTTTTAAAAAGTGTGTCAGTGTCCCATCCCAGTTTCAAGATCAGCATGAGATATACTGTGATCAGCTGCAGTGCATTATTTGCCTCATTCCAGACATTCTGGTGTTTTTTTAACGCACTTTCTACAGCTTTGGGCATATGTTTTTGTAGACACCCCATCCTCAAGCTGGCTTCAAGCTGTATTATATGGTCTTTAGCAATAAAGCTCTAAATAATTTTGAGCTAGGGTGTTTGAAAGGCTGCATATTCCAATGACCCTATGTGAGAACTAAATTCAGAATGAAAGGAAAAGAGTGCCCCCGCCATTTAGAAACATATTTGGTAGGGACATAGGGCTGGATCTTTGTATTTTTGGCATTCTCTCCCTTTTTCTTTCTTTCGTTTTTCATCAGTCTTCAGTGTGGATTAAAGTTATCTCTGTTTTTACAATGGATTACTTAAGCCTAGTTTTTGTTTTATTGTATGAAATTAGAATCTAGTGCTCAAACTGTTTTTTTTAATTGTATTTTGTACATTTTATTTATTTCTATTTGTAAAGATGCAGAATTCTGATAAAAAAAATAATGCCCACATTTCATATTCAAAAATGCTTGTTCACAAAGTAAGGATGTGGCGCAATGTGATTAAGTATTTCTTTGTCTGGCCCTGCATGACAGGAAATGTTGTATAACATCCTGGCTCATTTGTATGGATGGAGATGTTGAGCAAACTCAGCTGATGCCCATATAATGATATTTGATAAGACTATATTTAGTCTACACTTGGTTACTCAGCTAGCAAGTTATCTCTGCTCTACAAGCAAGTCACGTCTGTACCTAGCACTCTAAAGCAGGGATCCTCAAACTAAGGTCCGTGGGCTGGATGTGGCCCTCATTTACCTGCCCCGCAACCTCAGTTTTAGACTTAGACTTGCCCAAAGTCTGAAATGACTTGAAGGCACATAACAACAATAATCCTATTTAACTTGAATATTTCATTGGCCAGAAGCAGGCCCACACTTCCCATTGAAATCCTGATAGGTTAAAATTGTTCTTATTTTTAAATATCGTATTGTTCTTTCGTTGTTGTTTTTGCACTACAAATAAGACATATGCAGTGTGAATAGGAATTTGTATTTTTTTCAAATGATAATTCGGCCCCTCAACAGTCTGAAGGATTGTGGAGTGGCCCTCTGCTTAAAAAGTTTGAGGACCCATGCTGTAAGCCCTTGCCGTTGTGTGTGTAGGGGGGCAGCAACTGGTGCACAGTAGAATGGCACACAGGAGAATTAATAAATGACACAAAGTTTGTGCCTTGGCATTTCACATCTTCCATCTGATGAAGCATACTGAAGACTTTATCACATAAATCAGGAAAACTGGCATTGCAGCTGGACTGTCACTTTCTTCAGAGAAACTACTGAAACGATTTCGAAGCAAGACAATCAAAACATTGTGTGCAAAACACGGCCTTCCTATTCTTTACTAAGGTTTGGAATTCTGGAAGAGAAACGGAGACGAGCTGGACCATTGCAGCTGGGTTGGAGTTAGGAAGAGCCAGGATCTGTCCGTAGGTGTGCAGCAGTTGTTTGGGAGGATATTTGTGACATACAGACCACCTTGTGACAGATCTGCCTATCATTATTATTGACTTAATAGGATTACATGTCTTTGATTGATTCTATATTTGGTTTACTAAAAGAATTGCCATTTCTTCTTTTTCAACAGATGCATGAAACATTTCACAATTCTGTATTAAGGCATAAATACAGAGGCTCACGGCTTGTCAGGGTGAGGTAGGTAAACCTATAATCCATGGCAAATTCTCTTCCCTTGCTCAGCACAGATCATGGGTGTTTTCACCATTGTGTATGCGTGAAAACACTTGTTCAGTTAGTTCTGTGCTTGATCACAGAGAAATAATTGAGTTCTTTACTTGGGAAATGAGGCAACTTCATCTCAGTTAATGCACAAATTATTACAATTATACATTTTTACCAAACATTTGTAAAGGCCACATTATATTGCTTCGGGGTTATGCAGCAAAACAAGGGAGAATGAAGAATCCCATAAACCAACTGTGATGCTAAACAGATTAATTATAAGTATTTCAATCATTAGTATTTCAATAAAATTAATTAGTTTTTCTATATTATAGTTACAGGGTGCTTCCATATTGCCCAAAATGCTGGTTTGTGTTGCATTTGAGACCACATATTAAGGGGAAAGCCCACTACATTGGTGGGAGATGAGGTGGCCATACATCCCAGCTGTGCTGATGTATTATCTGCATGAGTGAGCATGGCCAGTGCCACCCTTCCCTCCCTCACGCCATTTTGCCCAAAAAACAAAGACACAGCCTGCTTACCATCGCTGGAGTGATCCCAGGTGTCTGTTTCCACCATACCTGCAAAGATCCAGGTATGCAGATATTTCTTAACCTGAGGGTAAATCACATTATTATTATTATTATTATTATTATTATTATTATTATTATTATTATTATTATTATTATTACTATTATTATTATTATTTCTTACCAGCCTCCCCTCGTGGCTCGATGCAGGTTACAACATCTCTGAAAACAAATAATCACCTAAAACATTCTATACAATACACATATTAAATTATATTTCTACAAAATACATATTAAAATACACAGTACAATTATTATAATAATATAATAACATTAATTATATATTATATTTTACATGTAATATTACTAATAATATTATAATATATTGATTTAGTACAATATAGTAATTTTTTGCCAATATTGTACTATGCTAATAATATAATATTGTATGTAAATTTAATTTGTAAGCCGCTCTGAGTCCCTTTTAGGGTGAGAAGGGCGGGATATAAATGTAGTAAATAAATAAATACAAAGATACAAGTTTAAAATTCATTATTAAAACTCACTGGGTAGGCCTTCCGGAAGAGATAGGTATTCAAATGTGTTTTAAATTCCAACAGCTCATTAGCTGTTGGAGCTCTTCCAGCAGGTCATTCCACAGTCTTTGGGAGGCCAATAATAAGTTCCTCTGGGAAACAGGCTGAAGTAGCCACCCCTCCCGAGACCTAAGTATTCAGGACGGATTGTACAGGAGAAAGCAATCCTGTAGGTAATCTGGACACAAACCATGTAAGGCTTTAAACATTAAATGGTTTACCCAGTGTTACTCCACATAATTTTGGGTACATTAATCAGATGCCACAGGCTAATGTGCTATCTATACTGCATTTTCTGGCAGTGTAGATGGGCTCACATCTTGCAGTTTCTATATCCTACCCAACCTCACCAGTGGGAATAATAGTCCAGCAGTATGGAGGACTACATCAGAGATGAACAATTGTTGTATGTGATGAACAAACTGTCTGAATTACAAAATTCAGCCAGTTGCTTTCTCCTATTTCATTTCTTAATCCTAATTTTCCAACTGTGTTTGGATCTGCTCTGTTTTATATTTTTGCTTACCAGCTACCAATAATTATGAACTTGTCCTGTTTGGGTGTGTGATCAATTTCCTCCTGGGTTTAAGTGTAGTATCTTTCAGTTTCTTCTTCTACTACTTCTGTAGTTGGACATAAATGTGAATCTTGGTTATATGACTAGGCTTTCCCTCATGTCTTGTTTTATTTAATATAATTTTATTAGAAGTTTCATTAGAATAAAAGAAAAAAAATGGGGAAAATGGGGAAGATTAGGAGGAAAGGGAAGAGAGAAAGAGAAATAAAGAGAGAGAAAATAACCAAAAAAGAAAAGAAAAAAAAAGAAAAAATAGTTGATTTCCAATCCTCTTCATTGTGATAAATTCAAGAATCCATTAAAAAAAATCTGTTTCATGTAGCTTTTCCTCCTCTGGCATTTTAAGATCACTGGAGAGCATATGTTCATTTTTCTTCTTGCATTAAAGTATTATTCTATTTTTTTCTTGTTTCATAAAGTCTGTCAATAAAATCTAGTCCGTTTCTTTTTAAAATCTGTTTTGACCTATAGCTAGTTGTTGTGCTAGTATATCCATATTATTTCTATCATTTTTATCAGCCAGTCTTTCAAGAAAGTGATTTTGTTTGTCCTCCAACGTCTTGCATAGATGATTCTCGCCACGATTGTTAAGTAGTTTTCCCTCATGTCTTATTGATATGATTCAGTCAGACTCTGTATAATATCTCCTTACTCCTCATTATTAATGCCATACCACACCTCTTCTTTAATTTCATTTCCTGAGTGTATAATTCTGTCTTATCCTTATCCACTTCAGCTCACTCACTCTAAGGATTGCATTGTTGATACATTCTGTTTCACATTCATACTTTTCACATTTGATATTTCTTTTCAACAATATTTTTATTTCATCAAGACCTCATTATACAAATGGTAAAACCTGTGATTAGAAAACTAAACACTGAAAGGATAATTCATACACCCACTTCACCCTATAAGCTCTATAAGAAAAGGAAAAACTATAAAAAGCAACTAAAATTAATATCTTCCCACCTCTTAACTTAAAAATAATGAAAATATTATCTTATAATCTTCTCTATTTCCACTTTACGGACTCATTATTGTATATGCATCTCTAAAAGCCATAGGTCCTTCGGCATGACTCTGTGGGCCAACTAGATTTTTAAAATGTCCATGCCTTCGCAAGAACACTTTCTCTTAGTGAGAGGTTTATATTCCCTTGTATACAGCACTTTATCTAAGCCCTTAATAGCCATATTTGACAAGTCGTGTCACCCTGTGGTAACACAATCCCAGATGCCTTAGTTTTAATCTGGAGATGAGCATTAACACAGTCTGTTGTGGACATTAATGACTTTGGAGGTGGCATGCTTTAATGAATGTTCTCTATCACTCAGTGTTACACTATTAGATGAAGTATTTTTAAAAGGGATCGGCATTTAGCCCAGCTGTTTTTATAGGGTCAATGGTCTGGCAGTCCATGAAACTGTTTCAGTAAGAAAGATGCATGTTTCCTATAGCCAGGTTCCATCAGCAACTTGGTTACAGCATTTGGACCTTTAAACTTTCTGGACACTTTCCAAAGGCAAAAAGTCCTTTACAATAAACCAAATGTCGTGTCATCACAGACAGATCTGACATTTCCCAGAATTGAGCAATTAGCTCACTACTTTTATCTAAAAACTGGGCATCCAGGTGCAGGTCTGAATTTAGGAGTACACTAAAGCTGCAAATCTGGGAGTTCAAGGGGATTGCAACCCTATCTACGAGGGTTGAATGAAAAGTAATGCCTCCACCTTCGTTACTTGGTTTTAGATGGGAATATTTTAATAAATCAAATGCAGAAATGATCCTTAGAATGTGTTCTTTAACTACCACTATTCACTTTTTCACATAATCACCAGACAATTCGATACTTCTCTGCCAACGATGAACAAGTTTTCTGAAGCTGTCACGGAAGAAGTTGACACTCTGTTTCGCAACCAGCATCTCACAGTACCCATCGTGCAGAGATCTTCCAATAGCCAAGTAAAGCAATAATGTGACCCACACGTTCTTGTGAAATGCCAATTATGCTTGAAATTTCTCTCTGAGTGATACAATGACCGTCCTGAATTAATCTGTCAACCTTTTGCTTGTGAACCTTGGTGGTTGCTGTCACAGGATGTCCAACTCTTTGTTTGTCACGCAAGTCAGATGTTTCCACCTCAACATCTTTAAACTTACTTCGCCCAATGACGTATAATACTCACATCAACACAATCACCATAAACAGCTTGCATTCTCTGATCAATCTCCTTTGGGGTGACACCTTCTGCTGTCAAGAATTCAATGACTGCACATTGTTTAAGTCGCATTGACCGGCCATCTGTGCAGGGTTCCATACTTCGCACTTTAACAACACAACCGTTCAATGCTAAGGCTTCCCGCCAAATGGAACTGTAGAGAAGAGTCTACTGAACAAGCCAGTGCCTGCTGCATACCAGTACTGCCATCTGTTGAGAAGTTACAAAGGTGGAGGCATTACTTTTCATTCAACTCTCGTAGTTTAGATACCAGATTGACAGGGTCACACAATGCAGTCACCATCCAGCTCCTAAATTCTGTTAATTTATTCAAGCTGCTTTCTGCCATAATAGAGACAGCAGAAATAGAATAAATAGCAAATAGCAATTTATTACCAAGAAAGGGTGTCACAGATTGTACCTGTCACGTGCTCACAGGACGTGTTGTGGTATTTGAAGAGGTGTGCCTGGAGAACTGGCCTTAATTTGTGTATGTGGTGCAGCACAGGAAGAAAGGGTGTGGCAAGGGTGGGGAGAGGAGGGGAAAGACTGTGGAAAGTTCCGGGGAACACCCATGATAAAGCCAACGAGATAATAAATTAGATGTAATTGTATATAGATTTAATTGTGATCTTTACTTCAGCAAATAGCATGGTGACACCTTTGGATGTTAGAGCTGCATTTTAAATGCTTTAAAATCAAGACACTGATTTCTGAGTTTGCTTATTCAACATTTGATGGCTTTTAGGGAGGTGAATTATTTTCACGGGGAAAATATTCCCTTTAAATTTGCACAGAATGCCAAGGATGTTTCACCAGATGATTATCAGGGTATATTTATACATGCAATTCATCATCATTTGCACCTATAAGAAATATGGGATGTAGTAGTCTCAACATTACATTTGAAATGCTAGTAGGATGATAAAGGTAATGGTTTATCACAAAACTTTCTCTACAAGCAACACAGAACATATGAGTGTATGTATGTGCATCTTCAAGTTATCTGTTGATTTATGGCAATCACATCAGTTGGTTCTGCCAGTTCTTTCCTCTCAAATATAGCTTACAGGCAATACATTTTGTCTGATCTTGAATGCTCAGCCTTAGTATTTGGATGGGAGACCTCCAAGGAATACCAGGTGTTGTAGGTTACTTGATTATTAAAAAAACTGGTAGTGAGTGAGAACTACTTAATTCAGAATGAGACAAGCATTTCTGAATCTATTGTTTTTAAATTTCCAAGGGAAGATCTGGGCTTTTCCTATGAATTCAGTAAAGCTCGCAGACCCAGTCTAATGAACTAGGTATCTCTGCTGCTAGCAGTCTTTTTAACTTTAGTATCTTTTCCTCCCCATGTTCATACTAGGGATGTAAGTATATAATTTGTTCTTTTCATAAATGGAACATTTTAGAGGTTTTCTCTTGAATCAGCGTCTAGGGATATTTTTGATTTCATAAATTTTATAGACAAGGAATACTCAGAGTAGGTTTGTCAGTTCCTTGCTCTGAAACATAGCCTACAGTATTTGGTATTGGTGTTCTCCCATTCTAGTTCTAGTATATGGTCAAATAACCTTGCAACAGTTCACAAATTTTTCAACACGGCATCTCAACACTTGGATTGAGACCTCTTTTCTTGTGAAGAATAAGAACTTTAGCAAATACTATTTCCATGATAGTGTCCTCCAATTACCAAGTTGTCTGAACATGCATCAGAGTTTGGAATCCCTCTGCTTTTGTAAATCCTCAGAAGTGGTTTTTCCTACTCCACCCTTTCTCAAACACACCTTGATAATTTTGGGAAATGGAGTGGAAAACTGAGAAAATGGATGGTGTAGCATTACAGTGTAATGTGAAAGTATAAAGAGAAGGCTCAGCTCATGAATTTCCAAACAGGAAAAGCTTCTGACTGAATATCCCATTTCTTCTATCCTTCATTGCTAATGTTGATTAGAGATGGAAAATATTTTTTTGAAACTTTAATTCCTAGAATACCCTAGCCAACTAATGGGGGATTGAAAGCTTGGGTTTCATCCCATTTTGCAACATTGCAAATTGCCTGTGGAAAGATGTGTAAATATGGGCACACTCACTTCTCCTCCTGCCTGGATCAGAAGATTTGCAAAAATAATTGTTGCTGCATTATTTTGCATGATGCAACAGTGATGTCATCTGTAATATGTTGCAAATAATTTTGGGTGGGGAAAAGAAGCAATTTCTGGGTAACAGACACAAGGAAGACATTCCATAAGAGTAGTGCTTTATAAGCGTCATTTCTTTCAGTGGGTGTTGCTCATAGCTCTCAAAAGTGTCATTCCCTTCCCAAGCATTTTATCATACTGAGCAAGAACACAACATGATTGTGATTCGCAGAGATGTATTATTTCACCACTGGAAGTTTGATACTATCTGTAAAGTAGTTAATAATAAGAATAACAATAATACACTATGTCTTAGCCAAAAAGCCAATGAAATTCCTGGGAAAAGAAAACTACTGTGGTTCCAGTAATGATAGATAACCTGGGAGAAATTCCAAACAAACCAACAAATCATTGGGATGAAATTGCCACAGACAGAATTGCAATACCATAGTGGTTTCTAGGCTTGTGGAATCAATAAAAAATGTTGGGGGAGGAACCATTTCTATAGTGTTTCCAAAATTAGACGGGGTCCGTATCGTAAATATAACAAATTACTACTTTTTTGTTACTTTTCATTAAGTAATTGTGCCAATCGGGAAACTTTGGGGGCTTCTTTCTCCTTCATTGTTGAAGTTATTGGCATGAAACTTGCTATGATTATAGAATATATTTACCATCAAGTTTCAGAGCGTTTCACTCATCCACAGACTTTTGGAGAATTTTCAAAGTTTTTACAAACATTTTTTTAAAAAAAACTACAAGAGATATCTCCTTGAATTTGGTATACAATGACTCAAGATAACAGAGGATCATTCCCCTCAAGTGTCAGAAATATTCATTCGTCTAGTGATTTTTGGGAATTTTAAAATATTTTTACAAAAGTTTTTACAAAAACGTTTTAAAGCCACAACAGCTATCTCGTTGAATGTTTTTAACCAATAAAACTTCAATTTAAGTATTTCTGGCCCAGCACAGATTTGCTTACTAGTATTGAAGTATCAGTCAGTCCTCCTGTCAGGCCTTGCCCTAAACTACATTTCCCAGAATTCTGCTCAGCATCAGAAAACCCCAATTAGGATAGGGGAGAGATTTGTCCCTCCTAGCAGCAGCCATGTTCCAATAAATTGCTGCAGATTCAACAAATTATTGGAACTCTGGCTGCTGCTAGGAGGAAAAATCTCTCCCCTATCCTAATTGGAGCTTTCTGATGCTGAGCAGAATTTTGGGAAATGTAGTAGAGGGCAGGGCCTTTTGAATTCTCTGCCATAGGTTGTGAGGCCGACCTGAGCCCCTCCCAGAGGTGAGAAGGACGGGATATCAATGTATGAAATAAATAATAAATAAATAGGGCTCCTCGCCTTCCCAAACTACATTTCCCAAAATTCTGTGCTGTCATAGTCTCTTTCCCAGCTCACTCAGCTCCTCCCACCCTGTTGCTTTCCTCTCCTCATGGCAAGAGGCAGCCTATCTCTTCTTAATTTAAAGAGGAATGGCAGCCTTTTTGGTTTTGCTTCGCTTGCGCTAAAAATGAAACTGACTTCCAAGCATTATAAAATTCAAACAAAAAGTATTGGATGAGTTTTGATTCTTAAGTTTTTGCGTGGGCGCCTCTCTCCCCCCCCCCCACTGCTGTTTCTTAATATCTGTTCGTATATACAAAACTTATGAATTAGATACAACTTATGAATTAGATACAACTTATGAATTAGATACTACTTATGATTTGCACACCCCTAGGAATTACATACAGTATAATGAAACAGGCAGATCATGAAACAAGTGGATAATGTGGCACATACAACATGGCACATTATCAAACAGCACCATTCTGTTTTCTAGATTCTTGAGTAGAATCCAAATTGAAAATACTAAACTCTGTGTGTGATCTACTGTTCATTGATTTTTTTTCACTATCCAATAACCCTGGGCCCTCCAGAATCCTGAACTTCAAGGACTTTGCTACTTTTTGAGATCTTTCTAATCATCGGGACAAATTCCTGTTACTCTCTTCTCTCACAGAGATTGTTTGTGGATATAAATTCATTTCAGTTTACCACTTCTGAAGAATCTCGGGGCAAAATAGTTTGTGTATGTGAACATATACAGATTAATCAGCAAGCATTTTGTGGTTTGGTTGTCTTTCAGCCCAGACACAGGTGGAGTGATTGCACAAGTCGTGCTCATGTTTCTCTTCTCATCCAATGATGATAAAATGGTGCACCGGTCAACAATCAACAGGATTTTGCGGCAGAGGTTGAAAATGTATCCTGGGTCTACTCACATTGACCTTGCCTCTTCGTCCCTCACAGGCAAGTGTCTAAAGTTGCTTCACTCACTGCGATTTGATTGTGCAAGCTTGGATATTTTTGCTTTATATTTTGATATTGATTTACATACATATTGGAACTGTGGTAAGAAAAAATGAGATCCCTGAGTGAATCTGAATGGGAACTGTGGGTCTTGATTTCAGTGTAACAATATCCTTTATGATTTACCTGTACCACATTGTGTGTCAAATTCCTGGTTGGTTTTAAAAAGTATGACTAACAGAATCAATGTCATGTTGTTGCTTAAACAATCTGTTTCCTGTGGCCCACCTCTATCAAATATTTTGGATAGAGTGAGGATGTTTCTCATATTCTGGGGAAGTAAGGCAGTACTGTGTAAACATTTCTTCTGAAGTACAGATTTCTAACTTTGTTCAAGGAAGCTATCGAGGTGATACCTTTTGTTTTCCTTCTGGAGATTCTGCAGTAAATCTCAGTAATCAATTAACTCAAAATGTGAGCAATTCAACTATCATACACACTGTTCCACATTATTTCACCAGTCTGGCGAACTCACCTCACTGTTAGGAGGTAATATGTGTTTCCAGTCTTACATTATTTTTACCACATAGCTGTGGATGCTTCACCTTTTTGACTTTGTCATGTATACAAAAACATAATTTCTGGTAAGAAAAGTTGCATTAATACTAATATACTGATATGAGAGTACCCACACACATAAACCATTTTTTAAAGTATAAAATTCAACCTAGGAAAGAGCCACTTTCTGGGGGGAATGTTCATCTCCCATCAACCAGTATGTACCACAATCCAGCTTCTTATTCCCAACACCATGTCCCAAATTCCAAATTTTCTGTAAAATCCCTGGGTAAAAGTAAATATTTTTAACTGGATTAAAATCCAAAGAAAAACATTGCAAATGAATAATCTGTCATCATGTATTAGGATCAGAGTGGCTATGAGGTGAGTGAGTACAGTTTTTTTAGTCTGTGTGGACAGGTCCTAAATCTATTTATTCGCATCTATACAAAACAGGTGGTTCTATTCAGTAGCTGAGGCAGAACACTCATTAACAATCCAAGTTAGGTGCTCGTTGGCATTGCAAATTAGTCAGATCTGATAATGAAGAAGATGAGAAGCTCATCATGACTCATTGTGTATTACTACATTTCAATTTAGGTTTGACAGCCAGCGGAACTGAGGATTCTTCAAAGAAATAACAATTATATTAGATTTTAGTGGTACCTTTGGAGATGTTTCTTGGTTTTTTTTCCAGAGATACCCTTTAGAACATCGGGGACAGACTATTCCTAAGAAGGTCATTTGAAAATTAACTGGTGTATCTGTTAAATTGTCCATTGTTTGCTTGTTTAAGTTATATCCCATTTTCCTCTTAGACATATCTAATTAAAAACCAAAAATAAAAACTAGCAGTACCAACATTTAAAACATTAAATAAACAGTTCTGCTAAGAACCACAAAGCTAAAATAGGTTAATACACCTTCAATCCATAATAAAAAATATAAAAGTAGAATTCCATTTAAAAAAACCCTCTTTTTGCCACACAAATTATGAGTTGAAGAGCTATCTGCACTTTCTCTGAAAGGGAATTCTACAGCCTGGGAGCAGCTACTGAAAAGGCTTTCTCTCTGATTCTCAACAAATAAGTCTTTGGTGATGGTGGGACCAAGATGAAATTCTTCCCTAAAAATCTGTTGAATACAGATCTAATGAGCTATCTCAGCTAGTAATACTGAAGTCATGCATCTTTAAAATTTTCTAAAGCCATGATTTGGAAGTGAAAAACCATTAAACCATCATTTCTCTTACTAGTATCCTATGTGAGAAAGGAGAGTATATTTTGAAAGACCACTATGAGTTATTTCTGTAGTTTTAAGTTGTTATCCTCCTGGCCAAATTAAACATGATACTGAATGCATTATGACATTAAATTAAAATGTGCACTTTCAAAAAGCTATTGGGGCACCATAAATGGGATTAGGAGCATAATGAGCAATGAAGCGACATTTAAGCCTGCTGTGATCCTTGCTGTAATTATTCTTCCCTGCTAATACAGTTTGCATTATGTGGAAAGCTTGTATTACTACTAATGAAAAGTTTTCTTCCAGTGCAAACACTATTATTGGTGAAACCATTCTCCCCCAAAGATCACAGCAGAAGAAGAAGAAAATTAACCCATTCACTGCCATCAATATCTTGATATGTCTTGCAGAAGGCATATCATCTGAAAGGCAAGAAATAAACAATAATTCAACCAATAAAACACGGATGTTATTCTAAATGAAACATATTACATGTAGTGACACATATACCGTCGTGTTTAACATTCCTTTCAGCAGTTTAGTTGCATAAATGGCCCAGTTGTGAACTAAGATTACATTGCTGCATTGTAGAAACAAGGAAAATAAGATTGTCTTGATGCAAAGGGTTTCCTGTGTAAATGGTTGTGGGAACCTGAAGTTAAACATGAGTAGGGTTGGCACTCACCAAACTGAGTACTTGCTAAGGCTCAGGGACAATCTGCTCATCAGGTTTCTCTGCCTAAAATGATGAGTTTTTTTTAGTGTGCCTTCTCATAATAATTCTTGTCTTCTTGTTACCTGGCCATATCTTTTTGACTGCACTTTGTTATGGCTTAGGCCATGTATCCCAGATCTCATTTGTAAAAGGTTGGTGCAAATGCAAGCCCAAAACTGCCTACTGCGCAAGAGAAGTGGTACAGCCACTGTCTCCTTACCTCTTATATATGATACTTATTTGCATGTCTCCAGAAGGATGCCATGCAGAGAATAGGCCTTCTTCTGCCACCACACAATTGCTCAATTTTTCCGTCTCTGAAATTGAGAGATAAGCAGTACTAGTTGTTCTTTGTGGTTGTTCACTCATCCTCTCTCTGGAGATACTACCAGCCTCATCAATCTATTTTTGGGCAACGCATGGGAGGAACTGGGCTTTGCTGTCCAGTGGGAATGAGCAGGCAAAAGGTAGAGGCATTGAAAGTGTCTTTCTCTAAAAAGTAGCCATCATTGTTGCCTACTCATTATCTTTGGGTTGTATGCAGGATGGCAAAGGATGTGACTCTAGGCTGCATCAATAGGAGTATAGTGTCAAGATCGAGATAATAAATAATCCCATTCTATTCTGCTTTGGTC
Source organism: Anolis carolinensis (assembly GCF_035594765.1). Classification (NCBI taxonomy): domain Eukaryota; kingdom Metazoa; phylum Chordata; class Lepidosauria; order Squamata; family Anolidae; genus Anolis; species Anolis carolinensis. The sequence goes on from NC_085846.1 coordinate 44,100,017, forward strand.
AGATCTCATCAGGAGTACTATTGCATCCACTTCTGGTCACTGCAATTCAATAAATATAATGACAAACTAGAACATTTCTGGTGAAGGCCATCCGAAATGACAAAGGTTTGGAAATCAAGTCCTAAGAAGAGCAGCTTAGGGAGTTGGGTATGTTTAGCTTGGAAAAAAGAAAACTGAGACATAATAGCCATGTTTAAATATTTGAAAAGATGCCACATTGAGAAGGGGAAAAACCTACTTTCTGCCCATGACAAATGACAGACTACCAAAACTGTGCCTGTTAGAGCAGACAAAAAAATTAACATCAGACCTCTTGGCTAGTTCAGTTGACAAAACATATTAGGAGTTGTGGACTTCCGACCCTATATCCAAATCTCCCAGAAGAACTAGATCCAAACATTGTTAGACAATGAATATTAGATGTAGAAGCTCAGAAAGACATTGCTATCCTCAGTAAATCTGGCTCATTGAAATGACTAAGTTGTTTTAAACATACTTTTCAAACAGCCCAATATCTAAAGATAGAAATGCCCAAACACTTCAGAAAAGTATTTAGCAAAACTAGATTTGATCACATGGAAGGTTTAACCAAGTTCCATATAATGAACGATTTTGTATCTGTAGAGCATCAGAGGCGGAAGATATCACACATGTACTGTTTAGTTGTAACTTGTATAAGATAGAGAGAAACCAATACCTCGGGCTATACAAGACACACTGAGATCCTTATATTAAAACTACATTTTTATTGGCTGGCCAGAATGCTAAAATAACATACAAAATGGCCCTTTTTCTATTTAAAGCAACTCAACTGAGAACTGCATATTTGGAGTCGATTGAGGTAAATCGAGATTCCAAGGAATGTGCTTGGAATTTCAGACATTTCTGCTGGAGTAGGAAGCAAAAGTGACTTGGATTAGGGAAAGTAAATGTTAAATTGGAATTGCATACCTGTAACTAAAAACCACAGCTTTGATAGACAGAGAACAGTCAGCTGATATAGAGCTGCAATTGGTGATTTGGGAAGTCTCCATTTATATGATAGTTTTAGGACTGGATTGCTGTCAGAAAGTGGAATTAGTTGAAAAGTGGAACCCAGGTTATTTTAGCTTGCAAATATATTTGGGCCTCTGAAAAATGTAAGTAACACACTATATATCACCTTTAAATGAATGATAAAGATAAAAAAGATTTTTCACACATTCGAAAGTGATTCAAGAAGAGGTCCACTTTTTTTAAAAGGCAAGCCTTGGGTCACTTACACACAAGCAGTCCTAAGTGAGCCTCATAGGCAAGAAGAACAGATGAAAGAGAGAACCTCTCATCAAATTAACGAAACTTGTCTACAATTTGCAAATGTTGAAAGATCAAGTTGTCAGAAAGTAAGGTGTCGAAAGTTGTGGGATGTCTACATATGGTTCACGGGTGAGTAGGCAATAGGCTCCACCCCATCATATTTCACAGTTGATTAAGTGTGAGGAATGCAAGAAATGGAATTGATCACCATTTAGAAATGTTACTTGGCTGAAAGATGCTGGGTGTTGCAGTCCAAGAAAGTCAATGTTCTTGTCTCTGGGATGGACCACAGTTTTTGTAGTAGAAATGTTACAACAGTTAAAATAAATACTAATCTATACCTTTGCTTTAGCCAGCTATCTGTATTCCAGTTTCCCTTGGTCCATCAGTCTTTATAATAAAAATAGGATGGTTCAAGACGAAAATCCTGAGAACATTCCCAATTGTCTTAAGAAATTCTAAGATGTTACTTATTTGCCACCTGAGGAAACTGCCTCAATTCACATCTTGGAAAAACTATGCATAATTTTTCCTCCCCCAAACTGTTCTCTATATAATCGTCACAAAGATCTGAGTAATATAGAACATGTGTTATTATGGAACCTAGTAGACAGAATAGGGATTATGTTGGTGTACTGCCCACCCTGCTGCTCAACAGCCTCCCTTCCTGAGCTAGCCAGGGTGGTCTCGGGGTTGACATTAGACTCTCAGTGGCTAATAGTGCCGAGAGACTTCAACATCCATGCTGAGACTGCCCTGTCAGGAGTGGCTCAAGACTTCATAGCCTCCATGATAACCATGGGTCTGTCCCAAGTGATGTCTTCCTTACCCATGCTACTGGGCATACTTTGGACATTGTTTTCTGTGCAGGATGGGATGATGGTGATTGTGAGTTTAGGGGTCCTCATGGACTCAGTGCTGAACCTGGAGGCTCACGTATTGGCAGTGGTCAGGAGGGCATTTGAACAATAAAATCTTGTGCGCCAACTGTGCCTTTCCTTAAGAAACCAGATTTGGCCACGGTGGTACATGCTTTAGTTACATTCTGTCTGGATTACTGTAACACAGCATAGAGCTGACTTTGAAGAGTGCCCAGAAACCAAAGAGCTGCAGTCAGGTTGCTAACTGGTGCTGGCTACAGGGAGCAGACAACCATCCTGTTATTTCAGCTCCACTGACTGCCAATCTGTTTGTGGGCACAATTCGAACTGCTGGTTATGACCTTTAAAGCCCTAGACGGTTCAGGCTCAGGCTATTTGGCTGACCGCATTCCCTTCTTCAAACCTCCCTGGGCCCTGAGATTCTTCAGAAGAGACCCTTCTCTCAGTCCCACCTCCATCTCAAGCTTGGTTGGTGGGAAGGAGAGAGTGGAACTTCTCAGTGGCTGCCTCTCGACTCTGAGCAGTCTAAAATCTTTTTATTCAGATAGACTTTTAAAGATGAAGGTTTTTACGATCAATTCAGGGAGTGCTGTGGTTTTTTTTTTAACTTTGATCATGTTTTAATGGTTTTTAATTGGGATTTTCAAAATACTATTTATATTTAATTCTGTTTTAATGTTTGCATATTGGTACATTTTAAATTGTATGCTGATGTTTTTATGTTAAGCTGCTTTGAGTTTCCTGTTGGAGAGATAAAGCGGTGTATAATAATAATATTAAAATTAATAATAATAATAACAATGTGTTGAACTTGGCAGAGAAGCAGACAACATTTGGTCTGTGAGACACCACCGTTTTTATTGGTTACAGCTATGGGCCTGCATGGGACTGGAACAATTGGATTATGGGGTCAAATTGAAATGACAGACATGGGACTCAATGTACCAGTATATTTTGAATTCGAAATTGACATATGATGTAGGGTTTTGGTTCAATACCCCCCCCCCCCACTACCCGTTGGTGAAGCTGAGTTCCCCACTCCTGAGTTGGGAATGACTTATGTCATCTCTGCTCCTAAAATCCCATAAGGGAATTCCTGACTGGGTATCAACACACATGTCTTTTCTGCCCTCCTAACTAGCTCTGATACTACATAAAACTTCCAGAATTTTGGCAAGAAATAATAAAGCACAAGATAAAATCTCATAAATTGTGGGGAGAATGGCAGGAAGAAAACTGGAACTGAAATGTGGCTGAACTGGATGAGTTGAGTGGAGGAAGCCTGAGTGAACTCTATAGATCTACCTGGAAGAGCATGCTTCTGGACAGCTGAGATACGTCTGTTGAACTGGTTTTGTGCATTTGAAAACTATGCAGGCCTATGGGAGGGAGGTGCCAGTACTGCCAAGAAAATGATGCCATGCCTCCACATGTCTAACTCTTCCAGTGAAACTAATAGCGCAGAAAAGTGCTTAATTTTGCCTCTGTCATTCCTAGTTTCAGGATTGTCTGAAGAAAGCTGTTTCCTTTTGGGTTAATCATGTCAGTCGCCAGGTAAATGACAGGTTTGGTAGGGATTTGTTTTTGTCTTGGTAAAGACTTAAATGTGCATGTAAATATGTGCCTCAGAGGTGTGCTGTACAGGAAATGGTAACCGGTTGGGTGCTTGTCTGGCCATTTTCTTTTCCTAAATATTTCTGTCTGCCAGCAATTATCCCTATCATTATATGGATGATTAGCCTGGTTTGACTCCAGCGCTTCCCACCAGACAAATACCTCAAGGGTAGTAATAAAAGTATATTCAGGCATGCATAAGCAGATTGCATTGGATGGATATCAATACAATGACTTTTTTAAAAAAGAAAACAACAACATATATGTTGTGGAGTATGGGCCGAAAGCATACTGTAGAGTCGCACTGGAGGGCTTAGCTAAAAATGTTTGACACTGTTGGTAATATACTTCAGGATGAGTCTCTGGTTGAGATTCCATCATTGTGACCTAGAAAAACGGATTACTGCATGATATACCTGTCCGGGATCTGCTTGAAGGGCCTCTCCTTGTGTCCCATCAATCAGGGCAATACATAGCAGCAGGAGAGTGTAGGAGAAGGCTTTCTCTGCACCTTAATTATGGATGACTGCCTTCCCTTTAGACGCCTGATTGGCACCAACTCTGCTGTCTTTCAGCACCAAGTGAAAACATGGCAGTTTACTAAAACCTTGGGAATGTGATTGATCTTGTCCACCTTTGCACATACGTGTGATTGAAAGCATTTTGACTGCATTCATTCTGCCTTGTTTAACATGTTAAATGGCTTAATATGCAGTTGGATGTTGCATAACTTTTACTGTTTTAAATTATTTCAAACTGTTCAAACTGATCCTACAATATAGGACATGGTAAAAATACAGCATGACCCCTTATCCACAGGGAATACATTTCAAGACCGTCCCCATTAATACCCATGGATGTATTTTGACTATACATGGACCAGAAGCATACCATAGAATTGCACCAGAAGACCTATCTAAAAATATTGGCTGGGGGGGGGGGGGGGGAGGTGAGCACAGATAAGTGAACCCATAATATCAAATATGTGGGTGGGGCGGGAATACTGTATTTAAATACATACAAGAATAAACAAATAGATTGATGCTCATATCATTTTTTATTTACAAAGGCACTCAGAACTGCTTAAGGTTAATTTGCCCCCAGGCCTACAATCTACATGAGATAAATAAGATGTAATACCTAAGATATGATGTAGCTGTGTCTGGCTGGCCGCCTCCCTCCCATTCAATATCCAGCAGAATGGTAGTTGAAGGTAGTGGGACGTGCTCCCAACAGCTGCTGGAAATTATATGGTGTCCTCACTGTCTTTGTTCTGTATGTTTTAATATATGCATTTAATAGTATTATATTTTATCTCTGTATTTTAACCATGTGAGATGGGTAACAAATAAAAAACATTATTATTATTATTATTATTATTTTATTGTATGACACAGCAAACAAGATAGATATGCTGGATTTCGTATCACAAAATCACAAGTCAAACACTTCCCAAGTGTCTAGGACTGTGTGATGTATTTTTGGATGATGTGCGCAGATCCCAGTAGGGTGGTCTTTTGCAGTTGGCAGATCGTAATTTTGTCAATGTCTATTGTTTCCAAATGCCGGCTGAGATCTTTTGGCATGGCACCCAGTGTGCCCATCACCACTGGGACCACCTGTACTGGTTTCTGCCAGAGTCTTTGAAGTTCAGTCTTGAGGTCCTGATAGTGGCTGAGTTTTTCCTGTTGTTTTTCGTCAATGCAACTGTCACCTAGGATGGCAACATCAATGATCCAAACCGTTTTCTTTTCCACAACTGTGATGTCTGGGGTGTTGTGTTCCAGAACTTTGTCAGTCTGGATTCGAAAGTCCCACAGTATCTTTGTGTGCTCATTTTCCAATACTTTTGCAGGTTTGTGATCCCACCAGTTCTTTACTGCTGGGAGGTGGTACTTGAGGCATAAGTTCCAATGAATCATTTGGGCCACATAGTTGTGCCTCTGTTTGTAGTTTGTCTGTGCGATTTTCTTACAGCAGCTGAGGATATGATCAATGGTTTCGTCGGTTTCCTTGCACAGTCTGCCCCCGTAGGTGCCACCTTGTCGTGGTGGTGGTGGGGGGGGGGGGCTTAACTGCTCTGATAATGACTGAGAGCTGTGCTGGCGGTAGTGTAACTACTGGCAGGTCCAACCAAGCCAGAGAGGTCTCAGATGAGGAGTAGAACTAAGAGCACCTAATCTATTAGCATTATGGATAATCAAACCAAAACGAAGTCTATACTGGCTCGGTCGTCACCCAGGATAAAAAGGACCACGGTGGATGCTGCTGAATCTGGACATCCATCGACAAGTGGGCTACAGAATCAAAATACAAATGAACAGTCACAGAAGCGGCAGAAATATACAATGCCAAAAAACCGCTCCATTAGATGGCCCAACAAGGAGATTGGTCTGTAGCTTTTTGGATCATTACGGTCTGGTTTCAAAATAGCTATGACTCTTGCTTTCCTCCAGATTTTGGGAATCTGACAGGATGCAATGCAGTTGTTCATCAGTTTCAGCAGCCAGCACCTTTCTTTTGAACCAAAGTTCTTAATTTGTTCAATCCGTAGGTCATCTAGATCAGCTGCTTTGCCATTTTTGCATATATTGAGGGTCATGTCCAATTCAGTAGGTGTAAAAGGTTTATAAAGGTTGCTGTTCTCATAATCTGGTTGTCTTGACTATTGGTTTCCTTCCTTGTTTGGTGGCAAGGTTGGGTTTTCCATTCAACAGAAGTTGATGCTCTATCTGATCTCCCTTTATGTTGGCATGGGTATTAGTTTGTGAAGGGTCATTGCTCAATTGTCTGAACAGCCTTCATGCCTTCTGGCCACTCCTGCCTATATCTTGTACTTCTGTTATCAGCTTTATTTTGCATAGAATTATAGAAAAAAATAGATCCATGTATCCTTCCACAGCAAGCTGGTTTCAGGAAAGGCAAAAGTTGCGTATCACAAGTTTTGAACCTAACTCAGCACATAGAAGGTGGTTTTGAAAGGCAGCAGATTACAGGAACTGTCTTCATAGACATGTCAGCAGCATATGATACTGCAAATCATCGCCTTCTCGTGAGAAAAGTTTACAATATCACAAAGGACTACCACCTCACTCGCTTCATAGGAAATCTGCTACAAAACAAGAGCTTTTTTGTTGAGTTCCAGGATCAGAGACACAGATGGTGAAAACAGAACAGCCTGCCTCAGGGGAGTGTGCTTGCTCCATCAATGTTTAACATTTACACATATGATCAGTCACTGCCAGAAGGGTAGAGAGTTTAATCTATGCTGATGATTGTACTATCACTGCCCAGACAGGGAGCTTTGAAATGGTTGAACAGAAGCTCTCTGAAGCTTTAGGTGCTCTTACTGCCTATTACAGGGAAAACCTGCTAATTCCTAATCCATCTACAATTCAGATATGTGCTTTTAATCTTAAGAAAAGATAAGCAACTTGAGCCCTGGGGATTACCTGGGAAGGAGCATTGCAGCACACCAAAATACCTGAGAGTTACTCTGGACCGTGCTCTGACTTATGAGAAGAACTGCTTGAATATCAAGCAAAAAGTGGGTGCTAGAAATAATATCATACGAAAGCTGACTGGCACAACCTGGGGATCACAACCAGGCATAGTGAAGACATCCGCTCTTACACTTTGCAACTCTGCTGCTGAATACGCCTCTGCAGTGTGGAATACATCTCACCACATTAAAACAGTGGATGTGGCTCTTAATGAAAAATGCCGCATTATCACAGAATGTCTATGCCCTATACCACTGGAGAAATTACACTGTTTAGCCTATATTGCAACACCTGAAATCTGTCGGGAAGTAGCAGCCAGCAATGAAAGGACCAAGGCATTGACATCTCCGGCCAATGCCTCAAATCAAGAAATAGTTTCCTTTTTTAAAAAAAAATTGTGCACAAAATAAAAATAAAATAAGAAATAGTTTCCTAAGAGCCACAGAGACACTTGCAGGAACACCTCAGCAAGTGAGAGTCCAAAAACGGCAGGTTAAAACCTAGAACCTCAATCCATGGCTGATATTGGATGAAAAACTCCCTCCTGGGCACACAGAAAATTGGGCGATTTGGAAGGCGCTGAACAGACTGCACTCTTGCACCACGAGATGCAGAGCTAATCTTAAGAAATGGGCTACAAAGTGGAATCCACAATGTGGAGAGGAGCAGACCACAGGCCATTTGCTAAAGTGCGGCCTGAGCCCTGCCACATGCATGGTGGAGGACCTTCTCTCAGCGATACAGGAGGCACTCCAAGTGGTCAGCTTCTGATCAAGGGAAATCTAGTATAATGTCAAATTTTTTGATGTTGTTTGTGAATGTTTTAAAATGCATTATAACTGTACCCTCAGTTTGCTCCTGACATGACCGGGCTGTGGCGCAGGCTGTTGAGCAACCAGCTGCAACAAATCACTCTGACCAAGAGGTCATGAGTTCGAGGCCAGCTCGGAGCCCCGTGTTTGTCTTGTCTTAGTTCTATGTTAAGGCATTGAATGTTTGCCTTATATGTGTAATGTGATCCGCCCTGAGTCCACTTCGGGGTGAGAAGGGCAGAATATAAATACTGTAAATAAATAAATAAATGACACATTTATTATTATTATTATTATGTGGATAGGACATCACAATGAACATATAACTTAGACTTGTACCTTATGAATCTGTCCATATCCTAACTCCATTTGCTAGATGGAACTCTCTACATGTCCTAATCTGCTCTTTTAAGTAGCTGTCAAATGTGGATAATAATTAACAATTAGTTGCAGTGCGTAACATTCCCATAGGTTACCTTATCTGTAATTAATGTTGTCTAGGCCCTGCTCTTCTTTCACTCATATGCAAACTGAGCACAGGATTGACTTAAGAAATAAGCAAAGTAACAAATGGTGATGACTGACAAATTAGTGAAAAGAAAAACAAGAATGAAGTGGTACACAGTGAGTGACATACTTTTAGATTACCCCTCAGGGAGGGATTTATAATAATAAGTATATGTAAAGTAGTGCAGAGAAGAAAGCAAAGCGGAAGTATAATCTTTCCTAAATTATTCCTATTATAAAATAATAGAGAAGAATAGAGAAAATCATTTTGGTTGTCAAAAGGAAACTGCTGGTTCTGAGCACCTTTCAAAATTTTTGAGTGCTTTTAAGACTAGGAATCCTGGAAGCATGTGTTTCCAACTCAAAGAGGGGTTGTTCCATGATCACCTGTAAATACATTTACCCAAAGATAGCTGGTGGCTTCCATGGTGCATCTGCCCCGAGTTTTAATTTGATGTTTATAGAAGTTGTTGTTCATAGAATCATAGAATAGTAGAGTTGGAAGAGACCACATGGGCCATCTAGTCCAACCCCCTGCTAAGAAGCAGGAAATCGCATTCAAAGCACCCCCGACAGATGGCCATCCAGCCTCTGCTTAAAAGCCTCCAAGGAAGGAGCCTCCACCACGGCCCCGGGGAGAGAGTTCCACTGTCGAACAGCTCTCACAGTGAGGAAGTTCTTCCTGATGTTCAGGTGGAATCTCCTTTCCTGTAGTTTGAAGCCATTGTTCCGTGTCCTAGTCTGCAGGGCAGCAGAAAACAAGCTTGCTCCCTCTTCCCTATGACTTCCCTTCACATATTTGTACATGGCTATCATGTCTCCTCTCAGCCTTCTCTTCTGCAGGCTAAACATGCCCAGCTCTTTAAGCCGCTCCTCATAGGGCTTGTTGCTGTTGCTGTGCTGTTAAGTCATGTTTAATTGATGACAACCCTAAGACAGCCCTTTGATGGGGTTTCTGGGGCTGAGAGTCTGTGTCTCACTCAAGGACATCCAGTGGGTTTCCAAGGCTGAGCAGGAACTTGAACCCTGGTCTCTAGAATCATAACTCACTATTCAAACCACTACAATACACTGGCTCTCTTATAGAGGCTATCCAGAGGAATAAATTCTACATCCAAAATAGGTAATTACTTGAAGTTGAAACTGAAAGCCAGTGCAGATTCATTGTCCCAATGACATGGGAGTCATTAGCCTGCAGTGACTACCATTTGTATATCTGAAATTGCCAACGTTTTAGACCATCTTGCCTTTCTCTTCTTAAGTGCTTGTACCTTCTTCGCAGTTGTAAATAAGAGCTTTTGGTGTTTAGCAATGAGCTAAGTTTGAAACAGTTTTCTGTAGCAACTCTCAAAATCACGTAAAAGAGGAAATGGACAATGTGTGATCCTCCTGTTGTTGCTAGGCCACAGTTCTCATTCATTCTGACTAATATAGAATGGACAATGGGAGTTACTATTTAACAGCATCTGGAGGGCCACAAGTTGCTCATCCTTACAGTCTGACTGTAATTTATTTGTTAAGCAGTTCAAGGATGAAATACTGCGTTATTTGCAGTAATTTGTCTTCTATTGTTGTACCTCCAATGGATTTGTCCAGAGCATTTTGATTCGCTGGATTTCAGTGCTTGAATAAAAAGAGAATAAAAACCAAAGAGTTTGGAGGTGGGCAATCAATGAGAAGTTAGCATGTACCTCGAGATCTTTTTAGGTAATATGGATTACAGGTTGTCTCTGAGTTACTGACATCTGACCTCTAGTTATAAACAGGGGTGAGACAACAAGAAATGAGAGGAAATCTACCTCTAGGAAGGGAAATTCATTCCTGGAAGAGTTATCATGGGGAAAAGGCGTCTCAACTGAAGTTTGGTCACCAATTCTTGTTTCTACAACAATCAAAAATTTTCAAAATCCAGCTGTCATAGGGAGAGATAAAAAAAAAACATTACATAGGTGTTAACTGCTGTGCTATGCAAAACTTTAAAAATATACATTGGTAAGCTTTACACTTAAAAATTTTACCCATTCTGATTTACATACTAAATCAGCTTAAGAATAAACCTACATAACCTATCTTGTTCATAATGTGCAAACTGCCTGTATTCGGATCTATTTCGATCTGATTTCAGATTTGGGTTTAACATAGAAACAGAATTGGTTCTCGCAGAAGCAGAGGAAGCAGGAGGACATTTTTGCTCCCTGGCTTCAGGTAGGATTTGGCTAAGATTTGGCTAAGATTTTAAACTGAGTTTGGGCTTGGCTCCTGTGGTCAAAGTCTAACTGTTGTGTGACTGTTGTGTTGAAAGAGAGCCAGGTACTTAAGTTGATTGACAGCAGGCATTGTCCCCTGTTAATTGAGTTTCTGGGAATGCTTTATTTGCCAGTGTGAGTTTCTGCCAGAGCCTGATCCCAGAAGGGCAGTTGGTTCTCGCAGAAGCAGAGGAAGCAGGAGGACATTTTTGCTCCCTGGCTTCAGGTAGGATTTGGCTAAGATTTGGCTAAGATTTTAAACTGAGTTTGGGCTTGGCTCCTGTGGTCAAAGTCTAACTGTTGTGTGACTGTTGTGTTGAAAGAGAGCCAGGTACTTAAGTTGATTGACAGCAGGCATTGTCCCCTGTTAATTGAGTTTCTGGGAAAGCTTTATTTGCCAGTGTGAGTTTCTGCCAGAGCCTGATCCCAGAAGGGCAGTTGGTTCTCGCAGAAGCAGAGGAAGCAGGAGGACATTTTTGCTCCCTGGCTTCAGGTAGGATTTGGCTAAGATTTGGCTAAGATTTTAAACTGAGTTTGGGCTTGGCTCCTGTGGTCAAAGTCTAACTGTTGTGTGACTGTTGTGTTGAAAGAGAGCCAGGTACTTAAGTTGATTGACAGCAGGCATTGTCCCCTGTTAATTGAGTTTCTGGGAAAGCTTTATTTGCCAGTGTGAGTTTCTGCCAGAGCCTGATCCCAGAAGGGCAGTTGGTTCTCGCAGAAGCAGAGGAAGCAGGAGGACATTTTTGCTCCCTGGCTTCAGGTAGGATTTGGCTAAGATTTGGCTAAGATTTGAAACTGAGTTTGGGCTTGGCTCCTGTGGTCAAAGTCTAAAGGCACCTTTACTAACTATCCTTTGCAGTACATACAGGAAACAAAGCAACATAAACAAATACACAAAGACGTGGTTTGTTGCAGTCTGCACATAAAGACGTGGTTTGTTGCAGTCTGCACATTAACTGTACAAAGATCCCACTTGGCCACCACGCTCACCAAGAGATGCAACAAAAGCAAAACATTCCCATCACATGCACCAGCTGTGGCATGTTCCGCTTTTTCACACAAAAACTAGACAACTACATCTGCTCCAAATGCAAACAGATGACTCTGATGGAGCAGAGGATCCAACAGCTCGAGCACCGTATTAAGACCCTTAAGGACATTCAGGCACTCGAGCTCTTCTTGGACACTGCACAACACGCTGCTGTAGATCAGCAGCCTGCATCACACCAACACCACCAAGACCATGATCAGGAACCTTATGGGGAGATCAACTCAAAGGTAGACAACCCTCAGGCTTGGAAGGAGGTCAACCATAGAAGGAGACGCAGGACCAGGCAGCCTCCACAGAACTCCTCTGCTCAGCTGCATTTACACAACAGATTTGAAATTCTTACATCATTAACATACAATCAGGAAACACATCTTGTGGAGGACCACAGTTTCTTAGATACCACTCAGAGGACCATCCTGGATCAATGCGCAGGGGATAGCCCTGACAGGGACAGTGCATCACCACAGTCACACTTATGTAATCATGCAAATGCTCCATCCCCAATCATAGACCAGGAGCAACAGGAACATCCTTGGGAGAGTAATGGGCTCTCGGATGTATCTCAATGGATTGTCATTGATGAATGCACTGGGGATGTTGAGGAGGAGGACAACACTTTACACCTACATGATTCACTTCAACAGAAACACTCTTCAGGGGACATACACACTGTCTTGCACAAAAGGGACCCTGTCAATCCTCAAAGGAAACAGGTCTTGGTAGTAGGTGACTCCCTCCTTAGAGGAACGGAAGCCATCATTTCCAGACCGGATGGGATGGCTCGAGAAACATGCTGCCTCCCGGGGGCAAAAATACACCATATCACTCAGAGGCTCAGCAGGCTCCTAAAGCCCCATCACCCTCCCCACCTTATGTTGATTCATGTAGGTACCAATGACACCGCTAGGCATACTTTTCAAAAGATCACAAATGATTTTCGAGCTCTGGGAACAAAGCTAAAACTGTATAATGTACATGTGATCTTTTCATCCCTCCTCCCCGTTGTAGGACATGGCTCTACAAGGGCCGGAAAAATAGTACAGGTCAATAACTGGCTCAGAAAATGGTGTCAAGAGGAGCATTTTGGCTTCCTTGACCATGGTCTACTCTTCCAAGAGGATGGACTACTGGCAAGCGATGGGGTGCATCTCACACAAGTAGGAAAACATCTTTTTGCACACAGACTCACAAACCTCATCAGGCGCACTTTAAACTAAATCCACTGGGGGAGGGGAACAACAGCCTGGCGAACACTATATTACCCACGACCACAGGGAACCGCCGTAAGGCTAAACGGAGGGCTGCACAAACACAGCAAGGACCAAGTACAGAGAGCACAATAATCCCAAATAAACAGTTCGAGGGGAGGTCACAGGGGCTTACATGTCTTTACACTAATGCTCAGAGCATGGGAAATAAGCAAGACGAACTCCAACTCCTAGCACAGCACCACACATACGATGTCATAGGCATCACTGAAACCTGGTGGGATGACTCCCATCACTGGAATTTAACCATTGAGGGCTATAACCTCTTTCACATAAATAGAACAAAGGGGAGAGGAGGGGGAGTAGCTTTATATGTCAAAAACAGTTACGTTGCAGAAGAAATGCGAGACTGTAATCCGGGAAACCAGCTTGAAAGCATCTGGATAAGAATCAAGGGAACCGGGACTCAAAAAGATCTTGTCGTGGGTGTCTACTACAGACCTCCGAGTCAGGATGAAGGACTTGATGAAGCCTTCTGTCAACAGCTGACCAAACAGGCACAAAGAAGAGATATAGTAGTCATGGGCGATTTCAATTATCCCGATATCTGCTGGAAAACAAACTCAGCCAAGAGTACAAAGTCCAACAAATTCCTCACTTGCCTTGCAGATAATTTTATGGTCCAGAAGGTAGAAGAGGCAACAAGGGGATCAGCAACTCTTGATCTAATCTTAACAAATGTGGAAGACCTGATCAATACAGTTGAAGTGGTTGGATCCTTAGGGGCAAGTGACCATGTGCTCCTGCAGTTTGCAATACAAAGGAATGCTGAAACTAAGACAAGTCAAACACGCATTCTGGACTTTAAGAGAGCTGACTTCCAAAAAATGAAGGAATTACTGAGCGGCATTCCATGGACGCCGATATTAAAAAACAAGGGAGTTAAGGATGGATGGGAGTTTTTCAAAAGTGAAATACTCAAGGCGCAAATGCAAACAGTGCCAACAAAGAAGAAAAATAAGACAAGTGCAAAGAAGCCAGAATGGATGTCCAAAGAACTTCTAACTGAGCTAAAGCTCAAAAGTGACATGCACAAGAAGTGGAAAAGGGGAGAAATCACCAAAGAAGAATTCAAACGTATAGCCAACTCCTGTAGGGAAAAGGTTCACAAGGCTAAAGCGCAAAATGAGCTCAGGCTTGCCAGGGACATAAAAAACAACAAAAAAGGTTTTTTTGCTTATGTTGGTAGAAAAAGGAAGAAAAAGGAGGCGATAGGGCCACTGCAAGGACTAGATGGGGTGATGGTGACAGGGGATAGGGAAAAGGCAGAACTGCTTAATGCCTTCTTTGCCTCGGTCTTCTCACAAAAAGAAAGCCATCTTCAACCTCAGCAACATGGAATGGACGAAGGATTGGGGGAAATCCAACCCCAAATAGGGAAACAAGTTGTCCAGGAACACCTGGCCACTCTAAACGAATTCAAGTCCCCAGGGCCAGATCAGCTACATCCAAGAGTATTGAAGGAACTAGCGGAAGTTATTTCAGAACCACTGGCAATCATCTTCGAGAGTTCTTGGAGAACAGGAGAAGTCCCAGCAGATTGGAGGAGGGCGAATGTGGTCCCTATCTTCAAGAAGGGAAAAAAGAACGACCCAAACAATTACCGTCCGGTCAGCCTCACATCAATACCAGGCAAGATTCTGGAAAAGATCATTAAGGAAGTGGTCTGCAAACACTTAGAAACAAATGCGGTCATTGCTAATAGTCAACACGGATTTACCAAAAACAAGTCATGCCAGACTAACCTGATCTCTTTTTTCGATAGAGTTACGAGTTGGGTCGATACAGGGAATGCCGTGGATGTAGCATATCTAGATTTCAGTAAGGCCTTCGACAAAGTCCCCCACGACCTTCTGGCAAACAAACTAGTAAAATGTGGGCTAGACAAAACTACGGTTAGGTGGATCTGTAATTGGCTAAGCGAACGAACCCAAAGGGTGCTCACCAATGCGTCGTCTTCATCATGGAAAGAAGTGACAAGTGGAGTGCCGCAGGGCTCCGTCCTGGGCCCGGTTCTGTTCAACATCTTTATTAACGACTTAGACGAAGGGTTAGAAGGCACGATCATCAAGTTTGCAGACGACACAAAACTGGGAAGGATAGCTAACACTCCAGAAGACAGGAGCAGAATTCAAAACGATCTTGACAGACTAGAGAGATGGGCCAAAACTAACAAAATGAAGTTCAACAGGGACAAATGCAAGATACTTCACTTCGGCAGAAAAAATGGAAATCAAAGATACAGAATGGGGGACGCCTGGCTTGACAGCAGTGTGTGCGAAAAAGATCTTGGAGTCCTCGTGGACAACAAGTTAAACATGAGCCTACAATGTGATGCGGCAGCTAAAAAAGCCAATGGGATTTTGGCCTGCATCAATAGGGGAATAACGTCTAGATCCAGGGAAGTCATGCTCCCCCTCTATTCTGCCTTGGTCAGACCACACCTGGAATACTGTGTCCAGTTTTGGGCACCGCAGATGAAGGGAGATGCTGACAAGCTGGAAAGCGTCCAGAGGAGGGCAACTAAAATGATTAAGGGTCTGGAGAACAAGCCCTATGAGGAGAGGCTTAAAGAGCTGGGCATGTTTAGCCTGCAGAAGAGAAGGCTGAGAGGAGACATGATAGCCATGTACAAATATGTGAGGGGAAGTCATAGGGAGGAGGGAGCAAGCTTATTTTCTGCTGCCCTGCAGACTAGGACACGGAACAATGGCTTCAAACTACAGGAAAGGAGATTCCACCTGAACATCAGGAAGAACTTCCTCACTGTGAGGGCTGTTCGGCAGTGGAACTCTCTCCCCCGGGCCGTGGTGGAGGCTCCTTCTTTGGAGGCTTTTAAGCAGAGGCTGGATGGCCATCTGTCGGGGGTGTTTTGAATGCGATTTCCTGCTTCTTAGCGGGGGGTTGGACTAGATGGCCCTTGAGGTCTCTTCCAACTCTACTATTCTATGATTCTATGATTCTATGATTCTATGAATTGGTTTCCCCACTTGAGGTGCTGCAGAAATATTTTCGACCTTAGAACCTGGCAAATTTGTAAATAATGAAATTTTAATGCTAATTGCTGTGTTATGCTATTCTTCCAATGCTGTAATATTTTAATATTATTAACTGACCTAAATATTTGGAATGGCAAACTTAAACCAAAAGTGAAGAATTTGTATATGCTCCAAATAAGACTGTTTATAATACAGAGCACCACCTTCTGGGGATTAGTTGCCGGTGCATAAATACTGTTTTATTGGTCCAGTTCCTCCTCCTCCTGTACATACATAGCAGTTACAGCTTCTAGGTGGTTGAAAAGGCAATTGCCCATTCTTTGTACTTTTATAGTAGACATTGCTTCACTCTTCTGGCTCTTAGGCATTATTTTCAGCATGTTGTTATTTCCAATTCATCTTCAGCCTGTCTTACCATTACAATTTTCTTGAGATAAATGCAAGTTTGCACTAGCACTGAAAGTTGTACATTCTTCATGTGTTAAGGTTTTCCCTTGACATTAAGTCCAGTCGTGTCTGACTCTGGGGGTTGGTGCCCATCTCCATTTCTAAGCTGAAGAGCTGGCGTTGTCCGTAGACACCTCCAAGGTCATGTGGCCGGCATGACTGCATGAAGTGCCGTTACCTTCCCTCTGGAGTGGTATCTCAGCCAAGAGGAGGGCTGTTTCTGAGATTCTAAGTGGGAAGGGGAGAACAGGTGTGCTCAGTGCATGGCAGTGTGGTGCAAACGCATGGGCGAGGGAGAGCATGTACGAGATTGGAAAGAGGCTCAGTTGAGTCCCTTCAAGGCAGGGGAAAAAGCTCCCGGAACTAAAGGTGGCCCAGCAGCATGAGGGGGAGGAGCAGTAGCAGAAGCAGCTTAAATAATTTGTAACACTATTTATTAAGAAAAAGTCAGTCTTTCCTTTTGTTTCTTAATGCTCCAATTAGAAAATGCATAAAGATGTGGGTGAACTACAACTCCCAAAATCATGGGTCAATCCCCCCAAATCCCACCATGTTCGGTTCAGATCCATCATTGGTGGGGGTCCCAGGGTTCTCTGGATGCCTCCCCCAAACCCCACCAGTATTCAAAGTTGGTCATATTGGGTATTTGTGCCAAGTTTGGCCCAGAATCATCAGGTGGGTGCACAGTGCTCTTATTGATGTGGGTGAACTATAACTCCCAACCTCTGAGGTCAGTCCCTTCGAAACCACACCAGGATTCAACGTTTGGCATGTTGGGTATGTGTAGTAGGTTTACTAGTTTCATCACCAGTTTGGTACAGAGTGCTCTCTGACTGTTGGTGAACTACAACTCCCAGAATTCAAAAGCAGCTCCCCCAACCCCACCAGTATTCAATGTTGGCCATGTAGGTAGTGTGCCAAGTTTGGTGCAGATCCATTGTGGGCTGGGTTCAGAGTGCTCTTTGATTGTAGATTAACTATAAATCACAGCAACTACAACTCCCAAATGACAAAATCAATCCCCCCACCCCATCATATTCAAATTTCAGCATATCAGGTATTTGTCCCAAATTTGGTCCAGATCCATCATTGTTTGGGTTCACAGTGCCCTCCTCAATTCCTTCCAAATCCCTCCAGTATTTTTTAGTGGTCATAGGGGTTCTGTGTGGGAAGTTTGGCCCAATACAGTAGAGTCTCACTTATCCAAGTTTCTGTATTATCGAAGGCAGTCTGCCTTTTAGTAGTCATTGTTTTTGTAGTAAATGTTGCAATGTTTTGGTGCTAAATTCATAAATACCGTAATTACTACATAACATTACTGTGTACTGAACTGCTTTTTCTGTAAATTTCTTGTAAAACATGATGTTTTGGTGCTTAATTTGTAAAATCATAATGTACTTTTATGGGCTTTTTTCTTAATCCCTCCTTATTATCCAAGATTTTCGCTTATCCAATGTTCTGCCGACCCATTTATCTTGGATAAGTGAGACTCTACTGTACGATCGTTGGTGGAGGCTCTTTGATTGTAGGTGAACTAAAATTCCAACTACAACTCCCAAATGTCAACATGTATTTCCCCCAAACTCCACCAGTGTTCAAATTTGGGCATATTGAGTATTTGTGCCAAATTTGGTCCAGATCCATCATTGTTTGAGTCCACAGTGCTCTTTGGATGTAGATGAACTACAACTCCAAAAATCAAGGTCAATATCAACCAAACCCTTCCAGTATTTTCTGTTGATTATGGGAGTTCTGTGCCAAGATTGGTTCAATTCCACTGTTAGTGGAGTTCAGAATGCTCTTTGATTGTAGGTAAACTATAAATCTAAACTAAATCTAAACTAAAAACTCCTAAATGTCAACGTCTATTTTCCCCAAACTCCACCAGTGTTCAAATTTGGGCATGTTGAATATTTGTGCTAAATTTGGTCCAGTGAATGAAAGTACATCTTGCATATCAGATATTTACATTACGATTTGTAACAGTAGCAAAATTACAGTTATGAAGTAGCAACAAAAATAATTTTATAGTTGGGGGTTACCACAACATTAGGAACTGTATTAAGGTGTTGCAGCATTGGGAAGGTTGAGAACCACTGCCATAGAACTTTTGATAAGAGATCACATTGTTCTCCCAATATTTTAGTAGACCTTATAGTTAATATATTTTGAGACTGTTTTATTTCTTAAGGCTCCTCCTCCAAGGAACTCATTCTGTAAACGGTAAGACGCTTCAAAATAAATTGTTCATCTGCAAATGTAGTAATCCAGTGTAGATGTGGTGCATTCAGTATACCGAGTATTTCAAAAAGTTGGACCCAATTTGAAATCACTATGTCTCTGCAACCACGAACCCCCATGAATGAAACTCTTAACACTTGAAAGGGTGAGGCATGAAGTTTTGCATCACTACTGCTGTGTCTCACATTTGTGAAGCACATTTGTAATGAAGAGACTGCTTCCCATCCATTTTTTGAAAAAGAAATAAGGACTTTTTAAAATGTGAGTTTATATCTATACTAGACATGTTTTGGCACTAAAGTTGGAGGAAAGGACAGAGATGATGGAGGCAATGGTGAAGAGGTAACAAGTGAAATAAATATACTGGGAAACACCCATAAATAAGGATGATGCCAGAGTTAGAGAAGAGTTGTAAAACAACACACATAATTATGGTTAGAAAAACAGGGCAAGAAGGTGCTATTCAACCAATACAAAAATTGTGAAAGAGTCTCGTCCTCTCAGGTTACTGATCATACATAACCACATTTGTGTTAGCAAAAGAAAATGCTCTTATAATGAATCTGATAATGCAGCTTGATCAAAAATGAATTATTCCTCTAGATAAAGTCATTGTGATATCTAACTTTATTTACTTTCTTTCCAGATATAAAGCAACAAACAGCTGAAACCATCCTCAATGACTGTAAGTTTCAAGAGCTCATATTGGTCACTCCACTGGCAGAATAACCCCTTTTCAAGAAGATTCTGAACCATTTGCTGGAATTCAACCTTACTTGCTAGTTTCAGCTCTGCCCCGAGTCCCCTTTGGGGTGAGAAGGGCGGAATATAAATGTTCTAAATAAAATAAATAAATAAATAAATAAATACAGCAGCTAGTGTACGAGGAAGTGTTGCTGCTACTGATACTGTCTGCAAATACTGTTTTTCGACATAAGCTATTTTGCAGGAACAGTAGCAACAGCTCATTAGACTTCTTCTTGGCTGCAACTTTTGATAGCATTTTGATCAGAACAACAGATTTGGAGCTCTCACTACTTTGCAATTCATACAGATTAGTGTACCTTCTCAGGCTAAATTTATACAGGTTTAATAGTATGTTCTTACCTCAATCCCAGTTGTGTTGGAACACATAACTTTTCTCTCATTTTCATGTGAAAACACTACTTGTTGGTGCCTGACACCTTCAAAGCCTACCATTTGGGGGAAGAACCTGCTTTAAAAACAAACAAACAAACAGACAAAAAGCCCCACATAGTTTCATCCCTGAATTACGATTGTGGCGGAATCAAGGGTTTGGGGAAGACATAGGGCCTGGCTGCCATGTTTGGTAGGCATCTAGGCCACTTGATTATTCCCTCAATTTATTGGCATTTTGTATAGAAAATTTGTATTTTTAAAGGTGTTTCTTTTTTCTTTAAAGATTTCATGTTTGTATGTTGAATCTTTGCATACATAACATTGCACGCTGGTCAGTGTTTCACCTCTCCTTGCTGTACTGGCTTTCCTTTATAGAAATTGTGGTGGGCAATCCAAACAACAGGACAGCAGAGAAAGATTATTTGAATATATGAATACAGGTGTTCCCGACTTGACAGGCTAGGGACCAGTCCACTCTAGAAAACTGGAAACTATTGAAATGCAGAAGGCAGTCTGTCTTAGGTTGCTTTGCAACCTAAAAACACCCCTGTATGTGGTGGTAGAAACAAGCCAAAACATGCCAGAAGAATGGACCACACAAATATATGGGTTCTGGTTATAACTGAAAGGGTCAAAGGAGATCATCAAAAAGCAGACACCCTATGTGAATATGCCCATGCATGGAGGGACACCCCTAGCTACTGCAGTCATTTGACATGTTTATCTTTTTATCCCAATATGATTTTATGATTATATACTTCAAATCATATACTTTGGAAATCCTAAACCTCCCCCCTCTCTCTCTCATTAATAGTCTGTGGGCTTCGATACAACAAATCAGCAGGCACATCAAGAATAACTGGAGGACAAGCTATTTCAAGGTCTGGAGAATGGCCCTGGCAGGTCAGTCTCCAGAGAGCGAACCTTCATCGTTGTGGTGCGACACTGATCAGTAACACATGGCTTCTGTCTGCAGCTCACTGCTTTAGAGAGTAAGTGTCTGTTTGGAATAATAGATGTATGCACTTTTTGAGTTCTATTCAATCAACTATAAAATTAAGCACATGCAACTCTCTGACGTTCATAGAGAATTCTTATTACTCTGTTTGGGCATGTGTTACGTTATTGTATAGCAAGGCCCATTTAATAATGCACAATTATAGTACTATGACCCCACTTTAACTGCTATGGCAACATCTTATGGAGTCCAGGGCATGAACATTTGAGATACTAAAACTCTGTGGCTGAGTTCTAAATGCTCATTGCCAATCCTAGGAATCCACAGGATGTTGCCATGACACTTAAAGTGATATCACAGGGCTATAATTGTGCAGTGTGTAAAGGCCCCCATTTAGACTATTGTTAGTATTGGCTCACAACCATTGATTTTGACAGGGAGTAGCTTACCAAGATCTTAGGGAGGAGGAATGAAAAGGATGTAGCATCACAACTAACTTCTAGAGCCAAACTAAACATGAAGTTCCAAACTCCTGGCCCTCATTTTTGTCTTTTTACTAAAAAGCTGCAAGAAAGGTTGCAATTCTGAGCAGATCCCTTCCTGCAACACTCGTCTTCTCCCACATGGAAGATGTGTAGTAAAGCAAAAGATGACAAAAGGGTTAAGGAGCCATTTTCTCATACTGCTGGTTCTTCACTCAGCATTATGTGACTACTTTTGTTTTAAAAACAAGAGGCAGAGTGGAAATTTAGAAATCGGGGTCCAGTATGGGATATGGCAAAAGGCACCCTTGATGGCGCAGTGGGTTAAACTGCTGAGCTACTGAATTTGCTGACCGAAAGGTCAGCTGTTCGAATCCAGGGAGCAGAGTGAGCTCCCTCTGTCAGCTCCAGCTTCTGCCAACCTAGAAGTTCAAATAGTATTCCCAGCATCATATCTGCCTCAGTGATTAATGCGAAGTGACAGCTTTGTTTGGAGAATCATGTTTTGTAGGTATATACTAAACCTTTCTCCTAGTTTAAAAATCTCTTCTGTAAATAGCATCCTTGTACCTGCCATATTTGGTCTTTAGATTTCCAGCAGGTAATACTGAGAATATTAAATGATGGTGTATCCAGATTGCCGAGAATATCTTGAATGATGGTGTATCCAGATCTTTCTTTCTTTTTGGTCAGATACATATATGAATAATTTTAGTAATAATGTGACTTCATCATGATCTCTTACCTGTTCTTCAGGGCAAGAGATCCCCGTAAATGGACTGTGACATTTGGAACCTATTTAAAGCCTCCCCTAATGATACGGCGTGTCAAGACCATTATTGTTCATGAAAAGTACAAATACCCTGCCCATGAATATGATATTGCTGTTTTGCAGCTAGCTAGACGTGTGGAGTTTACAACAGCTGTTCGTCAGGTTTGCCTTCCAGATGCAAGAGATGTTTTCCCATACAATATAGATGCTGTTATTACAGGATGGGGAGCAGTTAGTAATGATGGTATGTCTGTTCATTTGGAAAAAAACAATATTTCATGTCTTTCATTAATGGCAAGACTAACTGAGAGGAAGTAAGGATTTTTTTAAAAAAAAACAGGAGACATTATTGTGCTAATGAAACTAGTTTCTGGATTATGCTGAAAATAAATTTAAATGTGTGTACATCTCTTATCTACCTCCTTCCCCGTTTCTACATATGGCGAACCTTGAACAAGGAGTAGCCAGATGGTAGAGCAGAATTAGAGTGAGAAACAGACTACCGAGAACTGCTGTAGAAACCGAGCATAGAAGAGATGATGACAATTGTGTATGGGCCCATTTATTTATTTATTTATTTATTTATGTATTTAATGTCTACCCTGCTTTTCTCACCCAAAGGGATTCAAGGTGGCTCACAAATCTGGCAAAAATTCAATGCCAATAAAAACCAATAATAAAAACATAAACCATTAAACGATTAATATAAAACATTAAACACATAATATACAGTATACAAAAGTTTAAAAGCATATAAAGTGCATAGTTCCATTCATCCAAAATCCTTGCTCATAATCCTTGATCCTGGATTTTATATCAATCTGAACAAAATTAGCCCACACAAGGGGCAAATGAGGTACTACTGGCGTTTTCCAGAAGGCAGTGCAGTTCCCATTTTCCTTGTCTAGCTGTTTTGATTGGCTAAGAAGAGGCTGTTTATTTAGTAGCAGAAGACCAAGCAGAGGCCCCTGGAAATTTTGAGTTAAAATCCAGCTCTAGCCATAAACTTTGGAATTTCCTGACTTTATCAAAAGATTTGTACCCCTCTGAATCTTTCACCAAGGAAATTGCAATGTTAAATTAATTCCTTATGGCAATAAATATGGAAGTTAAATTTGATGTATTTGCTGAAGATACTAAAACACACATAGTGGCTTGTGTGCATGCCTAACCTTGAACATGTGTTGTACATATTGTGAGTGTTCATTGGCTATAATTCTGAGAAAAATGTACAAGTAAGCACTACTATCTACACATGATAGCAGCACTCCCAAATTTCAGACAGTGGCATTACTTTTTAAAATAGATACTACAACTCCCATCAAATTCCTAAGACCGTATCTTGGGATAATTAAGATACCATTTTAACTATATTGTCCCCTGTGGCATTGGTCATAATTTGTTTAGAACTATAAAGTAATCTAATGATTTAAAACATGTTTTCAATTATATGATTGCATCTCGTTAGGCTAGACCAAGCCAAATAGTCATGCCTCTTGGAGTTGTAGCTAGGAAATGCTAGTATTTAATATTTGTATTATTAAAATGTTGTTTTGTTCTGCACATCTGAAATACATTGGCCTCAATCCAATTGCTAGTCTCAATTAGAAATGACTATTTGACTTCATTGATGTGGGGCAATTAAACATTCACATACATTCCACTGATTCAAGAGATTGGGTTTAGAGTATTGGAATGTGTAGGTATGCCTAACTAAGGGCACTTTAAAGAACATGTTAAATATTCATTGTGTCTCTTGTTGAGACTAGAGCACATAATCTGAGGTATTAATGAAATGTTTCTGCTCAGGTCAAACCCCCAATGTTCTTCAGGAAGCAACTGTAAAGCTGATAGACTCAGACACTTGCAATCGGAAAGAAGTGTACAATGGGGCTATAACTCCTGGAATGCTGTGTGCTGGGTACCTGGAAGGAGGAGTAGATTCCTGCCAAGTATGTGTATTTTAATTTGACAGAATTAATTCCAAGTAAACAATTTAGGAAAACAAGTACAGTAGAGTCTCACTTATCCAACATAAACGGGCCAGCAGAACGCTGGATAAGCGAAAATGTTGGATAATAAGGAGAGATTAAGGAAAAGCCAATTAAACATCAAATTACATTATGATCGGCTTCAGCCCCCCCCCCCCAAATTCTCAGGGTGATCTGCAAAAAAGCCTTACATTTATTATTTAAACTGTTATGTTTATTCATATCATGATCTGATCAACATGTTCAATATATCCCACATGCATGGGGGTATTGGGATAACGATACAAAAGGTTTGCTAGGGTAGACCCCCCCCACTCACCCAGACTCAGCCCTCCCCCCGAACCAAAAATCCCAGCCCCTCCCGAATCAAAATCCTGGCTACGGGCCTAGTGGGCAGTCATATCTATTCAGTCAGAACTTCAAATGGGGGTCGAACACATTCTTTGAAAATGAGATTACAAGCCTGAGAGTCAGCTTTCAGAACTACATGCACATTTGTTCATCCTGACGTTAATGCAACAGGTAAATTCAGTAAATTGCATTTGTGCATACAAATGCCTTTTCTGGCTTTGAGTGAGTGCATGATTCTTTCATAGAATCTTCAAGCTAATCTCCTGATGTCTCCAGTTCTTGGGATGAAAGTTTGCTTTTATGAAATACTTAGAAAGGGACATAAAGGGAAAAGATTGACAAATACAGACACAGAAGTTACCGTATATACTCGAGTATAAGCCGACCCTAATATAAGCTGAGGCACCTAATTTTACCACAAAAAACTGGGAAAATTTATTGTCTCAAGTATAAGCCGAGGGTGGGAAATGCAGCAGCTACTGATAAATTTCAAAATGAAAATGGATCCCAATGAAATTATTTTGAGGCATCAGTAGGAAAACAGTAAACTAGCTCTGTAAATGGAAAAGTAGGGTCAACAAAAACAATATGGTATTAACAATAACTTAATAATAATAATAAAACTTCATTTGTACCCTGTCCTATCTCCCCATGGGGATTCAGGCCAGCTTCCAAAATAGTAACAGGCAAACATTCAATGCCTACATAAACAATGCAGAGCTAGATGTAGATCTATAATTATATATACTAATTTCACATATGCATTTCCCCCTGAAATGTTTGCAAATCCTCTCTCTATATATGTGCATTTCCCTCCTGCAATATTTGCAAACCCTATATATTTATGTTTATATCTATCTAGAAATCTCTGTGTGTGTGTGTGTGTGTGTGTGTGTGTGCATTTCCCCTGCAATATTTACAAGCCCTATATATTTATATTCATATATATCTATCTAGACATCTCTCTGTATATAGATTATTTTTTTATTTAATTTAATTTATATACCGCTCTTCTCCACCAGGGGGACACAGAGCAGTCTTACATAATGGCAGAATGCCACATATAATACAACATGTAGAAAAACCAAACATAAAACACAAATGAAAGTTGGTATCCAAATAAAATTAAAACAATTAAAACCATGTGACCATTACAAAAGGGCAAATTTCAAGCCAAAGTCAGAGCCAGTCTGTGTTCGAATTAATATTAATCCATCAGGTCATATCAGATCATATCTTAGGGAGGGCCAAATGCTTGATCCCACAGCCAGGTCTTCAGATATATAATTATATCTGTATAGGATTTGCAAAGACTTGCAAACATGCGAGGCAAAAATTCATATATAAAATAATGTATACACATAGATACAGATATACAGGTACATGGAAATCTCTAGGTTTCTATTTGTATATAGGATTTGCAAAGACTTGCAAACATGAGGGGGAAATTCATATATAAAATTAATGTAGATAGATAGATACAAATATAAAGGTACATAGGGATTGCAAAGGCTTGCTGGGGAAAATGCTTATATTTGTAGCAGATATTAACAAATATTTCAGGGGAAAATGTTTTTATAAAATTGATGGGTATATATATATTCCTCCTGACTTGCAAGAGCTTATTTCCCTTTTCAAAACATTCCCTTGGTTAAGAGCGAGGGAAGCTTTGGAAAAGAAACCACTGATAAGGGAGGGTAAGATGAAAGATAAATATATCATATATTGCAAGCAACGGCCTCCAGGCTCCTCTGCCAGTTTGACCTTGACCCGATTATAAGCTGGGGGAGGCTTTTTCAGCTCATAAAAAGGGCGGAAAAACCAGGCTTATCTTTGAGTATATATGGTATGTTTAAATTCAACAGATTTCAGGTTACTTGCTGCTAATAGAAAGAGGTAAATAGGTAAATAGACAGATATAGCCATTAGGAAATAAGATGTAATAGTTTCATATTGCATTTTCTTTTCTGCTTTCTCTCTAGGGCGATTCTGGTGGTCCATTGGTTGTCCCTGACATAAGAAACATGTGGTATCTTGCCGGCATAGTGAGCTGGGGTGATGAATGTGGAAAGCCAAATAAGCCTGGAGTCTACACACGAGTAACGTACTTTCGAGACTGGATTACTCAACGAACTGGACTCTGATGCAAACGTCTGTTTTACACTATAAATATATGTAGTATGCAGGTCATACTGGTCTGTATCTTGCACAGAAGCACAATATATGTATATGTAAGAGAGAGAGAGATTGCAGGAGAGACTGTGTGAGTGAGTGAGCATGAGTATCTGCACTATTTACAAAACTGCAGCTTTTGCTTAATTGTGTTAAGAAGAAAACCATGGACTCAAGATGTTAAATCAGGCAAAAGCACCTACTGATGATGTATTATTATTTTCTCTGCATGCATCAGAACATGCATTACCTCTGACTAGCATAACTTCAGTAATACGCTTCACTCTAGCTGTTTTCTACCTCTCCCCAAAATGCCCCATCACCTCCAGAATTGCTTAAAGAAACGGTGAGGACATTTCTCTGAATGATATTCTGATGAATCATTGCTATATTGGTTACTTGCTTTCCACTCAGAAACATGTCACCTAGCCGTTTTTTTGCAGTGGCTGCACAGCTATATTGAATGATTACAGGCAAATTTGGGGGTACTTCTAACTAGCACTGACAAAACATATTGTATAGCTTTTCAGAACTCCACTGATATTTTACCAATATTCTAAAGACACTAAACCAGGTTTTCCTAAAACAGCATTAATTTTTGCTTGAACTACCTATTTGTTATCTTTATTTCACTTTCATCACTAATTTGAGCTAACGCTTTCTTTTGAGGAAGCCCAAAGGATTAAGGTAGAAGGCAAAAGGACAACATGGGGAAAGAACTAATAGGGAAAGGTAGAGAAAAAAATTAGAAAGAGGGTTCAGTTAAGCAATGAAAGCTGCAAACGTCATTACTAAAATTACAGACATGAATGTTAAGAAATCAAATGCCACATCAGTGTTTACCTCTTCCCTCATTATTTCAGAAGCACCAAATACTTTAAGAAAAACTTGATGAATACACATTTTTGATTCATTAATAAACAAACCAGAATTGTTTTTCAATGAAAAAACTTTAAATGAAAAAATGTTTCATTGATAGTACAAGAGTTGGGGAGGTTTCTTGACTCAATAACAGAAGTCAACCAGGCAGTATCATGGTTTCTGTGTAAGCCCATTTTTTTCCAAAGCCCAACATGATAGAGAAATGGCTTTGTTTAGATGCAGAGCGCTGAATATGTTCCAAAGCTACTCTACTGTTTACATGTGCCTCATTCTAAAGATTTCCAGAAGTCAAAGGTCATATTAGACTAGAACAAGCTAATCTGAGTTCAAAAAGCAAAGCCCAGATGGAACTGAAAAGAACATTACTGGCTGAATGTGAAGTTGAAGAATGCATTTTCTGCCATAAATGTTATTGAACAGTTTCTGGTTGATTTTGGTGAAGCGTAATTTATATGACAAATTATTCTACTTCCAATGTATTGAAAAGGACAACTTGCTGCCTTGCACTGGTGCTAATCATGAAGCATAGGTTCATTAAATAAATAAATGGACTCAATTAGGATCAAATGGACTGCAAAATCTCAGGGAATCCACTAGTGTGGTGTAGAGGTTTGAGCACTATACTACTACTGGAGACCAGGGTTTGAATTGCCACTCGGCCATTAAACCCACTTGGGCAAGTCACACTCTCATAGACTCAATAGAAAGGCATTGACAAAGCCTTCTGAACTACTCTTGCCAAGAGAATCCTGTGATAAGAGCTGCCTTAGGGTTGCTATAGATTGGAAACCACTTGAAGACACGCAACAAGAACAAGAATAATTAAAAGAGTAAATGTTCTGAAATAGAAAATGAATATACTGTTTGCTTTACTCATTATATCAGTGTTTTCCAAATTGACCTATATGTAAATATGTCCTAATTTGTTTCATCCCCACAATGTGGTTTCAATAAAAATATACTTTCCTCTGATCTGCTGTATTTTGTGCATACTGTATTTCAAACAGAGCTACTTAATGGAGTTCTTCATGTAACATGAATGTATTGGCCAGTCTGCTTTTTGTCTCTGTTGGTGTCAGTGTTCATCTATGTGGGAGGATAAAACACACATTAATAAAATAACTGTATCTGGAGAGAAAGTGACAGAAACATAAGAATGTATTAGAAATATTATTAAATGTGTATTTTAAACCTTGTTCTTTTTTTCAGTGAATGTTGATACTTGGTTTTTTCACAAGTAATAGGAAAATATTCCGAAGATACTATTTTTGTGTTATCTATTCTGGTAAATATTGCTTACAGCTTGCCCACCTAAGGTGTGCTTGCAGTCTAGCTAAATCTTATACTTTTCTGCAAGAATAAGATGCACAATTCTTTAAGTAGGCAAGTGTGTAAATAGATGCTGCCATATTCAGGTGTGAAACAAGATGAAGTAAAGAGGCTGGGGTTTTGGAGTGGAGCTGTTTTCAGTATCAACAATGGTTAGTGCCTACTGAATATGATATGGAAGAAGACAAGATCAGTAGAGACAGAATAGTCTTTTAAATGCTTGCCACCCTACAACTCTTACTACATAAATGTAGAAATGAGGCAAATTTACTTTAGGTCCAATAGCAGTCAACCCAAACTTTGAGAAAAAACAACCAACAAATTATCATAATCACTGATTAGATATGTACTGTGTGGTCACTTAAGACAGCAGGGCTTATAGCAAATGCTTTTGGTTTTCATTTTTGAGTGTTTCTGCGGACTGAGGTTTTGGATGGTTTCTGAGGACTGAGGTTTTTACCTTCTTTGGAACTTGGGCTTTCTTTTCTTACTTGCTTGGTTCCAAAGCATGGTCGGCAGATATAATTTTGGTACAGCTAGGGTTATGCAAATCACTGGCCATTTTTGCACCATAAGAACTAAACCAAGGCTGCCTATTTTGCTTTCTATTTCTGGGTTTTAAATTGTATTGTACTGGTTCTCATAGCCATCCCTCTAGATTGTTCCCATCCTTTTACAAGCATTTGTTCATCAGCAATAGCTTGGTGGTGCCGTCTCAAAAGATTTTATTATTTTATTTTAGCTTTTATCATTGCTAAAACTGTTATTTAAATATACAAGCTTTTAAGGACATTTTAAGTCTCCTACTTAGCACTTTAAAAATCATTGTTTAAAGGTTATATTTTAATGCCTAAATGTATCTTTTACTCATGTTCTGCTCTTTCTTTTGATGCTGGTCATTGACCGAAGGAAAAAAAAAGTACTGTTCTGGTTTTACTGTTAGTCTCTTTCTAGACTGAAAAAGTGGGGTATAAATAATAACAATAACAATAATAACAATTTTAATGATTATAATGGTTTTAACTATTCACTTTTAATACTTTTATGTTTAATTCTATATTAATGTTTACATGTCTTTCATTTTAAATTGTACTTTTTAACAATTTTTTTAGTATTGTTAGCTTGAGACCCTTTTAAAAGAGAAAAAGCAGGATATAAATGATAAGACTATATAAATAATAATGGTTTTAACCATGATTAATTCTATATTAATAGTTAGATGTTTTCGGTTTATGAGCTTTCAGGCGAGTGCAGGAAGTTTAATGAGACATGCTCCAGAAACCCAACTTCTGCAGTTGGATAAAAACCTCAAGGTCCACTCTAATGATATTGGGCCAAGCATGACGAGATTACAAACAAAGGTTTTTAATTGTATTTTTAAGGTTAATTTTATTTTTAACATTGTTATCTTCTTCTAAGAGAGAAAAAGCGGGGTATAAATAATATATAATAATAATGGTTTTAATGGCTTTATGTTTAATTCTATAATAATTGTTAGATGTTTGGGTTTTGAATTGTACTTTTTATGTCTATTTTATTTATGACACTAGCTTGGGGACCCGTCGGTGCCTGGGTTATTAGAAGAAAGTCTTGTTTGTTTTGGGATGTTGGGTAATATCACTGAAGTTTGGTCCAGATCCATTGTTGGCTGGGTTCAGTGTTCTCAGGATAAGGGTGAACTACAACTCCAAGATTCCCAGGGCAATCACCCCAAACCCTGCCAGTATTCGCAGTTGGCCATGTTGGGTTTGTGTGCCAAGTTTAGTCCAAATGTGTCGTTGGCTGGGTTCAGAGCTCTCTGGATATGGGTGAACTACAGCTCCCAAAATCAAGGTCCGATCCCCTAAGCCCCTGCAGTATGTTCAGTTGGTCATGGGGCTTCTCTGTGCCAAGTGTGGTCCCTATCCATTGTTGTTGGGGGTCACTGTTTCTCTGTATGTAGGTGAACTATATCTCCCAAAATCAAGGTCCATTCCCACTAACTCCTGCAGTATGTTCAGTTGGTCATGGGGTTTCTCTGTGCCAAGTTTGGTTCCAGTCCATTGTCGGTGGGGGTCACAGTATCAGTGATAGAACTGCAAGTCCAATCATCCATGGCAAGTTTAGTCCAAATCTATTGTTGGTTGGGTTAACAGTGCTCTCTGGATGTAGGTCAAGTACAACCCTTGTAATGGTGAATTCTCCCCAAACCTCTTGTTCAGTTGGTGATCAATTCCTCTGTTAATTGTGTGCCATAGGAAAGGGTAGGAAAGGGTTAAGGGAGAGGCAGTGGGTGGGGTCATGCAAATTAAGGAACTCTGGGATGTGCATTCTGGGGAAAAAACAGAATATCTAGAGCAGAGGTCCCCAAACTACGGCCCACGGGCCACATGTGGCCCATCAAAGCCATTTATCCGGCCCCCACAGCACAAAGGCAAAAGGGGGTTGGGCTAAATGACCCAAGGGGTCTCTTCCTCTCTTCCAACTATCATCATCATCATCATCATCATTATTATTAACATTGAGACCGGGAGGCCATCTGTCAGGGGTGCTTTGCTTGTGCTTTTGGTACACAAAGGCAGAAGGGGGTTGGACTCAATGGCCCAAAAGGTCTCTTCCAACCATCTTTATGATTATGATTATGATTAACATTGAGGCTGGAAGGCCAACTATAGTCCGGCCTCCAACAGTCTGAGGCATTGTGAACTGGCCCCCTCTTTAAAAAGTTTGGGGACCCCTGATCTAGGGTGTAATTGTCCCCATATTAAAGCCTTCACTTGGATGAGGGGCAGAATGGTGTTTGTGGAGGACACTGGCAAGGTTTGGGCTCCATGTTCATGACACTCACTATAACCTGCATGTCAGTGGAGGGAGGCCCACTGGTGTCTCCTGCTCAATGGGAACTATAGCTGTTTGTGGAGGTGGGAGGCTGTTTGTATAAATGGGCACCTCCTTCACATACACATTTTCACTTTTATTATGTGTATAGATAGATATCGATTATGTGTATAGATAGAAGATAGTTAGCTTCTTTGAGTCTCCTTTAAGAGAGAAAAGCAAGATATTAATACAGTGGAATCTCACTTATCCAACATAAACCGGCCAACAGTGAATGAGTGAAAATGTTGGATAATAAGGAGGGATTAAGGAAAAGCCTATTAAACGTCAAATTACATTATGATTTTACAAATTAAGCACCAAAACATCATGTTTTACAACAAATCGACAGAAAAAGCAGTTGAATACACAGTAACATTATGTAATAATTACTTTATTTATGAATTTAGCACCAAAACACCGCAATGTACAGATATTGAAAACATTGACTATAAAAATATTGGCTACTAAAAAATTGACAAAGAAAGAAAGATAGAATTGCATAAAATGAACTTGCAGTAATAACGTTGTTGGAAGTTAAATCCGTAAAAAGTTCAGAGAAACAGCTGAGG
The DNA here is from genome assembly GCF_035594765.1 of Anolis carolinensis. NCBI lineage: Eukaryota > Metazoa > Chordata > Lepidosauria > Squamata > Anolidae > Anolis > Anolis carolinensis. Next base: position 44,132,387 of record NC_085846.1, read on the forward strand.
ATCCGGACAGGAGGCAGACTGCGTTGGATAATCCAGAACGTTGGATAAGCAAGACTCTAATATAATAACAGTTTTCATGGTTTTAATTATGGTTAATTCTATATCAACGGTTAATGTTTTTGGTTTCAAATTATGGTTTTATTTTTTAGCATAATTAGCTTCTTTTGAGTTTCTTTTAAGAGAAAAGGTGGTATAATAATAATAATCATCATCATCTGTTTTAATGTTTTTCTCTTGGATTTTATGTCAGTGTTTGTTTGTTTTACGGAGGCATTGAATGTATACCGTTGTATGTTGGAATCCGACCTGAGTCCCTTTGGGCAGAATACAAATAGTTTTATTATTATTATTATTAAACTATGTTTAATTCTATATCAGCAGTTTGATGATTTTGGTTTCACATTATGCTTTTATTTTTTAACATTGTTAGTTTCTTTTGAGTTTCTTACAAGAGAAAAATAATGACAAGAAGGACGGTTTTAACTACAGTAGAGTCTCACTTATCCAAGCTAAACAGGCCGGCAGAAGCTTGGATAAGTGAATATCTTAGATAATAAGGAGGGATTAAGGAAAAGCCTATTAAACATCAAATTAGGTTATGATTTTACAAACTAAGTATCAAAACATCATTTTATACAACAAATTTGACAGAAAAAGTAGTTCAATACTGGCCATTCGTGAGAAGATGGAAGCTGAGAGCTGATACATTATTGCCATTAACAAAATCCAAACTTAAAATTTACTACGGACAATACACTTGTTTTACTTACCCCTGTCCTCGTTCAAACCTTACCTTAGGAAATTACTAATTTTAACCTTTTTACTCTGTATTTGTCTAGGAGCGGGTTATTAGGCCGCAGGTCGGGATGTTTTGTATCTTTACATGGTTTTATTGTATGTATGCGTAAGTGTGTACGTATTGTATGTTTTACATGTTTTGATATGTTCAAAAGTGACTAATCAATAAAGAATTGTTGTTGTTGTAATTACTGTATTTACGAATTTAGCACCAAAATATTCATGATATATTGAAAACATTGACTACAAAAATGGCTTGGATAATCCAGAAGCTTGGATAAGTGAGACTCTACTGTATGTTTAATTCTATATTAGTGGTTATGAGGTTTTCAAATTTACTTTTATTTACAGCATTTATATTCCGCCCTTCTCACCCCGAAGGGGACTCAGGGCGGATCACATTACACATATAGGCAAACATTTAATGCCATTTTAACATAGAACAAAGACAAAACAAACACAGGCTCCGAGCGGGCCTCGAACTCATGACCTCCTGGTCAGAGTGATTCATTGCAGCTGGTTGCAGCTGGCTTGCTCTCCAGCCTGCGCCACAGCCCTTTTACTTTTTTGACATTGTTAGTCTCTGCTTCAAGAGAGTTAAAACGATTTATATATAATACAATATATAATTACAATTCTAATAACAACAACAATAATGTACTTGCCTATGAAAAGCGAACGAAAGGGTTTCTCTTTAAAATATTCCACACAGATGCTGAAGCCTTTCCCACTCACCTCTCACGAGAGTCTCAGGGTCCCAACTCGCGCGGGAACCTATCCCATTTTTCCAAGTCTCGTGGTAACATGTCAGGTATCGCGAGACCACAATTTCTCTTCGCCGCTCGCGCCGGCCGCCTACCTAAAGCGAAGAAGAAGCGGAAGAGCGGCAGGGCTGCACCACGCCGACCGCCGGCGGAAGACAGACTGATAAGGAGGTAAGTAGGCCGGCCCGCCCTCCTTCTTACTGTTTACCACAGGCCTGAGGGCCTTGAGATCGCCCGTTTGGTCCTTAAATACGCGGGGCGCGGTCTCCACCCCACCCTCGGGATGCCTGCATTTAGCAGCGGAAAAGGCAGCGGATGCTGGTCTCTAACTAGAACCGTTGACATATAGGAAACCTATGACTACAGCCGCGCTGGGCATCAGGCTGAGGAGGCGCCGCTGCTTCTTTCCGCCTGCAAAATCCTATCATTTTTACCATGTATTCCCCTGACAGGCTGACAAGTTCCTCTTGTTTGACGCGGCCACTAAGGCTTAGGCTGGATATGCCCTTACATATCATTCAGTTCAAAGCATATAATCTGGTTTCAGAAACTGGATTATATAGCAGTGTAGAAAGGGGCCGTTGTTTGCCCTTGACATTTTGCTCAAAAACAAGCGTTCAGGTTGAGGCTCCCTTCTCAGCCCCCTTCTACACTGCCATATAATCCAGATTATCAAAGCAGACGATCCACTTCATCTACTTTGAACTGGATTATATAACAACAACAACTTAATTTCTATTCCGCCCTATCTCCCCCAAGGGGCCCAGGGCGGTTTCCAACAAACAACTGCATACATTCAGTGCCTTCAAAAAACATAAATATTGGTATAAAATTCCAATATTGGTACAGTAGAGTCTGACTTATCCAACATTCGCTTATCCAGCGTTCTGGATTATCCAACGCAGTCTGCCTTTTAGTAGTCAATGTTTTTGTAGTCAATGTTTTCAATACATTGAGATATTTTAGAAAAGCCTTAAAAACATGGCTATGTGCCCAGGCTTTTAACGAATAAATGATAAAGACGACCCAGACTATTATATGGATAAAGTAGGAGGATATTGGACGAACGGATTTTAAGCATATGTTTTATGTTTTATATTTTATACAGTATTTAACTGGTTGTATTACATTTTTATATGTTGTTGTTTTAATGATGTATCGGCATCGAATTGTTGCCAATTGTACGCCGCCCTGAGTCCCTTCGGGTGAGAAGGGCGGGATAGAAATATTGAAAATAAATAAATATTTTGGTGCTAAATTCATAAGTACAGTAATTACTACATAGCATTACTGCATATTGAACTACTTTTTCGGTCAAATTTGTTGTATAACATGAAGTTTTGGTGCCTAATTTGTAAAATCATAACCTAATTTGATGTTTAATAGGCTTTTTCTCAATCCCTCCTTATTATCCAACATATTCGCTTATCCAACGTTCTGCTGGCCCATTTATGTTGGATAAGTGAGACTCTACTGAATATTGGTATTCCAATATTGGTATAAAATTCTATATCAACGGTTAGATGTTTTTTGGTTTCAAATTGTACTTTTACTTTTTAACACTATGAATATATGAATACAGTGTTAAAAATCTAACAGCAAATTAAACCTAATTTCAGTAAATTGAGTATAACATCAATAACCTAAACCAATATAGTCAGACAGAATCGGACAAGAATTATATAGTACATTAAATCAAAATAAACATTCACAGTAATTTGATTATATGAGATTATACTGCCATATAATCCAGTTCAAAGCAGATAATCTGGATTTTTATATGGCAGTGTAGAAGGGGCCTCATGACCTATATCCCAGGATCTGATCCCTGGTTTTCTGTTTATACAATATTATCTGGCAGTGTGGACTCACATAATCTGATTTAAAGCAGAACACCTGGGATCTGATCCTGGGATATAGGGCCTGTCTGGGGGCCCTTCCACACAGCCCTATATCCCAGAATATCTAAGCAGAAAATCCCACAATATCAGCTTTGAACTGGGTTATTTGAGTCCACACTCAGATAACCCAGTTCAAAACATATATTGTGGATTTTCTGCCTTGATATTCTGGGTTATAGGGTTGTATGGAAGGGCCCTCGATAACCCAGTTCAAAGCAGATATTGTGGGATTTTCTGCCTTGATATTCTGGGTTATATGGTTGTGTGGAAGGGCCCTCGATAACCCAGTTCAAAGCAGATATTGTGGGATTTTCTGCCTTGATATTCTGGGTTATATGGCTGTGTGGAAGGACCCTCTGGGAGCTTTTTGCCCAAGTTTTGGTGACCACTTCTTAAATGAGGAGGAGATCATTTCGGAACTCTAGAAGCCTGCCATGCGAATACATGGTAAAAATGATAGGATTTTGCAGGTGCAAAGAAACTGCAACCATCTCTGGACGGTTTCTGGATAAGGGATGTTCAACCTGTATACATAATAGTTAAAGCTGCTTTATAAACTCACTGGGTTTTACTTCTGAGCAAATATTTTAATCTTAAAAAACATTTTGTAAAAGTCTGCCTGAATAAATAGGTTTTAGCCTTTTTATTCAGGCAGGCGTTATGCATCAGACCTGGAATAATCGGAATTTTATATATTTTGAGTACATATATATGTGATTCACATTTTTTCAAATATTTCTCTCAATTGATAAAAATGAAGTTGAGGAGAGTGGTGCTATATTCCTAGCAAACACATCTACCTGTATTTTAATTCTTCTTCCAGGCTCAGAAAATACAGCGTGTCACAATGGCAGCAGATTCAATGGAAATAGATGATGCTTTGTACAGGTAAGAATGTGTGTCTTGCTTCTTGGTATAAAAACAAAGGATAGATAAATATGACAGTGCTGATAATCTGTTAGGTTTGCTTTCATAGCTGTCCTGGGGGTGGATTAGTTGGTTGCTGAAAAGAGATAATGACACTAGGCTATTTAATGCTAAGCCAACTTGCTGTTTCACTCAACTGAAAGGGCTTGGGTCAGGTGATAGAATAATGAAACTAAGTACTGTTTGAAAATAGAAGAAGAGCTTTGCTGATTGTCTTTATGCTACTCTTTTGCTTTGCAGTCTCTTTTCTAAAACTACACTAAAGGAATCTTTAGTTTCATTTTTTCATTTTTTCCACTTTATTTGCTTTATTCTTTAGATATGGTGCGTATACAGTCTATAGCAAACACAGTATCCCTGTCCTGATTAGGAGATAAGAAGCATACTATAACTTCTCACATGCTAATTTCTCTTCTTATTTTTAAAATACATTTTTAAAATGATTGGTAACATAATGGGTTCATAAAATATCAGTAATGGTATTCACAGTTATATTTAGTTTCTTTTTGTGACCCATACCAGGAGATAGGTATGTCTGTATCATAAAGAGAAATCCATTGATGGCTAGACTCACAGGGTTGGCACAGTTTCATTTACAGTACAGTCTTTATGTGGGATCTTTCAAGTACGTTTCACTAAACTAAGAGGCTTATTTGTTCCTTGTTAAATATGTTTAGCATCCAGATGCACTTGTTTTGATATGATATTTAACTCATATTGAACATGTATTATTGATTTAAATATGTAACATTAAATATTTTAAAGTGTTGGATTTATGCAGTGTGTAACATTAACCTGACAGACTTCAAAGGTTAGCTGATTGAATATAAATAAAATAAATTTCTACACAAATGTGTCCAGTTAGTTCAGGAAATATTTGAAAATATTTCAAGCTCAGAGAAAAAGGGAACGGTGCAGAACATTACACCTGCATTTCGACAGTATTTTGAAGGAAAAATATGAGGTACAAATGGTAGTTGTTAAAAGAGGAGCACGTGGCTTAACATTTTCTAAACTGCTAGGTTAGTACTGAAACTATAAGAACTTAGAATGTTACTTTGGGAAATTGGAACACCATAACATGTTAATATGAACTTAGCCTAATGTGAAAGCGGCAAACTTGTATTTTGTATATAGACTGGGGCACACAGTCTTCTGTTTTCCACACAACTTGCTATTTTTTAAATGAAAGTTTGTGGGAATCTGCAAATTTGAGGAAAGGAGTGGGAGAAGATTGCTTAAACTTACTGCTTACATTTTTTTCCATTTTGCACTAGTGGCTGGAAAAGGTGACATATCAAAATGTGTTTCATACCTACTCAGCATTAAATGCTGTTTAATCTGTTGAGATGCAGCAAACCTTTGAACAATAAATGCAGGAGATAAGCAAAAAAGAAAGTGTCAAGAGTCAGACGCCAGTTAACAAACAAAACAGAGTTTATTCTGAAGATAAGCCAAAAATAACACAAAAACAAGCCATGCTATTTTCCCATGCTGGCATTCAATAAAAACTAAGAACGCTTCCATTCAGCTTTGGAGAAACAAATAGAGTTGACTGCAAGATAACATGCAAAATAAACAAAGGCTTGCAACCTTCCAAAAGCTGCAGAGTATAACAGAAAGTGCAAAAGCTTCTTTTAGCTTCAAACAGTTTCTGAAAACAGACAGCCGCCTCTGCGGAGTTAAAGGGACAGTTCCCAAAAGAAAAACAGCAAACTGGCTTAAAAACAAACAAACTAGAAGAGCAGTAAACTGCTTCCACGGTGCAGATAAAGCCGAAGCTTCAAAGGGATGATGAATAGCCGTCGTCAGGAGAATCCAAGGTCAGGTCGAGAGGCAGTAGCAAATTCCAGAAGTCAGAAGTCGGGAGTAGTCGTCAGCCAGGGAGCGTAGAAAGAAGCCAGGTCAAATTCAATCCAAAGTCCGAAGAGGGTGCAGTCATCCAAACCAGGTCCACGATAAGACACAGCGAGAGCCAAGCCAGATGGTATCAGCAGCTAGAAATAGTAATCAGAATGCAGTCCAGGGAAACCCACACAGTTCCATCCCTCTGCTGTAAAGCAGTCCCAGATAACTTACATCCGAATCACAGTCCAAGTCCAGTCTTCACGGAAACACAGAGATCCCAATGGCGCCTCAGCAACACCTTGCCACACGCAAAGTTCATTGGCCAAACATTCCCATTTTATTCCCCTTCCTCCTGGGTGACCAAACACTCACACCCAAACACCAGCTGTCCCAAATCTACTCAGAGTCCGAACTCCACACAGCTAGAGCTCGTGGATCCGGAGTACCTAGCAATTCATCGGAGTCCCAATCATCCTGCCCACACTTAGCCCCATGAACACTTAAAGAACCATCCTCCCTTCTCCAAGCATCCCAAGTGGGATCAGCTCCTGCAGAAACCCCAGGTTCAGTAGTGTCCATAGGCCCCAAATCCCCAGACATCTCTGGTGGCTGTGCCCATTCAGTGCCCACTTCCCCAGCCACCACCTGTTCCTCAGTATCCATTTCCCCAAACTCCCCATCTGAATCTTCCTCAGAAGATCCCCCATATAGCTCTCTAAGTCGCTTCCTGCGCAACTCCTCCAGTGAACCCTCATCACGATGGTTTTTTCTTCCTCTTCGGATCCCATCACCATCAACCATAATCCCCGAAGACGCAGTCACAACAGAAAGTGTTGTCTGGATGATTCTTAAGCTTCCCTAGGATATTTGGCTGGCCATTGTTGGAAATTTTGCAAGACTCAATGCAACTTTGATCTGATCCAAGAAGACATTTCTTATAAGAAATGGGTAAAAATCATGCCTCTTCCTGTCTCTTCGGTAGGTGATTCCGTTGAAGCTCTGGCAGACCTCTGGAACACGGAGGTGGCCAGGGCAGTTTACACAATCGCTCCTGAACATCTCCTTTCACAAAGCAGAGCCAAATCGGCTCCTCGGTACTCCAGGGAGCTGGCGGCAATGAAGCAAGTGAAACGGAGACTAGAGCTGTGTTGGCACAAGACTCGTAACGAACCTGGCCGAACACGGTCTAGAGCTCATTTAAAAAGCAATGAAGGCAGTGGAATAATAGTTTTATGCTTCCAGCATTGCATCTGCAAAGAACTGCCCTGGACTCATCACTGACCTTGGAACCCCAGGTGTCGGTGGTGACCAGGAGCACCTTTGCACAATTAAAACTTGTGCGTCAGCTTCGCCCATATCTTGAGATGCCAGACTTGGTCACAGTAGTCCACGCCTTGGTTACATCCTATTGGACTACTGCAGCGCTCTCTACATGGGGCTGCCTTTGAAGACAGTTTGGAGCTGCAACTGGTTCACAGATCGGCAGCCAGATTACTAACTGGAGCGAACAACTCCTATGTTACAGCAGCTCCATTGGCTGTTGATCTGCTTCTGGGCTAAATAGAAAGTGCTGGTCATTATCGCTAAAGCCCTAAATGGTTCGGGCCTAGATTATTTAAAAGATTGCATCTCAATATACAAACCACCATGTGTACTGCGGTCTGCTGAGAGACCCTGTTCTCGGCCCCCACCTCCATCTCAAGTAAGGCTGAGATGGGAACGAAAGAGGAGGCCTTCTCGGTGATCACCCCCCACCTCTGGAACTCCCTCCCTAAAGAATAAAAAATAGCCCCGTGCCTCCTCTCCTTTACAAAGCTACTATGCAATTCATCTTATGGGGAGGAGAGAGATTAAGTACATCTATATGCACCCTCGCCTGGCTGCTAAAATCTGTTAATCTGTTTTTCACCATCTCCCTTCCAACTATTTCAGTTGAATTTTAGGGACTTTTAATTAAACGTTAAGGGTTCAGTTTGTTTATAATTGTGTGGATTGTGCAATGTATTGTCTTGTTTACTTAAATTATTTAATAATTTATTGAGTTGTTTTTTATTTATTTATGTATTGTTGTTGGCATTGAATGTTTGCCATTGTTTATTTTGTTGTAAGCTGCCTTGAGTCCTTGTCGATTGGCCAGAATCACTGGATTGTTGTGTATTTTCCTCACAACCTCTGCGGATGCCTGCCATAGCTGTAGGCGAAATGTCAGGGGAGAATGCTTCTGGAACATGGCCATACAGGCCCGAAAATGCACAACAACTTGCCCTGAGTCCCTTTGGGGAGATAGGGCAGGCTCTAAATAAAGATTCATTCATTTATTCATTCATCGTAATAAGAATTTAGAAGGGCTATGTAGGAGCAGAATAGTACATAGAATTTTTTTTATATTTGTTGACAGACATATCATTTCAGATAGGTATATGTGGATATAACCGAGGACCGAGGAAAGTAAAAATGTCAGTGTTCCTCGTTCAAGTTCATAAAATTACTTCCATTATGGTCTGTACCGAGAATACTTAAGGCACATTGCATTTGAAGCAGTCAGTCTGTATGCAGGATGTCAGCCAATTTTGCTGCCATTTATAATATTGTAAAAAAAATTAAAGACATGCACCAGCATTCTTTTGAAATGCTTATCTGGCACTAATGTTGCTTGTTGGTTTCACATTTAAATTTGTGTATATTAAATACAGCTGGTGAGGCCTAGATGCCAACTTTACTAGCAATGTTCTCTTTATGTCAAATTCTGTAAGTAGGATTATGTTACTGAATGGTTATTGTTTATTGTTCTTTCATTTCTTAACTATGCGTAGTCGACAGAGATATGTACTCGGAGACAGAGCAATGCAGAAGATGGCTCAGTCCCATGTGTTCCTGAGTGGAATGGGAGGACTTGGAGTCGAAATTGGTAAGTTAGGAAACCCTGGTTATCTCTCTCCCTTCCTTATTTTTTGGACAGCAAGCTTCATATCTTCAAATTAGGGAGAGCAAGATGCATATTCAAATCTGTAATTTTAGTTTGACTATACATTTGAAAAGGAGCCCCGGTGGTGAAGTGTGTTAAAGCACTGAGCTGCTGAACTTGCAGATCAAAGGGTCGCAGGTTCAAATCCCAGGAGCAGAGTGAGCGCCCACTGTTAGCTCCAGCTTCTTAACGTCAGGGGAAACCTTTACCTTTTATATATTGATTAAAGATAGTTATGCCTTTTGTTAAGCAGAGTGTATCATATATGGAGGTACTGCTAGTGCAATGAAACTGTTTTACTTTCCCCATTAGTGGTGTTATCTAGCAAGGAATTGTCTTTGTGTCTTGTTGAAGGGGATAAGTTATGCAGGAAACCTTCTGGTTTGGCCATATATAATAAGCATATCAGAAGCTTCTTAGGATCTTCGCCCTCTAGAACTGAGTCAACCAAATTGAGAAATAAGGTTAAATAGCAAATAGCTTAATGTAGAAATGTAAGGAGATTGGGTCAGATGAAATTAATGTTAGTTCAGGTAATTATGTCATGCAATGAGTTGGCTATATCTTAATTAGGGTTCTTTTGGCTCCTGGACTGACTTGTGTAGTTAAGGTCACATAGCAGTATTAGTAGTAATAGGATTTCTCTTTGAATTCTTATTATAGTTCTTGCTAGTTGACAGATATGTCATTCCAAGTTACATTGTAAAAGGTAAAGGTTTTCCCCTGACGTTAAGTCCAGTCGTGACCGACTCTGGGGGTTGGTGCTCAGCTCCATTTCTAAGCTGAAGAGCCGGCGTTGTCCGTAGACACCTCCAAGGTCATGTGGCCGGCATGACTGCATGGAGTGCCCTTACCTTCCCGCCGGAGTGGTACCTATTGATCTACTCACATTTGCATGTTTTCGAACTGCTAGGTTGGCAGGAGGGTTACATTGTAGAGAAGTAGTATTATGTTTAGAACAATATGGCATAGTAACCACTGTGAGCTCTTAGCACATGGAAAACTGTATTACAAATTTATAATGTTCATCTTTCCTTTTCAGCTAAGAACATAGTCCTTGCAGGAATAAAGGTAATCAAAAGAAATATATTCCAAGTGATTTCCACCCTAAATAATGTAATAATAGTGTGGAAAAGGTAGACTTTCACATTAATAGGAAAGCGTGTCAGACATTTGTGAACTTGGGGGATGCATATGTGTAACTTTAAAGGCAAAAGAAATTATTTTCATGCAATAACCATTGAGCTGGTTCAGTTTGCTGCACCTAAAAAATGTCTGTTACAGAAAACCTGTAAATTCCATTTTATCACTTCACTAGCCACTGTACATTGAAGCATAGAATCATAGAATCATAGAATAGTAGAGTTGGAAGAGACCTCATGGGCCATCTAGTCCAACCCCCCGCTAAGAAGCAGGAAATCACATTCAAAGCACCCCTGACAGATGGCCATCCAGCCTCTGCTTAAAAGCTTCCAAAGAAGCAAATAAGGTGTTTCATGTTAAGATAGAAAATACATTATATACTTCAGATTTTTCGAATTTCAAGGGTCACATGCCAGATTAGATTAATGCATTTGTGTATATAGTAGCATGATAGTCTACATTTTCCTTTCTTTCTTCAAAATAACAAGGGCTAAAGAAATCAGAACCCCAAAAGCTTTAAAAGATGCTGTATGGGAAAGGGCAAAACTAAATATATGCTACTGTTTGCCGTGGTAAACTCACATGGCTGTGTATACGTTGATGTGACATTATATAAAAACCTCTTCAAATAATTTTAAATTTTGTCTTCGTTGTCCCACCTGAAGACTCTCACCATCCATGATACGAAGCAGTGCAAGGCATGGGATTTGGGAACAAACTTTTTTGTTCATGAAGATGATATTCTCAATCTGAGAAACAGGTCTGTATAATTCTTTCAAAACGTTGTGTAGTTTTGAGACATCTTTCCTTGCTATAGGTGCTAGTTCTGTTGGTAGATTGTAGGTCTCTCTTAAGTGGAATGTTCCTGTTTGCATTCTTGTCCTTAAAAGAATTGGGTTAATGTTTGTTATCTTAGTGCAAATAAATATTGATTGAATACATTTTTTAAAAAATCCCATATTTATTGAAACAATGAGCACAACTGCACTGCAGAATTGTGGTGAAGGCTTCAATGTTCCTATTGTCCATAGTAGTAGATCTGGTGGTCATCTATTGTGAAGTGGCCCATTCCAGTCCATTTCAGTTCACTGACCCCCAGAATGTCTATCTTTAATCTTGACATCTTACCAATTACCACGTCCAATTTCCCCTGGTTCATAGATCTTACATTCCAAGTTCCTATAATATGTTGACCTTTAGAACATCAAATTCAGCGTTCACCTCCAGCACCATTGGCCACTAGCCTTCCTTTCAGCTTTGAGCTAACTGCGTCATCACATCTGAGACTAGTTAAATTAATCCTCTGTTCCTCCCCAGTAGCATTTTGACAGTCTTCCGACCTGGTATTAGGCATTCTTTGAAAAACTTTGTTTTTTAAAAAAGAAATTGCATTTAACCTGCCAATAATATAACAAAAAATACCTTTCAGAGCGGAGGCAACACATCATCGCATTGCAGAACTGAACCCGTATGTGCAAGTAATGTCGTCAACTGCTCCACTAAATGAAGTTACAGACATCTCTTTCCTCAGACAGTACCAGGTACAAAATGTTTGTCTGGTACACTTCATTTGCCCAGGATAGATTTCAGTTGGTCCTGATAGCCAGCCAGTTGTTATTTGTGACCACTCCTGACTTCCTAGAATTCTCTTGCTTATACAAAAGACTTGGAGAATGTCTGGCATCAGCATCTTCACTTTTGATCTGGGATTTGAAGGCATTCATATGCTGCAATGATCCCTCTTGCTGATTCCAAGTGTCTGCAAAGTGCAAAGTAAGAATCTAATCTTGCCTTTCTTCCAACATCTAAAGCAGTCATATCAAAGCTGTACCCCTCCAGGTGTTTTGGACTTTAGGTCTCAGAATTCCTTGTCATTGGACAAGGTGGCTAGGGCTTCTACGAGTTAGTTTGAAATGCCTGGAGGGCCACAAATTTGACACCTCTGATGTAGAGGAAGTGCAGTGCAGTGGGGAGGAAGACGGTGTCCATTCTGCCATGTCAAATTAGTATCTCTCCAGATGTTACTTCTCCGAAATGCCTTCAAAGTTGTAGGACTTTGAAGGCATTTTGGAGAAGTAACAAGTATTTTTTATAATTCTGAGAGTCTTTGTACAAGAACAGAGGATGCTCTTCCTTGTTTTATATGAGATGATTTGGATAAGGGTCAATGTCTGGCTCATTAACACATGTATTTCTACATCTGATGAGTATCCCAGTATCTTGAAACTTAGAAATATTGAAATGTATTGTCTTGACAGTCTTATAATTACAAGCAATGGTGTGATAATTACATAGACTAGGGTTCACATACAAAGTAAATGATTCTTTGTCAGTGTGGGCAACAATGTAAATATAGAATCCAGATCCTAAAGTCACACATTGCTTCTAAGTAGGCAGCTGTTTAAGTGTAGGTTTGAAGAACAGAATGAACTAGTGGCAGTAAAACTTTAGTTGTACTACTGTTCTGTGGATATTAACATTTTAATAGTTTGGTTACCTATTGACTAAGTTGCATACTGCAAGTTACTTCTGGTGTGAGAGAAGCAGCTGTTTCTCTCAAAGATGTTGCCTAGGGGATGGGGAGGCTTCTCTTGTGTACATCACAAGTGCTGAACCTGACTTAGCACATAGAAGATGGTTTTGAAAGGCAGGACATTACAAGAGCTGTCTTCATTGACTTGTTAGCAGCTTATATACTGTAAATCATCGCCTCTTCCTGAGAAAAAATTATAATATCATAATAGAGTACCACGTTACCCGCTTCATAGGAAATCTACAAAACAGGATTTTCAGAGATACTCAGATTTGTTCAGGTATTGGAATAAAGGTAGAGAAAGAGAGAGAGAGAGTCAGAGACAGAGACAGGGTATTCAAGCAACATTGTGCATTTGGAAACTAAAATGAGAAAATGATCACAGAAAGGAAGTTCAGGAATCCTCCTGATGTGCAGATGGACCTACTTCTTTTATGACAACAGGAAATAGTAATAGAAGCTTAAAAGCCCAAATTCTATATTTATACATGTTTTGCAATATTTTCTTATGACGACTGAATTTCAAGAAAATATAAATCTTTGTTCAGACTTGATGTATAGTTTACAGTTGGAAGAAATACTTGTATCTTTGCAGTTTGTATCCTGGCTTTGATGATCTAGAGCCTATCTCTGAAACTTTTATTTCTAGTGTGTTATAGTAACTGAGATGAAGCTATCTTTGCAGAAGAAGATTAATGACTTTTGCCATGCACAACACCCACCTATTAAGGTAACATACTGATTAAAACTGATTGTTTCTTTTGAAAATTCCCCTTAATTATGCCTTCCTTGATGCCTCACATAATCCTTATCTTTTAAGTGTAACTCATAATTGCCTATCAGAAAATGGAAATATTTTATGTAAATGGTTGGGTATTTAAATCGGGATTTGAGGAGGTTTTCTACAGATATGTGTGAGAACACATGAACACCATGTTTCAGACTATTTGCCTAATTGGCAGGCAACTCCAGATATTCTTAGACTATACATATTTGTAAATGATGAATGTGATCCATTTTCAGACTGTGTCACTTGAAGAAAAAAAAGTTGCATTTGCAAGAGGTAGATGGGTTGTAGGCTACATGAAATAAAAAGTAGGAAGTGATGGGAGACTGGATAAAACTTTCCTGTAGACCCAGAATGACACAATTTTTTAAAAGGCATTTTAGGTCAAAAAAAATTTTTTTTGGTTTGGTGAATGATTGAGATGCAGAGTCTCAAGGTCTCCTGAGAAGCTGATGCAGCCCCTATCCTTCTACAGCTGCCTCTTTCTGATTTAAGGAACTGGGGAACGTAATCACATTGATTACATTACATAGCAAAATTTGTAAAAATTCTGTTCTGAATTTGAAAGCGTTATTTCCTGTTTAATTGTGTGGAAATAGTTTAAAAGTAGTAGTTACACTCCAGAAAATTCCTGTTTGTGGCTGCCACAAACTAAGTTGAATTTGTTGGGACTCGGTGATATAGTCATTGAAAAAATAGAGCAAAATATGCTGCAGTTTTTGCATTTTAATAAGCTTTTTCCATGTTTTTATGATAGAATCAATTAGGAAATGTAAAAATTCTGTAAAAATTCTGTTCTGAATTTGAAAGCGTTATTTCCTGTTTAATTGTGTGGAAATAGTTTAAAAGTAGTAGTTACACTCCAGAAAATTCCTGTTTGTGGCTGCCACAAACTAAGTTGAATTTGTTGGGACTCGGTGATATAGTCATTGAAAAAATAGAGCAAAATATGCTGCAGTTTTTGCATTTTAATAAGCTTTTTCCATGTTTTTATGATAGAATCAATTAGGAAATGACGTTTATGACCCAGAACAAAACATTGTGTTACATAGTGTTATTTATTGCCTCTAATATGGGATATTTCTGGTCTGGCTCTCTAGGATGAAAATAAGGAGTTGGGGTGGACAATGTGGTTCTATCATTTCCAGAAAGTAGATTGGTAACAAAATATTTATTTCGAACTTGAGAAATCTAGCAAATGTTGACTTTGCCTTTTCTTACAGTTCATTAGTGCAGATGTGTATGGAATGTGGGCACGTCTCTTTTGTGACTTTGGTGATGAATTTGAAGTGCTGGACACTACAGGAGAGGAACCAAAGGAAATCTTCATTTCAAACATCTCTCAGGTAAGGACAAAGATGTGCACTGCAAAGTCTTGATGCTTTCATTTACACATTTCATTACCTTAAAAAATTACTTAGCCTTTATCACCACATTTGCTTAAAGTAGCAGGCTCAAAAAGCCCCTAGTGAGATGGTTATATACAAATAAGGTTATATACCACAGTGATGAAAATGTGGACTATGTAGATATTTGGCTTGGTTCACCATCATTGTTCTTGTATAAAATCCGACCCCCACCCTCAAAAAAGTGCTGCTGCAGAATTAGTTGTTGTGGGAAACAAATGAGGATACCATGCTATGGTATATAGATTAACTGTAATCTATATAAATAAAAATGTAATGTCTGTCCATTAGGAACATCATATCTCCCAAACTATTCTATGGACACTACATACCGGTAGTATTCGACCTGGCGAGTATTTTAAGCCTACTCTCACAAACCTAACCCACCAGAGAAAGGTAAAAACAAACCCCAAAGCAATGGCCAATCAGTCACCTCCACCCTTAGCAACGGTCATAACAGATGGCCCCTCCCCTTAGCAACGGAACAAGCAACAGCCAAACATTCTCCATCCTTTAGCAACCGGTGTCGGCAGGGCCGCTTAGCGCGAGGGGAATGGAATGGATTCCTTGAGTCTTTTCCCTTCAGCTGCTTAAGTGGAAAAAGAAAGGGAAAAGAAATAGCAATAGGCCTGAGGCTGTTAGGAATGGTGGGAGTTGAAGTCCAAAACACCTTGAGGGAGGGCCCAAGTTGGCCCAGGCCTGTTGTGATTCTTTGTGTGATAGAACAAGCCTGGCCCAACTTGAGCCCTCCAGGTGTTTTGGACTTCAGCTCCCGCCATTCCTAACAGCCACAGGCCCCTTCCTTTTCCCCTTCATCGCTTAAGCGGAAAAAGAAAGGAACAGGGAATAGGAAGAGACCTGAGGCTGTTAGGAATGGTGGAAGTTGAAGTCCAAGACAACTGGAGGGAGGGCCCAAGTTGGGCCAAGCCAGTAAGAGAGAGAGTGCCCTACTCATGTCCAGAGGCACGCTCCTCTCCCTCCCTACAAGGATGTTTGACTGGTCCACAGCAACGCATGGCTGGGTACAGCTAGTGAAAGATACAAAATGGCTGTGCCTTTACTGCTTTGAATTCTTGGTCAAATTTCTTGAAAGCATTTGCTTAATGGAGCAGTGGTTTTAAGATGCTTTTGCATCATTTGATTTCTTTTGTCAAGAAGTATTTTAGTAAAATAATAAAATTGCAAAACTTTAGAAATAATTTTAAAGTTATAGTAGGGATTAGTTATTTTGTTTGACTGAGGACCATTTGCCCCTGAATACTGCATTGTATTTGTTACTAAAATCAATACTGTATAGGCATTGTTTATGATTCTGTACTGCTGTGATAGTGATTATACATCAATAATACTATGTAATACAGTTTTTGTTCCTAGGTCATACATGTCATTTCCTAATTGGTTCTATCATAGAAACATGGAAAAAGTTTATTAAGCTCAATAAATTTTGTTTTTGTGGGACATCCTGCTGCATATATAGTCTCAATCAATTCAACATAGTTTGTGGCAGCCACAAAAATGAAGTTTCTGGATAACTACAGTAGAGTCTCACTTATCCAACATAAACGGGCCGGCAGAATGTTGGATAAGCGAATATGTTGGATAATAAGGAGGGATTAAGGAAAAGTCTATTAAACATCAAATTAGGGTATGATTTTACAAATTACGCACCAAAACGTCATGTTATACAACAAATTTGACAGAAAAAGTAGTTCAATACGTAGTAATGCTATGTAGCAATTACTGTATTTACGAATTTAGCACCAAAATATTGCAATGTATTGAAAACATTGACTACAAAAATGCGTTGGATAATCCAGAACGTTGGATAAGTGAATGTTGGATAAGTGAGACTCTACTGTATTTTCAAAGTAAGTACCACACAGTTAAACAGGAAATAACACTTTCAAACCAGGAACAGATTTTTTTTTTCAAATTTTGTTACATAGTGTAATTCCTTCAGGTATGAACATTGTATTTATGTGTTACATTGTTTGGTCTGCGAAAGTGCAGTTAATTAGCAATAGAGGATATTATAACATATATATTAAAAATTACATTAAATGTATACTCATGAATTATTATTTTTGGGAATGATTTGCATTCTGCCCCCATCCTGATTTTTAACTGTATTAATAACTATATGATTGCTTGTAATTTCAGTCCAATCCTGGTATTGTCACTTGCCTTGACAATAATCCTCATAAGCTTGAAACGGGACAGTTCGTAACTTTCCGGGAAGTTAATGGAATGTCATGCTTAAATGGATCCACACATCAGATAACTGGTAAGCACTGTTTCACAGAGTATGTAAGAACATCTTGTTGCAAACTGATATATCCTTTCATGTTGTTCTGTTGTGTCTTCTGCCCTATTTTTCCGTTTCCTTACTAAACTTTTATTTACAATATTAGCTTGGGTACCCTGTGGTGCCCAGGTTATTTGAAAAAGGGATTGCTTGTTTTGGGTGTTAGGTAATATAATTTAGTTAATTAGTAACAGTATTTATTAGAAAAAAGCCAGTCTTTGATTTCATTTGTTATGAATGCTTCCATTAGAAAATACATAATGAAGTGGTCAATCTAGCAGTTCAAAAACATACAAATGTGAGTAGATCAATAGGTACTACTCCGGCGGGAAGGTAACGGCGCTCCATGCAGTCATGCCGGCTACATGACCTTGGATGTGTCTATGGACAACGCTGGCTCTTCGGCTTAGAAATGGAGATGAGCACCAACCCCCAGAGTCGGTCACGACTGGACAACGTCAGGGGAAAACCTTTAACTTTACCTAATGAAGTGGGTGAAGCACAGTTCCCAGAATCGTGGGTCACTCTTCCCCAAACCAGGCCTGTATGAACAGTTGGCCATGTTGGGTCTGTCTGGCAAGTTTAGTCCAGATCCAACATTGCCTGAGTTCAGTGCTCTCTGGATGAGGGCGAACTACAGCTCCCAGAAACAAGGTCACTTCCCACAAACCCTTGCAGTATGATCAGTTGGTCATGGGGCTTCTCTGTGCCAAGTTTGGTTCTGTTCCATTGTCATTGGGGGTCACAGATGCAGAGTGAACTGCAATTTCCATCCTGTGGAGTCAATCCCCCCATCCCCTACAGCAGGTATGGGCCAGATGTGGCTCCTTGGGCTCTTTTCTCAGACCCTCCTCTCTCTTACCATCCTATCCTTCCTTCCTTCTCTCTTTTTTTCTGTCCTCCTTCCTTCCCTCCCTCCCTCCCTCCCTTTCCTCTCTCTTTCTCCCTCCTTCCCTTCCACCCTTTCTTCCCTCTTCCCTTCACTCTTTCTCCTTCTCTTTTCTTTCCTTTCTTTTTATCTTTCCTTCCTTCTCTCTTCCCTCCCTCCCTCCCTCCTCTTCCATCCTTCTCTTCCTCCCGTTCTTCTTGCCTTCTCTTTTTCCTTCCTCCTTTCCTCCAGGGGGATGTTAAACTGGGAGAAGAGAAGGTAGAGAGGGAACATGAGGAGGAAAACTGCTTTTCTGCTGGTCTAGAGACCAGAGCACAAGGGAGAAATGGGTTGAAAAAATTAGGAAGAACTTCCTGGAGAGTGGCATAGGCTGCCTGGGAGTATGGTGGATTCTCCTTCTCTGGAGGCTTTTCCGCAGAGGCTGTCTATTGGGAGTGCTTTGAGTGTGCCTTCCTACATGGCAGGGGGTTGGACTGAATGGCCCTTGTGGGTCTCTTCCAGCTCTAGGATTCTAGGATTCTATATCAGGAGTAAGCAATATGGGGTCTAATGTATACACTTTTTCTCTCCCGTCCACCATCTCATCCTGACCATGACCAACCCTTTTGGGATCCATACATTTCCTGTCTTTACTTCACCTTCTGTCTCCAAAAGAGAAGAGAAAGGGGAGGAAAAGGCAGTAAGATGACGTGGGGAGAACCCCCTCCCTCCCGGTCCACCCACCCCGCTCTGGCAGTCCTCAAGTTAGAAAGTTTGTCTAAGCCTGCCCTCCAGAATGTTCAGTTGCTGATAGTTGCAGATCAATTCCACTTTATTTTAAAATTCATGTTTTCCAAATCTTTTTGAATTTAAGTTTAATGCTGTTTTACTATCTTGTATATTTTGAGTACATGTATTAATCAATTTGTTTTCCTATAATATTTTTTATGTTTTATCTAGATAATTTGTGTTACAATCACATTATATAAGTTTATATATTACTAGCTGTGCCCGGCCACGCGTTGCTGTGGCAAAGTGGTGGTGGTATTGGTTAAAAATTGTTGTGTAATTTTTATTTGACGTTATTTGTATTTTTTAATTAATTTTATTGTAAGTTATCTTTTTATTTATTATATTTTATTATTTTCTTGTATTATTTTAGTTATTTTCTGTTATTATAGTATTTTATTGTATTAATCTTTTAGTGTTTTTAATTATTTTTAGTGTTTTTTATTGTTTTTTATTGGGTTGCTAGGAGACCAAATTGGAGGAGCTTAGCCTTCTAACTGGCAGCAATCTGTGGAAGAAGCCTAAGTGAGGCCTAAGTCTGCCTGTCCCCTAACTGAACCCTGGCTGTCCCTTGGCTGAGTTGGTTGCTAGGAGACCAAGTGGGCAGAGATTAGCCCTCTAAACTGGCAGCAATTGGATAAAAGCAATTATTCCTCTCCCTCTAATTAGGACTTTATTTTTCTATTCTTTTTGTTGTATCAACCTAGAGGCGTGGATGATGGGTTGTGTTGTCAAATTTCGAGGTTGGGGTTCCTGTAGTTTTGTTGTTTTGTTGGTCGCCGTGATGCCATCACTCTTTTATATATATAGATTATTTTTTCCTTCTCTGTGTGTATGTGTATACATATATATTTTAGAATGTATGTGTTTGGCAGAATATATTGTTTATAGTTTTACTTGTAACACGCTATATGCATTGATGGTGCTATATAAACAATAATACTAGTAATTGTAATAACAATACTGTTACTAATGTCAACTGCATTTGTAAATAACATCTAAAATGAAATTGTAGTCTGTCCATTTCATTTCCTTGGTCCACTAACCTTAAGATTTTTCCATTCTTGTTTTTCTGTCTTAGTGATATCACCTTATTCTTTTAGCATTGGAGATACTACAGATACAGACCCATACTTACATGGTGGCATAGCTATCCAAGTAAAGACACCTAAAATATTTCACTTTGTAAGTATTCTGCTGGAAGATAAGTATTAGCAATATTTGTATCTCTTTCCATACAGAGCTGAAAAGAAAATGAGAAAAGTATCTCCCCTTAACTGATAAAGACCAAAAAATAAATAAGGAACACACTAGCCATATATGCATAAATGTATAGACTAAACTTGGTGTGTGTGTGTATGTTTAATGCTGTTTTATAATCTTGTATATTTTGATTACATGTATTGGTCAGTTTGGTTTGCTATTGTATTATGTTTTATCTGGATAATTTGTTTTACAATTACAATGTATAGGTTTATATATTATTATTTTTTCATTCTCTGTGTGTATTTGTATTTTATTGCGCCATGTATATTGTTTCATTATGAGTGCTTTGTCAGAAGAAATTGAAACTGCCTTTCTTGCTATGATGTGAGGAAAACTTTTAAATATTTTTAATGCTACTACATTTTGTATAGCTTGGTGTTCTATCTAACAGTCCTGTGTGCAAACCAGGACTTTACCCCCACATGTTTCATTCTTGCCCATTTATTTAAAACAATTTTGTTCTGTGTTTTTTTCTTGTATGGTATTATTTAATTTTCACACACACACACAGCCTTTATTGGCATACAACAACTAAATTGGTATAAAACATTGGTATATACAACAAGAAGAAATCACAAATAAAAAGAAAACATACTTAAAAATTATTAATCTCAATGATAAAATTTGCGAAAGTCTCAAAAGAATGCATCAAATGCATTCCACTTTTTATATCTCCTATCCGAAAGAGCTGATGGCAACACATTACATCTTACAGTCGCCAAAGCTTTCCTCTTGGTGGGATTAATCAAAATATGAAGATATGCTGCCATGACTCCAAGCTTGCATGGAATTAATGATGTGGTAGGGGAACAAGTTGTCTTTGCTGCAAGAGTCAAATTATGTAAATCAAGATCCAAAAGTCTGCTCTTGACTGACTTTCAGGCTTCCATATTTGTGAGCATTAAGAGTGCTTCCAAAGACAGGCCAATTTCTTCAATTTTCCTGAGAATCAAAGAATACCATTCTGAAATAAAATGATAACAGAGAGGGAATATACCTATCGAGGTCTGCTTGAAAATGTATTATTTATTATATTATTTATTATATTTATTTATACCCCGCTTAATCTCCCCCAAAAGGGAGTCAGAGCAGCTAGTACATTGAAATATATTGTAATCAAGACTAGTTAATTGACATTTTGCTCCCAGTCAACTTTGAATTGTTGCAGAATCTGAGTTTTCCTTCTCACAATATTCTTAGCAGAATTTTTGATCTGTCCCAGGAAGACTGATGATGCCAGTCAGTATCAATCTTGGGCATGTTTTTTTGCAGTTTCAGCCTGTGAATGTTAATCCTAATATGACGTTGGATTGCTATTTTAGTGTGTCTGTTTTAAGAAAACCTGTGCAAATGGATTATCTTTCTCCTTTAGGAACAGCTGGGGAAGCAGTTGATCAACCCGAAATGTCTTGTTGCAGACTTCAGCAAACCTGAGGTTATTTGTCTTGTTTTAAAATGCATTTTATATCTTAAATTTTTAGTTCTAATGGTGTTGTGCATAAATTTTATTTTGGTTTTTTTTTTCCTCTTCAGTGGGGCCAACCTACTATATGTACTGACAAGGGCACATTTAGTGATTTCAGTTAGAACTATACCAGCCATTTTCAGCTGGATTTCTTCAGCTTAGGTTTAATATATATTTTTTCATAAAAACTGGTTGTATAAACATGTGTAAGAGAAGCTTGATTAGGACTGCACATAACTTGTTTAATTGGAATTTCTAACTTGGATTCAGAAAGTATAACTTTCCTCCGGTCACCAAAACTCTCAAGACGATATATAATAAAGTGTCTTTTAAAAATGGAAAACAATTTAAAATGGCAATTTTATTAATAATTTCTAATACTGAAGGCAGCTTGTATCGGTGCAGTTTGGGTTAGCTGCCAAACATTCATCAAGGATGGTGTCCTTTAAGTGGGAATTTCACAGTTAAGGTATTGGAAAGCCTTTCCTGGTGTTGGTGTGCTCACCAACATATTATCTTGTCATGTAGAGATATGCAAAAGGGCTTCTACTGAAGATATCTAAACAATTAGATATCTGTGAAGAGGCAGTCAGCCTGATATTCTTGCCCCAGACTATGTAGAACATTGTAGATCAATAGACCATCTTGAACCAAGCTCAGAAAGAAATTGGTCACTGATATTAGAAGGTCTAGGACCACCACCATTGGTTCCGAGACACATGCCAGACAAAACTCTTACTTTGGGCTATCTGTAATTTTGGAACCCTTTCCAAGGCAAAAGCATCTTGCAGAGTGATCTGATCGAGAGATAATGAAATCATGAATCACTGTGGCCCAGTCTGCCACAGTGGTGCAGCAGGCATATCATCCAAAAGTTGGGCAAAGGCATTCCTGGCCCCAGCCACTTGGCCTTCCAAGAGCAGTGTTGGGCCCAACAGCACCTGCAAGCTGCAAACCTGCCCCTTCAGAGGAAGTGCTGCCCCATCCAGTACAGGTTGTAATTTTAATCCATCCTTTTTTTTTTTTTTAGTTTTTGGATTGAGTATCAGATTGTCCACCCACATGCCCACTCTTACTACATCAAGACCAGGGTTTGCCACTAACCCTGACCTTTTTTTGATGTTACTATATCCTCCTTGGCATCATGCTGCTTGGCACTTATCTTATTTTTTAAATGAGGCAATTGACAATTCAGTAAACGTGACATTAATACAACATTGCAGTGTCATAATACACTTCATATTTAAGCCCAGATCAAAATTAAAAATTAAAAGAAGATAAAGGCAATTCGTATACAGTAGAGTCTCACTTATCCAACATAAACGGACTGGCAGAACGTTGGATAAGCGAATATGTTGGATAATAAGGAGGGATTAAGGAAAAGCCTATTACACATCAAATTAGGTTATGATTTTACAAATTAAGCACCAAAACATCATGCTTAACAACAAATTTGACAGAAAAAGTAGTTCAATACACAGTAATGCTATGTAGTAATTACTGTATTTACGAATTTAGCACCAAAATATCACGATGTATTGAAAACATTGACTACAAAAATGCGTTGGATAAGTGAGACTCTACTGTAGCTAGTTGAGTCTTTCTGCAGTTTGAGGGTGCTTAAAAACAGTTAGATAGAGGGAACGTCTCATGAACATGTTATTCAAACCTGAAATTACAATGTCCATCTCATGATTCTTAACCATTTCTTGTTGAATGCATTCGATTAAACATCACAGGTGGTTTGGAATCTACCAGTATGTGGTCTGGAATCTACCAATATGCCATCATTTGCTATTAGAAATGAGAAGCCATGAATTAGAAAATACTACCATTGCTCATTAGAATAGATTAAACTCCTGTGATACTTGCTATATGGAAAGGAAAGTTTATACATTTTCCAAGAACATATATTTAGTTTTTTTAAAAAATGCAAGAGTTTTGTAGCTTTTTCAAGAGTAACAGCTTTTTTGCCTCAAGCTTTTCTGGTTTATATCCCAGACATCTGCAGTTCGTACAATGAAGGAATTTGGCTGTAATCTGTGAAAGCAAATACCGCAATAATTCTGTTACATATTAAGTTGGTGTACGATTCTTTTGTTCTTAGATTATCCTGGCCACTGCTTGAAATATACTTGGCAGACAAGCGTATGCAGTTGCTGAGCATAATATATGCTGATATTCACTGTTTTCTTCCCTACATAGGCACCTCTACAGATTCACATTGCAATGCTGGCCTTGAATGAGTTTCAGGAGAATGTTGGTCGTATGCCAAACATTGGGTAATGCATCTCTGAAGAAAGCTGGATAAATGTTACAGTTTATGTGGGGGGATCCAAACAGTGACTACGGCTAGAGGTTGGAAAGACTGACAGCAAGAACAGTTAATATTGCTTACCAGAGACCCATTCACACAGCAGAATTATAGTGCTGTTATTCCACTCCAATTCTCATAAATCCATTCTGTGGGCTCCTGGGGTTTTCAGATTGCGGAGGCTCTAGCATTTTCTGGCTGAAACATTTAAATACCTTTTCTAAAGTTGCAATTCCAGTGGAATAATAGCACTATAATTCTGTCACGTGATCATTTCATAATCTGTGTTGCTAAATAGCTAGACTGCTCAAATCCTGTTTTCTTCAATGGGATGTAAGATGCCTGAATTTGTGCAGTGTTGTAAACCTGTTTTTTTATGTCTGTGACATGAAACAATAAGTCATTTGTGCAAATTACTGTATTTGATTTGTCAGTCATATAGAACGATGCATTTTTTTTCCACAAAAGAAACACATTCCACACTGAAGTGTGCAACTAGAATATCTGTGGGATACAAACTAAATCCACCCCTACCCCCACATCCCAGTTATCACTGTGTGCTAGAACCTTTGTCAAGACTACCAAGTGCATCATTGGCCAAAATAAACTGTGTTTTCCACAGTGTAGAGGGGATTTCACTTACATGAAAATAAATTAAAAAAAAAACCCTACCAGTTACTTCTAGTTTTGGCTTCCCCCACATCTTTATGAGAAGGTTATGGCAACCAAATAAAGACCAACTGCTGCACTTTGGATGTTTTTTTGCAGCAAATGGAGCAATTTTAAACATTTTTATGAAAAAAAATCAGGAATCGGGCTACATTTTCCTACCCTTACTATAGTGCCCCACAAAAGTGTGAAATGAGACCCATGTGTCCCATATTGTTTGTTTATGTTTGTTTATGTGTGTGCTGCCTTTGGGCTTTACAGAGGCAACATTTTGAAATAATCTCTCAAGAATGATCAATGCTGCTACTCTCATGAGTGAACCAATTTTTTCCCCTTAACAATTTTGGGAGAAGCATGACCAGTGCTGCTGAACTACCTTTGTTATTATAGTTGACAAAAAAAATTCCAGTCTTGCTTGTTGCAAAAGAGATTATTTGATTGTCAACCTTGTGAATGATTGCAGGGTGTCTTGTTCATAGCACTTCATTTATGCTGGTTGTTAAATCACAGAGCCCACCATCTTGCCAGTTAGGGCTTCAAAATGAAGCTAGCAGTGGTTTTTCATACACATAAACTGGCCTCTGTGTTCATTTGATGTCATCAGTCCACTGATAGTGACTATTGGAAAACCATTGCTTTTCTCTGAGATAAATTTTTAACAGACCTGATGTAGATTTATATATTAGTACTGTATTGATATGTGCATTCAGTTGAATAGCAGTAATTATTGCTAAAGATTTTTGTTTTTGGTTCTAGGTGTCTTCAGGATGCAGCAGAGATGGTGAAGATAGCATTGTCTTTAAGCAAAACACTGGAAGGCAAAGTGAGTAGCTGTTTCAACTACTATATTTAGTGTTGAGTACAGTAATGCCTATATTGTAATGCACTGTGATTAAATCTATAACCAAGTATCATGTTAGAATCTTCCTTTTTATCCCCCCTTTGCTGTATAGTGGCAATGCTTGCTTGCATATTCTAGGATTGTACCTTTCTCCTGTTCTTTGTATACACTGTGCCTTGTGTAATGCGTAGCTTTCACACAAATAAGGGGAAACGTCATTAAGATTGCTGCGCCTTTGGATAACCGAGCCCATAGCTATAGTAGTTGCACAGGCCACCTCTTTGACTTGAAACACTGCACTTTATTCCTCTGCCCCAAAGCATCTTAGAATATCACATTGCATTTTAGTTCTAGTGGTCCCTCCAGGCCATCCTCTCCTCCATCCCAGTGGTCTTTTTTTTTTTCTTCCTCTTTCTTTGCAGATTCATGTTATTTGAGTGATTATATTCCTTTTGCTTATGTGATTGTTTTAGTCAATTGTTATGTTTTGTTTTTGTTTCTAATTCTTATAGCGTTTTATAGTGTTTTCAGTGTTTTATTGTACAATGTTTTATGCTGATTTTATATTGGAAACCGCCCTGAGTCCCTTTCGGGAGAGAGGGCGGTATACAAATAAACTTTTACTTACTTACTTACTTACTTCGTAGATATCCTTTTATCTTAGGTATCTGCTCAAAACCATTAAATACTAATGAGTATTAAAAAAAGAAGAAGCATAGCTTATGCCTTTTAAATTACTGTTTTTCACATTGCTATCAAGATGAGACTACCCGAGTGCCATGGTGAGATTTGAGGAGCACTTTGGAAGGGTAGAAAAGCTATATTCCAGTGAGGAGAAAGTGAATATATGCAAACTATAGTATAGATTCTCTGATGTTTTTCTTTAAGTTTATTTTTATTTTCTTCAGTAATTGTACTAACACCTCTGTTGTAGATACTCAGGCAAATAGCAGTGTCTTTTGCTGAAAACTGTTGGAAATAGGTGCTTCCATTTGGAAGTATGTTCATGAAGCTATTTGGATTTTTCTTTGTGGGCTGTGAATGCACACATATGGAGTTAATGCACACATATGGAGATTCTGTTTGCACCTATCTGGTGTCAATTTGCCATATGTCCCACCTGCCTGGACTTTAGCTTGCCAGTCTCCATATGTCACGAAGAAAAAGGCCAGATTGCTCACCTTCTGTAATCATGTTTCTTCGAGTGGTACTCTATGAATCCAAACAAACCCACCCTCACCCTCTTATGCAAAACTCCCCCTTTCTTTCTGCCTCTGCAGCGAAGAAACTGGGGAGCACCCTTTTTATGCCCTGGGAGGAGTGGGTGAGTTTACCACCAAAGTTTAAAAGATTCAGCTTGAGAAGCTTTTCGTTAGAGCCTGCGCAGGCGCAAAAACTCCATATATGTGAGTTCACAGAGTGCCACTCGAAGAAACATGGTTACAGGTGAGCTACCTGACCTTATATAGGCTACTGTTCTATTCAGAATGTATCTCTGTTTGAACTCATGATGTAAGTTTACTCAAAATGCCTCTCTATTGATATGTCTTCCTTTCAGGTCTTAACATTTCAGTTAATAATGACTATAACTTAATTGAGAGGCTAGGCTAGAACATTGAATGTGAAGGAGAAAGACAAAGGATGACCATAAGGTAGAACAATGCAGAAGAAAAATTATTCTCAACTAGGAAAAAACAATTAGAAGCTGTAGCATTATTAAGCTTAGGAAATTCAAGGAAAAGCAAATTAAAATTAGGGATATTCTGTCCTTACCATTGTCTAACTGGTACTTTCTATGAATAGCAATACAAATCTGAAATGTGAAGGAAATGTTCAACACAAATCGATTTCATGTGTTACTTGCTTAATAGTTTCCTGTTGTGGCTTAATAACTGTGTTTGTTCCAGTATCCTCCTACAATTTACTATATTTTGCTGTATTTTGTTGCAGATCGAATATTGTAAATAGTAACATATATGTTTGCTCAGGTTGAATACTGACATTTCTAAACGGAACACTGTTTTCAATCTAGTACTATATCCTCTACTTTACTTTTTTACTTTCAGGGTTTACCTTACAACAATATCAAAACAAAATCCAAAAGCAGGTACTTTTGGGGGCATAAAATACACAAAAGATAGATAATAAAATGTCAACTTTGTTAGCATTATCATTGCTAATTGGGTTGATATTTTATTGCCTGTCTTTTATTGCTCATTTTAGACCTGTGATTCCTCTACCACTTTTTTTTTTGTTTCTTTATTTTCTCCACTTTCTCTTCACGGTGGACTGTGAAGAGACGCACTGATAGTCCTTGTCAAAGATCTGAACCTCTCACTAGCAGAAGGTCTTCCAAATTAGGAAGAAGCTTGTATGTAGCTCTAGTGTTGTAAGGTTGCCATCTTTGTACACAAAAAGCGAAGCCATCAGTTGAATTTGGATGGATAATGAATTCTTACTCCATGTGTGTTCTGCTGCTCTTTTATGTGCTCTTTTATGATGTAACCAATTAAAAGTTTGAATATTTTAACTTACATCAATTTCTAGATGTGGTAATTATTTCATTCTACATTGTAGCCTCAAGTTAATGAAGACATGGTGAAATGGCTGTCAAAGATGGCTCAAGGATCTTTAGCATGTCTCACGGCAGCACTTGGTGGCGTTGCCAGCCAGGAAGTCCTGAAAGCTGTAACGGGAAAGTTTTCTCCCCTGCAACAGTGGGTCAGTTTTCCTTATTACATAAGAAATTACATTAGATGTGAATAATTGGTGAGCAAAGGATTATGTACAGATCTCCTTGATGTTTTGGGAGACTGGTGATTTTTGTTTTGTCCTTCTATATTTCATTTCTTCCCCTTTGAGCATATAGGACTTCATTATTGTTAAGTGAATCAAGGCCAATTTCCACTGGCCAATCATACCTTGACAGACTTCTAATATTGAAATTGTCAGCTTCCAATCCTGGTTTGGAGGGCTTGTTAAGGTCTTAGTTTATTTTCTTGGATGAAATCGGAAGGTATTAATGAATCAAAATTAGTCATGTTGATTAAATCACTTTTGTAAAAGCCCTATTCACAAGGAGAGTGGGTCCTATGTAAGCCCAACTCCTTCAAACCAGAAATGGGTTATTTCTCTGAAGGAAGGTGCCAAAGCTACTTATAAGAGAGCTGTTCTTCTGTTGGAACAGTTCTTACCTTATGTTTAGACAGAAATTGTTTTCATATAATTTGAATCAATATGTTTCTTCTTTATGGCAGCCTTTATGGCACCCATGTTTAAGGAGCTCCATTGGCTGCTGTTTATTTTCCGAGCCCAATTCAAGGTGCAGGTGATCACCTACAAAGCCCTAAACGGTTTGGGACCCACCTACCTTCGTGACTGCATTTCCCCATATGAACCTGCATGGTCTCTTCGCTCGTCGGGGGAGGCCCTCCTCTCAATCCCACCACCTTCGCAATCGCGGTTGGTGGGACGAGGGAGAGGGCCTTCGCCGCCGTTGCCCCCCGGCTCTGGAACTCTCTCCCCAGGGAGATCAGGCAGGCCCCTACCCTCCTTACTTTTCAGAAGAGCCTGAAAACCTGGCTCTACCAACAGGCCTTTGGCAACTGATCTCCATAGTAAAGGATCAACCTGTTGCCTATTTTATCTTTATTGGTCTCCAATTTTTTTAGCCGGCAATAGTCCCTTGTTGTACGCCTTCCCCAGCACTTTAATGGGAACAATAGCTCTGGTATCTACCTCTCCCTGATGGTACTGACACTACTTGTACTTTTGGCCCAGTTCTTTTTGGAGCCAACCCAGGATTTTATCAGTATATTTATGGTATGTGACCTCATTTGTTTTATGATTTGTTTTATTGTTGATTGACTTGTTTTATTGCTATGTTTTTATATTGTCTGATGTCTGGGCTTGGCCCCATGTAAGCCGCCCCGAGTCCCTTCTGGGAGATGGGGCAGGGGTATAAAAATAAAATAATAATTATTATGATTATTATTGTTTGGAGGGCGGTCAACCCACCTCTGAATCTTAGGAACATACCCAGGTTCCTAAGCTATTTCTTGGTTTGCAGTCCTTTTACCATCTTGATTGATCTTCATGATATGTTTCTTGGAGATAATATATTTCTCTCAAATACTTTTGTGTCTGAAGTGAGAGGTGTACATATTGATGGAGCTAATTTTCAAATCATATGTTTAGAGTTGCTGCTGCTGCTGTAGTCTGTTATACATTATTAGTTTTCTTGTAGTTGCAAGCATGCCAGAAAGTCTTAAAATAGACAAGAGTCGATCAGGTGCAAGATGGAAGTTGTGGATGGAGATAATAATTTTCTGGACTTTCAAATATGCTTTCCCATTAACACTTCAGAAAAATCATGAGTTGTGTCCCTACGTTGTCGTGCAGTAAACTTTAGGGTGAGAGGATTAATAAATACGACAATCCCATTTTTGCAATCTGAAATGTTATATGCAGAATGCTATCATCCCACTCTACTGTCTTATTGTAATATTTTTTCAAATTATCTGTTAATATATAGATGCTTATTATGAGTGGTTTTTTTGTAAATATGATAGATGGTGAATTTATTTGTTTCCTTCTAGCTTTACATTGATGCATTAGAATTCGTCCCATGTCTCGAAAAAGCTAATGGTGAAGAATTTCTTCCAAGGTAAATATTTTAAAAAGCACAAGACCACTACTTGTGTTCTTACAATTCTTGACTTTCTTTTATTTACTTCAGTTATATCCTATCCTTTTTTCAAAGACCTCAGTGTAACATATATGGGTTTTTCCTTGATCCTCACACCAGCCACATGTAGTTGGTTCCCTTGGGAAATAATGGCTGTGTACTGAATTATGAATTTTTGTTTACAGATGATATGTTAAATTGTGTGTATTTGTTTTGCAAGGCTAAGTATTATAGTTATTGCATGAAGGGGGTAGCCATCTCAGCGTTCTGAAGCTGGTTGCCATGGAGATGTAGGCGGAGCCAACTGCCATTTAGCAGGAGAGAGAGCAGAATTTGAAAAGAAATTCAGTCTGTGGTCAGAGAACCACAGGGAAGGCTGGTTTTACAGTCTGTGATCTGAGAGTCACAGGGAAGAGACTGGTTCCAGGTTAGGGAAACAGGGGAAGCTCAGATCTCTAGTTGTCTCATATTAAGCAAGTCAAGTGACTTGTTTGGGTTTATTGTTAGAATCTGAGTAGTAAAAGGAAGCAATTCCAGCTAGCTCAGAAGTGTTCAGTTAATAGCATCAGTTGAAGGAATAGGAAAAGGTTTAAACTGCTCAAGGAAAGGATAAAGTCTTTTGAAAGTGGATTCATCATACGTTATCGCAACTGTTGAAGAAAGTGTACCTCTAAGTGAGAAGTAACCTTGAAACCACTAAGCTCTGTGCCTGAATAAACTTGTTATTGTTCTTTCAACATCCAAGCCTCTGTCGCATATATATTCTAAACCAAGTTACTCTACCATCTAAAGTGAAGAAGAAGAAAGAAAAAAAAGTAAAAGGTCTCCTCCCTGAGTCTTTGGTGGTCACGCATTGCTGAAATTGGAGGCACCTCCTTGCCAGTTGTTGCCGCCACGTTACAAATTGGTGGCAGTGGGTGAATAAAAAGATTCCCCCTGCCTGAAAGAGCTTTAGTCATTCTTAGTCCTTTACAAATTGGTGGCAGTCGTTATAAATTCTTCGCAGCTGGCTTCTGCTTCACAGCTGAATGGGCATTTGTATGCAGCTTCCTTGCATCTCAGTCCAGTACTTAATGATTATATAATTCACTCTATCCAGTGATGTGTTTTTAAAAAATGTTATTTTAAATGTAGTTAAAATGTTAATAATGTAACAAACATGAAGAAATACAGTGTTAAGAAATTCCAGTTTATATTACATAGTTGACCCCGAATTCTTTTGGAAATGACTTTGGAAATGAATTACGATCCTGTTGGAGGAGTGAATTTTGATAAATTATTAACAAACGCAGGTTGAGTCCTTTATCTGAAATGCTTGTGACCAGAAGAGTCTTGGATTTCAGGTTGTTTTGGATTTTGGAATCCTTATTTATTTATTTATTTATTTATTTATTTATTTGCTACATTTATATGCCGCCCTTCTCACCCCGAAGGGGACTCAGAGCGGCTTACAAATTAAATTTACATACAATATTATATTAGTATAGTACAATACTGGTAACAAATTACTATATTGTACTGTATCAACATATTGTAATATTATTAGTAATATTACATGTAAAATATGATATATAATTAATATTATTATATTGTATTATTAATATTATATCGTATTACAATATAATATTATGAATATTATATGTATATACAATATGTTATAATTATTACATATTATTGTAAATTATATTGTATATATATATTTATATATAAACACACACACATATATATGTGTGTGTGTGTGTGTATATATATATATATATACACACATACATATATATACATATATATAAAACTAGCATAGCATGTTATTGCGGATAGGGGCCTCCAGCTGATGCAAAGAGACAAGATGGAAGTCTCTTCATGGCCCCCTCTTAGCTCTGGCACCCGAGCGTCAGTTGGAGATGGTGGGAGAGGCCTCAGGTGATGCAAAGAGACAAGATGGAAGTCTCTTCATGGCCCCCTTATATTTGCATATACACATACTTATGTACTTACATACTTATACAAATACTTATATACTTACATACTTATATACACATACTTATATATCCTTATATTTGCATATACACATACAATGAGATAACTTGAAAATGAAACCCCAGTCTAAACACAAAGTTCGCTTATATTTCATATGCACCCTATACACATATCCTGAATATAAATTTATACACAATATTTTTAGTGATTTTGTCCATGAAAAAGTTGGTGTATATTGAACCATCAGAAAGCAAAGGTGTCATCTTTCTCATATCATACATCCACCAAATGGCAGAAAGACAGTTGTGCAGAAGGAATAATTTTCCCTGTTGTCTTCCTCAGCACAGGTATATTTTTAGAAACTGTCTAAACTTCAGGGACAGTTTAGACAGTTTAACTGCAGGTGCTTTGAATACGATTTTCCTGCTTTTTGGCAGGGGGTTGGACTGGAAGGCCCACAAGGTCTCTTCCAGCTCTATGATTCTATGACAGGAACTAGATGTAAAACTAATGGCACTTACAGTGGACCATCTGCATTGCATGTGGTCTGCTTGTTTATATGTGTCTTGATATTAAAATATTTGAGTACACAACGGTAAGTAATTATGGAAAAAAATCCTTCTCCCTTCTTGTTTTCTTTTTTTTCCTGTCCATCATTGTCATCACAAATAATTTTTTTCTGCATCAGGGGAGATAGATATGATGCCTTGAGAGCCTGCATTGGAGACTCCTTGTGCCAGAAGTTGCAAAATTTGAATGTGTTCTTAGTAAGTATGCCTTTTAGTATGAGCCTTACATCATAGTTTTCTAAATGTCAGAACAGTGAGAGCTAAATGAACTCCTTTGCGTGTTCTCCTGTACTCCATTTTACTTTGTCTGAAATGCTTCTAACTGTAGTTTTAAAAGATGCAGAATAGTTAAAGGTGGACTCACCTTGTATTAGTATGAATCAGTATGTTATATAATTTTATATGCATTTGAATGCAGGACTTGGCTTCACATGCTGGAGAGAGTTATTGTTTGCCATTTAAATTAGTTTTGCTCATTTACTAAACATGTGAAAAGCTGTCTAAAATTTTTATCTTGTAGATTTAACATGTTGGTATTCTATGTGGCCCTATGATATATACATTTTAATATAATTTTTGGTGTGTTCTAATATTGAGAGGGAGTTTCGCTTAAAAACGTTTTGAAATGTGAAAAGTGTTTCTTTTGCTTTTATAGGTTGGTTGTGGTGCAATTGGTTGTGAAATGTTGAAAAACTTTGCACTTCTTGGTGTGGGCACTGGCCAAGAAAGGGGCATGGTAGGTTTTATATTTTATCCTGGTTTCAAATCTTCTTGTATCCTACTTTGAGCCACGTCATCATCATCATCCCTAGTTGTCTTTGTTTTTTCCCCTCCTATGAAGTTTACAAAGCAGATCAGCTCTGCCTTGGATGTAATAGAACTTAATGGCGAAATTCTGTTCTGCTCATCACAAAACTGAATATTTTTTGAGAAGTACACTTTTTGGATTATATTAATTTGTATTTCCTTTTGAGATTCTTATTTTTGCACACCTTTAGTAACCAAGGTATCTTGGGCTGTGTGTTTACCAAAGAGTTGAGCTACTGCAGGAATTTTTGCAAATTGTGTGCATCAGTTGGTCAGATCATTTTATATGTGCCGAAGTGCATGACATTGCATGAATACATTCACTAGAAAAATAAATTGGAAAAATATGAATTACATTCTGGACAAGAAGATTATTGATTATATGTTTACTTGCACAGATAAGTCTTCTGGAAATACTCCATCTTGTAAGATTCGTGTATGGCTAGTGAGGCTGTGGATTTTCAGGACTGATTCTTATTATGAAAGCTTCCATAGGTTTGATAATATTAAATATGCCTTCTAACTATAGCTTTCTATTTCTCTAACTTACTATAGGTCACAATTACAGATCCAGATTTAATAGAAAAATCCAACTTAAATAGGCAGTTCCTTTTTCGTCCACATCATATACAGGTATGTTGAAGCCATAAAGACAGACAGTAATTTTGGGATTTTAAAGAACATATCAAGTATAATTGTGAAAAACGGTTATTTTAATGATACTGGAAATGTGGGCCTCTGTATAAATTAATTTCATGAAGTTAATCATGTATTCTTCAACAAAAAGAAGAAATTATTAACTTTAAATCCACATCTATAACTGTCTAGTAGTGCACAAGAATCAGAACTTGAACATTCTTGGTACAGTGTTAGGCATCATCAGTTAAAAGGGTAAAGAATCATGTATTCTTCAACAAAAAGAAGAAATTATTAACTTTAAATCCACATCTATAACTGTCTAGTAGTGCACAAGAATCAGAACTTGAACATTCTTGGTACAGTGTTAGGCATCATCAGTTAAAAGGGTAAAGGATCTTGGGTAACATGTACAGGAAAAACCACTTCCTGAAAGAGATACCACACAGTTGGTGTTTAGTTGTAGTAATTACCAGCACCATAATGGTTTACATCTTGTTTTTTCGGTCTCTAAAATAGATTATCAAGACAGCTATTGACCATATTAAGAATAAAGTTATATTAGAATATCAGTAAAATAAGCATCAAAACAGGGATACCTAAAGCATAAAACAATACCTGCAGTGTTAGTTTATGGATTGCTCAATCCAAATGTTCACTTAAACATCAGCCTTATTCTGCAAATAAAGTGAGAGTATGAGTTGTTTGTGTGTGTGTGTGTCTTAAATGTTCTATGTTTCTATTATAATGAACCACAATTGAAAATAATGTTCACTAAAATACCAAATGTTAGTTTTTAGAAAAAAATATAAACAGTACAGTAGAGTCTCACTTATCCAACATAAACGGGCCGGCAGCATGTTGGATAAGCGAATATGTTGGATAATAAGGAGGCATTAAGGAAAAGCCTATTAAACATCAAATTAGGTTATGATTTTACAAATGAAGCACCAAAACATCATGTTAGACAACAAATTTGCCAGAAAAAGTAGTTCAATACACAGTAATGCTATGTAATAATTACTGTATTTATGAATTTAGCACCAAAATATCACGATATATTGAAAACGTTGACTACAAAAATGTGTTCGATAATCCAGAACGTTGGATAAGCGAGTGTTGGATAAGTGAGACTCTACTGTATTTGGAATGTATCTTTTACATTTAAAATCTCAAAACCAAAAAAGGAAAATCAGGGACAAAAAATTATTCCAAAAAACTGAAATTCCAGCTGTGAAACCTACTAGCTTGGGGAGATACTACACCTTTACTGTTTATAGATGAGCAAGTTACAAACCTCTAAATTAGAGAAAATCACACCTGTTTTTAAAGGCAGCTCCACACTTTTCCACACCGTCATGGATAGCAGAAAACAATTCCACCATATGTTCATTAATCAATCTGAACAAGCAAAATGCTGTGTTAGAATCATAGAATCATAGAATAGTAGAGTTGGAAGAGACCACATGGGCCATCTAGTCCAACCCCCTGCTAAGAAGCAGGAAATCGCATTCAAAGCACCCCCGAAACCATATAGTAGGCCATAATGTTTACTATCAGCATATGGATGACCTGACACCCCAAATCTCTCTACTGCTTCTTGTAGCAGTTAATAAAGTCTGACAGAACACCATAAACCAAAAATGGTGGAGATGTATTGTAATCCACAGCAATCCATTCTAGGAATGAGCAGAACCACTGTAAAATGCCCGAAAGACTCAGCCAAATCATCCATATGAATATCCTGGTTAGTAGCATTTAAAGCGATAGAAGTGGCAGGTATATAAAGTCCCTCCACGTTTGTGGTTTTGACATTTGTGGATTTGATTAGTCACGGATTTGATTTAAAATGTTCTTTCTTGGGATCTCTAGGTCCTCTACTGTGATTCTGGTCAACTTTCTCCAGTAATGTTGGAGGACCTAGAGATTTCTGGAAAGAACGCCTCTCAAGGGATCTCTAGGTTCTCTAGTTTGATTCTGAGGTCATTTTCCAGCTAATGTTGACCATAAAGTCAGGATGGATGACCTAGACATTCTTAGAAAATTGTTCTATTAGGCAAAAACTTCGCATTTTTAAAATTGTGTTTATTCATTTTTGGGGGGTCCTGTACCCTAATCCCAGTGAATGTTGAGGAACGATGTGTTTTCTTCTGCATATACTCTGGTATAACTTGAAAACAAACTAAATTGATTTGTAATATTGCACAGTACTTTTTCAGTAATTGCTAAACTATCTAGCAACAAAAGAATGTATTTAAAAATGAGTTGCACCAAAGGCATAAGGGAGCCTGATCAATTAAATTTCAATATACTTTTATTTGCTCTCAAGTTGGTGTTGAGCCATGGAAACCTCAGGAATGAGAAACCCTTAAAAGTCCCAATCATCAGCTGTCCTGCAGAGGCTCTATGAACTCAGTGCTGTGGTTTGCTTTATAGAATCTATAATGTAGTCTTCCTCTTTTTCTGTTGCCTTCAACTTTGCTTAAGCATTACAGTTTTTTGTAATATGGTACTATGTTAATACAGTAATATGATCATTATCATTTTATAATGTAATAGAATTGATACACACTTATAAAAAAAGCTGCTATTTCAGTGGAAATTACATACTTCTCCTGGGAATAAAGGGCCTACCATTGTATGACGAAATGCTTTGTGCCCTTTCTCTGCTCAAGAGTCAAGTTTGTTCCTTATTTTATTAAATAGTTGTTACCTTTAAGTATGGTTCTTTGGCTCAGTAAGATTACTCTTCCTGATATATTAGTTTCTTGAATCCAACATGAAAAAATAACCTCACTTAAAATATTTTAATTTGATTAGAAGCCCAAAAGTTACACGGCTGCAGCTGCAACCCTTAACATCAACCCTCAGATGAAGATAGATTCGTATCTTAACAAAGTGTGTCCTGCTACTGAAAATATATACAATGATGATTTCTACACCAAGCAAGATGTTGTTGTAACTGCTCTAGACAATGTGGAAGCAAGAAGATACATTGACAGGTAAGTGTGTGTTTCATCTATATATTTTCTCTTGTCTCTCCATAGTAGTTTCATCTTTCTGTTCTTGCCATTTATGATTTATTTATTTCGTGTCAAAAGCATTATACATTTCAAATAATGGAAATAGAAATAAAATTTAAAAAAAGAAAAAAAAGAAATCACAAGCAACTAAATAGTTTTGGACCAAAAGCGGGCGACAGCAACCGCATTGTCTGTAGCTTTAAACAACTCCTCCGTACATGAGGCAGGGCATTGTGGGCAAGCATACATATGCTGAGTTGTTTGTTCAGCTCCACAGTCACACAAGGTGGAGGATTCCTCCAGGTAGTGCCACCTTGCCAAGTTGTCTTTTGATCTGCCCACTCCGCTTCTGAGTCTGTTCAGGGACTTCCAAGTTGCCCATTCTTGGTTTGCCCCTGGAGGAAGACCCTCTTGGGGGGCCATCCAGTTTGAATTGCCAGGTTTAGCTGCCCAGAGAGACACCCTTGCTGCTGCTGGAGGAACATCAAGAGGAGTGGTGGTTCTCATGAAGCCCTTCCTTGATTTGAGTCTGGTGGGAGGAGGCTGATAGTCATGCAGTGGGTGGCTTTCACAATGTTCGACCTTTTTTCTCTCACCATTAGCAGCAACTTCCCGTTGCACGTCAGGAGGGGCAATGCCAGCTAACTTGTAGAATTTATCAACAAGTGTAGGTTTAAGGCATCCCGTGATGATTCTGCATGTTTCATTCAGTGCTATGTCCACCTGCTTTGCATGGGCAGACTTGTGCCAAACAGGACAGGCATACTCTGCAGTTGAGAAAGACAAGGCCAGGGCTGATGTTCTTACTACTTGTGGGTCTGCACCCCATGCGCTGCCAGTCAGTTTCCGCAGGATGTTATTGCGTGCAGCTACTTTGTGCTTGGTGTTCATGCAGTGTTTCCTATATGTTAGTGTTCGATCTAAGGTGACACCAAGGTATTTAGGATGGGAACATTTATGATAGTTTCATGAGACATGTGCAAACTATGATTAATTCAAAACAAACTATCTTAACTGATTACAAACTCATTTGTTACCAACATTTCAGTCTTTTGGATTATTTTTCTGTTAATACTACAGTAAAGTATTTTGTGCTTTGATCAAAATATGAAGGGCTGGGTGGTGGTAATTGGGGTGTGGAGGAATGGGTGTGCTGTTTTGTGATGTGTGCTGGGGAAGGCATTTAATTTCATTGTGAAATAGTACAGTTGACAGTAAAGCTATCCTATTATATGAGCCAGAGCAGGGCTTCTTAAATTATCTCCGCTCACAACCCCTTTGCATCCAAGACATTTTTACATGAGCCCAGGTAGTATAAAATAGGTATACAAAACAAAGATTTACTGAATATAAATTAGTATTTTCAAGGCTTGCTAAACAGGGTGAGTTTCCATTTTGTGGAGTACACCTGAAGGATTTTCTCCAGAGTCCACTGTAAATTCTGCACATTGTTGATAACAGAATGAGAGGCATTCAAACTACTGTTGTTAATTTTTTCATGACCCCAGCATTGAGTTAAGGGGACCCCATTTGGGGTTGGGACCTATAGTTTAAGAAGCTGTGAGCTAGAATACTGTTTGTTCGGACATTTTTGTTTTTGTTTTGGTAGAGCCAATTGCTAGTGCTATAGATTCATGGCCTGGAATTTTACCAGAACTACTACTAATATTTTTTGTTTACACCATTTGCTTGTTTGTTGTTATTATGGGTGCTCAAGTCAACTTTGACGAATATTAACACTATAATCAAGTTTTCTTGGAAGCATTTATTCAGTGGGGATTGCCATTGCCTTCACAGGCTGAGAGAGTGTAACTTGTTCAGAGTCAGCCAGTAGGTTTCCATGATGGAGTGAGGATTTAAACCCAGGGGCCTCAGTCCAACATGAATCAGGGGATCATAGCATGTTTTTTCTTTGTCCCAACTCTATTGGGTCCTATGTGCTATTATCTCACAAAGTCTTTTGCTTCCTCCATATAGCCGCTGCGTAGCAAACCTGCGCCCTCTCTTAGACTCAGGAACTATGGGAACTAAAGGGCATACTGAAGTCATTCTGCCTCATCTAACAGAATCGTATAACAGTCATGTAAGTGCTCTGTCCAAAAAAGCAGTTGCCTCGATTGGTGTACTTGTAACTTTTCTTTATTTCAGTTGCAGTTGAAAAACTAACTTTGAAGTCAATCATTTATATTAATTTAATTGCTTTCTATGCCACCTTTGTGTTATGTTTGTGAGACATTTCTGAAGATACGTTGTAGTTTCAAAGATCTATTTTACTTGAATGTTTGGCTAAGTCCAGGGTGACTTACTAATTTTTTTATAAAACATTCAGTGACAGATTTGTATGCTGTATCATACAATAGGTTTTGAAGACCCTTCAGTTTTAAAAGTGATTTTTGAAATGCTTGGAAAGGCCAGATTTGAGTGTTCATGGAAATTTAGCATGTCCTTGGGATATGCCAAGGTTGAATGGTTTTTAAAATAAAGAATCTATTGTAATATTTGTTTTCACAGAGATAGAATGAACATACTAAACCAGTCTGATTTGGCTGTTAAACTAAGCTTAGGGATTCGATCCAGCCAGAAATAATCATGAAATAAGAATTTGGCAAGTAGTGTCCCTTGAAAGCTGAAAATGTAAATTATCTTAGAATTGTATTTCAGTTCCTAATTTTCCTTTGGAAATATATTTGTTTTTCATGTACAATACATTAGAATTCTTTTGGAAACGTATTCATAGAGTCCAAAAAAAGATTTGTTCTGGTTATTGAAATTACAGTGAGAATGAACATAGGTCAAAAATAAAATCAAGTTGTTGTTTTTTACATTCAGCGAGATCCACCTGAAGAGGAAATACCGTTTTGTACATTAAAGTCATTCCCAGCTGCCACAGAACATACAATACAATGGGCAAGAGACAAGGTAAGTTTTATTATGAACATAATAAATGGTGGGCACTGTTCAGTAGGAAATCGACTTATAGAACTCATGTTAAAATGAATGGAAAATACACCAAAGACAACAAGCTTGCCCCGAATTTAAGGAGTGGGACAGAATTTTATTCTATTGTTTTTTTCCATATGGTGAAATTAGGTGGAAAGAATATTCAGTACTGTTTTCTCATAACTCCTTTTTTTGTTTTAGTTTGAAAGTTCTTTTTCACACAAGCCTTCCTTGTTTAACAAATTTTGGCGGACCTATTCATCAGCAGAAGAGGTATTACAGGTAATGGTCTATTTTTATAATGTTTATGTGAAATGACTCTTATCATTTTTACTTTGATAAATCTCACATAATGTTGCTAGTACTGATTGATTTTACAGTGGCTGTGTGTGTTTGAGAAAGTCATGTGAGCTGAGGAAACCTAGATTTGAACTAGAGTTACACTGATTTTTACCTTTGGTGGATGTGAATTAGATGATATTTGAGCTTTTAAAATGTATTTTGGACATCTTCAAAAACAGTGGTAGCCTTGGAACAGTTTTTATTTTAAAATTAGCCAGCATTATAGTTGCCAAGATTGCTATGAAATGGAGGTGAATTACATGAAATAGCTATATATTAGAGACCTGGCTGGGCAATTGACAGCTTATTTCTGGCAGTAGCTAGTTGTGCTGCCTGGCATTGTAAGCAAAATGTGTAATAATATTCTTATACAATTACAGGCAGTCCCTGGGTTATGAACAAGATAGATTCTGTAGGTTTGTTTATAAGTTGAATTTGTATGTAAGTGTTGTATGCCAGAGCTACACCTCTTGACCATAAAACACCACACCAGCTGTGTATTATCAGCAAGCGATTTATTAAAGAATATATTAAAAAGCCAAGCAATAAAAAGGATTAAAAAGTAAAGTCCAAAAAGGTTATTTCAATACATGAACAATAAATCAATCACTTCTAAGGTACAGGAATATAACACAGAAGTTTAAATTCCCAAAGGCAAGGCATAAACTTGGTAACAGGAACCAGGAAAGGATACACTTGAATTCAAAAAGCATAACTTGACATGACAGAATCCGTGAAGCAAAATCTACATAGGAAACTTAGAGCATGAAAAGCATGACTGACTTGAAACACCAGTGTTGACCTCAATAAGCAGCAGGCTGAAAACCTTTCTCTTAAAAAGCCTCCTGCAGTGAGAAAAATGCATTTTGTTTCCCTTTCTCATCAGATAATTTATCCGTTCTTTTTTCTCTGAGACAAACTGGCAGGTGAAAGACCTGGGATTTTTTTCTTTGTTTACAAAAGTCTTGCCTCCTATCTGCCAGCTCATTAAAATCTGCAGCTGCATCTGAAGAAGAATCTCCTTCAGAAAAGCGGCCCCTTTCAGGAATTTGACCTTGAGGCTCCAGCCTCTGTTCTGCAAAGCCCTCTGGCTGTAAGGCAAGCCTGACAAGACCATAAACCCCATTGCAATCAGATACAGGCCCTGAGTCAGACACAAGCCCAGTCCCAGAATCCTCATTGACTTCAGGCACTACTAACACAGGTGATATAGGCTGAACTACAACAGTAAGTCGTAACAGGAACATTTTACAGTGTGTGTATATATGGGTG
Organism: Anolis carolinensis; assembly: GCF_035594765.1. Taxonomy (NCBI): domain Eukaryota; kingdom Metazoa; phylum Chordata; class Lepidosauria; order Squamata; family Anolidae; genus Anolis; species Anolis carolinensis. Next base: position 44,174,229 of record NC_085846.1, read on the forward strand.
TGTGTGTGTGTGTGTGTGTAAGATAGCATAGATAGCATAGAAAAGGATTAATTCTCTTGTAATGTTTATTTTACTGTCAGTGCCCCTGTTCAGAAGATTTCACCTCACTTTCTATCCCTGTGACAATTGGATTTTGACAATTTTGGGTTGTTGTGGAAACAAATGATAAAGCTTCAGTGGAGACACTTTTTTCCCATAGTAACTCTTAAAGGTGTGAATTTCCTTTCTGGGGTAGATTTCCTCTCACTTTCTATTGTCCCACATTCGTAACTAGGAGTTGGATGTAAATCGGATGTTTGTAACTTGGGGACTGCCTATATGTGTGTGTGTCTGTGTAGGATAATAACAATGGCTATAGTACTCCACGCTGTAGTTGTAAAAGTGTGTTTACTATCATGTGATGTGGCCCCAGGTTTGCCAATTTTTCCCTTTCTTTGTCCTTCCCTAGAGAATAAAGTCTGGAGAGAGTTTGGAAGGCTCTTTCCAGGTGATCAAGTGTCTCAGTAGAAGACCAAGAAGCTGGCCACAGTGTGTTGAATTAGCAAGACTAAAATTTGAAAAATATTTCAATCATAAGGTGAGTATAGCAATCTGTTTTAATTCTAGTGGTTGATAATATTAAACTAACAAAAATAGAGTTTAGTTTAGTTTAAGGAACTCATATCTCCAAATCTGTATGTGCATCACAAGGAGAAAGCAGTGTTTTTATTTTTCAGGCTAGCTGAAGAAACGAAAGCGTGTTAAATGTATTTATTTTTCCAGTCTTTAAATACTGCTGGTTTTAAAGGTTTTCTTACAAACCAACTTACAAATAAAACAAACATTAAGCCAGTAAAAATAACCAGTTGTATAAACAACTGCTGGGAAATAATTTAACCAGCAACACTTTCCTGTTTGTGATCTTCTATAGGATATCAGTTTGATAGATGTAGTGTTTCATTATATTATTCATGCTTTTTAAAGTTTTCAGTCACCAAGAAGGGTCTCTATAGAATACTCTTCTTAAAATAACTGAGACCCAGACTGTTTAAGCCAGTGAACATTTTCAGCATTTTAATGTGACCATAGGAGTAAACCTGGAAATCTCTTTTTATGTGTTTCCCTTCTTTGGGACTGCTGTTCCTCAGGTTCAGGATGATACTTTCCACTCTTATCAATAGGCAGGCCCATCTTCTAAAAAAGTTTTTCTGGGAGGGGAGCGAGGTTGCGGACTAATGAGATGGATGTGCTTTTTATTTTTATTAAAAAATTGATCTTGGTGGGATATTTGATAGTGCAGGACATAGACCATCTTCACCGTTTTTCAAGCCTAGTTTGCAGCCTCAAGTAACAGGATATACTCCGTTGGGTCTCCTTTTTTTTCTCCTGGATTCATGCAAATGCCTGAAATAGGTGGCAGGCTATATGAAGTTGTCATGACCCCCAGATTCAGTTGTGGGATCCCAAATAGGATAATGACCCATAATTTAAGACTTTTTGCATTAAAGAAGTAAGCTGGACAGTAAGATATCAACGGCAGATCAACACAGTGTAAAGGAAGGGGCAAAATAATCTCTTCATTTTTAATGAATGTATTAGTCAGGGTACAGATTACTCATGAGCACAGTACTAGGATGATATTTTAAGTGAGACAGTGATGAAATATAGGGGAATTTGGAAGCCGGTCCTCCCTTTTGGTCTCAGACTATTATTCAGCGCCACTGAATAGCGCTCGATAGTGTTTGTGCTCACTTACTGAGTAGCTTCCAGAAACGTAAGGGTACCTTCAGTGTCATCATTGTCCAGAGTTTAGAACTGATAATGATTTTGCGTAAGGAGGAATTTTCCAGTGGGAATTCTGAAATGCTGTATTTCAATCACTAGTAAAATGCCTTTTCATTTTCTGTGAAAAATAAGGTTGATTTTAGCACAGCTTAATGGATTCAGAAGTTTCATTAATGTAACAGGATGCTCATACAACATTTTCTTTTTTTTCTCATCTAGGCTCTCCAGTTACTTCATTCATTTCCCATTGATACACGTTTGAAAGATGGCAGTAAGTCCATTAATTGATTCAGTACATTTTGACTGATATATTGTGTCTCATGTCACTGCTTTCAATAGTTAAACGTTGCTTTCTTTCAAATCAACAGGTTTGTTTTGGCAATCACCAAAGAGGCCACCTTTTCCAATACAATTTGATTTTAATGACCCTTTGTAAGTAAATGTTAATACATTTATATTATCTTACTGCATGAAGCAAAGAGTTTTATATGTAATCTTTATGAAGTTATACAGTCAATCTAATACTAGTATACTTCGATTTTAATTATTATCGCCCTGAAATTCTGTGGTATGGTTTTTAAAAATATTTATATGTAAGTTATCAGAAGAACTGACTTCCTATAGTCTTTAACATGTGTTCTGATTCTTATTACCTGAAATTGATCCATGTACTGATCCCAAGTACTTTGGGAACTGCTTTCTCTTGAATGTGATCCGAGGTAAGCAATCAATAAAACCTAATATGTTTTCCTTGTATTATTTTTACTGTTGTGACAAAGTACCTTTATTAGTTGTCCCCATGTTAATTATAGCCAGTTGGAATGTTAAGCAGTATCTGGAATATTTGCTCCAAAGAACAATTAATAATTTGTGGCAAATGATGTGGGTCTTTTTCTGTGGCTACCCTCACTCTGGTTGGTTGTGTTATAGCATATTTATTTTGTGTTAGAAAAAACTTGGGCATTCATGGACACATATATTCTCTTGTAACATATAATTTGACTCCTTGGCAACATGGATGGATCTTCTTTGCTTGTAATATTGCTAAAAGGCTTATATTCCAAGAGTAGAGAGAAAAAACATTCTCTCCATTTACCATTCAGTATTTAAAAGATCTAACTGCTTTAGCTACAGATAAGCATATATTTTATAAAGAGCTAGTTCATTAAAACGTATTTTTGGAAACATGGCTAGGTTATGTTAAAGTATACGAGTACCCCATGTCTATAGCCTGTGTATGTCTATCCTTTTTTCTTCTTTCTTTCCTTTCTTTAAACATTAGTTTTTAATTAATCATATTTAAAAATTAAAAGAAAACACACAGATGAATCCGTAGTTCAGCTGTGGACAAAGTGTGACCAGCAGTCAGCATGCATTTTTGTGGCCCTTAGGACCTCCCAAGGATCAATTTATTTTGCCTCAAATACTTTCTAGGAGTTATATGGGGCACTTTTGTAAAACGCTTCCTCCACCACCACTTTAAACCCTAGAAATACATTTTTAAAAATCAGAAGTAAACACAAATGACTTGGAGTTCCTGTTTCTCAAAACACACACACACACACACACACACACACAATCCCATCTTCTGGGCCTAAAAACACTGCAAAAATTCCCTCCCAAGCCCCTTGTGTAGAGTTTTCCGGACATTTAATGTTGGTGTCACATCATTTTGTAACATAGGAATTCAATTTTACTATCAAACCAGAGGTTAAACCAACCCCTTATAAGATATATGGGGACACTACATATCTCATGAAAATGTTTCATTTGTTTTTTTAATATGATTTATAAAATTATAACACGTTTACAAGATTTTTGACATTTATGGGTAACAATATGTAAATATGTGTAAGAATTTTTAAAAAATGTATAACACTAATAAAATACCATTTTAATTAGATGTATGAGATTGGGGAGATGAACACAACTTTTGAATATTGGTGAAATATTAGACAGAAACACTCACATTTATTCATCAAGCTTCCAGTTTCAGTGGTATTGCTTATTTCATTCGACTCAGAGGTTTTTTGTTATGTTTGTGTGACATATCTAGACACCACAGCCAATATAGTAATGTCTTGTGAAACACAGTTTGGAAAGCTCAGCCCTAAGGAGTGTCAGGGAACATGGTATGTGTGTGTGTGTGTGGTGGACACACAGTGTGTGGTGAACACACAGTTGTCCATTCCCTGATGTAGTTAGAGTGAATTTCCCCCTCTGGATTCGCTTTCTGTTTTTCACTGAACTAATTTATCATTTCACAACACAGTAGTTCAGTGTTACAGCAAACTGGAGGTTAAACCAATCCCTTATAAAAGATATGGACACATGCATGAGCTGTAATGATGAAATGTATGCTGTCATAATATAACTCATAAAAACCTTTCAGTTCTACTTTTTAAAATATATATGATTTATTGCATATTTCACATAGAAATAGCAGAGGCAGATGCTGCAGCGGGAATGGCATGCAAGTGGATATTCTTACAGCTCCTGCGGGTGTTGGTTAGGAACTCTGACAGGTCTAATAGAGGGGCTTTAGGGCCAGCAATGCCCTTTGCCTTAGTCTTTACCTTTCCCTCTACCCACGTCCATGGGGAAAAAACAGCACCATGAGAAAAGGAGGAAAAGACACAAGGAGGAAGAGAAGTGAGAAAACATGGCATAGAGGGTTTTTTTCTTTAAGTCAAGGAAGATGCAATGAGAGAGTAAAAGGAAAAGGTGAGAAAAAATGATGGAAAAAGAGGTTAGGAAATTAAACTAGGGGGAAATGGAGGAGCCAGCGTATGTCTTTTCTTGGCCGAGGCAAGGAGAAGCTAGGCATCCCTTAGGAAAGAAAGGAATTGATCCTTTCTTGGATAGTGTCTTCTTGGCTAAAATGGACCTTCATGATAGGTTCCCAGTTTTCCATTCTGTATCCTTGCAGCAACAGTATGTCGGCTTGAACCCCATAATCCTTGCTCTTTATTTGGAGAAAGGGGAAGTATTGACCGTTTGTATCTCTACTTTTAGTTCTGCTTTCCTTTTCAGATGTTTGGCAGGCTCCTCCCTGTATATTGAATACCATCCATCTGTCTGTCTAGTCTGTACTTCTACCCTGTTCAAATCTGTTTTTATTCCCTTTATTCTAAATATCTGTCTTCATTAGATGGATTAAGTCTTGGGGTCTTTTCTACTTCTGCAGGCAGTGGCAAAATATATATTCACAGAAATAATCTGCACAGACTTTTTATATGAAATTTCTCTGGAGGTAACATATGTTGAATTTGAGAATGGTTTTGAGACAAATGAGAAAGGATGAGAAAGGTGTGTGCAGACAAGCCTACTTTTCTCCTTCAGCTCTCTGCTGTTAGGAAAATGTCCATGAACATCTTCAACTTGGTGAGGATATATGTTATTTAGTTTGCTTTGCAGTATACACAATAGTAGGAAGAGAAATTACAAAAGCATCCCTATAATTTGTTTGTTTGTTTCTCTCCAGGCATTATAGCTTTATGCTGAGTACAGCAAAATTATTTGCAACCATTTACTGTGTCCCTTTTACAGAAAAGGTAAGTCTCCTGAAGAAGGATGCAACATTTGCACTCTTTGGACCTTTTCTGATTTTTTATTATTTTCATAATGTTGGTTAGAATTAGTTTCTTTAGCATGTTGATCAAAGCATTTTCTTTGCTGGTTTAATAACCTTTTAAAGAATTTAACCATATCCAAAGATGCCTTGAAACAGTTTTCAATCAATGTTTTGATTTATGTGATTATTTTTATTGTTGTAACACTTCAGATAAATTATGATCTCATTTGTCGGTCAGGTTCTTGTTAAGGCAGTGGTGATGGCTATTATTCTTATTTTTGTACATATCTGCATCTTGCCCTTTTTCTAATTGCGAAAAATCATTTGCAAAATGTAAGCTGTAAATAATTTTAGATGCTGATTTTACATATATTGAAAGGGAGCAGAGAGAGATTATATAGAGTATTATAGTATATATATGAATTATATATAATTAGTGTCTAATTAAAGTAATGTGAAAGCAACATAGATGTGTTAGGCTTTAACTATCCATGAGTATTTCAACATGTTCATAGTTCAGAATGTCATAGAAATCTAGGATGTTTCCCCCTTAGATTTGATTATTGTGTATTTCTTTCATTTCAAATGGAGGCAAGGATTCTGCTCCTAAGCTTGAAATTGTATCACAGAATGATTAAATAACTTAGTAAAATATGAAATTCTTTTTTCTTATTGGGAAAGGGAGGCTTAATGTTAAGGAGCACATGATATGTTGTTTTATGTAATTCACAACTGCCCCTGTTGTTTACAACAAAACACAGGATATGTCAGAAGAAACAATTTTAAAGATAATTTCTGAGCTGAAGATTCAAGAGTTTCGACCTTCCAACAAGGTAAATTTAACAATTGAATAATGTATTTCAGAGTTTCTTAGATTTTTTTTCCACTTGATACCCCTTTTCACTGGAGAAATTTTTAAGTGACCTCGGGTATATACGTATAGACAATAAGTATACATTTAAACATTTAGTGATAATAAATCAACATTTGCAAGGCTTGTTGAACAGGCTAATTTCCCCTTTTTATAGAGTACAGATGAAATGTTTTGTGTAGAGTGCACTGTAAATGCTACACATTGTTGCTAAGGGGACCTCATTTGGGGTCAGGAGCCACAGTTTGAAAAGTAGTGATGTATATCATCACTCTGCCTCTTTCCTTGATTCTGAAGATTCTGAAGCTTGTTTCCTTTCTTTTCTCATTTCATACCATTGGCATGATATTATCCTAATGGTTGTAAGATATATAGCACAGAGCCAGTGTGATATTGTGGCTTGAGCATCTGACTATGACTCTGGAGACCAAAGTTCAAAACTCAGTACAGCTATAGAAGCCCACAAGGTGATCTTGTGCAAGTCAAATTCTCTCAAAGGAAGCCCTTCTGAGCAAATATTACCAAGAAAATCCCCTGATAGGTTCACCTTAGAGGTCACCATGTTGGCAACAACTTGAAGGCACACAAAAGCAAACAGGATTATAATAAGATAAGCTAAATTAAGCCCGTTGAGTGCTTGAAAGCATAATATGAATTCTAGTTCTTTTTGAAAGCGTTTTATCTATAATTATAATTCTCATTGATGGTAATATGGTGCGGACGAAGCATCTCATCTAACCTGCATGAATAAATTAGGGGGCTTTTTGAAGGGAAAATATTAATATAGTACCAGCTGCTTTATTTACCATTAATGTCTTGCAGGTTGTGCAAACAGATGAAACAGTGAGGAAACCAGATCCTATTCCAGTCAGTAGTGAGGATGAAAGGAACGCTGTTACTCAGTTGGAGACTGCCATTTTCGCCAACGAAGCTACAAAGGGTAAGTACTAATTATTAAAATATTTTTGTTTTGCCTGTTTAGGACATTTAAGGGAATGAATGTCATTTTTTAAAAACAAACAAATAAGTACAGCAACAAAGGACTTAATTTTTTAAAAGGAGTACCAAGCTGGCTCTGGTTTGTTTCATTACGATCCCTTTATTCATTTCTAATAGTATCATGGATCAATAATACTTGTCATATATTGCAGTTCCTTTAAGGAAGATAAAATCAAATATTTCAGTAAACTCCTGTAATATAGCAAGGAACCCCTATTCTGAAGAATGATTTTTGTTCCTGAACAGATGACTTACAAATGAAAGAGCTTTCTTTTGAGAAGGATGATGACAGTAATGGTCACATAGACTTCATAACAGCAGCTTCCAATTTGAGAGCCAGAATGTACAATATAGAGCCAGCAGACAGACTCAAAACAAAACGGATCGCTGGAAAGATCATTCCAGCCATTGCAACTTCTACAGCAGCTGTGTCTGGGTTGGTGAGTGAATTTTTCTTTCTTGAACATAAAAGTATTATGTGTGTTATACTTTAGATTAGTTTTAGAAGTTTTCAATTAATGTTTTCAAAATCAATAATAATGTGATTTTGAAATGTTTTATCTTTGTATTTTAATTATTTTTTTATTTGCTGATTGGGAGTTTTTGTGGCGTGGGAAGCAATACAGAAATATTTCGGATAGATAGATAGCCTCTCTGTTTAAGTCTCAATTGACCAAAAGTTGTAGGTAGAAAAGCTTATTGTGTTAATTAAAAATCCTCAATTCATAATGAGACTCAGTCCCATGTGGTTCCCAAGTGGCGTCTTTTACAAGGCCTTCAAAACCTCCCCCTCCGTTTTGAAAGCCTTGTGAATTAGGCCAGTTGGGAATCCTATGAGGCTGATAAGTTCACCAGCCTTGGCCAAATGGGCTCATTCATGCTGCCTGCCTCCTTGATGTGTTATGACTGTACTGTTGAGTGTGTTACATTCAAGAATAAATCTATTTTTTGTAATGTGCACCTTCAAAATTGAAGTGTGCATTACATTCAATGGCACATTATATTCAAGTAAATACAGGTAGCTGTTAAGAAATACAGAGCAGTCAGTCGACTTTCCTGAGGCCAAGCATGATTTTCTTGCTATAGTATAAATGCTGTGGTGAGCAGCATGTTCTAAGATCCATTTGGGATTACCGTTTGTGGCTGTCTTGTCACCTGAATCTGGCTTTGGGTACAGGTTTCATATTGTATTGAAAGAAGGAGCTGCAAAAAATCCAATAATTTCATTATGACTGAGCAAATGAAAACATTTGATACAATTTTGCCTGGGGAGTCTTCTGAGACACAACAGTGTTTTGGGCTCAAGTTTGATATGATTCCTGATTCCTGATTCCTTTCGACAAGCTGATTTCATGCCATTTGTAGCCTGTAGATCATATTGCATGGTACATAATTCAGAATATGCTGTAGCCCATACAGTTTTATACTTGCGATATAAGGTATTTCAAAATGTTTAGGTGTGTACATTTCCTTCTTCAGGTTGCTTTGGAATTGATCAAAGTAGTGGGTGGCTACCCTTTCCAAGCCTACAAGAACTGTTTCTTCAACTTGGCTATTCCAATCATTGTCTTCACAGAAACAGCTGAAGTGAGGAAAACAGAAATAAGGTAAATGGATTTAAGCATATATTTTAACAAGGTGTCAAGCTTATGCTAACATGTTGCATATTTTCTATACCTAAAAACACTGGATAGACTTAGAGCTTACTATTTCCTTCTCCAATGTAGTCAGAGGCAGTAACACATTGAAAAGAGCTCCTCCTTTTCTCTCCAGGCAGAGTTCAAGTTAATATCGTATCAGTTGCTTTCTCTGAATGGGAATTCACAGACAAGTCATATTCGTGATTTTTTGTCATATTTGGAAGCCTCATTGCATAACTTCCTTTATCACTTTATTTATTTGCGACATTTCTATCCCGCCCTTCTCACCCCGAAGGGGACTCATACTTTTTAAATGTATTTCATGGTAATATGAAATGATGAAAATGTGTTGCAACAAGATGTTTTGGCTGCAAATTGGTTTTAAATTCTTGCTCTGTTACAGAAATGGAATATCATTTACCATCTGGGATAGATGGACTGTTTTTGGGAAAGAAGATTTCACATTGTTGGATTTCATCAATGCTGTCAAAGTAAGACATTTATTTCAACTCTACTATAGACACAGTTGTGGAATATACTATTGCAGTGTCTTATTCTCATTTCTTCGAATTAGTTTGTTTTGTGTATAGAACAACTCAAAATAATTGCATGTTTGTGTGTTACAGGAAAAATATGGAATTGAGCCAACAATGGTGGTCCAAGGAGTTAAAATGCTCTATGTGCCTGTAATGCCAGGTCATGTTAAAAGATTAAAGTTGACGTGAGTATTTACTAAATAGTAAAGGTGGCATAGTCTAGGTCAGAATTCTGACTGTTATATAAGTTGAATTTTTTAAAAGTTGAAAATGGTGTGCAAAGTGTTAGCTTACATGTAACAAGATTCTGCTGAGAACCTTTTTGATGCATTCTACTTATCACTGAAGATCAGATCTTGAATGGGGGAGATCTTTCTGTTGATCGATACAGTGCTCTCAGCAGCAGCAGCTAAGGTCTGTTGCTTTTATAGCAGGAGATAAAAAGAGGTCCAGATGACACTGAATTAAGGGATCATTTGAAATAGTTTTCTCTTGTTCTTCCAATCAGATATTTCTAATCAGTTACCATTGCCTCACTGAATTATTGCTGGTCCTAGTCACTTTCCAGACATTCAAATAAAAACAGACTAACAAAACCCAGAGAAATTTCAAAGTTCATATGATGATTTAAAACAACAACAGTCCTTTAGAAACATAGTTTTGCTTCCCTCTCAACAAGCAAATCTGATCTGGAAAATTAGTTTCTAGCTATCCCTGACTTTTTCCTGACAGGATTGTTCTACCTAAAGGGTTAGAAATGCCTTCCTTTGATTAGAGGGCTGGTTTATTTACTCCTTTAACATTAATATATTTAAATGTTGATTTTATTAATAATTTCCATAGTTGCTTATAATGGTTTGTTCAATTCAATAGGGGTTGTGCTGCTTTTTTTTTTTAAAAGTGATTTGCATTTGTTCCTAGTTCTTAGGGAAACTTGGTTCTTTTTATGTATTTTCAGTTGCTTCATTTTTCAATCCTTTTTTGTAGGATGCAAAAGCTTGTGAAACCGGCAGCAAATAAGAAATATGTGGACCTGACAGTGTCCTTTGCTCCAGAAACGGATGGTGACGAAGACTTGCCAGGGCCACCTGTTAGATACTATTTTGCCCATGAAGATAACTGATGCATTCATTGTACTGTTCCATGTTGTAGCAGGACCACCCACAAAAGGAGTGCAGCGCCATCCTTTAAAAATGGTACTATATACTTGGCAAAGCCTTAATTCAGAAACAAATAATAGAAGTCCTTTCTGTGGAGCTCTGTAGCAAATTGGATTTGCTGTTTACCTGTCTGTAGTATTTTTGTAGTTACCCAAATCTAAGTGGGACTTGACATTTTCTGGAAAGTATGGGTCTTTTTGAAGAAAACACATTTCTCTCAACCTCTGCAGGAAAGACCAGAATAGGAAATACACAATCTGCATTGCAGGAACAAATCATTAGATGAGGTGGCAAAAAAAAAAAGATACGAAGAAACTGCCAATTACACCACCATCAAACTTAAATCATCACAGAGTCCAGTGCTAAGTCCAGAGACAGCATCCTGGTGATGATCCATTGCAATAAAATGATTTATTATTGTTTTTGTTCTCTTCTGGAGCATATTAGCACATGATGCGTGCAGATGTTGTTGTGGAAAGATTTACAGTGGAATGAAGATTTATCAAGTTCTGACTTTTCTTTCCACTGAAAAACAACCCCCCCCCCTTTTTTTCTGCTTATGTCAAAAGCAACACAGCATGAAGGAAATGCAAATTCTAATGTAGACATTTTTTCTAAGGACATGTTTTTTCGAGGATGCTTTTCCATGCTGATCTAGAGATGATGGGTAATTTTTCTTGCGTATGAAGAGAATAGCTAACAAATTTGTCTGAAGTAAAAATTTTAGTAGACAGACATCGCCCCTGCTAAATCCTTCAGGAAACGAATTGGTAATGTTTGATGTATACCTATGGGCCTATAATACCCACCAATGGCCAACTTAGCCACTTGATGGAAGCACGATGTATTTGTAAACCTTAATCAGTCCTAATTGGATAAAATGAATGGGATGTGATTCTATTTTAACATCAGAAGGGTTAGATGAGTAATGTTGGACATTAAATTGGCTTGAAACTGAAACTGAAACTGAAAAGAGAAAAGCAGCTGAGAAACTATAAAGTTCAAAGAATGGTTTCTTGCTTACATTCATTCTCATGTTAAAACTGGGCATTTACTATGTACCATTCTTATGGAGGGCCTTGGATTTAGACACCTACATTTAAATAGTCATTATACTGAGAGAGGAAGGAAGAAATTTCAACTATAGGCATTTGTAGGGAACAGGTACAGTACAAAAGTTTTCTTGGTTGCTCTCTAATGTGCGTAGCCCTG